>NC_133391.1:60405383-61112383 GCF_047511655.1 Castor canadensis
TTTTCAATGGACCGCTGGGAGGGTGGAAACGGCTTTTTTTTCTCCTGTGGGAACGTTGCTTTCTTTGGGAAAGTTCATTAAGGAAGTGTTGCTGTCGGGACCCCTTTTTCACTTGCTGGAGGCTGGACTCCATCTTCTTTGATGACAAGTGCCCGTGCAAGAGCCCCAGGAGGAGAGAACCACAGAGGACAGTCTGGACACAGCACGTGCGGTGGAACCCCGCCAGGGTGCACTTGGGAAATGAACGAAGGACTGTCTGGGAGGTTTAGGGAATTGCCTGGGTGCAGACGGTGCGTACTGCAAGGTGTCACTCTAAACACGTAATTTTCAGGCACCACTCTCATTGCTGATTCTGCAGGAAGGCAAAAACCTATTTCTCTTATTATGGAGCTGACATCTCAGTTGGGAATAGGTTCAAATCTATATTTCATTTGTATGTATTGAAATTTTAAAAAGAGAACGAGGTGTAGGAAAGCAGTATGCTAATGTGTACACAACTGAGAGAGAATGTCTATTGACTTTTCCAGTCTGATTTACTGTGTCCTTTGAACTATTAGGAAAAGGCTTGACACTTTGGTGCTGAACACAGAAGTCTCACTAGAAGGAGAGTATTACAGGATTATGCTTGACTACCCAGGTCTAAAATCAGAAAGAAAAAGATGATGCTTTCCTGAGGGGTCTTTGAACATTTCAGTTAGAAATAAAAGTCAAAGGGGGGTTTTAAAAGAAGGGCTGGCTATAGTTTTGGATATAAACTTCATTGTTCTATGGCACACATGAAGGAAGTTTGCAAGATAGTGGATTTGAAATGATGCTGCCTTCATTAATGTGACATTTATGTTTGTTGATGTTAGAAAGGAAGTCACTGAAGCAAATGAGTGTCTGTCTCCCACGTCACAGCATTGCTGAGTCCAGGCAGTTGTTCCGGTGCAGGTGCACAGTGAAAATGCAGAACAGAGGCCACGGAACTTTATGTGTGCTGTTATTTTTGAAGGAATTGCAGCAGGACTTCACTGTTCTTAAGAGGAGGGAAACTTACACAATCATCTAATACAGACAAATGATCTTTGATATTATCAGAGAAAGCCTGAAGCCATGTTTCTTGCCAGATTTAAGGCATTTCTTGTCAAAAGAGGAAATCTCTTTCCCAAGGAGCAGGTGCACCATTATAAGAGACACAAGGGGCTTTCTATTTTAAATGCAAACTCTAATTGAAGAGCAACAAGAGAATCCAGGACACTCTTAGGATAAAAGCCTAGTTTGGCAATCTTTCAGGTTATGTTGCAAACCACATAGGAGAAATATGTGTCTTGGGAGAAAAATAATGTTTGGTGAAAATTAAATAGTTGCTTCTGTGAAACAAATATCTTGACATACTTGTTTCCTTTTGCCCTTTGGTATGCAAATTCACTTGGAGGGCAAAATTTACTGAATATGAATTCATAATTCGATTGCTTAAATATATACTATGCACTTTTTTCAGTCAGATAACTAGATTTTATATTTTATGGTTTGCATCATAGCTCTTTTTTTAAGCTTTTAAAATTAATGACCAAAATGGTGATTGTTAATTGATATGATTGATGACTGGGCCCTAGAAAAGTATTAGCTGTATTATTGTGTGTTCACTTTGTGCATATGTGAGGTATAAAAATGTTAAATGCATAATCTCTTCACAAGGAATACAGAGGGGGAGAAATAGGAAATGTGAAAAATCAAATAATGCTATAAAACCTGAAAGAAGACATTTTATAGTTGAGTGCTCAGGAAACTCAACTCAATAGCAATTGAAAAGGAATTTGGAGAAGAAAGAAACCATATCTGCCTAGATGTTTCAGCAGTTATGCATGGATCAGTTATTAAGTCACCCCAAAACTTAGTTCCATTAGCTCATGATTTGGTTGGTCAACAATTTGGTCTGGATTCAACAAGGTGATTCTTCTGCTAATCCTAGCTGAGGATCCTCACACGTGCATCCTCAGCATGCAGGTAGGATGATCCTGGATGGTGTGCTCTCCTACTTGGCAGTTGTCAGGCCGATGGCCAAGTAAGTACATGGGTGAATGGGGCATGTACCTCCCTTCTTAGCAGATTAGCCTGGCCTTCACACAGCAGCCAAAGTGCAGCAAGTTCAAAGAGCAGAGTACTCAAAGAGCAGCAGAAGAACACCACCACTGACTTCAAGCCTCTGCTTGTATTACATTACCTGTTCTTCAATTAGCATCAAAGTGGAGGTCACCCCAGATTCAAGGAATGCGGGGAGACTCCACCTAAGATGAGAGGGAGCTGCAAAAAATAATAGCATTTTTTAAATCTGTTACACCTTTGAGGAAACTTCTGCAGGTGCATTCTGCTGAGGAGTGGTGGAATGCAGAGGAGTAGAGTTGCTCATGGAGAGCCCAGAATTTAGGTTCAGGAGTTGCCCAGTGTACTGTTAGCTGTAATCTTTGTCCTGTAACCACAGGTAGAACAGGAGAGGTACAGTGATAATAGAAGTATAGCCATATCTTTGTGACAGCAGCATCGCGATGCAGAAAGTAGACTGGTGGCAGGGTTAGTGGAGCGTGGTTGGAAGGAGGAGAGGCTCTGACCAAGGTGGAGGTAGGGACTGATCCAGAGAACCCAGGCATAGTATTTGGTGACTTATGATACCGGCTAGTGAAAGTACAGGGTCAGAATCATTCTGCGATTTCAAAAAGCCTAAGTGACTGACAGAATGGTTGTGCTATTCTGAGAAATAGAAAAATCAGTAAATGTTTTATTTGGAGGAGGAGAAGACTCCAGAAAGGTTGATTAAAAGAGATAAATTGAAGGCTGCAGAGTATGGTATGAGTGTTAGCTGTTGTTCAGTGTTTAAATTCAGTGGATTTTTGTGTGTAGTTAAGTTTCTTTAGTTGCAAAGCAGCAGAAGACAAAATGTGGCACTCGGGGCTACTGTAAGATATCACAGGGACATCAGAAGAACCATCCTTAGCCTGGAAACTGTCTGGGGTCTGGGAAGGAGAGCCAGTTCTCTTCTCTTCCTCCTGAAGCATGCTCTGAGGCCTGCCTTGGACTACTCTGCCCTTGGACTCAGCATATCTGCCAGGTGAGAGGACCCCTTTGGCCTGCTTTGAGTGGCATGCACACTCCTGAGCCAGAAGCCTTGCTTGACAGCCCCACCAATGCGGCACCCCGCAGGAAGGTGGTTGGTGCTTCCTCAAAGGACATTGGAGCACTGTGTTCAGAAGTGGGGATGGTCACATAGTGGCAGAACCAAGCATATGCACACTGGAAGATCTATTTAGGCCTAGCCACAGAGAAGTAAAGAGTGCAGGCGGCAACAAGCTATGCATATTTATGCTGTGATGTAGGTGCATTAATAAAAGTTAAAGCCATGCAGAGCCGAACATGGTGATACAGGTGCCTATAATCCTAGCATTTGGGAGGCTGAAACAGGAGAATGGCAAGTTTGAGGCCAGCCTGGATTACATAGTGAGACCCTGCCTCAGGAACAAACAAAAACAAAAAGCCCCAACAATAACCAAAAACAACAACAAAACCCATGTAGTGGTTGTGCTTTCTCAAGGAAAATAAAGAGATGACTTTGCACAGTGCTTTCTCCAGATTCCTCCATAAATGTTAGTGGACATTTTAGTAGAGGGAGAGGAATTCTAAACACATTCTGTTCTGTTTCACTTAAGGGCTCGTTGGAGTTACTGCTTCACCAGCATCACTTTATAGACGGGAGACTGAAATTCAGGTGGTGTCCTTACCACCCGGTGCAGCTCTTGGGCCAGACAGAAACACCTGGCCTCTCTGCACACAATTAGTCTGCACGGCACACACAGCTGCTCTTTATGGAGCCTGGGATGGACTGGCTCCAACCTGAGCATACACTTTGATAGTTTTTATTGCACAAGCCTAAGAACCTTGCAAACGTTAATTGAATGAGTGAACATGCCATTATCTGGTGCAGAAACATTTTCTGAAACAGTCTGGTCTGGCTTTTCATTATTCAGGGTAGAGTTTGCAATAAAATCCCTAAGTGCCTTTTGTAGATTTAAATGTTTTAAGCACTCTTGTCACAGTACTGTAGGCTTTTTTTTTTAATTCACTAATAAAGATAAACTTATTTTTCTTGTTTGAAACACAGTTTGTCAGGACTCACTCTTGGTTGAAAATGACAGAAACTGTCTGTACTTAAGGGGGAAGGGGTAGATCCTGGTTAATGTAAAGGAAAAGTTCAGGAAGGTCCAGTTCTGATCCGTCCTGTTCATGGTAGCAAAGAGGTCCTCGGTAGCTTCAGGCTTATGCCCTGTAAGACAAGACTTCAGCATTAATTCCAGTTAGACTGCTGTGCTCTTACATGCATGCCTAACCCAGTCCCTATAGCCAAGGATTTGGGCCATGCCAGTTGGCTTGGCTGTGGTTATGTGCCCAGTCCTGGGGCCTTGTGGAAGGGGAGGGTGTTGTGCCTGGAGAAGGGGGAAGACTGGAGATAGAAGAGGTGTATAGGAGGATGGTTGACAAACTCTCAGTAACTGGATGACCTAAGAACAGGGAAGGGATGTTTTTTAAAAAGGAACTATTGAGGCTAGGTGCAGAGACTCATGCCTGTAGTCCTAGCTTCTTGGGAAGCAGAGATCAGAAGGACTGTGGTTCAAGGCCAGCCCAGGCAACAAGTTGATGAGACCCCCATCTCCACAAACAGGCCAAGTATGTGGTGGCATGTGGCTGTGATTCCAGCTACATTGGGAGTCATAAGTGGGGTGGTCGTGGTCTCAGGCCCGCCATGGGCAAAAAGCACAAGACCCTATCTGAAAAATAAACAAAGCAAAAAGGGCCGGATGTGTGTCTCAATTGGTAGAGCACCTGCCTAGCAAGCATTAGGCCCTGAGTTCAAACTCCAGTACTGCCAAACAAACAAAAAACAAATACTGAAAAGGAGAGAGAGTGTGCTGTCCAAGCAGGTATCTACCTACTGTTCTGTCTTCCCCAAACCAGAACCTGGCATTTATCTTGATCTGACCTCCCTTTCCTCCTCCGCCTCATCAGTCATGCACGAAGGCCTCCTGCTACACCTTTTAATCTTCTCTTCCTCTAGTTGAGAACATCCATGTTTCAGTTCTCACAAGCCATCTCTAAAAATACTGCCTCCAGTCTCACCTTCCTGTCAGTCCATCTTCACCACTGCCAGGAGCTCTTTCTAAAGGACAAGTAGATACAATTACATCCTGCAGCTCCCTGCTAAGGACCTTTCAAAACCTTGCCATAGCCCTGGGAAAAGCTCCAAGTTGCTGAGCCTGAACCCCAAGGTTCTCCATGATGTGAGCTTTGCCCTGTTCTGAGGGTGTGAGAAATGGGTGTATTCAGCAAAGGCCTCTGCTACCTGCCCACCTTATCCCCATGCTGGCTGACTGTATAACTTTGGAGCTCCCAGTGACTCTTTCTCTTTTCTGTATACTTCTGCACGTGCTGTTGGCTTGCTGGGATGTCCTTGCTGCTTTCTTGACCCACTGCACCTCTCTTCCAGATTCAACCCCAGTGTTTGTTCTTTCAAGAAGCTTTTGCTAAACAACCTCTCCTGCCCACCTCTTGCATCACACTTTACCTGAGGGTCTGCCTTGGGTCTACATAGTGGCCTCCCCTATTGGGTAAATGGCCAAAGATCAGAGCTGTACTTTCTAGTCTTTGTATCTCCCTCTGCTGCCAATGGGACTTCTCACACCATACGTGCTCAGTAATGTTTGAATGAATGAAAAGTACGGGCTGAATTACTCATTTTTAGTTTTTCCAAGTGATTTTCTTTCAGGTTGACTGTTTCCTTTATCATGATTCTCATATTTGCATACCATAATATTGGACCTAAAGACAGGTTCTCTTTGAAGTTGCTGCTCAGACACTTTTTCAATGGTTTTCCCACCTGTTTTATCATTTTGTTTTTTACGTGGTCACTAATAACTACCTTGAGAAAGAGACTGAAAAATACCAGTGACCCAAAGTAAATCTCTGGGGTAAAATGTATGGTTTGGAGACCAGATGAGGAATTGTTTTTCTTCCTTCTATGAAAGAGGATATTTGATGGTTAATATTTATGAGGTCATCTGTTCTGGGTGCTTAGCAGACACCTTACAATTACTCTCTCATTTAATTCTCACAGCAGGCCTAGGAAGGAGGTGTTGTTATCTATCATCTTTTTTTTTTTCATAAGGAAACAAAGATTTGGAGAGTGGAGGCTATTTGCTTGACAAGAAACTCCCTCTCCCTGGAGACTGACAAGCTGCTTGGACACTCAGACACTGGTCTGGGTTGCTGAGGAGTAGAAGCAAGCTTCTAATGGGCTCACCTAGTTCACCTAGGATGATTTTTTTTCAGTGATACTACAGATGGAATCCAGGGCCTCACGCATGCTAGGCAAGTACTCTTATCATTTAAGCCATGTCCCCAGCCCTAGGATGATTTTTGTTGTTGTTCTAAGATGAAGTGACTACTCTTAAAAACATTCTTGTAGCCTCTCTTGGTCATCAAAATTATGTCAAAAAATGATGGAAAAGCTATAAAGAGATAAGGAAGACAGGACTCTATCTGATATAGTTTTAACTTTTATTTTATTTTTGAATTAGCATACATGAATAATGCAAGGAAGTTTCACTGTGATAATTCCATGCATGTGTACAGTGTACCTTACACAAGTTTATCGCCTCCATTATATTCCAATTTCCCCTCCTCCTGCTCCCCTTTTCAAGCAGTGTTTGATGGGATTCATTGGGCTGTCTTTATATGTGTGTGTATGTATGAATATATATATACATATATATATACACACACATATATGTATGTAGGTACATATATTTTATATATATATATATACATATATATATAAGAAGAGGGTATGTATATACTTTTTATCCCTCTACTTGATATTAAGATGCATTTCTACCTTAGAAATTCTAGTCACATTCTTCTGATCCTGCTGTTTCCAAATAAGAGGTGCCCACGCAAGGAGGTTGTCCTGCTGTGTGTAAAACACAAGCCTCTTGAGCAGACATGGGAAAGGCTTGGCTCTGAGAGTCATTCAAAGGAATTGTGTAGATTCATACAAGGAGCCAAACACTTTGGGAACCTCAGAAGCTTGGAGGTTCTTAACCTCCTTTCAGGCTGAGAGCCTTTTGAGGTTCTGATGAAACCTATGGATTCTTTCCTTGGAGAAGAAAGATGTGCACAGACACACAAACATCTACCACTTTAGATTTAATGTCATGGGTTTCCAGAACCTATTTGATCCCATTTTTATATTTCCTGGAACTCTCTGCACTCCCAAGTTAAAAAAAAATCTGTTTTAAAGCCATGACCCTGGGCTGACAGAGTGGCTCAAGTGGTAGAGCACCTGCATAGCAAGTGTGAAACCCTGAGTTCAAACCCCAGTACTGCCTCCTCTTCCCCAAAAAGTAAATGTAAAAGCCATGATCCACAAGAAACATAAGAGTCATTGCTGAGTGTGATACTAGGTGCTCCACATAAACATTGAGTATTTGCTAATTGCCAGCCCTTTCGGAAAATAATGTTATAGCCAACCCTTTAAGACATTTACCATGCACCCTGTTTAATCTATGGAGAACAAGATTAAGAGAGGATACTCAGAGTCTCCAACTGGCAAATGGGGAAATGGAATTAAATGCAGAAGCAGATGTATATCACTGCTACTTCTAGTCACTCTCCCCACCAAGTGAGGATAAGACCTGAACCAGGGAACTTTGGAAAAAAAAGAAAAACAAAATGATTCCATTCAAGTTTCTCTGTTCTTTGCAGCTTCATAACTCTAGTTACAAGCCATTTTCTACTTCTCTAGCCTGTTTCCTCTCCAGGATATTTAGGGTGCTTCAGATTTCCTTTCCAGAGACTTAGTTGAAAGAATCAGGGAACACACAGCAGAGCATTTAATCTCAGTCTCCCCTTTGCGGATGAAAAGGCAAGAGTGACTAAAGGACAGCCACGGGTGGGACCCAGACAAGGGCTAGTTGATTTGGTCCCTAGTAGAGTACTGCTCACTATAAGCCACAAGCTGTTTCTGATTTGCTTGAGATGTTATTATCCTAGTCTTTATGTTCTGAGCTCCCATGGCTGCAAATGAATTCAGCAGACAAACCCTACTCAGAAAGTAAAGACATGACCAGTCTCTGCTCCCCTTCTGTAGCCCCCGATGTGTTCCCCTGTGTTCCCTTCCTTATTCCATAGTCACTTCTCCCTGTTGGCCCACCTGCCCCTGAGGTAGCCTCTGTGGGAGCATCACTAGATTTTTTTCCTTAAGTGTTATCTTGTGATGTCAAACACAGCACTGACCGATAGAAATGTAAGAGTCCATGAACTCTTACATTATATGTTAGCCATATAACATTATAATTTCACATTTTCTAGTAGGCATATTATATATACGTAAAAGAAAATAGGTGACATTAATTTTAATAATATGTTTTACTTAACTCCAAATAGCCAAAATCTTACCAGTGTGTATAAAGAAATCATTAGCCAGCCAGATACCTACATTCTTTTCTTTTCATACTAAGTCTCTGAAATTTGATGTGTGTTTTTACTTAACTCAGACTGGCCACATTCCAATACTTAGCAGCCACATGTGGCTAGTGGCCCATCGTGGAGTACATGCGTGGACTCTGAGTCCTCAATCAAACTCAGTGACCCTCTCTTCTGTCTCCCTCAGCACATAGATCAGACCTCTGTTGGCCCTCCAGGACACACTCACGACTCTCTTTGTTTTCCAACCTGGGACCGAGGGTAGGAAATGCATCTTTGTCATCTTTCTGTCATCCCCTGTGTAAAGTTCAGTGTTTGATAGGTCCACAATTGGTAGATCTGTGGCAAATGCATTAAAGAATGGAGAGTTATTTGTAACCCCAGGAGCCAAAGTGTTGGTATGCACAGGCTCACCTCTCCAGCCTTGGCACCCTAACCCCCACCCCTTGGTCTCAGAGCCTCCCATTTCCACCTCATGGCTCTGTCCAGAGCCACAGAACCACACTTGGGTCAGACTGAGTGGACCGAAGGTCTCTGCAGTCACAAACCTGGCTTCTACCCTGGGATTATACTGAACCTATACATATCTTGTGTAACTTTTGGTTTCACCTCTTTAATATCAAATACTCAGAAACTTATAAGCAGTCTAGTATGTTAAATCATGATAGTTTTATTTAACAGGATGTAAAAAACCAAACAACAGGACAGACCAAACACAAGAAGTCATCTGCTGAGCAAGCCTCCTACTGAGATTACCAAAAGGCTGGCTGACCTGCAGAACATTAGCTGAGCGAGAAGGAATAGGCACTGCAGGGAGCTGTTAGAGTCATCATGATGAGCTCCCAGTTTCCAGGCGTTTCAGAGTAAACTCTGCCCCCCTGAGAAAACAGATTTATATATATCCTGACTAAATTTGCTTTTGCACATACTGTACAGTATTTAAACTTTTACAAATGCTTCTAAACAACTAGTGTGCACGTTTTGCTTTTCTATTCTATCCCAATGATAAATGTCACTTAAAATAATTCAAATAACCAAGTCTAAAAGATTGGTACTCCCATAAAACCATACTAACCACATTGAAATGAATACAAAGTTTGAAAATGGAAGAAAATATTAGTGTTTGATCTGTTAAGTCATATAAACATTTTAAAAAGGGAAAAGAGTATGATTACCTCAGGCCCACTTAAAGAGGGCATTGAAATGGAACATAGAATTAGGCTAACCTCAGTTTTACCATTGATTACCACTTTCAACCTGGAGCGCTCATTGATCTGCTTGGGCTTTTGTTCCTGACTGCATATAGGAAAATTACATCTGCTGTCACATGCTATGTACATATTAGGAGGGTGAGTGAAGTTAGAAAATGTTTTGAACAAGTCCTCAAAAAATTATCTGGAACAATTTGAGGGTGAGGCATTTGCCAATATTTTTGCAAAGTAAATTCTTAAAAGCCAGAAAAATACCAAATATCATATAGTAAATAACAACATTAACCATGTTTAGGCAACTTGCATCTGTTGGCTCCAGTTTTGGGAATACTGCTTTCATTTTGGTCTCTTAAAAAAGAACTCATGTTTCTCTGCAACTAAAATATACTTCTTCAAACATGACAGCTCTGGTGTGCTGTGTTGGTGTAATTGAAAACCTATAAAAAGGCTGAGAGCTACTTTTGAATTGGCTCAGTGAACTTGGACTGGATTTGTCAAAGTGGTGAAAGGTTTAAAGGAATTTTCATAAATGAGGTCTCCAAGCTGTGTTTTAACCATAGAATTCCAATGAACTCCAAGGCACATGAACTCAGAACAGCGCCTCTGAGAAGAGCAGTCATTTCGAGAAGAAATAAATGATTCATTTTCATTTCCCAAGTTCTGCAGACGTAAGCACTCTTAGCCACTGATAATCATAATTTAGGAGTACTTTGTGCGCTAAAAATGCAATTGAAAAGCCTAATCTTTAATTAAGTTGAGTATTCACAGATTAACATGGTTACAAATCTTGGGCATTGGATGTAGTACAATGTTTACTCATGTTGCTAGGAAATATAGCAGAGCTCTTCCAAAGTTACAGATTGATTTGGTAAGAAGGGGGACTTAAGCTTCTCCCAGTAAGGGACTCGACCATTGCTTTTCTCTTTCGTAATGTTTGTAAATGTATTTCATGCAGCAGAAGTCCTGTTCAATCAAAGTTTTCATTTAAAATGGACGCACAGGTATGCATGCCTAAGCGCACAGAGGATATTTGAAAGAGTGATTTTACCCACAGCTCCTGCGTGAAATGAGTATCATGAAGTATTTGTTAGAATTAATAAGAAAGTAGATTACTCTTTGAAATCTAGTTATCATGAGGTAATTAATGGATTTTCATTCTTGCCATTGGCAGGAAAATGTCAAATTAGTACAGAAATTTAATCCAGTTTGACAATTTTCCAAAGTCGTTAAAACTTGCATGTAGGAAACCAACTCTGCCTTTCTTTCTTTTCTCCCCACTTTGGCAAACCTCCTTGCACAATACATTGTACAATAGATTTTTTTTTAAATGCAAAGCTGATGCTTGCACAGCATGAGAAGGAGGAGCTCTGCCAGCTCATTGCCTTGTCCCAGAGAAATACGAGATTGCTATGTGCTATTTCAGTCAAGATCAGGCATGAAAAAGTGCTCTCCCCAAGCTCGAAAGCAAAACTGAGGAAAAAACCCACAGGGACAAATTCCTATTTGATCTATTTGAGGCAAGCCCCTGTACAAAGAGAGTGGTATTTCAAAGCAGGAGAACTCCCTAAGAGATGAAAAACTAGCAGAATACTTGATTGACTCAAGGAACAGAGCTGGCATGACTTGTGCTTATTACAGGATTTTAGCCTACAGTAAAGCTGGATAGAATCAGGGAAAGGGTTGTGAGGGCAGAGGCATGACTGCTCTCAAACTTGTGTGCCCATGGCCTCTCTTGGAATTAACATCCTGTGCTGGGCTCACAGGATGAGTTGACAGGCTCCTTTGTTCCCTACTTTATGGTTGGGTTTTGGCCAATGGAAGCATCAGCAGGAGTGAGAGTTACAGCTCTTTATTCCTTGGATGCCCCCTACCAAACCACCTCCTCCTATTGTAGGCTGCAGTTGCTAATGTCAATGAACTCTCTAAGGCTGCTCTTCCTCCAGGTTTGGGTACCTGTGACTTTAGGCTGATAACTGCACTATCTCTTGTTTCTCCAAACCCTGCTGCACATACCTTTGCAACTGGTCTTTTCGTTAAACTATCCTCAAATTGCACGAATGTGCCACCTGTTTCCTGTCGAGAACCTGACTGACACAAGTGATTACCTGTCTCACAAGTCACTGTATGAAAGACATTATTTGGATAAAATTTAGTAAAATGATTGGCTCTAAACAAAGCTGAGTTGTCTACATCATTTAATGATGGGACTCATACTGCAGAATGCACTGTTCAGGAATTTTGTCCTTGTGTGAGCATCACAGAGTGTACTTGAATTAAGATGGCCAGTTAGGCAGTCTAGTCTTACAGGACCACTGTTGTGCCATCACTTATTGGATCATGGTCATGTGCCTATGACTATGTTATTATCTTCAGTAGCTAGTGTTTGTATGTGTGTGTGGCTGGGGATGGAACCCAGGGCCTCATTCACCCAAGCATCCTCTCTACCACTGAGCTACACTTCCCAGCCCAGCTTTTATTTTTCTTTGGCAGAGTATTGTGTTTGCAATACTGTTGTTGTATTGTTTAAAAATTTTCAAGGATAGAGGAACACAACTATTATCTTGAAAATGTTAAAAATTGGAAAAGTAAAATAAGAGACGTCAAGGACTAAGGTCATACAGTGGCAGAACTAAAATGTGAAATAAGGATAATCAATCTTGTTTCATAGCACAGGGTGCAGTCAACATGTCTGGAAAAGAAAGTTGCAACTTCAAAGTATTTAGTAAATTAAAACATAACCTACTTAACCTACTTGGGATAATTGATTTTGCCAAAAGTAACAAACCCTGTTTGTGACCACTAAATAATCATGGGGCTGAGTTATAAACATCTTCCCATCTTCAACTTAATTACCCTAAGGAATGGGAGTAATTAATTAATTAATTTCGCATTTTCATCCTCTTGGTAGTTTCAAGATACATGATCCACAGGGCTGAATTTCTTACAAGCTCCTGGGGGTGGATCTGTTTATTTATAATCAGCACTGAACGGTAGACCAGCATTCGTATGCTCATGTAGTACATTTTTTACTCATAGACATTTTGCTGACTTCTATCTTAATAGTTCTCATTCTGGAGCCACATAAAATAGGTTAGTCTGTGATATTTAGTGTTATCTCACCCTACCTTGTAGTATACTCATTAAATAGTCAAAAATGAAATAAAAAATTTCTAAAGTAGTAGCCAGTTTGAAAAGCAAAACATAGCACAATTTCTTTCCATTTAATAATAAATGTGCCATAGTCATTCAAATTTCAGACCATATGAATGTGTCTTTTAGCATCTTGGAAAAACTTTCCATGTATTTTCTCACAATATAGAAAAAATAGAAATTTCATAAATGTCTTTTTTGTACAATTAAGTAGAGTCAGGGGAGAAATAGCAATTGGAAAGGTCTTTTGATGTCAGCTCAAATAAAGATATATGGATTGCCCCTTCTGAGAAAGGAGCTGAGTAGGCAAAAACAAGTATCCTACTGCCAGATGACCTGATACTTCTAAAAGGAATTATTATCATTTAAACATTTGGATTTCTTGTTTCTCTTTTTTTTTAAGCTAGCATTTTCTTTAAGATCAACCCCAAGGTAGGGGTCCTTCTTTCTGTCTTTATAAAGAATATACTTTCATGTACTGAGAATTGAACAAATAAACTTTCTCAGCTGGTTATTTATTTGTTGTCTTTGAATTAATCCTTTTTGTTTTTCAGTGGTGGGGCTCAAACCTGGGGTCTTGCACATGCTCAGTAAGTGCTGTACCACTGAGCCACACACTCATCCCAGATTATCCTTTCTTGAGGAGACCTTACTTCAAAGCCATAATGATCTCCCAGTCCACCCTGCTGAAACTTAGTAGTGCTTCCTTTGATCCTCTACTTTTGTTTAAATTTCACCTCTTCTTAATGTTTGCCGGAATGAAATACAGTCATGTCTTCACTGAGCAGAACCTGGTGTATTCACAGCAGTTGTTATTTTGAGTGCTTACATTGCTTTCACATCAGTTGTGTTGATACAGTACCAGTGTATGGGAATAAAATAAAGTTCGTAGTGGCTCATACTGAAAACATTTCATTGTACCCAAGAACCTTCAATGGATGCCTACCAAACAGTAGTCATGGGCTCTAACAAGTAGAGAAATTGATATTTGCAGATGAGGACACATTCTTTATGCACTCATTCTGTAAACATGCTTTGGTACCTTTCCTGGTATGGATGCAGCCTTCTTCTAAGAACTCTCTGTCTAGAGGGGAAGAAAAATGTCTATCACAGTAGGAGCATGAACCAAGTGCTATAGTATGAAGGAGGGAGGGAGCAATGCACTCTCCCTAGACTGAAGAGCAGGATGGTCAGATTATCAAAGGCTTTCCAGAAAAAGTGACATTTGCTTTAGAGTTAAGGACCAAGTGAGTGTTCACCAGGCAGGAAATTTAGGGGGAGAACATTAGGGTCTGACAGAACTTGGAAATCATATTTTGATGTGATTTCACAGTAAGACATATGGTGTGGAGTGGCAGGAGATAAAGTTAAAAGGATGATTGGAGCCAAATCTTGATCTTTTTCCCACTGTGGAAGAAAGGAGTTCATATATCTTTTTCAATGAATGGTATTAATAAATAATCCTACATAGAGTGTGTCATCCATTCTTAAGGCTTATCCTATCACCTCTGTTGGTGATTTCCAAATTTTTATTTCTAGTACTGGGCTAGAGATTCTCTTTGTCTTCTGGCCTTCTGCATTTTACTGGTTCATCAGCTCTCACATGCTCTGCAACCTCAAAGTAAATTCATCACCTTTCCTTCAAAATCTTGGCTCTGTCCCAGTTTCCTACTTTAGCGAAAGGCCCCAGCTTTCAAGAAAATTATCCAAAATATCCCCTTGTCATATCTACCCTCCCTCCTCTGTCTCCCAGCATCAGGAGACTCAAGTTAAGTTTTTCTCAACATTATTGTCTCCTTTCCATTTCCATTCCTGATGTCTTTATTAAGATCATCATCATTTCCCCTTGATTACTGCGGCAGCCACTTAACTCAGGTCCACTCCCTTCTGGTTTTTTCCTTCACCACTTCTAAAATTGATTTAATCACAATGGCTTTAGGATAAAATCCAAAATTCTTAGCATGTCATAAGCCTTTATTATTTTGGCTCTTTCCACCTGTCAAGCTTCATAGGACCCACAGTCAGTGTCTTAACCTTCACCACACTTACTGAATGACTTGAAGTTCCCTGAAATTTTCAGTCTGTTCGTCTCCTAACAGACTTCTTATTTTCCTCTTCTTGTTCCCAGTTTTCTTGCTCCGGCCTCTCATTTCCTCTGACCCCTGCCTCCCCCCAGTCAGTCTGTGTGCTGATGGATTATTTACTTTTTCTTTATCTCCACTAGGCCCTAGGCTTCTTAGTGCCAGATATCATGTTTCATTAATATCTGCTATATCCCTCACACTTAGCTTCATGTCTGGCACATAGCTATTAAAAATAGTAGTGTTTACTAATCACTCATTATAATCCGGATGAAGTGCTAATTTATTTACATATATTATCTCCTTTAAAGGGGAAAAGCACAAGCACAGTATGCTTTTGTAAGGTGATGTGGGGAAAAGATTGAAGATTGAACATGAAATTTGTTGTAGGGAGTCTAGTCAATATTTTAGCAAAACAAGTAAGAATTTGAAAGAGATATATACCAGGGCACAGGAAATAGAAATGAAATGGGGAGAATTTTTTAAAGTGATTCATGGGGAGAATTTTTTAAAGTGATTCCTAGTGATGGATGAGTGAGTGGATAGATGGATGGATGTATGCATGAATTTCTTAGAACTCACTGAGGAGGAGTCTACTTAATTTAACTTATGAATCTTAGTGATTTGGGTGCAATAGGCTTATTAGGATCAGGGGAACATCCAACAGTGCAAGAACAGAGGCAGCTGTGTGGCTACTGCCGTCTGAAAGGGAAAAAGCAAATACATCATGAGAGAATAAAATGACCGCTTATAAACACAGATAATTAAATTTATAAAGGTACATGTAAAATTGCTAAATTAGATTCAAAAAATAAGTATTGAAATAAGTATGACAGTATGTCATACACTTAGAATTCTTTTAATTAAAAATGAAGGTTCCCATGGAATACTCACTGGCTTAGTGATTTGTCAGTCAGTTGTTAGTAGAGGTAGTGACTAAATGTGTGAGCGTGGAACCAGAGTGCTTGACTTAGTTTGTCCAGGCTGCTACAACCAAATACCACAAACTCATAGTTTATAAAAAACAAATTTATTTCTTATGCATCCAGAGGCTGGAGAGTCCATAGTCAAGCACAGCAGATTGTGTCTAGTGAGGACCCACTTTCTGGTTTACAGATGGCACAGTCTCTCTGTGTCCTCATATGATAGAAAGGGACAAGAGAGCTGGAGCCTCTAAAGACACTAATCCCTCATCACTGAATCACTTCCCAAGGGCCCCCATCTCTAAACCCCATCACACTGGTGATTAGGCTTCAACATACGAATTTTAAGGGGCCAACCTTCAGGCCACACACTACTGCCTGACAAATAATGAATGACAAGCATTCTCGTAGTGACCTACTGATACTCTTCTACTTTTTTTTTTAGCTTGCCTTCCTTAGTTTCTGTGATAGATCCAGACTCAACTCCTGCCATTGTCTTCACCTGTATCTTGCATTGCTTTCCTGTCACAGCTCTAACTCCAAGCATGATAAAGCCTATGTTTCTTTGTTTGTTATACATTTCCCCCACCACAACATGAGCTAACAAGTGCAAGATGTTCCTTTATTCAGTGCTGTACTCATGAAACTTAGCACAGTACATGGACCACAGCAGAAATTCAGCAACCATTTGTTGAATGAATAAGTGTACAGATAGAAGCCAGTGCTTAGTAAAGCATCTTAAACAGGTTGTGCTGAGTGTGCTTTTGTAAACATTTTTGCTGACTGTTGTAATACTTGTTCACTGAAAACACGAAATAAAACTTTAGAAAATATAAAGATGTATCAACTGAAATTTTAAGAATTTTCTCTGAGAAGTTTTGGGAATTTTCTCCAACACTTAAGAGAATGGTTTAACATTTTGGTATGTTTTTTTCTTTCATATATTTGATATCATAATTATGCATAATCCTAGATATATTTTTATATACTGCATTTTTTACTCAGTATTCAATTTTCATTATGGTTTTTTATTTTTACAAAATTTTTTGTAATGACTTCTATTTTTAAATAGTGGATTAAATGTACATTTCTCCCCACTTTCCAAAATAGCAGAAATAATGAAACACAGAAAGGAAAATCCACATTTGTAGTGAAATAAGTCATTGCCAACAACCCCAGAGCACAAACCTTGCAGCACACCTGCCAAGTCTGTAATGTCTGGATACAGGTGAGGGAGGATATAAGAACCTACACTTATCTTCTTGTACCTTGAGCAAGACACAGACTTCCCCCAAATTAAGTGCACTGCCATAAAAGACATCACCTGTGTCCCTGATTGATGTGTCAAGACTGTGGGAGAAACTGGAGCAGGTGAGGTGAAACTGGAAGAGAAGCCACTCTGATGCACCATTTTCATCTTCATTCCCTAATGTCTGACTGAGCAAGCCTGCTGAAAGTGAAGTGGGGAAAGGAGGACAGCAGGCAGCAATTTCCTTTAAGGGCTTGGCTTTGAGACACATTAGATTTAGCAATGGGAAACAGGGCAGAAAAGCCAGGGCTTTCTGGAAGAGCTAGCTAGGTGGTACTTATTTCAGACTCAGCACACTAAGACACTAATAGTACTCACTGAGCTGAAAGGGTGAATACTTTCTCCCTAATTTTATTTGGGCACTACAGAAAAAATAGACATGGCCACTATAGAAAAAATAACCCATTAAGATTAGAAATAAGAATGAAATAGCTGAGCTTGTATAAACTTTGTGTAGTTTACAGAACGAGGTTAGCACAAAGGTAGGAACCATAAATCAAAGACTAAGCAACATGGCATGAAAGGGCATGTGTTTCTGTAATTGTAAAATGAGCTTCACAGCAAAGGTGAAGCTGAGCTTTTCAAATTGCTGAAATGTCACTGTTTATTTATGAGCCAAGATAAAACTCATTTTTAGATAAATGACTAAATTGAAATACTATAATGCATACCATTCAAGTGCTGTTATGGTTAAAAAATGGGACTATAAAAATGTCACATTATCACAGAGCCTATTTGTTGGTGAGGTGTTTTCCGAGTTCTGTGCACTCCGTTCATTGACTCTCACTAGGTTTTTACTGCCAGCTTTGCATACCCAATGCGCACCAGCTGTTGTGAAAGTGGGGCTTTACAGAACCTGAAGAATCACAGAACCTCAAACCAGAGCTGTTATTGTTGCTGATGGCGTTAGAAGTAGAAATAAAGGCACTCTGTTGACAGAGATCATACCTCATTTACAGAAAAGCCAGGGGCTCTTTAAAATTCAAGTTCATATGGAATTGAAACTACATCTTATATTCTAATTGTTCTGCCTTTTTCCTTGAGCACTGAAGCTATCATGATGAATTTGGTGAACTAAAGTGGTGAAAACTTTCTATTTGGTAGAGACATGGACCCTGTGGCTATTTTGTTAGATTGAGCCAAGGTACGGCTTACTATATAACCTACTAAAGAAGCAGCATGGGTTGCACAGCAGAGCCATCCTATATTTTGTGTGCTTGAAGGCTATAAATTTCAATCTACTATCAAAGTTAGTAAATTACATTTTAGATGCTAACGTAATTAAGCCACAGATGCTCAAAATAAAAATGGAGTGACAAAGCAACAACAGCAAGCTTCTATAGCAATATTACCATGTGCAGGCACTGTTCCATACTGCCCCTTACTTACTCTTTGCAACAGCCTGGTTCCCACTGTATGGGAATATGAAGTATGGGAAGTGTTAAGTTGACTTGCCCAAGTTACACGCCTAACAAGAGACCCAGCTGAGATTCGAACCCTGGGAACTTGAGATGCAGGTCCATTCTTTTGATGATTGTACTGAATTGCTTTTTCCAGATGTGGATTTTTAAGAGTTTAGCTGTTTATAACATAAAAGAATAAATTGAAGTCGGGCAGTGGCTCAAGCCTGTAATCCTAGCCACTTGGGAAACAGAGCGGGAGGATGGTTTGCAATGCTCCATCTCAATCAGTAGCTGAATGTGGTGGTGCATGCCTGTTACCCCAGCTTACATGGAGAAGTACAAATGGATAGATGGCCATCCTGGTCAACCTGGGCATTAAACGAGACCCTATCAAAAATAGTCAACACAAAAGGGCTGACAGAGTGGCTCAGTCTTGAGCCACACCTCCAGTCCATTTTGCTGTGGTTATTTTGGAGATGGGGTCTTGCAGTCTGTTTGCCCACGCTGGCCTCCATCCATGATCTTCCTGATTTAGCCTTGCAAGTATCTGGGATTACAGGCATGAGCCACGAGAGCCTGGTTTATAGAATCTTATTTTAAAGAAAGACACAACTTAACATTTTAGCATTCATCTTCAGTAGAATATAGCTGTTAGGAGGAACAGTTTCTTAAGAGAAGTCTGAAAAGAATAATTGCCATGGTCCTGAGAGATTAGGTTTCTTTATGGGCCACATCTGAGCTTTTCTCACCACAGTGTCAAAATAGCTGCACAGTTGAAATAACCACCCAATTCAGTGATCAAGATAAGTCATAGTAATCATTTGATTAAGTTAAACTGTTTTTACTTTTTTCTCTCATCTTCCTTCACTAAGATTATCCATCTGTAGTAGTGTAGCAAGCAGAGACACCTACTCTTACGAAAAGTAAAAGGTGTCTCCATGGTGTAGGAGGCTGATGGTCATAACTTTGAAAGCACAGGTTTTAACAGGCAGTTTCTCTGACTTGTCACTATAGCATGTCAAGTTCTCCAGGAAGCAGAACCTGTGTGGGAAGTGCATTATGGAACACCTGTAGGAGACAGGCAGGAAGAAGATGAGCTCTGATGTAGTCTCACTGAGGTCTCAGCCAACTCATGGACATCCTTGAGGCTAGGGGGCCTTTAGTATCATACTGAGAGGCCTGGCCTGTGCCACTGTGTGCCGTCCAGTCAATGGACAAGGCTGCCCTGGAAGGGGGCTCCCTCTGGTCTAGGGGCAGTCCTACAGAAAGCTGGCAACCAAGGGCAGGCAACACCCTGCCCAGCAGCTGGGGAAATAAATCCTTCATTTTTAAACAGGAAATTGGAACATCACACAACAGTGTCCTCTATAGTAACTGAGCAAAATATTTTTTTCAATTTTAAGACAGATTGGAAATAATAAAAATAGTATCTATATTTTATTGTTAACATTTAAGTTATGTGTAGTGTTGTCACAGAAGCATTTTATAGATGAAGAAATAAATCTTAAGGGAAATTTTACTATTCAAATAAGGATGTTTTTTGCATAGAAAAAGAGAAGCAATAATACATAGACATATATGTATGTATACATATGTACATATATGTGTGTGTGTGTGTGTGTGTGTGTGTGTGTGTAATGGGGGTTGGAGCTCAGGGCTTCACACTTGCAAAGCAGATACTCACAATGCAGGTGCTTTACCACTTGAGCCATACCTCTAGTCCATTTTGCTCTGGTTAGTTTGGAGATATGGGGGTGGGTCTCACAAATTATTTTCCTGGGCTGTCCTCGAACCTCAGCCCTTCAGATCTCAGCCTCCCAAGTAGCTAGAATTAAGCATGAGCCCACTGGTGCCTGGCTGAGAAGTAATATATTTAGCTACATACTAGTTATCAAGAGAATGTGTGTGTGTTTGTGTGTGTACGCACATGTGTGAGTGACAGATAAATTGGGTGAACTAGTTTTGGTCTTAATCACTTAACATGTTGTACATTTAATGTTTATAACTTTCTTGCAAGAAAGGTGCTAAGTAAGCAATCAGAGTGGTTAAGAGACCTGTCTGAGATCAGTCAGTTAGGGTATAATCATGACTCTGGGCTCTATCTGCCGAAATCAAAGCCTTTTTTCTTGGTCATATCCTCTATTGTTCTGGACCTTGAATGTTAGCCAGAAATTTTCTGCTTCACAATAAAGGAAATGCAAATTAAAACCACGCTAAGATTCCACCTCACCCCTGTTAGAATAGCCATCATCAGCAACACCACCAACAACAGGTGTTGGCGAGGATGCAGGGAAAAAGGAACCCTCTTACACTGTTGGTGGGAATGTAGACTAGTACAACCACTCTGGAAAAGAATTTGGAGGCTACTTAAAAAGCTGGACATCGATCTACCATTTGATCCAGCAATACCACTCTTGGGGATATACCCAAAAGACTGTTACTCCAGAGGCACCTGCACATCCATGTTTATTGCGGCACTATTCACAATAGCCAAGTTATGGAAACAGCCAAGATGCCCCAGCACTGACGAATGGATTAAGAAAATGTGGTATCTATACACAATGGAATTTTATGCAGCCATGAAGAAGAACGAAATGTTATCATTCGCTGGTAAATGGATGGAATTGGAGAACATCATTCTGAGTGAGGTTAGCCTGGCCCAAAAGACCAAAAATCGTATGTTCTCCCTCATATGTGGACATTAGATCAAGGGCAAACACAACAAGGGGATTGGACTATGAGCACATGATAAAAGCGAGAGCACACAAGGGAGGGGTGAGGATAGGTAAGACACCTAAAAAACTAGCTAGCATTTGTTGCCCTTAACGCAGAGAAACTAAAGCAGATACCTTAAAGCAACTGAGGCCAATAGGAAAAGGGGAACAGGAACTAGAGAAAAGGTTAGATCAAAAAGAATTAACCTAGAAGGTAACACCCACGCACAGGAAATCAATGTGAGTCAATGCCCTGTATAGCTATCCTTATCTCAACCAGCAAAAACCCTTGTTCCTTCCTATTATTGCTTATACTCTCTCTACAACAAAATTAGAGATAAGGGCAAAATAGTTTCTGCTGTGTATTGAGGGGGGGAGAGGGAGGGGGCAGAGTGGGTGGTAAGGGAGGGGGTGGGGGCAGGGGGGAGAAATGAACCAAGCCTTGTATGCACATATGAATAATAAAAGAAAAATGAAAAAAAAATGAAATAAAATTCATGAGATTTTCATTGCCAAAAAAAAAAAATTTTCTGCTTCAAAGGTAACTTTTGGCTCAGTTATACCAATGCTTTCTTTTCTTTTTTTTTTATTTAAGTATTTATGCTTCATTTATTCGTTTTGTTTTTTTTTTTGACCATTGCCATAACCTCTGTTGGAAAAAAGGAAGTATTTTATTATTTTTATCTTGCTTTAGCAGGACTATAGTGCTGATGACAATGTCCCTATAATTTTATAAAAGTAGGCCATTCTGGATGCTGGGTGTGGTGTTATGCATCTGTGATCCCAACACTCAGGAGGCTGAGGCAGGAGGATCATGAACTTGAGGTGGTCCTGGGTTATGTAGGGAGAAGCTGTCTGGGTCATTCTGATATGGCTTCTGCCCTGTACTTCTGCAGGGGTGTTTATGGATGAATGACCCTCTAAAGGAAATCTGTGACACATATATGGAAGAAGTGAAAGGTGAGCATGGCCTACTGATTCTAAATCCCATGCTTGATTCCCTCTCCAAGGGGATTAACATGGGGAAAGGAAAAACATACATACATACAAGTATTATAAGTACTGGAGCAAATCAACCTTTCAATGTGCCTATATTATAATTCTTTAATTTATGATGAGGATATCTTGGAACCAGTAGAAAGCAATCATTTGGCCATTAAGAAAAATGTAAGCATACATAACTTTAAATATGTGACTTAAATGAATTTAAACTCATTTAAATTTGACTTAACTCCCTAAGGCATCCCATTTCACCAGAATGCCTGGGATATGTGTGTTTTTCTGGACTGTGATCCCCACAGATGAATCTTGTTACATATGACACAACACTTCCATTGCTGTGTGGTACCCGGGTTCTTCTGGCTTGTTGGCTTGTTGTTGATGGTACCATTAAAGTAGACAAGGTTCTTTTGTTCATTTAAACAAATTTTATTTTTTAATAGGGTACTGCTTGTGTCAGATACTTCAAGAGGACTAAGACATTTGTCAGCTTTTTCACCTTCTATAATTAAAAATGGAATGAAGAAAGTTGTAAGAGTTTCCATCATAAAGCCTTTGGCATAAAAAAGCAAATGACAAGTAATCTTAATCTGAGATGTATTTTGTCCTTTCTCAAGCAACTATTGCTTTCTTCAGACCTCTTTGTTTCAGCTCAACTCTTAACTTAATGGAGGATTTGGAGTACATTTGGAAAGACCAGATATTTCTGCATGATTGATGCAGTGTCCCATATATATTGTATAACTTTGCATTATAAATTATTTGGGACTTTAGTATTAAAAACAGATGATAATATGTTTGCCTTTTGTAATACAGAAAAAGGGGTTTATTTCTGTACAGATATAAGAATTTTAATGCATCACGAACACATGTGCTTCCATGCATGTTCCTTAACTACCATGGTAGTCAACTTTAAAATACACATTCACAATTTATCAGTGTTACTCTAAAAAGTATAAACTCAGTTCTCACTACTAGTTCTGTAAAGACTAAGAATTTTTTTATTGGTCTGAGTATGAAAATGGTCACAGAACTATGATAATATCTCTGCATATTTACACACATATGCTCATACTGACAATTTATAAAGGTTTATGAGCAAAAACCAAGTTAAAACTGCCTTTGAGTTCTCTCTGTAAAATCAGAAATCAAGTACTAATATAATATCTTGAGAATTCATAGGGATTTAATAAAGACTTACAGGTTTCATTTAGTTTTAAATCCCCCATAGTATTTGAAGGAAGTTTTGTCTGTCATTCGAGTCCATTGACCGAAGTCTTGAATGAGTGCTCATTTCCTAAAACTTCCAAATGATCTAAATGCTACAGTTTATGCCAGGACTCGAGTGTGGTCTCTCTCACACATACACACACACTCCTACACACTCACACCCCCTACCTTTGCTTCTCAGGCAGTGATGCATACAGAGGCTGGGGAGGTAGTTGGGTACCTGGAGGAAGACTTGAGTATCACATGGTGAGGAATGGTGGAGACTGGCAAATGATTGCTGTAGGACGGAGACACCTGGGCTTGGGTCACTTGGAACTTAGTTTCTCTGCATCTCCTGGTTTTCAATAGAAGACAAAAAATATGGCTGTTTTGGTGAAAATCCCAAATTTCTAGAAACTGGAGTGGGCCAAATCAGTCCTTTTTGTGGCTACATGTTGCCCACTACCTCCAGTGTTCACATTCCTACCTAAGTCAGCGAGCTTACAGAGTCCTGAATCATCTTCCATTTTACATACATGGGATGTCTATATGTTTTGAGTGGGAAACTAATTATCTATACAGAATCTTCAAAATAGAATCAAACCCAATTTTGAATAGATTTACGTTTTCATCTTTAAATGTGAAAAATACAGTGACTCTAGTTTTCTAATTTAAGCTGTACACATACATTATTTATCGAAAAAAGAGGGAGAGTGGTTGGGATATTGCTGTCTTTTATGATTGATTGGTCCTAAACTGGATACTGAATTTCCTCTTTCCCGGTTATATCTTAGTATGATATTTCCTGCCTTGGTTCAGACCTTTGTGGTCAGTTGTTATCTGATCATTTGTTTGTCTGATATCCTTGATATGTTTTTATAACATTTTTAACAGAAAATGTAAGTGCTGTTTGTAGAACACAAGCTGTTCAGCCGTGAAGGGTCTCTTGTGGTTTCTCAAGTTGTTTTCACATTCAACTGATACTGGCTTCTAGAACAGAAGTCTGGGAACTACAGTGAATGTGAGACCACTGAACACAGATTTCCTTCCTTTCCAAGTCTGTCTTCAGGGACAGAGTGAAAAGATGAATGAGAATGGAAAATAGATGAGAATAGCTGAGCAAGGAGTTAATTTTATTAATTTCAGATTCAACTCAGCTTGAAGACAATATAATAATCTATAAAAAATGGAATACCAGTAAGAAGCCAAACTATCATTACTTTTTTCTTTCTAAGAGCACAATGTGTTATAGTAATCAAGAGCTCATAAATTGCTCTTACAAGCAGTTTAGAAAAAGGCACTGTAGGAAACCTACCTAAGTTGGAAAGTGTAAAAAGTTTCTTTCTCCCTGTTGCTCCTGAGGTATTTTTTCCATGTGTTGATTTTCATTTTGGTTGTTCAACAGAGAACATGGAGACGTTGCTCTACTTCTTGAACATGTGGATGAGGAGGGGTCAAGGTGGAATTGAATTATTTTAAATACCAAGGATCCAAATGTAAATAACCCTCTGTAGTACTAGCCCCTCCTGTATATGTGAACACAGAGAGCCATCATGTTTTCTATTTATACTAAGTTACTTGGTAAGAATTATTGAGTGGTAGATGGGAATTTTATATTCCAGTTTCTTCCAACATAAACCTCTGTTCCCTCACCAGGAAAGCTTTAATTTCCCTTTCACCAACAATACTAGGAATCTCCAGGTAGAAGTCCTTAGAAACTGTCAACACCTCAAAGCAAGCAAATGTTTTCAAAATATTTACAGCAGCCATGAAAAGAACTTAGAAAGTCAATCTGACCTTAAAGCAATCGGCTTAGTCAGTATCTCTAGTATTTCCTATTGCTTTGACCTCCACACAAGTGGAGTCAATAACAGTGAAAAGTTATTTCACTGACCCTTTTGTTAAAATATGTGAGCATTTATATTTAGTTATTCAGAAGAAGAACATAGTTCTACAACAACTCTGTGGAAAATTTAAGGAAAATTTTACTTCTTCATCACCTGTGTCTAGACAAATTTATTAGGCACTAGCTGATGGTGAGTAATACCTGTTTATTAAGCTGATTTTCAGGCTGCTTATATGAAAACTTTCATAAATTAGCTTTAGTGCCCTAGAATTTAAGCTGAAACAGGGACTAGGCATCTATAAATTTCAGCAAGTGCAATGTAATTAATGTACAATATAAGCCTAATCGGAATTGTCACTATGAATCCACCCCTGTATAACGAATATATCCTAATAAAAAATTTATAATAAAAAAATTGAACGAAGTGGTCACAGACCAAGAAGGAAGAAAAATGTTTCTTAATGCATTTCTGGAGCTCCACCCCTCTCTTGCTTTCAACCTCAAGAGCCTGCTTTACCATAAGGAAAGACGTATTTAAAGTTAGACTCTCTATGCCAGAAATTTCTACTTTATGTCTTGGCTAACCAATGAGGATACTCAGCACCTTGTCTCTCTTAAAACTGACAGGGAACATTTTCAGAGTGTTGAAAGAGAAGTATACAAAACTCACAGTTTGAGCAATCTCAATTCCCTGGCCTTGGTTGTTTTCAGTTGTCAGGGTAAAGCACTGTGGTCAATTGAATGAATTGCTTACTTTAGTCATTAGTATTTTTAAGCGAATACGTAAAAATCAGAAGTGCATACTTTGAAATATAAAAAACCAACATCACTCATAGCAATGTTCATTTTTTAGGGTTTATGTTACTTTTTACTAAAGGAAACAGTTTGTTTCCCTATTTGGTAAGTCTATCAACCATTTTTAAATTTTAGAAGACAAACCCATTTAAAGACTTAGGTTTAATCCTTTGGAAATTAACCCAATCCTCGGTTTTAAATGAACTGTGCTTACATGCAGACTAAATAAGCAGTAAGCTTCCTGCTTATTTTGCTCTTACTTAGAAATTGATACAGTCCTCCATGCCTCTAAGTCATTGTTCAAAACTGTGGCCCTTGAGCCAGGTGTGGTGGCACATGCTATAATCTCAGCTACTCAGGAGATGGAAATAAGAGGATCAAGGTTCACGGCTGACCTAGGCAAAAGTGGGACAAAGTAAAAGCAGAAGGATTGGGGGTGTGGCTCAAGTGGTAAAGCACTTGCCCATAAAGAACAAGGCCCTGAGTTCAACCCCCAGCACCATAGATAGATAGACAGACAGACAGACGGATATATATAATGGCGACCCCCCCAGTGTTTCCTCGGAAGAGCACCAGGGCTTTCATCTCCCAGGTTCCGTAGGAACTGTATTGTCTTTGGGCATTCGCCAACCATGTGAAATCCACCGTAATGTCTTGGAAATACTGATTGGATAGGAGAAGGTACTGAGGGTGTGCTGGGAATAGCTAGAAATTAAATAAACAACACCCCATCTTGAATTTAGTTTCTTCCAAAATCCTTTGTCTCTTATAAATGTGCTCTTGATTATGCCATAGAATCGTAAGTTAAAGCAATGTAAATACAGTTTCTGTTTTTTAAAAAAATTAAAGCTTTGAAGTGCTGCTTAGCATCCTTCCGTGGAGTTCTTGCTATTCAAACAGGACAGATTTGGTAAAGTCCTAGTTAGGTTGAGTCTTGCTTGCCTTCATTTGGTCATCTTTGTATGACTCCAGTGGTTGGGGGGTTGGGGTTACCCTCTCTCCCCTGGCTTTTTTTTTTTTTTAAACGGTTTTTTAGCTGATGTTCATTAAGAGAGTACTTAGAACTGCCACCAATGAAAGGAAATACTGTCTAAGAAAGTGCATTTCTTTAAAGAGCTGTGTCATACCATCCTTTGGGCCCTCTGCTGGAAAAGTAGAATCAAGTCTCAAATAATGCCTTTTTAATTGTATCCTCTAGTATTATAGATGTAGGACAGTACTGTATCATACCTCTGTGAATGTAAAGTATCTTGCACCTGCTTTATGATACATAGTAGTGACTGTGCTTTATCAGAGCTGTTTTTAATGATGTTACTCTAGAATGTTTTCTTTCTAAATGATGATTGAGAAGCTAATAAAAAAAATGGTGCCAGGTACCACAACAGTAACAGAAAATTGCTGTTTTCTGGGGTTTTGTTTTTTTTACTTTTTCACTTTTTTTGTTGTTGTTTTGGTTTGGTTTGGTTTGGTTTTTTTGTTGTTTTAATGGAGTGTGCTAGATGTCTCTATAATTTTGTTCAGATGACTGCAGAACCTGGAAAAGCTGTTGCTGCTATTGATGCATAACATACTGCTATTATTGGTCTTTTTATATAAATATAAATATATATATATATATATATATATATATACATATATATATAATTTGAATTTTTGGAAACTTTAGCTGTGCTGTCAACTTTGGAAAAAAGTATCCCGGTTTACTGTGTTGAGTTGGCATTGTACAGAAATTAATAGCCATATTGGTCTAGAAACGTTAAACTTAATTTTTTTTTTCCATTTGTACAGGGGTAACGCACTGTATTAAATATGTAAGGTCTTATCTACGTGGGTTTGATTACAGAAACTAATAAAGTATTCTCTAAATAAAAAAAAAATTAACCACTGTGTTTATTTAATACTTGGAAATGTTATTTAATAACATTGGAAAACCCCAGATGATGAACTAAGGCACAGAGTGGTTAAGTTCCTTGCCTGAAGGTTCACAGGTAGGAAACAGTAGGGACTGCTGTAGAACCCAGAAAGTGGGTCTCCAGAGTCCACTCTATTGGTTCTCTGTTGACTTTGAATAGAAGAAGGAGGAAATAAGGAAAAGGAACAACTGGTACAGAGTAACATGGATGTGGGTGGGGAGTCAAGTAAACCCAGAAACTAGAAATCTTGGCAAGGAGAGCTTTTTCAGATTGTGCGTTGTGACCCACAGGAGCGCTTCACTTCTGAGTGAGTTTCACCATAAGAGTTTCCTTTACATGGTGCGGTCCTCTTGCTATTCTTGGCTGGCACTGAGACTTCCAGCATCACCCTGCACTATGTGCTCTTGCTCAGCTCCTCCTTAAGCACCCTGACGTCTTAGGTGAGCATGGCTTGTGGTGTATGGAGGTGGTGGAGGCAGTTATCTAGAATGACAGTACCCATGCTGGAAGGTGAAAACAGAACTTGTAAATGTAGTTTCCATGGCAAACTTAAGTAAAATACGCCTTTCTTCAAGTGCCTTCCTCTCTAGAAGAGTGAAACTAATGCTTTAAAGGTGGTGATGTATAGGCTGTTTTGGATTTTAGCTGTTTGCCCATCAGCAACTCTTACCCACAGGATCATTTCAGTCCATACACAACACAGTTTCTGATAGCTGTCAGTCATGCCTGAATCCTCATGAGGTACCCTGTGAAGAGGGAGTACTTTCAGACATTGCCTCATTTAATCCTCATGACATCCCTGGGGCTGGACTTGGATACCATCATCCCTAACTTACAAATGAAGACATGGCTTTATAGAGAGGTTAAGAAATTGTCCTTGGTTATACTTCAGGTGAACTCTGAGGAAAGGACTCAACACTAGCTTCATAGCCCATGTCCTTAACACAGAGGTAAGTCCCGTGCCTCACTCACAGAAGGTATGGTGCATTGCACAGTGTTAGCTTCCTTTACCTGGTGCTTGTTTTCATGGTGACTGTGATAGGCAGGCATTGCTCTTTTTCTGGTGGCTGAATGTTTAAGATACATCATTTATCTTAGAGATGGCTTGTGAGGGATCTCTGCAATTGCATATGAGCCACTCTCCACATTTACTTTAAGTAAGAAACAAAATAGAATGTCTTTTCTTTTCAACATGTGATTACACTTGTATTGGAAGAGATGCCAGGGCAGATGGTATCTTAAAATAGTTCTAGCAAATATGTTCATGAGTTAAAATTGTAGGAGTTCTCATACCCAGCAGATTTTTCAATGACACAATAAAAACAACATCTTAATGTTGAAACTTAGATGCTTAGCTCGCAAACGAAGTCAACCAGCTGTTTTTCTTACCTCTCACCTCTTCTTAGTTGTGGATAGTTAAATGTTTGCTTATGGAACTGAGCCCTTGCCTGGCAAGTAGTTTCCCCATGCTCCTCCTCACATTTTCCTAATAATCCTTACTGTCTGAAGTCTTTTATTCAAACAGGAACATATCATCCAAGTTGGGACACATGTTTTAAAATTCATTAATTTGGAGACTGTAGAAATTGGAGCAAACTTTAGTTACTGAATATTTGAAACAATAGCATTTATGGCTTTTAGATGTAAACAGATTTTTAAACTGAATTAATGAAATATTAGTAATCATATCTTGCTGTAATGGATCACTAAGAATGTTTTGTAAATAAGCCATTACTACTCTTCCAGATGCTAAACAGATGACATTCTGCTGTCTGTGTTTTCTCTTAGGTATAGAGGGTTTAGGAATAGCCAGTCATGCGTTAATCTATCTCTGTGGCAGGATTTCTCAGCCTTACTCATACTGAGCCTTTGGATTGGATCATTTATTGATGTAGAGGGGAGGGTCTGTCCCTGTGCCTTGTAGAGTATATAATAGTATCTCTGGCTTCTACCCATTGAGAATAGCAACCTCCCTACAGAAATGACAATTAAAAATGTCTTCAAATCTTGCCCAATGTCCTTTGAAGGCAAAGTCACTCCAGGTTGAGAACCATTGTTCTGTGGGTCTCAGCCAGATGAGAAACCACAAATAGACATCAGAATATCACCTCTGTTGGTGACGTAGCTAATGTGGCTATGATCTAAGGCCAAGATGGTTTCTTTTCCTTTTCTTTTTAGATACTTCTGCCCACCTACCATCGTCTCAGACTTTCCATGACCAATCTATTCAAGATAAGTGCAACCCTGTGACTACGGCCCTCATTCCTCCTGTACCATGTCCACCCAGCCTCCATCTCCTCCAGAAATTACATATTTAATTGTTTAATGTCTTTGCCCTCCAATAAAAGGCAAGCTTCATGAAAGCAAGACATTTTTATTTTTTTCACTGCTATAACCTCAGAGCATAGATCAATCAATGCCCACACCTAATTTGCAATCCAGAAGTAATTGTTGACTAAACGAGTCAATTATTTACTGGTATTTGCTATAAAAAGACAGAGAGCAAGGATATTAAAGATTTCAAATGTAGCTGAAAACAAATGGTGGAGAGAATTTTTCCTGAAGAAGCATAGTTTCAAGTGTGGCCTTCTACTAATGGTTTTATAATTAATTATTCAATAATTGAGATTCAGGTTTTCCCTTCATTTTATGTAATTAGTTTTTCCGGAGTCTATTTTTCATGTCAAGCAAACTGTCTTCAGAGAAGAGAGAGCTTTGAGCTGTAAGGATGAGGCATGGAAGCCCAGATGATGCATGAATGAGAAAGCGGTAGGAAGACATCAGCATTCTTACACGGTTAGTCACTGCAAATGTATTGGCAAGCAGAAGAGGCTAGCCAGGCTCACCGGAAGCTATGGAAGAGCAAGCACTTACTCCTTAGAAAGCTTTTTTGAGCTTTAGAACCAGAAAACTGAGAATTGTGAATCTTAAACAGTGTACGCATTTAGAGTTTAAAGAATTTATTCTATATTTTAAAAACTTTTCCACTTTTGTACTTATTTTTTAGCTCCCCAAATTTAACCAATTACAAATATTTGAACATATCTTCACACTTACCTTTTGCATTGAAATAGATGCCTTTCCTAGGAAATCTACACTTCATCATAAAAATGGAACATAAAAAGTCTTTGGCTTAGTTCTAAGGCCTGGAAATGGCTGAGCTAAAATGCTGTAAGTTTAGTAAATAGTAAAGATTTATGTTCCACCAAAGGTGTTTTTGCCTTGAAGAATTTGGGTGGGCAGAGTGGCTCAAGTTCCTACCTATTAAGTGTGAGGCCCTGGGTTCAAACCCCAGTACCTCCCCCCAAAAAATAAAAAGAATTTTTGACATATGTGCTGGTAGAGAAGGCAGTGTCCTCAGCTAGGTACTGAACACTGTTGAAATTTTATATGACAAAAATGACCAGGCCAGGTTTAGTGTTAATGCCAGGACGTGGGAGGCTGCAGCAGGAGGATCATGAGTTCAAGGCCACATAGGTAGCCTGTGCTACATAGTGAGTTCCAGGTCCTTAAGCAGCAAGACCCAGTCTCAAAAATAAAATAAAAAAAATTAAAAAATGAAAAGAATAACCAGTCTAACCACAGACAGATGCTAGAATTTATCGTCAGCAAAAGGGCTGTGGTGATTTATGTTTCAAAAAATGCTAATATCAAATCTGTTCTTCTTGGTTGAATAGAGGTCCTCATATGTTTCTTAATTGTAATGTCCATCTACCTCTTTTCAAAAAGCACCTAATGTTTATATAGTGAACTCTGTATTTAACAAAAAAAGAGGGGACAAAGAACTTAATGTCTCCAATTTTCAAGCATAGGGTCAAAATGAGAAATAATACTGGATTTGTTTGTTTCCCTTTCCCCTAACTGGTTCCTGGGCTAAATATATATACATATATATGTATATATATAAATAAATATACATATATGTATATATATAAATAAATATATATATATGTATATATATAAATACATATATATACATATATATATAAATATATTCTAACTCATTCTTATTGGCTGTCTCTTGGAAAGGAATCAGCTCCCCCATCCTAAGAAGGCATTAGTGACAGATATCTGCTGAAATTCTGTCCCCATGATCTCTGTTGTCGTAGCTCCATTTATGGTACATATGACAGTATCTTCTCCCTCCTACATCCTAACATAGCTCCACACCTATAGTGAGGGGTTTTTATAATGATGACTGGTGAGTACAGATGGTAGAGAACAAAGAGGGAAAAGAGAAGAGGGCTTTCCTTATTTCCTGAAATTCTTTGTCTAATCAATAGACATGTTAAGTTTCCATTAAGCGCAAAACAGTCCAGTAGGTGATATGAAGCATATGAAGATGAATATGTCTTGGCCTGCAATCCAGGAAAGCGTGCCCCCTGATGGTTTCATTCCTCCAGGTGGTCAGTGCAGCCCAGAGCCACAGATCTTCCTGGAAGTGTTAGAAATTCAATGAAATCATGCTTCTCTGGCTTTTTGACACCCAATAGAATCCTTGCATTGAATGGTTTAGTTAATAGTATTTTTATTTTTATTGCTCTTTAGAATTCATCCTCTTAGGGATTTTTTTTTTAACTCAAGAATGTATTTCACTTATTCCATGATTTGCTCTTCATGGCTTTCTATTTTCTAAGTACATTGACATCACTAAATGAGGTTAAAAGAGGGGAGGGAACAGCCCCTTCACATGGAAGGCAGTTTGACCAATAAAAGCAATTAGATCATATCTAATGCAAAGCGTAGATTCATGGGCTAATAGAGTTTCAGATCTATAAAATTAGAGATGATCCAGACAGCTGAATCAGTAGAACCTAAATCAGTGGACACTTAATACACATCTCTCTTCTAATCACTAAATAATAGGACTGTCACATTCATTCTAACAACTTATTGGAATTTGGGTAAATGAACATTGGGTTCAAATGATCTATTTGCAAGTCTTTTGACATTTCTAGTTCACAGTAGTATAAAGCAAAGAAGTCAATTTTAAAGCCTTTTAGTAGCCACATAAAAGTAATAATTTAGACTACTGAGATATTTGAACTGTGAGGTTATGAGACAGTAACTATATGGATATAATTATGGATATAATGAAAGCAGTTGTTACTAGATTCTGTAGGGCTTTTTTCAATCACATTAACTATATTACCAAATAATTAAAACAGAGTTTGAGGCAAGTTTTGCAGGAATGATTCCCAGATGTGAGCTAATTTTTTTATCATTACATTAGCGATAACTGTGTTTTAATGCAGCTAGAGTAAAAAGCACATACTTCAGTAGAATCATCAAGAAACCAATGTTACTTGCCTTTCTTCATTTTATCCACACACTATTTGAAATGATAGCCTATGAATTCTTTGTCATCCATAATATGTTACAGCTTTCTGGAAGACTGTGTGAGAAGTACTTTTCAAAGCTTGCTGGGATAAAGTGGCCAACATAACATCGTTACCACAAAGAACATCTGCTTACCAGCTCTGCTTTCTTTGACTGGTGTGGGAGTGCTTTAAGAAGCGATTTTTTTCCTCTTGACAGGCTTCTGTGCATGAGGCCAGCCTGCGAAGATAACAAAAGTGTGTGTGTGTGTGTGTGTGTGTATTTGTGTTTGTATGTATGTTTGTGTTCATGTGTGTAAGGCATGCTAAAACCCTAAGTGTAGCCATGCAAGAATATGTTCTGTTTTTCCAGGTGATTTGAAAATCATTGGCACTTCCTTTGTAGCACTCCTAATTAGGTTTTCAATTTCTAGAAATTCTTTACAGTTTTAACTGAAATAATGCAATCAACATGGTACATTCAAATAATGAGCACCTTATTCAAACAGTTCTATCTTGTGTCTTTATAGAATGTTGTGAAACAAAGAAGTGTCTTTGAAGTTTCTCAAGGGAGGGCAGAGTTGAATTTGAATTTGGGAAGCATCCTGATTTTTCCTTCTGGTAACATTTTTGGCTAAAATAAATCAGAAGTAAAAGTGTTTCTTTTTCTATTTCCCATTTCTCTCAGCCTTTGTATATTAATCATTACCAAGAATTTTATGAGCAAACTGTGCTATAGGTATTTTATCTTTTTACTCTGTAGTGGCTTTCAGTGTCTAAAAAGAGCTACAAGTATTGATTATACTTAAAGTTTGTTCAAGTTACTGGCATTTCCTCCTTCATTAGTTCAGATTTTAAAGGTTGTTTATCTTTCATTAACAATATTTTGACAGTTAAGATACAACTTGAAAATTGTTAACGCCCAAGTATTTTATATATTGCTTCAAGAAATAAGAACTGCAGAAACAACTTTATAAAATTTATTTCTTCATATTTGATATCTTTGCTCATTAAAAGAAAAGAAGGTAGATAAACCAGTGGGACATTATGGTCTCGCAGTCATTATTGTTACTGTTGTTGCTGTTCTTGAATAGGTGGTGTGGTATCAGGCACCCTGCCCACACCACAGTTCAGTTACAAGGATTCAGGGAATATAAATATTCACTGATGAAACAACTAGTCATAAAAATAGTTATATTCTAAAACGCCATCAAGTTGCTGTTTCTGTTCATCAGTTTGGCATGCTTATAAGACGTTTACAATAACAATGTGAAAAATGCAATGTTAAATAGATAATGCACATATAATTCATGTAACAAAGCAAATTGATTGAAAAAATTCAATTCAAAGAAATTGATGCTGAAAATCTGCCTGAATCACATGTAAGTCCATTGATAAATGAGGAATCAGCAGAATTAGACCAATGAACAATTGAAAATGAGAGGACAAAAATGGATGAGCTCCTAAGTAGATGTTTCATATGAAAATTATCAGAATCACAGGATTGAAAAAGCTCTCGGGAAAACTGATGACCTTTTAAGTATTTTTGCAATTATAGCTCTGGTCTCAATTGACTTGTTATACAATTTTGTACAAAATAATCATGTTCTGAAAAATTCAACGCTTGATTCAGTCTTTACATCCATTTATAACTGCAATTATAGTTTAAACTCTGTTTTTCATACCATAATGTTTAATATATTTATTAAGTTAATACCCCAGTGTGATCTTTCTCACTATTTCAAGAAAAATCATATTGACCCTTTTTGTTACCAGTTATCCTCTAATAGTAAAGCTCTTTGGAACAGAGCCACCACTCGGAATGTCCGTCACCATTGATGATGAATATAATGTGCCTCACTTGTTCCCTCCATTTTAACTGTAAATTATTTGTGTCTTTTCAGAATATTTATTTAGCATAGAGATCCTCAATTTTGGTCACATTAAAATTACCTGAGGAGTCTTTAAAAATACTGGTGCACTAGCACAATTAAGTCAGAATCTCTGGGGAAGTGCAGCCAGAAATAAGCTGCCTTCTAATGCTTTCCATGATATTCTACTCCAGCATTTAGCTTTTCCATCAAAGAAATGAGGGGGGATTTGCTTTGCACTGTACCTATACTGTTTTAGTAAGTTGGAAACTTCTCAAGTTTTCTGTTATATGAATCAACTTAAAGAATAACAACAGCACATTATCTTTATTGACAAGAAAGGAAAAAATTCTTAACCAAGATCACTCATTTCTGTATTTTGAACTAAGTATTTCTTAACATAAAATTTTTTAAAATTATTTGTTAACTTTAGTGAAAGCATCATAGTGCTGTTTATATTTCTGCAAGGTTGAGGACCTGCTGGGAAGGACTTCTTCACACTTGTGACATCTCACACTTCTCATCTAGTCTGTTGCTCCATCCATTACACATCTTACCCTAGTCACACAAACATACCCTTTGCTTCCTAAGTAAATGATGCTGCATTAGGACAAAATGCTTCGGACAGAGCTCTTCTTTGCCCTTTGCTGCCCTACTCATGTACCTAACACACAGTCCCCATGGCCAGTCACAAGGCTCTCTCTGGACTTGTACACCCACCAGCTTGGCTCTCATACCAGCTTACTGGTCTTTGGGATGAGCAGCTGTGTTACATACATTGTGTATTTTATACATGTTGTAACTTGCTCAGATTAGGTAAATACTTAGTACATTGTTAATAAGTTAGGAAATAGTGGAAAGGAGGGTAATGGTGGAAAGAGGCTGCAAGTTTTATTTAAATACAATAAAAGTTCATTCTATGCAGATTTATTTCAAGAATTGCATTTTCCTGGTCATGTCACATTTCTATGTTTGGAATAAGTTAAGCATGTTAACATCTAAATTTAAGAGTCTATCCAGTCCAAGCTGAAATGATTTATAGATATGTAAACAAGATTGCTGATCTTTGTGTTCAGAGGAAAGAGGCATCAGAGATAACTGTTTAAGTTCCATCCAAATATAGAAGATAATTGCTTCTTTCTTAATTCAGTCTCCCAAAATGTTTTAAGTATTAAACAGTTTTGATTGGGATGACATAATTTTATTATTTTATTACAATACATACTAAGGAGACAATATTTGTGCATAGTGCATAATATTTTTATGCACAAATAATGCCTCATAAAGGGTTTAGAACAGAGAGTTTTTCAAAAATCAATGCTGATTACTAGGAAGGTCTTATAAATTGCTTCTCTGATATTTAGGTCAGACTCTGGTTCAGAGCTCATTGCTGGCAATATTACTGGCAAGGTTTTGGAGATAACCATATTTTAGCTTTTTTTTTGTGCTTAAATATGTAGCAAAACCTGAAGGTCACAGAATGTATGGTCAGATCCTAAGACAGGTCTCTAAATCTGAAAGAAGAGAAGGAATGAAACTAGGGTGCTTTTTCATGATGAAGTGAGGAGAATTGACAGGGGTGGCACTATGGCTTTCATTAGAAGGAGGCTCTTTTTTTGGTTCTTGTTTTTTGTTTGTTTGTTTCTGGTGGTACTGGGGCTTGAACTCAGGGCTTCATGCTCGCTAAGCAGGTGCTCTACCGTTTGAACCATTCCACCAGTCCAGAAGGAGGCTTAACAGAAGTTGGAATACCAGAGACCATGTACTAGCTAAGAAGACATCAGGATTTATTCTTGTTAATAGTCTAGAGTGCTGCTGACTTTCTTAATCACGAAGGCCATTGTTACAAACATTAAATGTATCTAGCATATCAGTCACTGTAGCCCAGGTCACACTTTATTCTTTCTCTACTATACTGGCAACATTTTTCTACTGATTCAGCACATTTAGTTTATGTTCACTTGCAAATAAACCTGTTATCCCTTTTTAGGCTCTTTCTGCCCTGTCTAAATTCTGTTTTATAGCGTCTTCTCTCCTCATTTCATGTCTTCTTTCCTTCATTAAAAGATGTGCTTATTTGATTGCAGAAGAAAATTAAGAATATGAACTGATTAAAGACATGATTTTTCTTCTGTAGTGGTTGTATACTTAGCATAGCCAGTGAGCAGCTTCTTTGTGTTTTGCATCTAATCTCATGAAAACCTAGACAGGCCTCAACAAAGGACACTAATCAACAGCATGCAACATCTTCTGTCTGTGTCTGCTTCCAGCTGTAACTGGGGATGTTTGTGCTGACCTCATTGGGGATGGCTGGCTATGCAGCAAGTTCAGCCAACTCTAACCTAAACCAAATGAATTTGTTTACAGTGTGTCAGCTGTATACCAGAAGAGCAGATGATGGCCTTGCTCAGAAGGAGAGGTTCATTAATGGTGATGACCACTTGTCTTCCAAAAGCAGGGTGCTCTGAGCTCACCCACAGACAGCCTCTAGGAGGCAGGACTTGTCTGATTCATCTCATGGCTGTATTGAAAGCACCAAGGCCTGCAGAGGATCAGCCAAGTGCAATTTTCAAAGTCTTTGATACTCAGTGTTTGTAAATGATGTTTTCATAAATGAATTGAATTGGTAAATGTGATATTTTCAGTGAAAGTCACTTATCTTTTTTGTCTCTGATCCTTTTATCAGATTTCAGCCACCTTTCCAGAAAATGAGTTCCTTTTGTTATCAATTCTACATTGTCATCAAAGGAGACACTGTTTGCATAACACTTTTACAACGTTTCCAGTGATTTTTAAAAACTGTCTTTAATTAAGCCTTCTTTTAAAAAATGTCTGTAAATTTAACAGCTTCAAGCATATTATTGGAGTTTCGATTGGATTCTTATTAATAGGGTTAAAACTCACTTCTTTGGCTAAGTTATCTTCTCTGGTTGCTGAGTTTTCTACTTCTCTTGCTGAAGAATAAATTGCATATGTGGAATTCCAGTGATTTTTTTTTTATTTGTATGATTCTGATTCTGATATCAGAATTCTTCATGAGAATCATTTTTTCATGGTTTTATTTAGGAATAGAAAAATACTTTCCCATAACAAATAAGGTTCTTTAAAAAAAAGTTCTGTTGTTTGTTGGTTTTGGTGGTTGAGGGCTTCATGCTTGCAAAGTAGGTACTCTACTGCTTGAGCCATGCTTCTAGTCTGCTTTGCTATGGTTGTTTTGGAAATGGGGGTCTCTGGAACAGTTTCCTGGGGTTGGCCTTGAGCAGTGATCCTCTTGATCTCAGCCTCCCAAGTAGCTAAGAATACAGGTGTGAGCCATGGTGCCCAGCTGTTTGTTTTTAACCTATTTAAAATTTTAGATTTTTTTCCTACCTGTTATGAACCTTGTAAAAAGAATTAGGCTTTTTAATCCTCACCATTATTAGGCAAGAAAAAAAAATCATTAATTGTGTGGGCAAATGACAATATCAGAAGATAACTTTGGGGTCCTTGTATTAGTCCATTCATTATATATATATATTGGTTACCTTCATGAAAATGAGTTATAGGCTATTTGAAATCCCCTTTTTTCACAGAAAAGTTTTCACTTGTTCTCAAATACCATGGTTCTAACCAAACACTTCCTTGGAACCATGAATTCTTGGGAACCTTAGCTAGAACAGTCTGGAATCACTACCAGCTTCTAGTTAACTCATCATCGGTGGGTATGGAGCTCTGTCTGCACAGAACATCCTTTATTACTGAGATACACAGAGAGGATCTTGCCCAGGTCTACCTGCCTTTGGTTCTCCTTATTACTATGACAAATCATACAACCTTGGATGTTTTCAAAAGTATTTTTTCTTATTTATTGAGTTAGTAATTAGCATCAGTAGAATGTTAGAGCAGGAAGGAATAAACAATTATACACAGCACCATGGATGAGTCTTCCAAGCATTACGCTGAAGAGAAGAAAAAATAAGAAAGCGGAAGAGTACATCCTTTGCAGCTCCACTTACATCTGCTTAACAGAGCAGACCAGTCTGTTCTGTTGGGATTGTGGTGGCAGTTACCTGTGCACCATTCAGAGAGGGATGATAGACTGCATCCATACAGTGGAACAGGAAGGAGATGGCTTCAGTTTGTAAAAGATCATTAAGCTGTACAATTAGGATTTCTATACTTTTCAACAAAATGCTTAAAATAGTAACAGTTATGATATACTTGGCGGGGGAGGGGGGAATAAAACAGCTGCTGTAGTTAAAGCAAGGCTTGTAAGAAGGGCCCAAAATGGGTCTGGGGTAGGGCTGATACTATAAAAACCACAGACCTACCATAACCAGAGCTGAGGAATGCAGAGCTCCTCCAGCTCAGCTACTCGGTGACTCCGTTTAATAACTTGTGTAATGCATGTGTATTGAGCACATACCTTGTTCCAGACTTGGTTCAGTACACCAGAATATATTGGGTGACAGACCTTGAGTTCACAGTTTAGAGATCAGGGCTTTCAACTGACGGATTTATATGAGCTATCTGTCCCCAGTAGACATTTGAGGTTGCACTTCCTGGATTTGCATTAGTCTTCCTATTTCAGACAACCAAATATTTCATTTTATTAAGGTGCAGACTGAAGTTTCCTTTCTTCTACTTGTTGCATGTTTCATTGTGTTCAAGGAAGAATGTTTTGAGGATTGAGTATAGTATGATATGCATTATAAGAGACCTGGTCTTTGAGGGAGGCTGTGGTGTGGGCAGAGATTATTCTTGGAGTACTCCTCAGAGCCTGCTGGCTGGAGTGCCCAGAGTTTTGGGGCAGGCAGATTCATTCACACCACTTGGCTCCCAGGCTTGTCATTTGATCAGGCCCTCATCTGCATGTCAATGAGGCTTGAAGCCCACAGAAAGAATTAACTGGCCTGAGATGTTTATGCAACTTTTCAACAAAGGCAATTGAAAGGAAAGTTGCCCTGACTGAGCTGATTGTCTTGGAGCAGATATATAGTGAAGTAATCAAGTTAATATTATGTGACTCGAGTTACAAGATATTTTCAATGATCAGCCTAGCAAGAGTTTAAACATGAGCAAAAAGCATAAACTAATCAAAAACAGTAAGTGAAACATCCTTTTTAAAGTAGCTCAACTGGCCTTTAAATATTTTTATATGTTTTATTCAGATTAAAGCATAGTCCAAATTCAGATTTTCTTTAGCATGTATGGACCAGGCTTTCTATTGCATCTGTAAACCAACATTATTAACTTCCAGTTGTATTTCTTGTCCTTTAGGACTAATTAAAGAAAACATGTTTGTTTCTCTAGGCATCACTCCCAAATCTTCAAGTGCCAGGATATAAATTCTGGTTTTAAGTTCCAAAAGAATGTTTAGGCTTTGAGATCATATAATCTTTAGTAGAAAAGTTCATGTGTGAGAGGCTGCATGTGTTCCTTGAAGAGCTTAGCTTCATACAATAAACATTTCTAGCAAATTCCATGCAAAGACTTTCCTACGTCTTGTCCACAGGTTATATAAACAAAGACCTAACAAACTCAACTTAGATAAAAAAGCTGTGTTTCAGAGGACATGAATAAAATAGGTAAGACTCCTGGAAACTCGAATATACTTTTTCTTGTGTTAATATCTTTCATGTGTGTCTCACTTTACCCACAAAGTCTTAAGAAGTAGCTTGATTTTCAAGTTTCTTCAAGCTGAAATATAGTAATATAAGATCTTTTGTGATTTTTCTTCTGAATAAAGCTGAAGTAGCTGTGCCAATAATGGTACATAGTGAATCTTCATCTTAAAAGACAATTAGGTTATAAGCTAAGTATGTAAGGCAAAAATTATGTCTAGTCAACATGACCTTTGAAAGCCTATTAAATTGTCCATAAAATCCACCTTCCCATAAACTCAGCACTGCCAGGTTTTCCTGTAATGTTGGAAACATCACTGTGTCTTCAAGCATCAGAGGAGGCAGAGCCACACTGTAGGAGCAAATACATTTATTTAAACACTGGAAAAGACCTCAGCATGGTAAGATCCCCATACCATGAAATAAATGGGAACCAAATCAAATCAACAAATCAACAAAGGAGTCAGCTAATTTTCTGTCTCATTTCCTGTGTTCTTTATCAGGCTTAGATTCACTGAGGGAATGGCAAGTAGAATTTCTAACACTATGTCACTTATTTTCCCTTCAACCTCATTCTTGCCATACAGTTGAATTTAAGTTAAACGACACTATTACACCTGTGAAGCTTCTAAAGAGCTTTTCTGCCAGTGAACATGTCAGGAAATACGCTGTGAACACTAGGGTTCAGAACTTGAAACAACACTTGTAATGAGAGCATCATGTGGTCTTTACCCCGACTCTCCTATTAGATATGTTTGATTATGGCTTAGAGTAATTGTTTTTGAAGGTAGATACCATTAAAATGCATGTAGATCGTGTTTAATATGATGCTGAAGTATAGCTTGGCAACAGTTAGGACTGCAAGAGTTGACTCCCTTTTTAAAGGGCCATTACATAGTTAGTAAGCCTAAAGTTAAATTCTTTTTGATAAGATTGAAATAATTTGGCACATTTTACTTAAAATTTTGTTTATACAGACACATACGCCCACATACACCCACCCACACACATTCTGACTTGCTTCCTAATATATTTATAAGGCCCCTTCTGGTTTGACTGCTTCTGGGAATTTGAGTACCTTCTTTCTCTTGGCTCAAGTCAGTCTCTCCCCAATGTCTGATTGATGGTGGTGGAGTTGGCGATAACCTTGGACTCATCCTCAACTGTTCTCTTTTGTTTCTCACATACACATGTATACTCACCACCGCATGCTCGTCGTCACCAAGGCCTGTTGACTCTACCCTCGTAATTCATTCTGCTTCTGACCACTGGTAGTGCTCTGCACAAGCCATTGGAGCATCAAGCCTGGACTCATGCAGTATCCTTCTGGCTTTTTCCCTGAAACTCTCCCATTCTCCTACACTGGGACCTCCTCACTCTGCCAAGCTCACAAGCTTAGCCTTTGAAGTGCTCTCGCCTTGACTCTTCTTCCCCATACTTTTACATGGCTTGACCTCACTTTTGTTAATTGGGTCTCTGCTCTAATCCACTTCCTTAAAAATGCTTTTCTTGACCTTTCATGTTTAAAAGAACCTCACCTTCCCCTTTCTCTCTCCAAGCCTTTTGTTTCTTGTTGTACTTAATCCAAGCCTAAAAAGATTTTATTTACTATTTACCTTTTTATTGCTTGATTAATCCAGAATAACTGTGTGTCCAGTATGGCAGTCACTAGCCACATGTGGCTACTTAAATTTAAGGAATTAAAGTAAACTAAAACTTAAAGTTCAGTGCTTTGATTGCACTGACCCACCTTCCAAATTCTCAGTAGTTACATGTGGCTAATTGCTCCTATTGGACAGCATAGGTGTAAAACATTCCCATAAGCCAGAAAGCTCTGCTGAGCAGGGCTGCATTAACTAAGAAGAGTTCCCTGAGGGCAGAGGCCTGTTTAGCTTGTTCAGTGCTGGAAGTCCAGTGGCCCTGTGTGACATGGGCTGCTCAATAAATATGGGAAAGAGTGAGAGAAAGGAAAAGAGCCTTGAATTCAGGAAGAATTGCCTTAATTGCTTTAATATTTGTCTTCAATCCTTCCATATCCTTAAGTAGACTTAAATCTCAGGATTAAAGGAACTAAAAATCTGCTTATAACTATGTAAGGGAGGACATTATTAAGGGAATCCTGTCTAATGTGATCTGTCACCTTGTCTCCTTAGAGACTCCCTTTGGGGACTTCAAATAGTCTTGATGTCACTTCCAGCAGAAAGGCCGATTTTCTCCAATCTCTATTTAGCATGATAAGCCACAGTCCTCCCTTTATCTCTACAGAGTACTCACACCCTTTTTTGCTAACACACACTAAGGCTTCAGTTCCCCAAAATTAGAAATATGGATTGCCTTCGCCTGTGAGTTATTTGTGCTATTTTTCTGAATTTGTTTGGTGAAAAGCCCTTTGTAAAAGTGTCTTGACGGTATATGAACTTGAAGCACCCTATATCACGTGGGGTTGGTGAGATCTGCGGCTGCCTGAGGATCTCCTGGAGTGTTGATTAAAAGCACCACTCTCCCCCTGGCTTGCTTTGGAGCTAATACCCTTATAAATTGTTACTGTGAACTTTTGAACTCAGAGAAACTTCTGGACCTATGTAATAATATGTAAGCAATCTAAGGCTCAGAATTTCTGTCTTCCCAGAAACAAGTCACGTAGATTAAAAAAGTAAATTTGATTCTTGTCTTTTTAATGGTTTCTTATAATTTAATGTTTTAAAAATTATCTAGTTCATGTTTCATTTATGTTTAAAAAAACACCAAAGAACAAAAACAAAATTATCTGGGAGCTTTAAATCTACTTTGTATGAGGTTTTTAAAGAACAATTCTTCATGTCTGACTGTCAAGATAAAAAAATCATTCCATAAGGTAGATATGAAAATTATTTTCAAATAATAGTTTCAAAAACAATAACTTATCACTTTTAAGACAGATAAATAATTTAAGCCCCAAGTAATTCATTGAATTGTGTCCTGAAGTATAGATTCTAGAAATTTGTTAGATTTGAACTAACAAAATAATGTCAAAGCATTTAAATTTTTGAGTAGGTGCATATTGGCCTAAGAAACATGAGATTTTTAGAACTTGAATAAAATAGGAGTAATTTGCATCAACTATGCCTTTCTCCAGAAAGTTTAGTGAATTGGTGAGCACTTTTATTTTATAAGACATTATGAGAGAAATATAATAACTAATAGTGGACAAATGAATTAGTTTATTTTTAATCAGGAAAGGTGAGTTGTAACTTGTCCTTAAAAACTGAGTGATAGCCAGTCCATAAATCTGTACTTAGAGATAAAGATTTTGTTTTCTAACATGCATTGCTAACCACAAGTAATAATTCCTCAGCTCTCCAAAGAAGGATCTCATGCTGCGAGAATTCATGTGCACAGAGCACACTACAGCAGAGTCCAGTTGGCGACGGGCTTTTTCATGCAGAAGTGAGAAAACCTTGTTCCAGAGAGCACCTGAAAACACTTTTCACCATTCTTTTTTGGATTTTGCGCACATTTTGATGTCAGAATTGCTTCTGGCTCATTGAGACCTAAACGTTTAATAACGAGGCCAGCCCTTCCACTGAGAGACTAACCCACAACAAGCAAATGCCAAGAATGCTCACCCGCGATTCAGAGGCTGCACCAGCTGAACAGAATGCCTACAGCCATGTTGCTGCTGGGGACCTTCTGTCTTTCTGACAAGCTCCACAGCCTGCCTCTCAGTGGCTTTCTGGGGGAGGCTGACAATGAATAGGGTTGTATTAGCAACTGAGCCAAAACTACCAGTTCCCACCAACACCAATGTCCAGGACCACATGCACTGTCTTATTAGGCTCTTCTCTGATGTGGATTGCAATCCTTTCTCCACCAGTCATTTACTCTCAGATTTAATGAATGTTACTTTACCTGTGTCACCTTTTTCCTATGTCTAAAATGGGGCATACCAAATTTGCAGAGTTGTTGTGAGTTTTAGAGGTCAGGCACATAAGTTGCTTGGCGTGTGGTAGCTATCAAAAGCAGGAATGACTCTTTAGCTTCATGAAAATCACTAGCTGGAGCTCTAGTTGGAAAAGAGAACAACTCTGTTTTTTTGGCCTGCATTCACTTAGCACTTAAGTGTTATTTTGTAGTGTCTCTAAGTATACTCCATGAGAAAAAGTATGATTATATGTACCGAAGGTTCTCATTATCTATGAGTAATCAGGATAGGAAAAAGAAGACCACTTCAACAATGAAGCCAATAAAACTTGGAACCATGTTTTCATCATAAAAAGTAAAACACAAGTAAAGATAAGTAAATCACCTGATTGTAATTTGTCTTGAGAAACCAAACTGAAATTATGAAAATAAGTCTATTAATGCCTATATTTAATAAAATTTATGTTAGATCTTTGTAATGAATTGGTAAACAGTTCTTTTAACAGAATTATGTAGTGATATTGCATGATATCCTTCATTTTGTTTGACTTCACAGTATGTGAGAGAGTCAATTTTGCAAAAAAGTGTTCTCTCTTTTTCCTTTAATAGTCAAATCATCTCTTGTGAAGCATTTATCACACCATTATCCTGTTGATGTCTTTCCAAAATGAACTGTTTCAGCTTTCCTTTTGGCCTAGTGTGTATTTCAGTTATTCAGCATCACGTTCCCTGACTTTGTGAATTGTGCATCTTTTTCAAGCTTTGCAATTTCACTTCCAACCTCCTTACATTTTACTTGCATTGCATCAAAGAAGGGTTTGAAATCTGCCCTATCTGTGAGATTCCAAAGATGTTGATTTAATGGATGCAGAGATAAGCTATTTCTAAGCAGGGATGGGAGGAGCCAATTCATGAATATTTTCATATTATGATGACTTCAGACTGTGGGAAGTTGGATAGCCAGGGCTCCCAGTTCAGAATTATCTTCATCCCTTGATGAAGAGCTACACCACGTCATGAAGGTCCCCAGCGTGAGAGAAGGTTTCAGTGTGTTTGTTCAGCCTATCCCCTGGGCATCCCAGAATAGCTTTTTTATCAGCATTGTTTGATCCCCTGCTTCTGCATCATCAGTTCCTAGTTCACAGATAGAACCAGAAAAAGGCAGAAGGGTGGCTCAGGCCCTGTAGCAGCGTGATCAATTTTAAACCATCTATAAAATTGGCCAAATGAATTTAATTAAAAAAATAAATTGAAAAAACCTATGAGAAATGATCCTGGTAAAATTTTCTTTTTTATTAGTGTGTATTAATTGTACAAAGGGTTTTCACTGTGGCATTTCCATACATGCATATAATGTACTTTGACCAAATTTGATGCTGGTAATTTTCTTCTTCTGGAGAATAGATTTCTTTAGAGGGCAATAAGAAAGGGACAAAAGAATGTGTGAGTGCTGTAAATTCCAGCTGCAGAGTCCTAATTTCCTCATCATCACTGACCTGACACATAGTGATTCTGCTTATCTAATCAGTGGAATCAAATGAGAATAATAATGTAACAATAACATTAATTAAGCACTTGTTCCAGTCACTATCTAAGGACTTTGTCTACATTATTTCATTTAATCTTTATGATACCCTCAAAGTACCTTCACAGTACCCTCAAAATGCTTATTTCATACATAAGGACTTTGAGTCTCATCACTTGAATGGTGGACACCCCTGTGGACAATGGGTGATGGAGTGGAAATCTTGCAGGAGAGCAAAGTAAATACGGATATTGTCGATTTGAGGCACAAAGAATTAGAAATCAGAGATTATCACTATGGCTCACCACATGGAGTACATAGGTGATTTAGCAACCTGATTGGTTTTTGATCCCAAGAATGGAGCACATGGAAAGAATATTAATGAAGGGCCATATTGTTCCTCTGTCAGAGATATTCAGGGGAACTACAATATTGAAGAGAATTGTAGTGGATTAGAAGGGGAAATTTAAGGCTTATTGGTAGAAATGGAATGTTTGAAGTCCAAGAATTCAAAGGAATGTATACTAGTTACCAAGTTCAGAGTCAGATCCATCAGGAGAGGAGGGAGTTGGAGAATGTGTGCATTTCACTAGATAAGAAATGTATGAAGTAAGAACTCAGGTAGAGTTTGATGAAATGAAGTAGAGTGGCCAGTCTGAACTAAGCATGAACCACACTCAATGGCCTTGGCAGTCTTCTCCTTCATAACAGTATGATGATAACAAACACATGCAAATGAATTAAATCATGCAGCAACATGTGCTGGGCATGCTTCCCCTTGGGGAATGGAGTTTTGAAAAGTTCTATGAGTGTCTGTGGCCATACCACTCTGAATGCATCTAATCTTGTTTGAAAAGTTTGATAAGGGTTCAAGCTCCATACAAAACATGTGGTCAGGAGGGAAAAATCAATGCTTAAAACATGAAATCGAGGTTTCAGGTACCATGGCTTCTGTTGTTGCTCTTGTTGAGTTACTTGGTTGTACTCAATAAAAACAACTCAAGTAGTTACATCTGCATATTGTCTTGCCTGTTCTACCAGTTGGCATTGCTCTCTGCAAGTAACAGACTTGATTTAGAAGTGGCAGAGCACCCTCTCTTGAGGCCCTGTGTATGGTAGCTGGAATTGACAAGGGCTCTGGTGATTGAGGCTGGCTATCTTTACCACATCTCACCTGGAAGTTATACCCAAAAGGGCATAACTAGAAGTAAACATGCATGTATAATCTGTGGATCTAAACCTGTTGAAAGCACCATAAGAAAGGAGGACTAAGGTAGAAAAGAGGAACTATTGAAAGGATAAACCAATTTGTATTATAATACATATATACATGGAAATGTCACAATGAAACTTCCTGTATAGCTATCTTAAACAAACAAAAATGTCTATTTTTCTAAAAATGGAGAATAAGAAGATAAAAACAGGTCCTCTCTGCAGGTTGATACCAGTGGGAAGGGGGAGAATATAAGGAAAGAGTATTGTGGAAATATCATATGGTGGAAATATTATGTATGTACATGGAGAAATGAGACCTACTGAAACTATTCCAGGAATAAGAAAGGGGGATAAAGGAGAGTGATGGAGGCAATGAATGCAACTATGATATATTGTAAGTACTTTTGTAAATGTCACAGTGTATACCCAGTACAACAATAATAAAAAAAGAAAAAAAGACTAGCTATCAAGGAGAAAGAAAGAAGGTTGAATCCCTGCTTTCCACAGCATCTGGAACAGTGTTAGAAACTATTAAGGAGTTAAAAAAAAAAGTCTCAATTGATTCAAGAGTGGTTTGAAACTTGGAAATATCACAAACATACCACATATAATGTATCTGAAAAAATAAGCATTTATATTCAACTCATTGTTCAGATATATTTGACATAGATAGCAGGATTGTAGATAATATTCAAAAAATTATATTCTTTATATTCAAAGCATTTTATATTATTTGTACCGCCATGCCTTTTTCAGTGTATATTAACTGTACTAAGTAATAGGTTTCATTGTGACATTTTAGTACATGCACATAAGATATTTTGTTCATATTTACTTTCTCAGTTACTCTGTGTTCTCTCCCTCCTTTCCCCTTATCTCCTACCCCATCTCTAATAACCCCCTTTACTTTCATCTCCCTTCTCTCCCATTAAATTCTACATATAAGAAAATATGGGATGCTTGTCTTTCTGAGTTTGGCTTATTTTGCTTAAGATGATGATCTCCAGTTCCATCTGTGTTCCTGCAAACAACTTAATTTCATTCTTCTTTATGACTGACTAAAACTCCATTGGGTATATATGCCACATTTTCTTTATGCATCCATCCATTACAGCACACAAATAGAACCAACCAACCAGAAATAACATGATCATTTTAATAGATGTAGAAAAAGCATTTTACAAAATTCAAAATCCAGTCTTGGTAAAAATCCTGAAGAAACTAGGAAGAGAAGGATCCTACTTCAACATAATGAAGTCTGTATATCATATACGTAATGGGGTATTACTCAGGCATAAGGAATAATGACAAGGGTTTGAAGGTAAATGGTTGCAGTTGGAGGACATCATGCTAATTGAAGTTAGCCAGGATCAGAAATACAAAAGATGCGTGTTTTCCTTCATACGGGGAAGATAGATCCAAAGATAAACATATACACAAAAACAAGCATGATCATATTCAAACCCAAATGTAGAACATGTTTGTAACAGTGGAACTACTGGACAGAACTCAGAGAGAGAGGGAAAGGAAAAGGGAATGATAGAACATCAGTAATATTGCATACCATACGACGTGAAGGAAGAGGATATAAGGATGTGTATTGAAAACTTGAAAAATGAGGAGAGGGATGTAAAGGGGTATGGGAGAGTATTCAAAGGGATTGAACAAACCAAAGTGGGGCTCACCTACAGGGGCATGCATTGAGACACCCATTTGAATGTCAACTTAAATGTTAATAACGAAAATCAGGACTGAAAAGTAGGCACTGTGTGTGCAGCGGGGGAGGGGGGTTGCGGGGGGGGGAGGGTGAAGGAAGGAGATTAAGGAGACTGTATATGGTTGATGGACTTCAAATATCTATATGAGGCAGAGCTGAATAATCTCTTGCAATTGCTTTGGGCGGGGTGGGGAAGGGGGCTGGGGGGGAGAGACGATGGGGGAAAGGTGGATAGTGTACAGTGTAAGTCTTATTGGAACTGTCACTGCAAATCCCCACCCCCGTGTAGTGAATGTTTCCTATTAAAAAATGTATATAAAAAAAAAAGCCTATATACAACAAACCAATACCCAGTATTATACCAATTGATATTAAATGTGAACTTAAAACCTTTCTTAGTTGTTACTTCCTAAGCAGACACCTAAGCTGAGTCTTTGAAGAATGAGTTTAAAGAATAAACAAGTGAGTTAGTCAGGTTAAAGTCATAATAAACAGAAACTACTCTAAATATTTCAACAGAAGGAAATTCAAATGGAGAAATAGTTACTCCAAAGCTGAAAGAGCAGACACAAAACAAAGCGAGACAAGGTGATCTTGAGATTAGCAAAAGCAGGGAAGCCACTGCCACACGCAGGACCGAAAGGACTTGTTATTACCCACAAGTCAGGGCCTTCCAGCAAAGCTAGCATGGTGTTACAGCTGTCTGAGCAGAGCAGAGGGCATGTGGAAGACACAGCCTATGATGGGACAAGTGAGTGAAAGAGACAGGCAGAGACATAGGGGGAGAGACTAAGTTCCTTAACACTATGCCCTCCAGTCCTTCTGATCTGCCCAAGCCTTCTGTTAGCCAGACCTACCTGAAAGTCATTCAGTTGGCAAAGGAGCTTAGAAAATATAGTTTCCCAACAGAATGGATTTGAAAGTATAAAGGCAAATGATTGCACCCATTGGCAAGTGAAAAGACAAAGGCTGGGGGTTGGAGGACTTGTTGTAGTCATAAGAGGAGGTATCCACCTAAAGATAACAGCAGACAAAGCATGGAATAGGCAGAGAATCTCAGTCAGTGTGGTTGAAGTTCTAGAGATGGGTAGGAGCTAAAAAGGAGGCAGACCCCCTGGTGTGGGAGTTCCATGGCAATTACGGAGGAGCTGCCCACCTGCCCTGTAGGCAGTGGGAGACACTGAAGTGCTTTCAGTGAGACAGTGGCTGGGCCACATTTGTACTTCAGGTCATTTTAGCAGTTGTGTAAACTCAGAGAAGATTTTGAAGAAGTTAAAATCTACTAGTTTCTTGCCTTTTGTCTTGTTCTCAAATTCATTCAAGCAGCAATGAAAAGCAGCAGTAAAATAATCAGGATGAAAAGAATAAAATTTTAAGTGACAAAATGACTAGATGTGCAGGCAAGGAAGAAAGCGCTCAGTGGTAAAACCCGAGTCTCTCACCTGAGCTGAGCAGACCATGGTAAGCAAGTCAGGTTAAATTTGAGTTGGAAAGCCTGTGGGAGGTCAGGTGGTGATGTCCAGGAGCAGATGGCATCTGTACACACAGGGGTCAGTGGTTGACTGAAACATGTACCAAGATTTTTGTCCATGGAGCTCCTTCCCCCTGCGATCAGAAAGCATCCATCACTGTATGATGTAGCAGATAAATTAGCAAAAACCAGTGTTTGTGTAGTGCTCTGCATCACTCAGACTGGGTTCCAAGTTTTGTGTGAACTCCATGATCAACTTGTATCTCTGTGTGTGTATATTTAAGTTTCAGTGTCTCTGAGAAACTGAGAGACGAAGCAGACAGGACTGGTTAAATCTTCCACAATCCATTCATGATTTACCCAGGGTCTTCTGAGTTCATATCCCTAGGGTTATTTTTAACAGACTGTTGTTCGGTTGATTGGGCTAGAAAGTGCCAGGTGACCAGACACTGCCTGCTCCCCTCCCCTCCTTCCCACCTCGTTCAGTCTGGGGGCCCTGCAGGGTCCAAGGCAGGAGGTGGTTTCCCTGAGCACCAGAGGATGAGTCTGCTTATGGCAAAGCTCTGCTCGCAGCTCCTATATGCTGGTAAGAGGCTGCCCTAGATTCTTCCCCAAAACTTTCCTGTGGGACTCCTCCTTTCCACACACAAGGAAAGGTGCTTCTGGGGTCCTCATACCTGCAAGGGTTTTCATTATGGCGGCATTTCAAATTCTCCCATCTTTCTCTGCTACCAGTTTCTTGTAGTTATTGAATCTAGTGTATCCAGAAGTTTCTTTCTATTTTTAAGGCCTTGCCAACTCACTGCTTTTTGGAGCCATACAAATCTAATGGGACTCCTGACTCAGTCCCGAACCAACTGGAACTGATCAAGTTTCTCAGCCTTATTGCATGTAATAATACCTCATAGGGTTACTATAGGGATTTCAGGAGATAACGTATGTGAAAGATCTAGCTCAGTGCCAGGCTTAATAAATCTTCCCTTCCTTCTCCCACCAGAGTGGCCTGGAGCTCTTATCCACATTTCCCAGTGCTTAGCACAGCATAGAATTAGCAACATTAGTATATCCAAAAGGCAATTGCCATTTAATTGCTCTGGCCCCAGCCAGCCTGAAGTTTGCTGCTCACTTCTAATTTGGGGCTAAGGGTTTTAGTCTTACCCTGGCTAGTCACAAAATGACTGCCTCAGAGAGAACTAAAAATAACTGCAGGCAGCCATTGATTAAATGGTGAAAGATTTGGTAATCTCTTCCATTTAGCCCTATATAAAAGTGTAAATATTAATTTGCTGGCCAGCGGAAATCAGACGTTTTGAGCACCATCCCTCTGGGAGTTAGTGAATTATCCTGCTTGGTTATACCAGCTCTGCTCTGGAGAATTGAGCTCTCCCTGTGATCTTCATGAAAGTAAATCAGTACCCTCACATGAATTACACTTAGAATCAAGTTTCAGATTTCTCTTCTTAGAAGACACTTATATTACATACTCAATCTAAAGGCGTAAATGCCCTTCCCTCAGCACGTGAAGTTTTTCTTAGCACTATTGTGAGATGATCATATGCCCACGTGAAGGCAGTTACTTCACCTCCTCCCGACCCGACGTCACATGAAGGAACAGCAGTCTCTATCAGCAGGAGCCAGGGTTCTGAGATTTCCAATTGGAGTCTTTAATATTCTAAATTCATATGTACATTTGAGGAAACCTAGATGGCATGAAGGCACACGGAAAGCATTTATATCTGAACCACTTTCCATGTGATTGTGAGTTAAAGTAAATTCTAGATAGCTGTTAGCAGTTTGAGATTTGGAAAACAGCCTGAGCCATATAAATTCTCCTTTAGTTCTCTTTCCGTTAAATCTTTTGCCAAAGTAAATGGAAGCTGTAGAGAACCTCTGAACTCCTCAGTTCTCAAGTGACCTCAGTGAAGATGGATTGGCAGCACCAATGTTTGGTTTTCAAAGAGAGATTTTTTTTCATTCCCCTTACAAGTGTCCACATCAGTTGTTTCCCCTCAGGAAGATGCAGTTTTGCTTTCTGGGCCCCTGTGGATCAGGGCATGTTGGTGCCTCTGAGCAGTGGGCTTTCTGTTCAAGGAGCTCACCTTGAGCTTGGGGTTGGCATTCAGGGTTTCTGCACTGTACATCACAGCTCAGCTTTGCTTTCCTGATTCTTTTTTCCTCTCAAAAAGACCCCTTGAAATTAAGAGGTCTAGAGTTCAGTGCCTCCTCCTCCTGCTGGTTAGGGTAAGTGGCTTAACTGTTCCAGACTTCAGTTTCCTTATCTCTGAACTGGAAATTAAAACTCTTACTGCCCTATATCCAAAGGGATGTAAGTCAGCCTGCAATAGGGATACCTGCACGCCCATGTTTACTGCAGCACAGTTCACAATGGCCAAGCTGTGGAATCAGCCTAGGTGTCCATCAGCAGATGGATGGATAAAGAAAACGTGGTCCTTATGTACAATAGAATATTATTCAGCCACTAAGAAGAATGAAATTATGTCATTTGCATGAAAATGGATAGAACTGGAGATCATTTTGTTAAGCAAAATAAGCCAGACCCAGAAAGACATATGTTGCATGTTTTCCCTCATATGTGGATATTTATGCATATTTATATATGTCATGAAAGTAAAGGGAGGCTGTTTTGGGGGAAACAAGTACGGGGGGGGGAATGAAGGAGAAAAGAGAGGGTGATAGGACGATGAATGTGATCAAAGTGCATATATCATATACATGTATGAAAACAGCATATTGAAATTCACAAAAACTGTAAAAAAAAGGTGGAGATAGAGATAAGATGAATAGAAGGGTGAATATGACCAATGAACATATGCTTGTGTGGAAATGTCACTGTGGAACCCCTTTTTATAAATAATATCATGGCATAAAATAAAATAATATGATATAAAATTAAACTTCTTGCAAAAAAACAGTGCTGCCCACAGAGCTCTCTGCTCTTTAAATATTTTGTTCTTGTACTCATAATCATATGGCTTATTGCATTGAATTGTTCACTTTTTTGATTAATAAATATTAAATGTAAACATATCTTATATTGCATTGTATTGTTTACATACATGGAATAAATTCATATAACATATACCTTTGACAAGACCATATGTCTCTAGAAGGTAGGGACAGTGGCATACATTCTTGTGTATCATACTTGAGTCCAGGCCATGCTCAGACAAAATAAACTCTCAATAAAAACTCTTCATTCTAGTGTCTCTAGTTAGCAAAGTATTCATTGGTTGAGTACATATTCGCAAAACTTAAAACTTTAATTTTATTTCCAATATATTTTAATGTGTGCTGTTCATTTAGTATAGAGATAACTCTGAAGGAAAACCATGGCACAGATTTTTGTATGTTTGCCATAATGCAATGCAAATCTTTTGAAAAATAAATGGCTTATGTAATTTTTTTAATGGTCTTGCAAAACATTGGTTTTATAATTAGCCTCATACCATACATGTGAAGGTCCAATTTTTTTGCCATAGTTGTTACTATTTGGTCATATTTGAGAAACAGCATCACGAAAACAATTTCTTAATTCATGATCTGAAAATTAAATCTCAAATTAAGATGGATGCTGTGGTTTGACATGGTTTGAGTGTGTCCCCTGAGGGATCATATGTTGGAAGCTTATACCTTAGTGCAGTGATGTAGGGAGGTGATGGAATCTTTAAGAGCTTGAGCCTAGTGAGAGTATGTAGTCTCTCCATTCCACATATGCTCCTGCCATTGTGATACCATGTGCCGTGAGGACCTCACCAGAGGTTGGAGCAGAGGCTGGAACCATGCCTATGCCCCGAACCTCCAAACTGTGAGCTAAATATACCTTTTCTTTAAGCAGTACCTATCCTCAGGTATTTTGTTATAACAATGGAAAATGTACTAAGGCATAAAATTGGTACCAAAGAGTGGGGTCATTGCTATAACTGTGCCTGAAAATTAGAAGTGATTTTGGAACTAACAGAGGTTGGAAGAGTTTGGAGGAGCCCGGAGTAAAAGCATGGAGTGTTGTGTGCAAAATGTTAGGGGGATTTCTGATGAGGGCTCAGAAGACAAGGAGACTAGAGAACTTGTCTCAAATGGGCATAAGGACCCTACAGGATGCTATGGAAAGAACTTGGCTACATTCTGCCCAGCTCCTGGAGCCTTTTGGAAAGTCAGACTTAAGAGTGGTGATCTGTCATATCTGATGGAAGACTTGCTGAACAGCAAAGCATTCATGCTACGACATGAGCCCTGTTGGCACCCTTTAGTCAGATTTACAGTGAGACTGAGAGCAAAAGGAAAATTCACAGCCTGGCCAGAGGGAGAACGGAAAAGCATGTTTGGGAAAACAAAAATCAGAGCATAGCCAAGCTTAATAAAGAGATTTGCATGGACAGAAGGGAGTCATGTGCTAGTTGGCAGGGTAATTGAGAAAGGCTTTAAGAGTATCTCAGAAATCTTCCCATTATAGGCCCAGAGACCTATGTACACAGATTTTGGGGGATTCTGGGGCTTGCTGCCCAGGTCCATGAGACCCTGCTGGAGCACTTCATGGCTGTAGCTGTAGGTTGAGTGTAGCTCGTGCTGGCAGTGCCCCTGGTGGTATGTGTGTGTTTGTGTGTGTGTGTGTGTGTTACTGGTCTACAGGTGCACAGAATGCAGGCATTGTAGGATCATGGCAGCTTCCACTGAGATTTCAATGAGCGGCTAGGCAGAGGTCTACTACAGAGGTGGAACCAGTGCAGAGACTCTTCACTAGGAAAATGCCTAGTGGAACTGTGGGAATGGGGACCTCAGAAAGGTAGAGCAACCAGCAGTGTGTAACACCCCCCAAGGCCTCTGATGCCTACTCCCTGCAGTGTGCACAAGATGCCAAACTGGTAGCTTTAAGATTTGATGTCCATCCTGTGGATTTTGCTCTTGCTGGAGACCTGTGACCCCTTTCTTTAGGCCTATGTGTGCTTTTTGCCTGTTTGGCCATTTCACCTTGAAACTTTGTAGCTTGCTTTTTATTTTATAGGCTCACACCTGGTATCAGATTGTCTTGAGTCTCAAATGAGACTTTGAACTTGGATTTTGAGTGATGCTGGAATGCATTAAGACTTTGGGACTACTCATGATGGAATGAATAAATTTTGCATTGTAAGACACACACAGACCTTGAGGGCCTGGGACAGATGCTATGGTTTGGATGTGTCTAAGTGTGGCCTCCAAGAGTTGAGGTATTGGAAGCTTGGTCCTCAGTATGATGATGTTGGAAAGTGGTAGAACCTTTAATAGGAAGAGGCAAGAGGAAGATTGGGTCATTGGGTGCTGACCTTAGAAAGAATTATGAGGACCTTGGTTAGTTCTTAAGAGGGAGTCGTTATAAAAGAGCAGAACTGACCCTTCCCCACTCTCTCTAGCTTGCTGTTTTACCATGTGGTGTCTCCCTCTCACATACACTTCTGCCTTAATGCAATCCCCCATGTAACATGGCCAGGGGAACCCTTAGGAAAGGCCAAACAATAAGTATGCCTGATCTTGACTTTTAGCTCCCTAAGCTGTGAGGTAAATAAATCTCTTTTCTTTATACATTAACCAGTGCCCAGTATTTTGTTATAGCAACATAAAATGGACTAATACAGTGGTTATATGTTGCCTTTCATTTAAGGTTGTTCTTCACTGCTCTACAAATTTACCTCAGATAGCCATTATGCCTCTGTTAAGACATTACCACTATGGGGAAGCTCACTACTGCTGGATACATCCTTTCTTCATTTCAGTAAGGAATCAAAAATTGGTAGAATTCTATAGAGTGCTTTTGAAGATCTTTATGTAGTACAGAAGTGTAAACACCCATTATTTATTATTATTGAAAGAGAAGGGAAATGACTAATTGCATTACTCATTCAAAAATCTGCATTACTTGTATATTATAAACTCAAGAAAACTCTTCTCAAAACAAAGTATTTATAGTCAGGCTCTATCTGTTAGATGAACAATTACTGATCATCAGGAAGAGACTGAGAATAGTCAACAGAAAATCTGTAGTCTGACTACATGTGCAAAGAGGCAGTGACCCACTGTTTGAGAATCATTCATACCTGGCTGTGATCCCTCTCTCATTAGTTGTTGTTTTTGAGCACTTTACTCCCTATAGATTAAGTTGTTATTAAACTTGTAATAAATACACCAACCCAATGTCTGGGTCAAGTTGGTGCTAAATGAGTTATAACCAATATGAGCATTATTATTGTGTTTTTACTATCTGTTATTATTATCAATCTAGATGTGGAGTGCTTACTTGACTAATTGTGAGTAACACTGACTGGGTATTTCTAAGGGAAAGAAAACTCTGATGTGTTTGGACTCTTAAGCTGGATAGCTATCTTAGTATCCAATTAGGGAAAAGGGAATTGATAGCAAGTGTCTTCTCTCAATCCTCATCTCCCTCCCCCACTAGGACTGTGGGGTCCAGATTTCTATCTGCTTATACTGTCACAAGCTTCTTATCATGTGCACTCTAGCTTTCTGCACTCTACTGAATGGGTATTGATCTTCTCATGTAGATAAAATTTCAGCTAGTTTTGTATCACTATAATCTGTACTTTTTGGTTAAACCAATGTTGTGCTTAGAAAAGTTTTCTTCCCCCCAAAGCCCTGATTTGTAGTATTTGCCATTTTCCATAGTGTAACTATTCCTAGTATGGTCAATTGCAAGCTGTCAACATGAAGTCATTGAATATAGATTTTGGGAAAAATGAGCACCACTTCTCAAATTGGTGCAAGCTAGCTCTATTATACTGCTGGCTCAGACTAAAACACGTTTTGACAGTATAAGATATAATGACTGACAACAAAACTTTCAAGGAAATGTATAGAGGGAAAGTCCAGTAACAGACCCATAATGACATTTTTGGTCAATGATTGATCACATATGTGTTGGTGGTCCCAAAGATTGTACAACCAAGTGGTGTCATAGCTGTCTTTTTTTGTGCAGATACACTCTATGTTCACACAATGACAAAATCACCTCATGAAGCTTTTCTTATCATAATATATCCTGTTAACCAGTGCATGACTGTAGTTTATCCCCAAAACGGGTCATTATGATATACTTGGCAAGTAGGATTCATCCAAACAGTGAGTTAATGCCAGACACGTGAGCCTGGATTTCAGTGTCCTCTTTGCTCTTGTTCTGCACTCTCCAGTCACACTTAGAAGCCTCTTTCTAGCATCTTGTGCTCCAGGAGAAAAAGTCTCCCTAACCACTTCCCAGTTGTTAAGTATCTCTTTAACTAAAAGTTTAGGGATTTGGTCATGAACGAAATGCCCATATCTATAAAAGGGTGTTATTTTTTCCTTTTTCCCTTCTTCCCTTCTCTCTTCTCTCTCCCTTCTTCATTCCCTTCCCTACTTTCTTCACAGCTATTTTCTATCATCTTCTTTTTGTTTTCCTAACAATCCTGTGAGGTAATCAGAACCGTTAGTAGTGTTCCTGCTTTGCAAAACTGGTGGAGAAACTAGAAAAACATTTCTTATGCATAAATCTCTCATTTTATTACCCTCATCCTTATTTTCTCATTTTACTATTTTGAAATCTTGATTGCTATTCAGACACCGCACTTCTGAATTTTTTTTTTCCATGAATAGAGTGAGATGATTTCAACCTCTGGCCACCTTTCCTTTGCTGGCATAAATTTAATTTTATTTTCCCCCTTGTGGGTGTTGAAAACTGTATCAGATTGTACTGAAGAAATTGCATTACAGTACTATAAATACATTTCTGAGAACTTTTAATTAGGTGATGATACCTAGAACTCTGTCATCATAACAGTCCCTAGAGATGATCGAATAGAATTCCTTTGAGAAGCAGTTCTGTTTTCAGCAGCTCATCCCTAGAACGAGCAGAATTCTGTTACAGACCCTCTTGAACTGTTCGTTTGCTTCCAGTGGATACTTTTGTCAGTGTAGTGGATTAACAAAAACAAAGGCCTCTTAAAAATTTTCTGAAAGCCTGATGACTTAAACTGAAGAGAAGAAGATACTGGAGCTAGTGATTTGGTGTTTACCATGAAGTACTCTGCAGACGTGCTTGAGATCACCGCTTGTGTCATTCTAATCCTTGTGAGCTTTGTGGGAAACATGTGTTTATTTTATTCTACGAGGAAGTGTATCACTGGGCGTTTACAAACATCATTTCTTCTAATTTTCAGTCTTATACTTGTCCACCTTATTAAAAACTTGGTAGTGAACGTCATGAAAATTGTTTATTCTTCTGGTATCATGTTGGATACAGCTGGCTGCAAAGTTTTGCGCTTCACAGCAGCCCTGACAACTTCACTGGCCATCTGGTTCATGTTACACTTTGCATTGCTTTACCATCGGAAGCTTTACCGAATTGTCTACACCTTGAGTGAGGCTGCAAACCTGGACCAACAAAAACATCCCTTGATGGGGATTTCTGCACTTTGGGGTGCTGGTGTGGCTGTGTACATCCCAGTTTTAATTTATACTAGAAAGCCAGAATACCTGAATGCAGGAAATGATACAGACTCCTTGCCTACTAACAGGATTTACGTGGATTGCTTAATTGACTTTGGAGACAAGCAGGTAGAATTTTACTATGGGAAAATATTTTTAGTTCTGATTGATAGTCTCCCTTTAGCCATCTTAGTCTTTGTCTGTTTCTGGATGTCTTTCCTCCTCACAGAGAAAAAGAAGATGACATATGGCGACATCTGGATTGGAGATGATGATTCAGAAACTGAAATCCTTAGAGGGGCCAAGTTCAGTGTTTTGTTAATGTTCCTGATCACCCCACTTTGGATTTCTCACTTTATCTTAGTCTATTTCTTCAAAGACTTGGCAGCACAGGTCTTCATCCCAGCTGTTCTCACAGCCCTTTCTTCAGGCTTCTCTGCTCTCAGTCCTTTCCTGCTCATGTTGGTTAATTACAAGATGAAGCTGGTGTCCCTTTGTGGTGCTAAAGAGGAAAAATCCACACCACAGCCTGCAAATGTTATTCTTTCTCCATATGCATAATGGCAAAGAGCTGGATTTTAATCCCTGGAAAACAGGCGCTGTTGCAGGAGGGTGTGGCAGAGGTTTTCGTTCAACAGTTAGAAAATTGACTTTGGAAGTAGATGTGGAAGAAGACATAAGAACGCTTAAGTTATTGTAAATTGAAGAAAAATAGTTATCACACATTTGTTCTTTAGAATAATACCAAGGTTTTCAATGTAGAAATCCTAAAGTAACTCAGTAATTAGCACAGTAGGTATGGAAATGAACTCAACATAAATGCTGTATTAAGTATTTTCTCTGTGCGATGTTTGCATGAAAAACAACATATTCTTGAAACCAAGGACTGCACTTCCTAGCTGAATACCTAAAGCTCCCCCAGAGTTACCCTATGTGTTCATCTGCTGTTTCTCTTGAAATGCCTCCACAGTTACTGAAAGTGCATTTGACAGGTGTACAGTGTTCAGTTTTTCTATTTTAGTAATAGTGCCTCAAGTGAGCTGACATGAAATTTTCTCACTTTATTCACTGTAAGTGTCTTCAGTAAATTAGGACTAGATAAAAGCGTTGGAATAAAGAATTTGTACTTGCTAAGTCATACTCTGCATATATATATATATATATATATAATATATATATAGATATTTGGTTACTACAAACATGGAGCTCACTATCCTTGCTTAAACACCTAAAATAGCAAACTACATCTTCTCTTCAGGAAAAGGGCATTTATTTTATAGATAATTTATTTACTCTTTTGATCCTTAAATTGGTACATTCACAAACTATAAGAAATTCTCATACTAACTTTGTTTCTGGATTTGGATTTAATTTTTTAAAAGCACATTGTAATTCTAATTAAAAATACATGGCCAGATTTTTATTTTTCACAGGTAGCCAGTGTAACCATTCAGACTGCTTTGGATATAGTAAGTAATTATTTTAAATATGTATGTATACTAAATATACTACACTTAATGTTACATAAATTATAAACATTGCATTTTAAGCTAATTCTTAGTATATCCTTATATTTTTCCATTTTCCTTCTGTAGTAATAGACCCTGGGTTTCCTGTACTACGGTTCCAGTGAATGGGTATCTTGAAATTAACATCCCTCTGCTCTGAAAAAACTGTGTCAAAAATTATAAATCTGGATCCTGTTTACAGAAGAGATTTAGAATATCTTTGTTGCCACAAAGTGCTGCAGAGAGAGGAAATTTTAAAATAACCAAAGCTGAAATTGTGTATGGTTGTATGGGCCAATAACTGCCCCTGTATAGCACAGGGAATTAAAAAAAATAAAACAGACTTAAGACCTTCAGAAATTTCTGGGTGGTCTTCATGGGAAAAGCCTAGCCACATCCATTGAGGCAGCTTAATCAGAAGGGCACTAGGCATGGATCCTGTATAATGACGCGAACATCTGGGGAGATGGAGGATGTGGGGAAGAGGTCACCATCTTTTAATTAAATGCATGTGTAGCCAGAGCTGGGACAGCCATTGATCTTAGGTAGTGGTTGTTAAATGTGGTTCTGAGACCAGAACTTGTTAGAGATGCTGGTTCTTGTACCCTACTGGAGACCTATTGATTCAGAAGCTCTGAGTTGAACCCAGCAATCTGTTTTAATGAGTCTCCTGGGTGATTCTCATGCATGTTGAAGTTTGAGAACCACTATTCTAGGGTTGCTCCAAAGTTTAATCCCCACAAGTGATCAGAATAAAGCCAAGATAAGTGACTCAAGATGTCGCCTCCAGTGCTCGCCATGCGTATTTCTGCTGTGTCTAATTCTCTTTAAGATGGCATTCAGAATTACCATCTGTGTTCCAGACGTTCTCAACAGTAATTGCCAAACAAAGAAATCCACTGTAGAAATTAGGTAATTTTTGCAAAATCAAGAATAAAGCATGACCACTTCAGGTGCATCAAAAATTTGGAACTTGAATTTGGACAGTATCCCGTACATAACTAAGGATCAGTTCCTAGATTGTTCCATAGTTTCTTTCCAGAAGCCAGTTCAAGACACGGTTGGCTTACACCCCTGCTCAACTTCCTAATGCTAGAAAAGTTTTCTTTTTCTTCCCAGATATTCTCTTTTTTGTTGGGCCTCATTAGATCATAGTTTTGTCCTTGCAGAATCGGTAAATTTCACCTATGACAGAGAATCATACTCTCACTGAATGAACAACATTCCAGTTCTCTTTTTAAAATTATTTCCAGTTTAACTCAATTATTTCCAGTTTAACTCTTGCTGGCTCCCTTTTCTTCTCCCTTAACCTCTATATTTCATTCCCTTTTCTGGCAGAATCAGAACAGCAGATGAGTGAGGATAAGGGAGCTTCAACAGAGATTGTCATGATAACACCCTGAAGTGGGCAAAGTGGGTCAGGACTGTTCTGATAACTACACAGAATCATTGAGTTTGAAGTCCAATGCAGGATTCTGACCGTACTCAGAGGACACCTCCAAACTTCTATCTGAGCAGTATCTCCTGGGGTTGTTTTGATCTTGCAAAGCATCCTGTTCATAATGTCATTATGAGGAAGTCTTTTCCTGAGACTGGCATCTCTGAAGTTGAAAGATCTACCCTTGAAGTTGAAGTTCAATCCTGACATGCTGGGTATTTCGATTCTTAGGAGAAAAATCAGAGTTGTTGGTTTTTTTCCCCTTTCTCCTAGTTTGGTATTTTCTTAGCTGTGGTACATGAGACAAGAGTTTCCCAGTTGCTGGCTGTCTTGGCTCCTTGCTCTGTCTTGGTACATTCCAGTTGGCCTGGAGTTGTAGCCTTGAAGTAGCACCCAGAAATGAACACAATATATTTTTTTCTTTTGTTGTTGTGTGTGTTTGTGTCTATTTTTTCTGCTGTACATTCTTTTATTTTCTCTTGCACAGCTGCTGTGAGTATGGATTCTTTCCTTCTTCCAAAAAGAATTTAAATGTTAAACTAGTTTTTATTCACACACAGACACAAGTACAGGTTTGAAAGCATATAAATACGTATATCTACCACAGAATTAAAACCTAAGAGTTTTAAAGCTCTAAAGCTATAGTTTAAGTTCATTCTGGCATCAGAAAGTAAGAAATGACCCCCAGACCATTTGCAGAACTCGTAACTATAAAGACCAACCCTTATAGGGGTTTGTCAGAGAAATCCTGATCTCTGACATGAAGTTTTCTAGTAGAGTACTTTCTTAATTGCCTTTTTAACAAGACATAAGGAAGGATGGTCATAATCTAACTTAATATTAAAGATGAAACAGTAAACCAACTAGCTATGGAATATAAAGTATTTTATGTGTTGGTGCAGGGATTCATAAGGGTAAGGCAGTTGGGAACACAAATGTCTATGCATTTTTCCTTAATGATGATCATGTTTACAATTTCTGCTTAGATTCTGATAGAAAGAAGAGAATTTGTTTGGGGTTATAGTTTGTGAATACTCAGTGCAATATAACTTAGGGATGAGTATCCTTGGGATTCTGACCTGCATGGTTGAAGGACATCCATCTTCAGAGCAGTTCGAGGCAGATCAGAAGAGCCCTAGACCTGTTAGCAGGAGGTGATTTGTGTTCGCTGGCCTTGCCTCCAGTTAATAGTACATAACCGGGACCACAGTGTTGCTGAGTTTTGCCATCTTTATCATAGTAAGGATATAAATGCAAATTGTGAATTTATAAATTCATGTGTAAACCTTCTGCCTCCCTTACGAAGCTGTGATACATAAAGTCAGATTAAATATATTGAAGGTGATTTGAAAAAAAAGAAAACATTTAACACAGATGCAGGGTCACTTGACCCTTGCAGCTTGGCAACTTGAAGTAACAGAGAAAAGTGCCAGGCTTAAAATCACAAGCGCTGGATGTGTGTGTCTGTGCGGCATTATATAACCTCCTTGAGCCTTGGCTTCCTTCCCTCCATCATGGAGATTATAAAGAGGTTTGTCTCCCAGGGTCTTTGTGAGACAGTGAGTGGGAAAGTATATGGAAAAGTACCCAGTCGTAGATCCTTCACAGATTTTTCTGAGTGTTCTCCCTAGGATAGCCAGGAGGAAATGTAGTATCCCTTCCCCAGGAGCTGTAGCAGGGTTACTACAGTACATTCATGTCAGATATCACTTATGTTTTTCCAAACATGCTGGAAAACTTCATACTCCAAGATGTGCTCTGTTTACATGCTGGCTTTGGAAATACTCCCCTGACTGCCCTTATCGGTCACCCTCCCCCCCACACCGGTCCTCACCATTCAAAATCCCTTTTTAGAAGCAAAAATACAGCAATAGGTGCTAAGTCAGTCATCTCTCTGGAAAATGTCCTTCAGATTCTCACCTCAGGTCTTTGCCCATGCAGTAACCACTCCTAGAGCACTTCTTCCTGTCCTCATCCTACACCTTTCACCTACACTGGGCTGACTTCCCTCATCTCCAAGGTCTAGACTGGGTGTCTCGGGCTCATATGTATTTGCCTTATCAAGTATCTCATTGTACTGTAATGAACTGTTCTCTTATTGCTTGCCCCTTGTTCTGGGTGTCTCTGCTGGCATGGAGCATATGTGGTTTTTATGCAGTATGTACACCCAGACTATTCTGTAAGTGAGGCAGCAGATGAGCTCTGCAGGGCTATGCTTTTCCTCCTTCCCTTATGCATGCTTCTTGGCTCTCCTGCAGTTGCCTCTCTCAGTAGAAATTTTTTGCCTCTCTCATTTTTCTGCTTCAAGACTAGGCATTTAGCAACTGCCATGCTTCTGGCCACTGTTGAATCAAAGAGCGAAAGAAACTGAATCCAACATTTGGAATGAGTTGCTTCCTTGCCAGCCAAGCTACTGAGCCAACTGGGGACAACATTTCCACCCAGGCCTTCCAGTTCTTACTTTGTAATTTCTTTTGAGCTCTTATATTGAAGAAATTAAACCCAGCATCTATACGCAGGCTTTCAGATTGAAAATTTATTCCAGTATAAATTTGGCACGGGTGTGTGGGGGTGAGGGGGAGTGACTGAATTTTCCCAAGTGTTGATGGATTAAAGAGTAAAGAAATAAGTTGTAAGGCAAATCAATTTGAAGTTACCTCATCACTAAATATACTCTGCTCATTTATTTTGACAAGCCCAGCTTATTTTTAATTACCAGGCCGCATAGTATACTGGTAACTAGGAATAGTGACTTTGGCAGGAAAGGAGAAATGTGTGTAACCGGAGCCTTCAGAATGAGTCCATACTGACTCCTTATAAATGGAGTGAGGCAATACATTTTCAAAAGAATTTCAGTGGGGCAGTTCATGTGATATGTGACTGTAGTAACAAGTCAGTGAGTCTCTTTGAGCCAAGCACACCAGAGTGTGTACATTGAGATGAGGGTTCTCTCTGAGTTTCTCAGAGAATTCTGTTGGCCATTGTAAGCTTTTTCCAGTGATGTTGCCATTACCCACCAGATTTTTGGAAGTTTTCATTTGGGATGATTTTTCAGAGTCAGTTTTTTCAAGTCACAACAACAAAGAAATTTTAAATCACCTGAAAATAGTAATACAGAGGTAGAGGAAGGTTATTTTTAAAAACTTGGCTGCTTTTTATTATCATGCTTGAGTCTTCATTGCTCTGAGCTGTTTCCTAACTGAATCTTCATTTGAAGGACATAGTTGGGCCATGTTTGAGGTCATTCATGAGAAGGTGACATGGTGTTGACAGACCCATTAGGGACATGTTCCCCCTGCCACCATCACACACACACACACACACACACACACACACACACACACACACACACACACTTTAACAGGCACCAGAGGGACTTCTGCTCTTGACAGTTTATGAAAGTTTTCCTCATGAGTTGGACGAGCGTTGTACATGGTTGATGCTTTTTACTTCATTCTTTATCTCCTCAAGCCAACCATCAGCCTGGAGTTTGGGTAAGGTTTCCTCGGGTGACTTGGCTCATCCATAGGAAGAGACCAAGATGTTACCGCAACTTCTGCACAGCACACAGGTCCCAGCCATCTGGCTCTGTGCCCCACATTCTAATATTTTCTTCTTTCCCTATCTGTCAACTTTTCTACCCAAATTAGGACAGCTAAGCTATTGAAAAACATTTCCTTTACCTTTCTCTTCTCTTCCATCCCCTGCCTAACCTAAGTGAGTAATAAATTAAAAATTGTCAATGTCATCAAGAGAAACTAAAAGCCCAGTTGAGATCGAAATAGGATGATTTCAATCAGTCAACATAGTCTTCAATACAAACAAAAGCCCTTAGGAGACCTCAGAGAACCTAAGATGGTGGCCAAAGCTTGTAGGATCTGTGCTGATGGTGTGCAGGTACAGGGTACAGTACGAACTTACAAATGATGAGGTCCTGAGATCCCAAAGGGGCCTATGGCCAACTCTGATGCATGGCAATAGAAGTGTCACTCAAAGGATTCAAGCTGAAGTACCCTTTCTGGAGAGCCTGAAAAATATTGTTTACTCAGGCATAAACCCATGCTTGTCAGCCTGAGAAAGGGGAGCCCCCTTGCCTTGGTGCTGGATGGCCTTGGGTCTTCTCGGCTTGCACTTGGCTGACTTCTTCACTCCCCTTCTACTCACAGCAGTGAAGTGACACCATGTAAACCCACACCAGTCACAACAAAGCAAGGTCCCTCCTTCCTCATCCACCGGTAGGAAAGTGAAGGAAACATAATCCTTACCTCGTAACATTTTATTATGTTTGTGAAGGTTTTCTTTTCTAGTACTAATTTAAAATGGAGACTCTGTGAAAGCACAAACTGTGACATGTCAGTAGCTTATTTGTAAAAAAATTAATTTTTTTGCCGTTGTGGTATGAAAATTAAAAATGACCTTAATACAAATTCACTCTTAAGCTACAAATGAAGTCAACATTTTGGCAGGAGACATCAATTAAACAGGAGAGTAGTGGCAGTGGTACTTGTCAAACACTCAAATGCACCCCCAGGCCAGGCAGCCCAGGAGTAGAGCAGTCCAGGAGGGGCTCTGGTGGGCTGGGGAGCCTCCTAGGCAGGTAGGAGCAGCTGCCGCTCAGTCCTTGCCAGTTGTTGTCATGGAGAATGCAGACTTGTGTCGTCAGAGCTTCATGTATTTTTTTAAACCAAAGCCAAAAACCCAGAATTTTGTAAGAAATCACCCAAGGTCTACAAGTTGGCAACTGATTTGATTTTTAAAGCACTCCTGAGGCCAAACAAATCACATCTGTGGGCCAGACTCTGCTCATGGGTCTCTGATGTGTGTCCCATGTAGCTGGACTTTCTGTTAGTGCACATGTGTTATCAGTTGGAAAAGGGGATCGTTGACTTATATTACAGATTAGTGGGAGGTGGCAGAGGAGCAAGAAAAGAAAATTGACCTAAGTCCACTCAGCTTCCTCATCCTATTGCATCATTTGTAGCAGCTGCCCTAGCCTGACCTCGTTCCCTCCCCTTTCAACCCTACTCCCTCAGAAGAGAGTGCCTGAAGGTGGCACATGCTTAGTGGAAGGGCATATGAGAAAGGGGAAGACACAGTAATGACCTATAGGACAACTGTGGACTCATCTTTGATTACAAAGAAGCTGGAAATGTGGCCAGGATTGGTGAACCATGGGGGTTTCTGCTCATTGCGACTATATAAATACTCTCAAAGTGGCACCTTGGAAAAAAGACAGAGTAAGACATCTTAAAGAAGGTGGCTGTTTGTGGAGGCCTGCTTAAGAAGTAAAGGAAGGCTCCAGATGCCACAGAGCTTGCTGGGTCATCCACCCAGACAGACATAAGCTGTGGGCTATGTCTTTTGTCTTCTGACTTATAAAGAATGTCACTGCCATCCTCCAAGGGCAAATACAAAGATTTTCTGTTTTGATGTCATGATTTATATTACCTACAGTTACATTCTGTTGGAATGACTACACTTAAGAAGACATCATCTTCTCTTTTGTCAGAGCACCTCAAATTAATTAATTTGATGATTAATTGTTAATTTGGTTAGTTAAGGAATCTTCATCTGCATTTTGAATTTGTCTTTGTATCTCTCTGTGTTAAAAGGTCCACTTGGTCCCCAGCCCTGATACTTGTTTTTATGCTTTGTTGCCTCATATTTCCATGTTGAGATTCTGAATACATTGCTTTCTCATTTTGAGCTGTTCCTTATTTATCATTTTACAGACATTTATCATGTTACAAACATGATATAATTATAATAAACAGAAAACAATCATACCTGAAATGCATCACCTAATTTATTTTTAATTTTCCATGTTTCCTGTCCTTCCCTTTCCACTGCCATGTATCATTTTTGTATAGTTATACTTATAGTAGACAGTCTATCCAAGAAAGGACTAGGGTGCTGCTTCCACACTGTGTTTGTACCATATCCTAACTCCCAGCATCATCTTTGTGTTGTTCACCAAGACCATGAGATAGTCTGTGGATCAACCATCCAAATGATCCATTGTGGAGGACCGACTTAATGTAAAGAAATTGGACTGGAAGAAAGGCTGTTAGTTGATGAGCTAGAATCCAAGCAGTCTGGATTATCTCAGAGTCCATCTGAATGGGAGAAAGTTGTTTTGAGTAATTTGCAAGTATGAATGTGTGTGTTTCCCTCTGGAAGCTCTGTGAGGATTAGAGGGAAAAAAGCAATGCATTTTTATAAAAAGGAATTTGCTTGAAAACCTATTTTTAGATTTTTATGAATAATAAAATTTCTGGTTTAAATTTTTTTATAAGTACAAGTTGATTTCTTTTCCTTTTAAAACTTACAGTGATTTCAGAACTTTATCCATATATCCTAAATGGCTAATCTCATTTAAGCATGGAGGAGCACCCTAAGCCTTTCTTGGATGGGCTGTATCTACTGTAATTAAAACTATGTAAAAGTGATACATGCCATGGGATGGGAAGGACAGGAAACATGGAAAATTAAATTTGGTAATATGATTTTTCTGTTTATCATAATTATGATATTTTGTACCTTAAAAAAGAACAGCTCAAAATAAGAAAGCAATGCATTTAAAATGTTTCATTTTTTTTTAAATAGGGCTTTTTACACTCTTGATCTTAAATAGGGAAACCCATTTTCATCAGCCTAGATGAACCTTTGTCTTCTAGTAATGTCTCTTTGCAGATCAGCAAGGCACACCTTGACTAGAGAACCAGGAGGACAAAATGAATCATTTCAAATACTCAAGTCTGGGTACATAAGACAGTTTTTATAATAAGAAAAACAAGTTGTGGGAAATGAAATCTTCTTTCAATATCTGAGAGGTGGCAGAAGATAATTGCACACCACGACACTGGCTAGAAATCTATATTTCTGTTCTTGACATCTGTAGGTGCCACTGTCACCGCTGATGGTGATGATGATGAGTGATGAGGAAATGAAGTAGGAGGTGATCTATCTTACCTCAACAGGTTTAAAAGATCATCACAGGCAGCCCTGAGGCAAGTGCTGACAGAGGACCTTCTGGATCCTGTGTCAGGTCACTGCCACAGTGAGAACTGTTTAAGGCAGAGGACAATGTAATAACTGCAATTCAAATCTGAAATTGGACTGTGAGTCTGTGTGTGTGTGTGTGTTTCTTGTTGCATTGGAGGTTATACTACAAATTCTTACATATCCATTACCTTGATTAGTTAGTATCTATCTTATATTTGTATGATTACTGAGGAGAGATCATTGTTCCATGCACAATGTTCAAGGATATGCTCATAGGAAATATTTGAATATGATCTCCCTAAAATTTTCAGGTTGGTTCCCTTTCACCCAGGGTGTGGTGAGAACCAAGTGTGGACTGCAGTGAATCCTAATATTTATCACAAGGGAAAATTCTGACCCCAGTTACTACTCTGGCAAAGACAAGCAGGCACAAATTAAGTAAAACAAAGGATTGTGGGTGCTCAGTGGGGAAACTGTCATGACAAGTCTGTGCCTCCTGCTCCAGAAAGAAAGCTGGGAACTTTGGAGAGAGAAAATGCTCCAAGGCAACACCAGTCCCCGGTTAAACTTTCTTTCTTATTTTGTTTGTTTACATTTTTAATGCTAAGTAACTAACTTTTTTGCCTTTCTTTTCTGCTTCTATCTTGTCCAGGAAATTATAAGTATTTAAACATACTCAAAATGTGCAAAGAAGAATAATGGAAGCCCCTGAATACCTTGATTTGGATGAAATTGACTTTAGTGATGATATATCTGTAAGTATTACTGCTCACAGCCAACACTTTCAGGATATTCTGCTATCAACCTCACGGGCCACTCTCTGTGATAGTTCATATATCCGCAGTTCTTCCAAGTACATTTATGAATTGAAAACAGAAACCTAGTGTGACAGACACAGTGTGGTTTGGAGGCCTTTGGGCCAAGTTGTGAATGCCGCCTAACTATGTGTGATCTGGGGAGGGCACTCTTGATCTCCCTGAGCCTCTCACTCCATTTTTATTTTTATTTATTTATTTATTTATTTGGTGTCACTGGGATTTAAACTCAGGTCTTTGGGTCCTTGCGCTTGCTAGGAAGGAGCTCTGCCACTCTGCCAGCTCCCCATTCCTAATCTGTTCCAATGTCATCAAAATTATTGACTGAGTAGATTTTAAAATTCCGTTATATGCACATATTAACCCTAAGAATTTTAATTTCCAGTTTCCTTACATAGCTGCCTTTTCACAGCCAGTAGTCTCCAGAGTTTGCAGGAACACAAACTGAAGCCAAGTTGATACTTATTTATTAACGAAAAATAAAGGGAATTTTCCAACCATTGGAAGTATCAATGCACAGATTGGACACTTGTTGGGAATACTGAGAAATTCAATAGGGGACTGACCTCTGAGACCCCTCCTTGACTTTGAAATGCTGTGGGCTGATGAGTCTCTTTGCTCCCATAGTGCGCACATGTCCTGTTTCTTCCAGGTTCACTCAAGGCTGCTCTAGGTGAATCTCTACCTGCATCCTGCTTAGAGCCGAGTGCAGTTTATCCAGAGCCACATAGTTGGCCTGTAGAGCTCCAGCCACCTTGGCATCTCAGCATGGAATGAGATGCCGTTTCTGAAGTAGCCACATAACTTTCCTATTGGGAGCTCATCTTCTGTTGATCTCTCAGGGCCTGGAGTTTGGGCCACCACTGGAAATTTCTCACAGAAAAGAGCTTACTATAATATGCATCTGGCAGAAGCTTTATTTCTCTGCTTTGTTCCTTCAGTAAAATATGTATACTGTACATGAGAATGAGGTTACTGGGATGAGTTTGACGAATTTCCTATTTTGTATAATCTTGTATGACTCCTTTTTTTTGTGCTTGGAGAAATGTGAATTCAACCTTCCCTTATTGCATTTTCCAGACAATTTTTATTAGTCCTCATTCAGACTAAGGTGAAGTGAGTTTCCTCCTTCCCATGATGTCTATCTGTCAGTCCATCTGTCTGTCTCTCAATCACTATGTTTGACTTGAGAAATTGTTCAGAGTGTGATTCTTTTATGATCACTCCCCTCAAAGTGTTTTGAATTGAGTGGGGAGAAGCCAAGAGAGTGAATGATAGTGTGGGGTGTGTGGAAAGGATGGAAGGTGCTGTAGAAAAGGAGCTTTGTGTTATGATTCGGAGTTGGGTGGTATCTCTGAGGTTTCATAATAAGGTTGGATTTTAAGAACACAGGCTTTGAAGGCAGCTGGCCTGGGCTCTTTCCTTGCTCTGACTTTTGCTGGCTGGATGATTTGTAGCATATTCACTTTACCTTTCTGAGATAACTAGCTTTTTAAGATTGTTTTGAGGGTTGAGTGAAATAATACATGTGAAACACTTAGCTTGGCACATAGTAAGTTACTCCGTAAAATGGTAGCTTTTGTTATTATTTCAATGAATAATATAATAATATTTATATGACCAATGATGAAGAAAGAACTCCAGGGAAAAGACCAGGCATGATGTCAAGATTTTTTTTTTTTAAGTACAACAGAGCAGTTGTATTTACAGAAGAATCAGCTGGCAGCAGCCCATAATTTTGATGAATTAGGAAGCTCTACTTGAAAGATAAAATATGTTAAACAATAACTAAAGCTGTTTAGCAAATTAGGCTACAGAATTATGCAATAGCTGAGCTTCTATAACTTGACCATTCTGAAACATAAATAAAGATGTCCATCTGTAATAGTGTCACCACACTATTATTTGGATCTTTAACCTGCATTTAAACATTAATCGGGATTAAAACAATAACAATGGCTTAACACTTACTGAGCATTTACTGTGGCATGGGCATTATCTGTTTAATACTCATAAAAATCTTCTGAAGAAGGCACTGTTATCATCTTCATTTCACAGATGATGAAACTGAAGCTGAAGATACAAATTTCCTATATAAAGTGTCAAGTTGGCTGCCTCTTCCAGATGAAAGTAGTTTATTGCTGCAGTTCACATTGCAGTGATGTTACTTGTCCCCCCACCCTCACCGAACATTTGGCAATACCTTGAGACATTTTTCCTTGTTGTCCTGGGAGGTGCTAGTAGTCTGTAGTGAGTAGAGCCCAGAGATGCTGCTAAGACCCTACAATGCACAGGACAGTCCCCTACAACCAAGAAATATTCAGCCCCAAATGTTGGTGGTACTGAGGATGAGAAATCCCCTAGAAACTGAGGAAGCTGTACTTTGGCATCCTCTCCAGCATTATTAATAGATGACTTTATCATAGTTCAGCATGATTCAAGTTTAATACCTTAAACATACTGTTCTTGTTTAATGATTTCATGGAGAAGAAGTGAAAATAACCTCATAAAGAGTGAACTGATTGTTCTCAGCGATTTAGGCAAAGTAGGAGCAGTGAATGTTACAGCTGCCTTAAGGACTAAATGGGGATTGTTTAAATGCTGGAACTGAACTTGAGCATGTTTTTAGTGTGTTAACTCGCGGGTATAAAAAGAAAAGTAGTCTCCCATGAACATGCTTTCATTTTTAGGATTCTGTAAACCTCTTTCTTGGACAGCCCTTTTGCCTCTTTCCTGGTTGAGTGGCAGGAATGGGTAGGAAAGCACACATTGCATTTGAAAAAGATGTTTACAAAAACCATGCTGGAGTTCAAAAGTCCTCTTCTTACTCTCCAACCTTAGCCCTATTATGTAGTTTAGACTTTGTATTTCATGGTTTTTTCCCCTCTGGTCATGAGCCTGGTTCTTGTTTTAATTAAAACACAAGCTGTATATTGGTTTAAAAAAGCAACTAGAACTTTTTTGTCTTTACCTAATGAGACAAAACACAGAAGGCAACCAAATTATTTTGAAGGTTCCCAGACTTGAAAGTAATGTGCATCCTTTGCAAAATGCAGATTTTAAACTGTACATTCTTGTAACCCTGCCATTTAAAAGAGAGAGCATTGTGTGATATCTGCAAGCCTGTGCAGGGGGCAGGGTGTAGGGAGATGACGACACACAGCACAAAGGCTCAAAACAGGGCTTTTCTATCATTGCAAGTGGGTTTACACATTTCTCCCTTTGTTCCTGTGGGAGCCAGATCCCTCTCCCATTAAGACAAAACCAAAAACCCTCTGGAATTCTTAAGATGTTAGTGCATTTGTTTTATTAAGAAAGGCCAATTTCTGTTCTCAAAAATAGCATCATACGCAGGACTGAATAAATAAAGCAGAGGCTGAACTATAGATTTACCGAAAAGCTTCACTCACAGCCACCATCCATCATTGTAAGTTGATCATGCCACATGCTGGACTGAGCTGTTTAACCATTATCTTGTTCAAGCTTCCCATCAACTCTGGGAGACAGATTCTGTTCTCATCCTGTTCTACAGATAAGAAGATTGAGGTTTGCAGAGTGGTAAACCCTGCAAAAGGGAAGCGGCAGGGTTAGGACTTAAATACAGAACTCTTTCACCATATTCTTCTTCCCTTTGGAGCAGCATGGTGCAGTAGAGTATCTCCAGACCGCCACCAGCCCCATTTGGCACTGAAGTGACTACAAATTGTTTTGTGGCAGCAACAGACTTGGTATTCATGATAAATAAATAAAACCAGCTAAAGAGAACTTAAGTAAATCTCTCAATTTTACTATACCTCAAGTTCACCTTCTGCAAAATGTTAATATAGTAAACCTGCCTTATTCCCAGATTTATTACATGGGGTTTTAACCAGGCACAGTAAAAATAAATAAATAAATAAAATTTCAAAAACGAAAGTTTTAAGTTCCCACACATATTATGTAGCTTAGTTGGTGCAGAGAAGCGTTGTCATTCCTGTGTTGTCAGTTGTGTTTAAATTATGTCTTTTGCTGTTTCCCTGACCTTAATTTGTGAAAATCTGCCTTCCCCAAAGCAGATGGTGTCCCAAATGCAAGGTAAAAAGTTGATGTGCTTAATTTAAGTGACAAAGTGAAAATGTGTAATTGTTGAAAAGGAGATGTGGCATGTGTGTAGCGGAAGTCGTGCAGTATTATAAGAAAAATGAATCCAGCGTCCACAGCACAGTGCTGAGGTCTGCATCCTGAGCAGGCGTGGGTTCTTCTCAATGGCAGTCTTCTTGGAACCACCTACTCATGGACACCAAGGGTCAACTGTAATCATCTTTATTTACTGCCTTGGATTTTATATGGAAAACATGAAACTTTGTATATTTGTATTATGTAAACACAACTCATATACATATATGCATGTGCACATGAGTATGCACACACATACACAAATAGAAGTGAGTGGTACATTCTGTGTCCCTGCATGGAAATTTTAGTTGCCTTTATGTATCACTCTGACTACAACTTGATAAAAGTTGATGTTCTTTGTCAGCTGCAAGTTGGTTTTATGCAGGACAAGTGAGATCAAGATGAGTAAGTACCCTTCCTATTTGCTGTCCCTTTGATCCAAATCCTTGCAACCTGGATTAAAAAAAAAATGATGTGGCTTCATTTTTCTGAGGTGCTTGAACTCTCTGGTAGAAAAAATAAATTCTTATGCTGATCTAACCTCACCTTTAGTGAGTTTTCATATCCTATATGAAACATGATTCCTTGCAAGTAGACATCATTTTCACTAAAATACCTTGCCCCCTCTCTCTGTTTTGTGTGTGCCATTTTTTACTCAATTTGGTCTCTAACACTTCCCCAGATTGTGTCCCATTTCAACAAAGACCCATTTCACAGCAGTGGGAGACCATGCGAAAAGGAATGAAGAGTTTACCAGGGACAGCCTTTCCCTGAACTTAGGTTTGGAAAAAAGTATGAAGATATCCACTGTACAAAGAACCTGGCTTAGCTGGGCATGGTGGTGTACATCTGTAATCCCAGCTATTGGGAAGCTGAAGCAGGAGGATTGCAAGTTTGCTCTATAATGAGACCCTATCTCAAAATAAAAATTTTACAAAGGGCTGGGTGTTGGCCGTGGCTCAAGTGGTAAAGCACCTGCCTAGCAAGGGTGAGGTCCTGAGTTCAAACCCCAGTACCACCAAAAAAATAATAATAATAAATAAATAAAAAGGGTTGGGGATGTAGCTTAGTAGAACACTTACCTAGCATGCATGAGGCCCCAAGTTCAACCCCCAGTATTGTTAATTGTTAACACACACACACACACACACACACACACACACACACACACACCTGGCTTGCTCTTCCACTCAGAAAAATGGATCCTACTGAACATTCTTCTACTGTTCCTAGAAGATGACCAAGACTTCAATGAGGTCTCTGACTGTCCCAGTTCCTTCTTCACTGTACCTATCAGCTCTGCCCTTCCTAACAGTCACCCTGCTTTTGTCTATGTTAAAACATTGCTCTCAATATGATCGAGCTTCTGCAACTATTCAGAATATCCTACCTTTTTATAGTGTTTTTCTGCAGTGACTTGAGTCCAAGTTGCCTTTCATTACTCTTCTCTACCCTACATTATCAGAACCCTCGCACCTTGTTCTAACACACACCCTCTTTTCTAAGTAGCTCCCAGGAAATGAATTAGAAGTCATTTAATCCAGAAAATATGAATTTTATTGTTGATGTCCCATAGCCAATGTTAGACCCTAGGACTGGAACCAAGTTCCCTGGACTGCAAATCTTGTACCAGCCAACTCTGCTAGAGAAGGTAGAGTGTAAGCTCACTGATGAGTGATTTCCAAAAAGAATGAGTAACAGCTAGATTTTTTTAATTTGCCTCCCTCACCCTGAGGCAACCCTAGAAGTTCTTACCTTGCCTGACACTTGTTGGATTTATTAAATAGACTGTATAGGTTATTTACATAATTGATTTGCCTTTTTTCCACTATAGGCTTTTACGCCAGTCTACTCATCAAACATTTATTAAATATTAACAGTGTACCAAGCAGAGTTCTAGGTTTGGAGCAATAACTCAGACTTGGTTTATAATCTCCTAGCATTTAGATAATGCTGTGATAACAACTGAGTATATCCCTCATGGTAGGTCACATTTAACTTCAATACCAAGGATGCACCTCTCTCCTGAGAAATTCCCACTCACCCCTTAAATGTGTACTTTCTCCTGGTTCCTTAAAATTTTCTTCAGTAGCAAGCTCTTTTCTTGCCAGTCTTTATATTTTGGTAGTGATTGTTTATTGGCTCACAATTAAAACTAGACCACCAGTGGTATTGAACATAATTTATGGATGAATTTTTCTTTTAATTCTTTCATAACTTATAAATAAAATTTCATTTACTTTGGCTTCACTTTTTAGTGCTTATTTTGATACTTTAAAATGTATATGATAGAACCGGGACTCAGTTCATCAGTAGAGCACTTGCCTAGCATATGCAAAAGCACATGGGTTTAACCCCTAATATCATAAAATAAAAAATAAATGTAAATAGTAGTAATGGCAAACATCCGTTAAACACTTACTATGTATCAGACATAAATCCTCATGTTTTACATTACTAGCTCATAATCTTCACAGCTGCACTCTGATGTAAGTGCAGTTATTATCTTGTCTTAATCAATCAAATTACACAATTAAGATTAGATGTAAAATGCTTAATCCAGGATATAATGTAGGCATTCTGGCTCCAGAAGACGTGTGTATAATCATTGCGGTAAAAATAGCTTCTGCTGGACCACTTGGTTGCCCTTTTCCTCCCAGTTCACTAGATCTGGTTTAGATGAACCATGTCTAATTATCACAGTAGAAGGAAGTCACTCAGTACTGTGCTCTCACCTCCTTTGCCAATGTGGACCCTCTCCTATTGCCTGAGTACACATTATGTTAATTACATCAGTATCATATATAGTAGTTCTGGTGTACTCTAAAAATAATCAAACAAAGAGTTACTGAGTTTTCTCAAATACTAACCACAATAATATCTAGCATAAAAGAGTTTTGTTATTATTTTTTTAAATCATCTTGGAAGATATGACAAAAATAAGAAACCAGGACAAAAATCAAATGCATTTGATAATAGGATTTATTACAATAGTTTTCATTAGTGGATCCTAATTAGTGAAAAGAAGTATAATCAAAGCATCATGGGATAAATACATTACAGTGTGGATCATCTGCTTCGGTTCTATGGTAGTGGAGACAATGAGAACAGTTAAGTCACCTATGAAAAAGAGAAATGTGGAAAGAGACTGTACAGAAGTATAATCCATGTGGTGGGAGGCAAAAAGAGGCTTCAACCAAAGATACTGGAAAGAGGTTTTCAGAGATAAAAGATAAAACCTAAAGGAGTCAAAAAAGGGAGCAGAATTTAAGGAATTTAAGAAGGGACTGGTCAATAATGGCAAATAGGTCATTATGAAAGTCAGGGTTGAAAAGTCCACTGGGTTTTCCAGTGGCCATACTAAACACAGTGTCTATGGGTAGAACCCTGGATGTTGAGGAGGCAATGCAGAGACAGGGAACAGAGAAGAACAAAGGCAGATCTTTTTAAAGAGATGGCTGATGAACATTAGCAGGAAAGCCCATGGTCAGTCAGGAAGGCAGAGCATCCCTAGGTGGCAGGGGTGCTTGTTTATTTTTACAGGATCCCTGGAGAGAACCAGTATTGAGAGAGAGGCTGAGAAGAAGGAGGGAAGGGGATGGTGTAGTGGAGAGTTCTGAGGTGACAGGAGAAGAGAAACAGCACACACCAACAGCTGTTGATGCAGGAGTGGACTGTTGGTGCCACATCTTCAGAGGTACCTCAAGTCAGGACATCCTTTCTGACTTGGATGTGCAGTCTTCTGAAGAGAAGGAAAAAGTTTTAGAAAAAATTGTGCTCTGAAAATCTCACTTTAGCTATGCATCTGCTTTCACTGCCTGCTTTTCTTACACTCTTTATTTTCATTGTTTTATTGGGTGATTGTTAAGATACCAACCTGAAATTTAGAAAGCTGTATGAAAAATCATGAATTTAATGGTAGTTGTTGAGTGGATGGTTCACTTGTTTCTTTCAGAATCTTAATGGGACCTTTGTTACTTAAAAGTCTCTAGCTTGAAAAGGTACTTGGGATGTTGTTCTTTCATTTTCTGTGGCTCATTACCATTTAAGTCATGTCTGCTTAAGTTCACCCAACTGGCTCCAGTTTTCAGAAGTGAGCACCAAAGTTTTTCAGTCCTGAACAATATCTAGGGGTCAGAGATCCCCACAGACAAATGTAAAAATCGCCCTGTCATTGGGAATCCTTTGCGTGTTCACTGTTTTGCATGGCTGAATGACAAAACTGGTGCGGACTGGGATGTGTAGGGTTTTCTTGTGTCCCATCAACTATGTATCTCGTGAAGCTGAATTTTCAGTGGCTATCAGCCACAAACTCTCCTGGGTGAAGAAAGAACAAAGATTAAGCCAAATAATGTGCTGGGATAGGCCAAGCCACCTTTGTTGTTCATTTCCAGTCCCAGCTCAGCCCCTAAAGTTTTGTTCTACTGGCTTAGAATCCTGTCAGGAATGAAGATGGGAGGTGCAGGCTGTAAGATACACAGAAAACAGGGTAGAGAAAAGAGACAAAAATGCCCACAGCACTTAACATTTGCACAGTGACTTCACCTTCATTATCTCGTATAATTATCTGTGTTTTACAGATAAGGAAACTGAGCCCCAGAGATACGAAATGATTTACTTGTCCAGGATCACAGTTAGTGTCAGAGCTATAACTTGAATTCAGATCTTGTGGCTCCATATCCGTTTCCTTTAGACAAAAGGCTGGAGCCACTGGCAGAGTGGTTCAAGTGGTACAGGGCCTGCCTAGCAGATGTGAAGCCCTGAGGTCAAACTTGAGTACTACCCAAAACACAAAAGACTGTGCATCCCTAGACCTGATATTATTAATATATTAGGAGTGGCTTCTTTCTTTTAAATATTCCATTATTCATTACTAGATTTATAATTATGGTTTTTCTAAGATTTTCTAAGATTAGTACTGTTATTACTGCTGCCACTAAAGTCATGCGCTTTAGTGAATTCATTTTATTCAGTTTAATAAGTGCCTAGTTTCCTTGATAAAATACTGTCCACTCCCACAGGAATCAGAGAAGTATTTATATAAATATATAGATGAAATGGAATGTGATAGATTTTGTAGTGGACATATGAGCGTCAGAATCCCCTGGATGGCTTGTGTAAAAAAAATGGATTGCTGGGCCCCACACTCAGAGTTCCTGACTTATTAGCTCTGGGTTGGCTCCCAAGAATTTGAATTCCTAACAAATTCTTGGATGATGTTGATACCACTGGTCCAGAGACCACAGCTTGAAAGCTGGTGTTACTTCCATCTGGGAGAGTCAGGGAAAATGCAGAAATGATGCCCAGGCAAAGTTTGAAGAATTAAGTTTGTCTAGTGAAGTGGGTAGAATGGCATTCTATGTAGATAGATTAGCATACATTAAAGGCAGAGGCAACTAAAACAGTGTAATTGCCACAATCAAAGAGAGGTGCACAAAAGTGAGGGGTGAGGCTGAACTCCTTCCAGATGACACATGGTCTCTGTTTTATGGACTGTGCAGAGCCACTAAAGGATTTGAAACAGAGATATACTTATGTCAAATTTGCATTCTGGAAACCTAATTAATTTCTAATACCAATACGACGAAGGCTTGGAGGAAATTCCCTCTTAACACATAAGCATGGGAAAGCTCCTTTGAACATCTATAATATTATGCCCATGGTTTAGTAAGATGTATGTACCTCTTGGTATTTCAGTCAAACCATTAATCAGTCCCTATGTGCATTGCTTATATAGGAGTCAAAGATATCCTTTCCCTTAATTGCTCATGGGAGCCCACACTTACACAGAGAAAGCAAGCAAGCACAACCAAAGCCAAAGAGAAAGGTCAGGAAGGACTGACACAATCAGCCAGGACTCACGGAGGAGGCAGAACATAAGCTGACTTATGGAACAGTGGTATTTGTGCAGATAGAGGAACACATTGCAGACCAGGGGGACCAGGAGAAAAGGAATAAAAGGAGAGTGAGACTTGGGATGTACAGAGACATTGGAGAAGCTGGAACAGTTGTTGAGACATGGTGGGGAAGTGGAAAAGAGGATTGGGTCAAAAAGACCATTTCCACTGGCAGTAACCTCTGGAAGCATTCTAGAGAAGGATTAAGTAGGGTAACATAGTGAAAGGAAATAGAAGGCTTTTCAAGTTACTGCAAGTCTTCTCTCCTTATCACCCCGAGGATAAAAGGAATCAAGGGGACTGGCTACAAAACTTGGGCCTGCAGGACATGAGGCAGGACAGATGCCTGGGGCTTTGGTTCTGAGAGGGGCAAAGTGATAGTTGTTACTGCTGGCCATTGTCCTCAGAATGAGGTAGGTTGGGATCTGACAGCTCCTTATAAAAGGCCATCTGTCCTGTGAATTGGGATGAAGGTCTGCGAAACCTTCCATTTCAGCCCCCAGATGGTAGCACAACCCTTGCAAGGGAGGCTTCCTGATCATGTGCTCCCACATTTGCAAATAAGAAAATGTGTCTGCAGGTTGGTTTTTTGCAGGTACTCACATCACAAATGTCTTTATAGCATTTTCATAAGCTTTGACTTCTATCCAACTGCAGTGTTTGTACTTACTGAAACAAATCCACAAGTTTCTTTTCTCTTGTGCCTTTATAAAGAATGATAGATTTGCTCACAGCATAGATTGGGCCACTGCTGAATTATTCCATACACTTTAAATTTATCCAAAACTTAAATTTTCAGCATACATTATTTCCATTCCCAGGAGCAGCACATAACTTTTCTTCAAGGTCATCATTCCTCAAGTGGTTAAGTTGTGATGTGAAGAGTTCAAATGTTTGCCTTCACCGCAACTGTGGGTGGAGGGGCAAAACTGCAGCATATGAGGAAGACTGAGGCAGCGGGCGTTGCTGTGAGTGGGTCCCCACACCTGCCAGGGAGTGCTGTTCAAATTTAAACCTCATCAAATTAAAATTTACTGTCCACTGCAGACCTTTGTGGTCAAATGGTAATTGCTGAAACTACATCTAATAAATCAGATATTCTAGTATGTCTGACTTAGGGATGGGAATTAGGATGCATGTGCCTGCAGGTGCAGGTAGCAGGTTACCCATTTTAATCAGATGTATGTCATTAGGCCCAGTGAGCAAACTGTATTGAATTTATCATTAACTCTATTTAAACATAATCTGTCTTAACTTTCACCTTTTCTAAAATTCTGTCTCAGAAGAAAAGTGAAAGAAAAAAAAAAGGAGAAGGGGTTAGACTTTGCCAAAGGGTGTTTCATGGGGTGTGCAGCAACCAAATGAAAAGGCCCAATTTTAACTGAATTATGGGCTGTGTAATTATTTAACCTGTACCAGCTGGTCTCAGGACCTACCAGATTCCTTAGAGAGTTTGTATTTGGCCAGAAACATAAGGTACCCTCTTAGTTCCAGGAAAATCATCTTCTCTACCTGCATTATTCCTGACCCCCAAAGAACATAATGTAGAAGGAAAAAGTAGCTTGGGATTCATTTTTGAATTAAGAGGCAGTCATTCCTCCCTCTGCATCTGTAGTGAATTTCCTAAAGCACCTGCAGCCTCTGAGGAATGCCCACATAAACAGGATGTTATTGCATCAGACAGGTAAGAGTAATTTCTCTAATTAGCCATTGGAGAGTTCATTTTTCACTTGAAAAATACTGGAAATTTGTTTGTGAAGTGCAGTTGGCAAACTGACAATAGCTACTAGTGCCTCCTCCCTCTGTCTTGCTGTGCTGACATCCTGTGGAAAGCACTGGGGGGTCTCCATGTCAGAGGCTTTGCTTTATCTATCCACATCACACAAACTAGAGTACATTTGTATTGAAAAATGTGTTCTAATTACACATTCCTCACTCCTGAGCACAGAATAATCCTAATGAGTTTTCCCTGATCATTTTTCTTTTAGATTAAATGCTTTTTCTCAATTCCTCCAAATTTTGTAATGGAGCAGTAATCCCTGATACATGCTCATTTATGTAAGCATTGCTGTTAGAGATATAGAGCAAAATATTTTTAGCAAGCTGCGTTTTACAAATTAAAGTATGAGTACAATTGAAGACAATCCCTGATTTATCTTTTATTACAGAAAGAGTTCATCCTATTTATTTTGTTTTAAAACACCCTTCTCTAAAGAAAGATTGATTGGTATCAAATGTTCCCATAAATCATAGCTATTGATTTTACATTTGTTTTAGCTCCTCTGATTTTGTGCCACCTGGTGTCATAATTTGTTATCTTGATAGTCAGCCCCTGAGTTGGTACTGGGACAGAGACTGAAATATGGTTTCTTTCCATTCAGACTAATCTATACGTGAAACAGATGAGCTTTCAAACAGAGAACCATGCTCTTCTTGCTCCTTATGATGTTACCCTGGTATTTCCATGGAGATTACAGATGCTCAGCAGTAAAACTGGCAGCTGGTTGCAACAGTAGGCTCTCTAGCATAGTCCAGTCAGCATCAGCACAGACAAGGCCTCCTGCCTGTCCTGGATGTTGCAGGAAGCTCGGTGCTGCTCCACCTGGCTTTTAACTGGCTCTTAGGATTCAGAGTGCACATATAATGACCATTTCCTAGAAACTCTCAAGGTCAGATTTTTCTTCCATGTTCTACAAGTAGAAGTGATGGGAGAGAGAATATTTGCTGGATACTCCCTATCTTGTTAGTTGAAGAAGGTCTGCCAGCCTCTTTTAAGTCTTTATCTGCTTAGATGCTTCTAGGAAGAGTATAGGATGCCAGACCACCAGGCACCCATCTGGGGTACAGTGAGTTAGACTTCCTGAAAATGCGTGCTGTACTCAAATATCACCTCTTATATTCTTTCTTTTTCTGGATAATTTGATTGAATGCTCTCAGTTTCAATTGCTGTTTTACACCTTTTCTTTTCTGGCTTCCCATTCAGTATTCAGTTACATCACTCAAGACCATCCCAGAGCTGTGCCGAAGATGTGACTCACAAAACGAAGACAGATCAGGTAGGTTTCACTCTTCACCTCTCCACCTTCCTGACTTAGTGTGAAGCCTCCTGGAAAGTGTTTTTCCCTTGCACTGGTTGCCCAGTGTTTTCTTTTCCTTTTTTGGTTTCTTCACTCACAAGCCCTCCCCACTACTCTCAACAGATGTTAGGTCATCCACAAAAGGGTAACAGGACAGAGAGGTCCTAATGAAGATCTGGCTGATTATGGATGAATGTAGATTGTCTTGGCATCTCCGAACCACAGCATATGCAGCAATTTACTGAAAACCCAAGAAACCATTGGTGACAAAACATAATGATGCAGGCGCCAATGAAAAAATGTTGGATGCATTTACTACCCACATAGCAACAACCAGCCTGGGGATGGTGCTTCCCCAAAGTCTAGAAGCCCTGTTGGGGATGGGATGTGAGAGAATCTGCAGTAAGGCATACTGTAACCGTTAAGACTAAAGCCCAGCTCTGGAGTTTAATAGTGTAAACTAAACAGAATCTTGGCATATAGATGGAAACCAGCTGGTCGACCTTTCTCCTTGCACCCTCTCCCCTGACCAAAAAAAAAAAGTACATTTAGGGTTGTTTTCCCCTCTGTAAATCAAATTAAACCTCTGCTTTTCTCTCTATGATGGGCAAAAATGAAAATAAAAAAGGATATTGATGGGAATTGTAGCATGGTATTAAACTATGAAATATTAGTTTTTCCAAGTAATTACACTAAGGCATCACCATTAACCTTGCCAAAACTGGAGCTCTTATGATAATAATGAGAGTTCTAAGCACCATAGCTGGTGATAATCCTCAAATTATGTGTATCATGTTTAAAAATAAATAGATGTATTTTACCTATATAGCTACTAGAATTCTAGGTTTCTAACTGAAAGGATTTTGCACAGCTAACTTACTTTTCCCTGGACTGTTTGTTTTCTTTTGACATTTTGCTTAGATGAGACAGGGAAAATAATTAGTCTTTCTAGGTTTGTTTATCTCCCTGTTTTTGTGTGCATGTGTGTAAGTGGAAGTACTGCATCAATGTTTGGGTCAGAAATATCACAGAAGATAGTTTTAAGCTCAAAACTTTTCCTTTACCCTTAGTTTTTTACTCACTTTATATTTCAAAAACACTGAAGTTTCTGTAGTTTAACTGAGGCTTTGGGCTGTAAGCCTTTTCAGGATGTGTCTCCTTAGGGCAGCATTTTTTCAATGATGAAGTAGTGGCTGTGCTCAGTAGCACAGGCTGCAGCCTGCAGCAGAGAGGCCAGCAGCCTCAGTGCCTCACCTGGGTTCAAGTTAGAATTCAGCTATTCATCAGCAACGTGACTTTGAGCCTGTGACTAATTGTCTGTAAAGTAAAGAAGAAACTTCTTCTACCAATGACATCCAGCTATTGTTAGGTACTGTATGTAAAGGCACTTCCACATACAAGATTTTCTTTCTTCTTTAATTGGGGATGGGGAGTAAGAGAGACAAAACAGCACCAAATATTTCATTAGTACTAAAGTACGTATTGCAAATGTGAGAGCCTTACATTAACTCAGTGAATCCTAACATCCCTGTGAGTTAAGTAATACCAGCATGTTTGTATTATAGATGAGCAGGCTGAGAAACAGCAGTTAACTATCTTTCCAGAGTCGTGCAGTGATTAAGTTCCAGAGCTGGAACTCAGACTCCCGCAAGTCTGTTCCTAGGGTCTCTTCTCCTCTGCATTGTACATACTGCATCTCAGACAGCTGGACTTAGTACTGTTAAGTCACTACTCCTACCAAGTAAAGGGAACAAACAGAAACTTAACAATCATTTTTCCTGCATCTGGTTTATTCCATTCTCTTCAGGTCTTTCCACTTCTACAATAAGTCATGTTAGCCTTTTCTTCTGTGGTGGTGGAGGAGGTCAATTTCAAGTTCAGAAACTTTTAAACTTCATCCATTGTAGAGACCCAATGTTTAAGATAGTGAACAGTCATTAAATTTGGCAGGAAATTGATGTAAGACTCAGAGCTCTTGATCAAGGAATGATATATATACAACTCCAATTTGAAAGACCATTTGGAGGCTGGGAAGCCAACCATATTCTAATAGATGAAGGGTAATCCTAGGAAAAGGAACACATGGGAAATTCACCTGTGAAAGAATTGTCTGTGACATCGAGAGAAATCTCAGTGTGATAAAGTTTTCAGAGCCCATTTCTAAAAGAACTGAGACATTCTCAGTCATTTCTCTCCACTCCCTGACTTTCTTGTATCAACCACCTAAAAAAGTACTGCTTCTGGAGGTCTAGCAAATTTCTGTGTTTTCAAATTGATGGCAGCAGAAGACATTTTGGTCTCTGAGAAAAGTCCACATCACCTTTAGGATGGAGAATCCTCCATTTACTGACGGTTCTTTACTAGGGTTCACTAAGCCTTAGAATATGTCTTTACCTTCCTAAAGTACTTTAAGCACTTTCTTTTAGGGCAAGTTGTCAAATCCTAATGTCCTTCTGTTAACAAGTCTTTGACAAGAAGTTCTCATTTGTTCTTTATTTATTCACACAACACATATTTGCTGAGTGTTCTCTAACCAAGCAGTGACAGCAAAGAAGACAGGCAAGGCCTGGTGCTAATGGAGCTTATGTTTGAGTGGGGATGACAGTCAAAGGCAAGCAAACAGCATAGAAGAGAGTGATAAGAGGCCACCTGAGCAAATGTGGTAGCATAACTTGTAGGAGTTGGGGCAGGAGTGAGGAAGGGCTTATGAGGGCAAGGGAATGTTTGACCACCCACCCAGGTGAAGGGCAGTGAAGAGGACTGAACAAGCAAGTGCAAAGTCCCTGAGCCAGGAATGAGCTTAGAAAGTATAAGAAAATCAAACAGCATAGCTTCTGCTTGGAGATCAAAATGAGCAGGGCCAGAGGTAAAGCCAGGCAGATAGGTAGCAGACTCTGCCAGGTACAGGAAAGAATAGTGAGTGCTACAGCAGGGATCCACTTTTTCTAAAATCCTAACACAGGGTTTGCAAGCCTTATCCAAAATGCCTGGAACCAGATGTACTTCACATTTGGGAGTTTTTTGGATTAGGGAATTTTTGCATAGACTCAACTGGTTTAACATCCTAAATACAAATATCCAAAACATGAAATGCTCTGAAATCAGAAGCTTCATGAGCATAAATGCTGTCAGGGCCCAAAGTATCTCAGATTTTGGGTTTGGGGATTAAGGATGCTTAACCTATACATAGAAAGAAGCCTCGGCATGTAGAATCATAATTCCAGTAAGATAAGGGACTTTAAAAATCATCTAGTCTGGAAGACCAAGTGAGAAACTAAGGTAAATGAGTAAAATGTAGGCAGCTGATGAATGTGGGTGAAGGGTCTACAGCTGGTTTGGGTGCTATTTTTAGTTTTGCAATGACCATGTTAATTTATTTGTAATGAAAATTTTTAAATTATTTACAAATAAAACATTTTCTAGATGATAAACAACAACAATAACAACAACCAAAAACAAGTAGTGCAAAGCCAACCATATCTTTGAAAGTGATTCTAAGTGGCTTCTCAGCCTTTTGAGCAAGATCACGTGAAGGTGAATCTTGCCATTGCACCCCTGGGCCGTCCAGCCTAGACTTCATCACTTCAGTGACAAGGGTGCACAGCCTCATGGCTCAGCCATCCATAAAGATTCATTTTGCTATTCAGGCAAAATCAGTGTCCCTTAAATTTCCTCCCATCAACCCTAGTTTTTCCTTGTAACTGTAGAAAAGAAGGACAAAGGAGTGGGAAGCCTGAGAACACAGTGCTACCGAGGTTTCTTAGTGACCTCTTAAGCTTAATGCTGTTCTCGGTAACTAGTTCTCTGAGTACCATTAGACTGCCCACTTTACTGATGAAACTGAGGCTCACGGTGAATAATTTCATTGGCACTAGCAAGCGAATCTGACATCAGTTCTGCTGTCTCCAGAGACTATGAATTTGAGTCAACTGGGGAATACTTGAGTCCAGTGAACCAAGTGTAGGAAGTAGAATGAGGCAAAGATTGGCAGAAAAGGGAGTCGTGTGAAAAATTTGCATCTAATGAAGGAAATTATTTGTGAAATGTTTGCACAAATTCTCTGCCTAATATCTTGTACTCATGTAAGAGGACAGCACAAGGATTGGTCGTTAACTCTGCCTGAAGGTTTTCTCCAAAGGAGGATGTAAATGCTTGATGGCAACATATGATATTCAAACCAAAACACATCCAATTTCATTGACTTAGAGTTTTCAAAGTTAATTAGATATTCAAACACATTTGTTTCAGTTCATGATGCTTTAAATGTCTTGTGATTCTTTCAAAATATGTACCTGCTAAACTCATTGTACAATCTTCTTATGAAACAGGGCAAATAAATATTAATGCAGTTTTGCATCTAAGAACTTAGATGTGCTGAGGTTAGAAAATCCAGTTATGTAACTGTAATAAATGATCCTGTGATACCTTTGAAAATATATTCTAAAAGAATTTTAATACTTGAACCATATATCACTTGTATGATAATGAGTAAAAATGACATGTTTTTAAAATTTGGTATCTTATAAAAGTTATTTTGGATGTATATTTTAAAGCTTTGCAAATTTGTTATACTTTTAGACATGCAAGACATACATGCTGATTTTGTGACAAACCCTGAACCCATGACAACAAACACTTACATGGTATTTTAAGATTTTCAAGGATTTTAGCCATCACTTAAAGTAGTAAATTGGCATGAAATTTATCCTGTAGACATTGCTGTACTGGCTGATGTTAAGTATATAAACCTGTTTTCAATTTGTATTAAGGTTTAATGCTAAAAGCATGAAAGTGAAAGTTGACTTGGCAATTTAAATTGAAAAGTCTGCTGATTAATCCATTTCACATTATGTAATATAAACTGGCAAAAGAATAGGGAAATGCATTTTGTAAGATCTCATTCAAGAAAATGAATACTTCAATACGATGCAGCAAAGAATTTCACATTTATGACAACGACCTCAGTTTCTTCAACAGCAGTGAAAGTTTACAAGTGGTAAAACATCTAGATGAGGATATCCATTACGTGAAGCAATTATTTTTATTTTCTTTAACAAAATTATAATTATAAAGGTGATGTAATCCATTATTTTAAAATAGAAAGTTAAACTACAATTAACATTGCCACTGAAACTAAATTACTATTTTTTTTAGTTTTCTTTTTTGAGTCATATTTTTTTATTTAGTGGTAATCATGACATAAGGGAAATTTCATCAACTGCTTTTTTTCTGTTGCTTCAGAGTGCACACGGCCGCCATTTATGAAAGGACCATAGAACTTTGAAAGTAGAGCTGCCTCCACTGTCTCAAGGGAGAAAAACCATCTCTACCTTTAGCCCATCAATACTTTGTTTACATTTCTGAGAGAAAGGATATAAATCAGTTTGAGTAAAAATGGGGCTGGGAGGTGATAGAAAAGTTACAGTAAAGCTGGGTGTGGTGGCACACACCTCTAATCCCAGCACTCAGGAGGCTAAGGCAGGAAGATTGAGAGTTCAAGTCCAGTTTAGGATACATAGGGAGACTATGTCTGAAAAAAGAAGGGGAGGAGGAAGAAGGAAAAATTAAAACTCTGATGGTATCAAAATAAGGATAAAGTAAAGGACTGGTGGTGGCAGAGCTCAAGTGCATTGTGTCTTTATTTGGACATTTCTTCTCTTTGCTTAACCATAGATGTAATCAACACAGCAACCTGGTTTTTTTTATAGGCAGTGGAGTTAAGGAAGTCACAATTAAGAAAGATTGTGAGGAAAAGAAAACTTAGAGGAAGAGATTCAGTCTCTGTTCCATGCCTTGTTTTATTTTTATTAGACCCTAAGAAACATATCTCCTACCCTTGAAACCAGAGAAACCTCTTCCTGGTAAAACCGAGTGCAGGGAAACCTACAGCAAGGCAGGAGGACAAACTGGAAGTGTAGAGGGAAGCCTGGTTCAGGAAGGGAAGGGGAGAACTGGAGCTCAGATACAGGATATCCCGATATAGAAGCAATGTGCCTCTAACCTGTGTGGCCTTGCAGTGTCTTCCTTTTCAGGAGTCTGACTGCTGTCGTATTGAGAAGACATTTTCCCTGTCCCACCTTTCCAATCCAAAGCAAAAGTATAGGTGTGTAATGAGAGGTGTTCTAATTTGGGAGCTTCCAAGCATCTGACAGCACCCCACTTCTTACTGAAGGCATGTCCTTCTTTTGTCTTTCAATATGAAATGGGTTCCTTCTTTTAATTTCAAATGACATCTCTTTGCCTATATATCTTCTTTGCTCTGATTCTTCCCTCAAAATAAAATAAAAAAGCCCTAGAAAAACTCAGGTAATAAAAATAGAACTCTAGACTCTCATACTTTAAGGGTCCTCTCAGAGACAGGAGTCATCTACAGGAGTCCAGGTCATTCTGAGGCACTTGCTCACCTAAGCACTTGCACCTGCAGTGTGCTCCAGGACAAGCACAACACAATCAGCCCCACTAGGAGCCTGTGCAGGCTCTCCTGTCCCTTTAGCTCCAGCCCCATTGATTATGGTTTATTCACATGCAAGTTTGTGAAACACTGACCTAAGCCACCTAAACTCTAACCCATTGTCCTTGATAAGGCAAAGCTGTCTTCTCAAAAATGCAAATCTGAGTATGACTCTCCCTGCTCAAAACCAGGTGATGATTTATGTGGCTATCAAGGCCCAGAGTGACCTTCCCCAGGAGGGATGAGCAAGTGTGCTTGCCTGTCATTTCCATTTACCTTTCCCTTGCTGTCACATAGGAGCCTCCTTCAGTCATTCAATGTGCTGCTCCTTTACAGGCAAGGTCCTTCCTTTCTCATTTCACTTCCAGTTCTCCTCCTTGGGAGACTTACCTGACTCCCCAGACAAATACCATCCAATAGAAATATAATATGAGCCACATATATAACTTAAAATTCTCTAGTAGTCACATTAAATAATCATCATTAAACAGATAGGTTAATTTCATAATATATTTTACTTAACCTGGATATCACTTCACATTTTGCAATTTTTTTTATCCGTCTGTATACTAGCATTATCACCTGGACAGGGTTATATCTATCTCATTCAACTCTGCACTCCTAGAACCATGTACACAGAAGACGTTCAACAAATGCTTGTTGAGTGAACGAGCCCTGTAAATTCTGCCAAATACCAGTACTTTAACACATATGAACATGTTTTATTGTAATCCTGAATCTCCATTACTTTAAAAAGAGATCACCAGCCTTAGCCAGCTGGGAGAATAAATTCTCTGTGATAAGATAAATCTAAAGTGAGGCGAATGCTACTAAAGACAAGCAGTCAAGAAAGTCCACTGAACTGTTGAAAGTTGCTCAACTGTTTTTAAGGGAAGTTGTTATTAAAAGCTACTTACCCAACTTTGCTCCCCACTAAGCTTGATAGTAAATGGTTGCCAAAATTAGGCCGAGAGCACAGTTTGGGATTTAGGTTAAAGTGAATCTGAAAGGAGCATGACCAGGTTCACCACTGGTTGCTGGGATTCTGTGACCTGCATGTGACCCACATAGAGAAATTATGAATTGCATGTTTAGGGAATAGTTTTAATTTTGATAAAGTGGTCCTCTGGTGTTATGGAAAGTTGGAGTCAGGGAATCTTAGTCCTGGTTAAGAAGTCAACAGGCTGTGGAATTTTCTACATAATGCTTAAAATTCCCCAGGTTCTCATTTATTTTCAAGCTAGAATACATAAGAATTACCCATCCAGGCTCTTGACTTGTGAAAATCCCACAAGTCACACTTGCTTTATACTCAGAAATATAGAAAGCCATATATGAATGTACCATATTGGTATTTTAAAGTGTTAAATAGAGGCCATTTCAGGAAAATTACAATCAAGACATGCCATTTTGTGGAATTCTGAAAACATGTTTGCATTTGCATTTTCATTTCATTGTTGATAAAAAGGCCGGTGACCTGCATGTTAGACACATGCAACCTGAGCCCTCTTCCTCATTCGTCCAGGAAGAGCCACTGTCTGCTCTTCCTCCAACTTTGCTTTGTTCCACTCCACCTGCCTGTTCTCTCTACAGCTGAAACAGGAGCTTGCGTGGGTGGACACCAGGGCCTGCCAGGAGACCAGCAGACTGCAGGCCAGCACTAGCTCTTCCATCTCTCCTCCTCTTGAGACCTTAAAGTGCATCTCTGTCATAATAAGTCCAGGTTTCATAGCCTTACCACCTTGTTTCTCATGGAAAATAGAAAAAGTAATAAAGGAAAAAAGCAGACAACTCTTGTTCCATGAAGACATGCCTGCTTTTCTTTGTTTTTTTGGTGTCCAAAGCTGATTTTTTTTAACATGGACACACCTTCCATATTGAGAAGTGAAATAAAGTGCCATCAGTAGGAAGATAGGAAGCAAAAAGTAGGGATTTTCCAGCCCTACACCTGTCTGTTCCAGCTGCCTCGGCTGCTTCTTACCAAGGAGCAGCAGTGACTTGGTGCTTTGTCCTTGTGGGTAGAGATCAGCTCTGTAAAACATCGCCACCTTCAGTTAAAACTGGTAAGTGTGTCTGCTGGCCCAAAACCACAACCCACTCACAAACTGTCTTGCTCCAGTCTTCTCTGCTTGATGAGTCTTTTTTCACTATCTACAATTCCACACAGACAGGGAGTGAAAGAAAGAAAGGAAGCCTGGTAAACAGGCCTGGAATGAATACAAAACCTAATCTACTCACTAAATTCTGCTGATGTCGAAGTGAAGGTCAGCATACTTTCTAGATGACAGCATAATGCTAGCATATACTTTCTTCAGAACCACCAATTGACATTCTCTGGGAACTGTACTTTTGAAGCCTAAAGATTTAAATTGTCAAAATATTGAGTCTCATTCCATGATAGAATATACTTTTTGATAAAGAAGTATCTTTTTTCTATCCAGGGTTAGAGGACTTCACTGTTCCAATGAGTTTTCATAGAAGGGTTACAGAGTTATCTGAGTAGGTCTGCATGGTTCTGGGCAGAACTGAGAGTAACAAAGCATGAATCTGACACAGTGACAACAGCTGCTTCATATCGATAGCCCCTTAGAGATAAGAAGTTTAGAAGCCAAATCATTGAAACTTTTTCCACAACATTCGAACATCCTAATGTGAATAGATCAGTAACTAGCATTTCTATAAGAATAAATAGTCCTCTGTACTTCCCCTTCAACTTCAAGATACTCTCAGTAAGGGTCTGTGATGTCAATGAAATGAATGAGCAACAACCACCTGGGAACATTCCAGAAGCATGCATTCCTCTCATGCACGTTCACCCTGCCTAGCACAATGCCCTGATGAATTCTCAAGTCCAGAGTTCACTCAGCCATCTCTGTTCTCTAAGGGAAGTGCAGAAGAACAACCAGCAAGCAGCCCTCACTCAGACCATCCCATCTTCCTGTTGTCACCACGAGGTGGTAGAAGCCACCTGTTATCACTTCTTACAGAGGCTGAAGTGTTTGCAGCAGGCGGGTCCACTTCAGGGTTCAGTTTTCAGGGACAAAGGAAACTTGTGGCTCTAAGCATGGATACACCTGTCTGTCACCACACTGGCTCTGTGCACAAGTGAAAGGAAATGCAGTGAAACATGGAAGATGTGCCCTTCAAGCAGCCACGTCCAGTGACTGTGGATGTGTAGTATATATCTGCACTGTAAAGCAATTCCAGCTAAAGGTGACCGTTTTGTTTCTCATGAAAAATAGAATTCATTTTACTTGCCCTTTTCTTTCTTTTCTTGATGTCTTAAGCACATTTTCTAATATGAACACATAACTCCATGTTTGGAAGTAAAATAAATAGGCATTTTAGGAGCCAGCATGGATGTTTAGTCTTAAAAGTTGGATCTACCATTGCAACAGCAAACTGTACATTATCTTCTTAAGAAAATACTAATTTATCAGAACCAAGAGCCAAAGAGTTGTTCTGTGTCAGCAATCAGCTTAGCCTTATAATTATAAATTTGTGAGGATCTGGTAAAAGACATGGATCCAGAAGAATTATAGTGTTTCATAGTGAGTCAGTCAGAATAAAGAGCCCTGTTATTTGTAGACATTCCATACATGAAATTTAAGGGTAGATCAAATCTTAGCAATCACAGTCTACCCTCTTCATTTTACAGATGAGGAAACTGAGCCTTAGAACTTCTTGTGCACTTCATTATGCACATATCTTCTGAATGTCTGAACATATTCAAGAGCTTACTAGCACCATGTCAAAACAGTCAGCAGCATGTCCACGGGTGACACACTGACTCATTGTGATAAAACTCATCTTTAGCCACTGTATTTAGCATCTTTGGTCTGTCATATTCCTTTCCTTCTTTCTCTCTCCCTTCATTCATTCATTGAAAGATTTGGCCACTGAGACCCAAGATCTTTATGGTACTGTGCTAGACAAAGGGCTGGTTATTCAGTTCTTGAGTGACCTTTGCCCATGAGGAGCTGTAGGAGAGAGGCAAGAGTGCCACATCACCTTCAGAGCTGCCCTGCTCAGGTAAGGCAGGTTGCTTCCAGGGCTCTGAGAAGCAAGCAGCAGCTGTTCTGGGTCGAGTCAGCGGAAGTGCACCCATGGGGAGCTCTGGATGGAATCTTGTGCAGGAGAACAAGTCCAAAGGCAGGAGCACCAAAGGAAGAGCAAGGCATATCCAGGAATATGAACTTAGCCACAGAGGGGCAGGGAAAAGTAGCAATTTCGGAATCATGAGCACTGAGATAAGAAAGTAAATTGGAGTAAGAATGAAAGAACTGCTACAGAACTTAGGTATTAACTTGAAACCTTATACCTTAAGTTTCATCTCTACACTACCTTTTGTTCATTTAACATCTTTTTCTAAGGCACTTTATTTTTAAACACATTTTTTAAAACGCATTTCACTGTTTTAGGTAGAAAACCAGTGCTACTTCCAATAAATTCAGGGTCATCATTAAAATGTGATAAGGGCCAGGGGCAGTGGCTCATGCCTGTAATCTCAGCTACCAGAAGGCAGAAGTGGGGAAGATCAAGGCTTAAGGCCAGACCAGCCCCCAGCCCCCCAAAACAAGTTAGTGAGACTCCATCTCAACCAATAATCTGGGCGTGGTGGTATGTATGATATGCACCTATAATCTCAGCTACATGGGAAGTATAGGAAGGAGGATCACTATCTGAGGCCAGCTCCCAGCAAAAACATGAGATAATAGCTAAAAAATAACTAGAAAAAAGGGCTGGCGGTGTGGTTCAAGTGGTGGGGTATGTGCACAGCAAGCAGGAGGCTATGAGTTAAAATCCCAGGACCACCAAAAATAAAAACAAAATGAACATAAAACATCATTGTTAATTATTTGTTTATGAAGGCCTTTGAGCCTGAGGACTGCAGCCTCATTTTCTAAAGGAAGACTGGGTTTGTTTTGTTTTTTGATTTTTTTTCAAGAATGGAGAACAGGAAGGTAAAACAGGTCCTGTCTGGGGGTTGGCACCAGTAGAAGTGGGGAGGATACAAGGAAAGGATGTAAAAGGGTGAATGTGGTGGAAATATTCATGTATGAAATGGAAAAATGAGACCTGTTGGAACTATTCCAGAAATGGGAGGAGGGGATAAAGAAAAGAGGATGGAGGAGATAAATTTAACTATGATATATTGTAAGAAACTTTGGTAAATGTCACAATGTACCCTCAATACCACAACAATAAAAAATTTAAAAACAAATAAATAAAGGGAGACTATAAGTTTTGGGGAGGAATTTTAAGACTCCTTAAAATAATTAGGAGGAAGGAAGAGGATTGCAAGGTAGATAGCACTCTTACTCTATAAGTCAGGGTATCCAGCATGGTTCCTGTGTGCCATCGTTAAACACAGCAGGGACATGCATCCCACATGTGGGAAATACTGTTTAGGAAGTACAGGACCACCTGAGGTTTTCGTACTGGTTTTGAGTGGCAAGATCTCTTAGTTGATGAGGGATAACTCAGGGCTGGAAAGGGAGACCAACGGAAGCAGGGAAACCCTTGCAGAGGTTGTGGGAGAGGGTCCCAGTGTGGTCCCGTAGGGGCATTGATGATGCAGACAAGGGTCTGGCCTTAAGAGAGCTTTAGGATGAAGCCATAAGATGGTGCCTGAGGGGTGTGCAGCAGGGACCAAGGAAACAGAAGATCAGCAATGCCTTGGAGATGAATCACCTGACAGAGGGCATCAGAGGCATCCTGGGGAAAGGGTAGTGTGTGTTGGGTAAGGAAGGGAAGGGAAGGAAGCAGGCAGAGAGGAGGAGAGATAGACCCCTGGTTGGAACACGCTGCCCATCACAAATCCTTGCACATTCTGTGTCTGCATTAATGCTTGCTGGAAGCTTGGCTGGATGTGTATGACTAGCAGGCAACTGAAGACTCCTTGTTGACACTTGGAGGCATTCCATATGAAAGCTAGATTAGAAGACATTGGTGTGTCCTGTAAATCAGTATCAGCTATGTCCATTTATCTAGTGACCATCTTACAAAATTTGTGACACAATCATGCAGATAGGTTTAAGGCATTTTAGTCAAGCTTACTTTCATAAGATGTTAAAAATGAACCCATTTAAAACCAAAAAGTCATTAAGAATCTACTTAGATAAGGCGATTTTCTGGATGCTGTGAGGGACAGAGAGATGAATTAGTCACAGATCCTTTTCTCATGGTGCTTGTGAAGATCTCAGATAGATAAAAATTTTGAGGAATTTAAATTTTGTTGCTATAAAATTTATTCATGATTTCTAGAAAGAAAATCTAGCCTCAAAAACCTACCAAATAGCCATGGTTAGTCTGAACTTTGTTTCCATGGATGCTAAGAAACATCATAGTATGAGAACAGAAGAGCAGTATAAGTAAATTTTTTGGTATATTAAAGAATTGGAAATGAAAATCTTGCCAGTCATTAATAGCCATTTTTTCTTGTGTGTTTGTCTAACTTAGGAGAAATTAATTAATTTTTTTCCTTTGTCTATAGTACAAAACTTCCTCTCATCCAAGTATTTAATGCAATAAATTGCAGCATTCTCACGAAAACCCACTAAATAATTCATGACTGTTTTTTTTTTCTTGGCAGTCAAGACTCAGACTAGAAGGCATGGATCTCACCCTGAGCCTAAAAGAGTTATAGGTTTGAAGTAGGGGAAGGACAACAAGCCTAAATGTTGACACTCCTCCTTCAGTTTCGAGACCCTTCTGTAGAAAGAAGTGTTTTCATAAGACTCAGACAGAATTCATTTCCATAGAGCATTCTTAATGGCTCTTGTCAGAACAAAACAGCTGGGAAACATATGGTATCCATTTCCCTGTATCACTTGGAAAAAATTTCATATGTAAATAAAGCCAACATAAAAGAGTAGCCCTTTTGAACCCATGACTTTCTACAATACATAAATATATCAGTACAATACACTCGTTGTATTGACCCATGTCATGTGGCTTTAGAATTCCTAATACATTCTAAGATGTACATTGTTTAGAATTCCAAATAAATAAAATATTATAACAAGTATGTGTCTCAGAAATGTCTATGAATATGTATTTTCCCACCATATTTAAAGCTTTTTAGAAAGTTGAATAAAATTAAAGGCATGTTTACACCTTATAAATCTATGTCCACTGTGCTGTTTATGTAAGTAAATAACCATGTGTTCTTAAGGAAGAGAAAATGCCTTGGCAGAAACTTCTGACAGACTTTAATTTTTCATAACTTCACATTTTTAGAGAGAAAAGGACATATAAAAGATTTTTTAAAACTTAAATTTAGAAGGGACCAACTGGAATTAGTCTTTGCCTTTGCAGATTTACATTTCATAAATAACTTTAGGAAATCTAGTTTTTTTCCTGGTGATTATCACTCCTCTGAGTTTATTAACAGGACTTTTTTCCCCTGTGAAATTAAACTATAAATCCCTCAGAAGGATTCACTTTGTGTGTTTTAAAAGATTTAATGAGTTGTACAAAGTGAGATTCAAATTCACATTCTTGTATTTGTTAATTGTCTGTTCTGAGCCAAGCACTGTGTACAACTAAGAGCTCCAGCCAAGAAAAGGGAAGAGAAGCAGCAGTTTGAAGCCATCTAGATACCTTCCTTCCCTTCTGGATTCTCTGTTACATGTTACATGTTGGAGTGAAACCAGCCCTTTCCCCACAGATCATAGTACTCTCTCCTTAGGTTCTAAGGTGCCAGGGCCAGAAAGGCCTCCAGTGGTCTGCATAGTGCAGACCCTCCTGAAACTGCCAAATTGCTGTCCACTTTGGGGACAGAACTCGCAGTTACATAGCATTCACTCTCATCCCCTTAGCGTGGTTCCAGAACGTCTCTGAATCATTTTAGAACACATTCCAACAGGAAGAAGAATGATTTGTAGCCTAAATTTAGGGAACTTTAATAACAAGCCCTTTCACCCCAGGAATCAGTCCTAGCCAGGGCCCGTTGCAGAAGCTGCAGTCTCAGATTCTTGCACTCTTCGGCTGTGCCCAGCAGTACAGACCATGTGTGTCACTGCTTCATCCTTCCCACCTGCAGTTTTCCCAAGAAGAGAGGTAGATGGGAGGGCCCTAGTTGCAGGAGATGCCATGAAACCTTGTCTCTTTGGTAAAGGACAGTAGAAGCTAAGGATGAGAAGAGTAGGAGCCTGGATATCAGTGGCTGGGAAGCTTTCAAAGGTGCTGGCTCATCTGTCATTTATCAGAGGAATGTCTCAGAGAGGAGACAGCACCATCACAGATGAGGACACTTGCTGCGTCATCTGCCTGCTCCAAGAAGACAGAGCAGGTGGCTTTGTGTTGAGGCTAACTGGGAGAGGGAGTGGTTCTTACCTTCTACCTCCAAATGTGTCTGGCTGTATTGTTTTCCCCTCCATCTCCTCCAGACAGTCAAATGCACAGCAGCAGACAAACTTCATTCAAACCTTGCACAGAAATGAGAAAAGAACTAGACTGTCCACCCCATTTACAACTTTCTCTTCCCCCACTTGTTTCCAGTCTTTCCAACAGTGGAGGGTAGCATTAAGTTTTAAAGAGCATGCTCTGTGGTGAAGTGTAAGTACATTACGCTGTGTGGTGTCTGCTGGAAAATATCTTAAGATGCTGCTGCCTGAAGACTGAATAGGATACTTAGTCTAGAGTGGGGGTAATTCTGCCATGGCTTGGCTCCCGTGGTTCAGCCAATTCCTGACCACCTCATTGTTTTTGTTCTTTCCCTAACCACCTAATGGAAACCAGTTAGTCACCTTGTAGGTCACATGTGTTGTGCAGTATTGGATAGCTTGCCCTTTCTTTACTTGGGCATCTGAAGCATTAGAGGTGTGTATGTGTGTACATGTGTGCATATATATCCTTTCCCCCTTATTTTGGAAATTTATTTAACAGAGATAATCCTCTAACCCTGTTTTTCAAGGTGGTAGCAAATGTTTAAATTCAGTCAGGTACATAGGTCTGTCCAATGAAGAACCCTAAATATCTGCCTACATTTGTTTTCCTTTAACTTTCTGTTCTTACCATTATTACTACTTCAATTAATTTTGAGTTAGCATGTCATAATTTTCTTTTATCACCCACTCTTTTCCAGTAGTAAGTATGAATCGTTTGTCCTCTTGATTTTAGTCCTTACATAGGGCCTTAATTTGAGCATAATTTGAATGGACCATGTCTCACTGCATGGCCAAGATGTGTTCAGCATTCCAATTTAATAGTCTCCTCTTTTAATTTTTTAAAAAATAGTTTCTAGCTCTAACTGGAATTGTGGCGTCTCAACTCTCATTACAAACACACAAAAGCCCACAGGAATTGCTGATGTCTACAGCAAGTTCCGCCCAGTGAAGCGGGTTTCCCCACTGAAACATCAGCCAGAGACTCTGGAGAACAATGAAAGTGATGACCAAAAGAATCATAAAGTGGAGTACCCGAAAGGGGATGATTCTGGCCAGGGAACCCAGCCTGAGGAGCTTGGCCCTGAAGATGGAGTCGGAGGCGTGCCAGGTAAGAGCTTCGAGCCCACCAGCGCACTGGGCGAGCTGGAACATTATGACCTTGACATGGATGAGATTCTGGACGTGCCTTATATTAAATCCAGTCAGCAGCTGGCCACCTTTACCCAGGTGACTGCAGAAAAGAGAATTTTAGGTTTATGCACAACCATCAATGGCCTTTCTGGCAAAACCTGCTCTACAGGAAGCACTGAGAACTCACCATCCACTATGACACCATTTTGTGTTCTTTCTCCTGTGAAAAGCCCTCACTTGAGAAAAGCATCAGCTGTCCTCTTGGACCAGAACAAGCTCTCCACTGAAGGCTCAGAGAGCTCACCTCCTCTGATTAAATGTGGCTCTACATATGAGCCAGAAAGCCAGAGTAAAGACTTCTTAAATAAGGCCTTTAGTGACCCACAGAGTCGAAAACTTGAGAAGACAATGCCAGACTGCCAGCTCAGAGCCTTCCACCTGCCATCCTCAGTGACAGAACCCAAACTAGAAGAGCAGGTCAATGGCATGAACTGGCCCAACTCCCAAGGCCCAGAAGAAAGGAGTGAGTATCTACAGAAAGTAAAAAGCATCTTGAACATCGTTAAGGAAGGACAGATATCTCTCCTGGTGAGTGTACTCTAGTTCAAAATCTATCTGTCTGAATAATCTAGAGGCCACTCTCTTACCAGCTCCATTTATAACAAAACAAGAACACATTTGTTTCACTTTTTGCTTAATCTTACAGCTTTACTTTGGAGATATGACCTTTTGAGCTTTAAAATAAAAGTTTGAGAGGTTAATACAAAGAAAAAATATCTATAGAAGGAGTGTTATTTCATTTTAACTTTGTACAAATTCAACTGGAGCAAAGATATTTAATCTAAAACAAAAACAAAACAAAGAGAGCCCAGCACTTTTAAAAAACTTGAATCTTAACGTCTTTCTTTCTGCTTTTCAAATGGTTCCCGATGCTCTCACTTATTTGGGCAGGTCTGCTGATGGCAGACCTGCCAGATCTGTGAACAGAGAGTCTTCTGTTTTATCCTGGTCATTACTCAGAAGAGTTGGACCAGGAATTTTGAAAAGCATTTGCAGATAGAAGTTTACCCTAGAGCTTGCTTGCCCTGTGACCCACATGGACTTTTTACTTAGGTCCAGCTCTGCATGTCTAGGGAGCTTGAAGAAGCATTTCCAAAGACTACAGACACAGACTAATGTCTGTTCTGTTCAGGCTCAGAGAGAGAGCACAACTGACATAGCACTCCATCTGCCGGCATTGTTCTTTTCTGGCTTCCAGACATGGATCACACAGTAGCAAGCCAGGGCTTATACCATGATACTCATTAAAGTCTCATTCAAGAACATTGCTGCATCTTGTCAATGTGATTTTACTTAGTGTGAAGTCATACATAGATAAAATACAATGTGTTTGGTCTATTACACAAATGTTGTTATAACATGACAATATGATTGAACAATTTTACCAAACAATATAGTCATTTTTCTTCTCCTAAAAATATCTTTTCCAAAATAGAACAATTCCTGGCTCTTCCCTCTAACTCTCTTTGGTTTAGTCCTTTCTTTTTTTTTGCATCCCGTGTTTGCATATTTCCCAAATGCTCAACACCACTCAGTCAGCCAACAGTCTCTGTCAACCACTTCATACTTGGGGCTCAATTTCACTAGAGGCAAAAAACCCAAAGGCCAAGTCACCTCCAAGTGCCCCTAGGGGTCACCAGGGTGACAACATCTAGAGGCAACCATGTGAGCCCTAGTAGCAGCAATGTCCATGTAGTTTGCAGTCACAGCCAGTTCTGGACAATCCAAAGGAAAGCAAGTGGTTGAAACAAGGAGTTTGCTACTTGACAAACCTACATCAGGGAATAAAACATAGCTCCAGCCCTCAAGGACTTAGTAGTCAAGTGAGGCAACAGACAGGGAACCTGCTAGTTTCCATAAATGTCACTGCAGTTTTAAGAAAGCCAGCTTGAAGCCGCCACAGTTCATCAGCCCTGGCACTGTTGCCCTGCCTCACACAAAGATCTGTCTCTTGAGAACTCATGTTCAGAAGTTGTCACAACAAAGAGTAATAAATAGCAAGGGACACTGACTTTCTAGATCCCCTTGCTGCCACCAAAGCTTCTGTAAACTCATCTCTTCTTCCCAGAGCCCAGAGCAAAATCCCCATGGTGTCTTGTTCTGATGTACTGACTTCAGTTTTCTACTCTTCCTATTTGTACAGCCACACCTAGCGGCAGACAATCTGGACAAAATTCACGATGAGAATGGAAACAACCTGCTGCACATCGCTGCATCTCAGGGGCACGTGGAGTGCTTGCAGCACCTCACCTCTCTGATGGGCGAGGACTGCCTCAGCGAGCGCAACACTCACAGGTTGACTCCCGCAGGCCTGGCCATCAAGGTGACTGACCGTGTTGGTGCGGGGGGGGCCCCCACAGCTCCAAGTGGGATTTCTGGTATTTTAAGATTCCTTGTGAGCTAAAGTGTTGGAAGGGAGAGAGAAGAGAGGGATTATCAAGCAAAGAGCAAATGAACATGTTGAGATGTAAGGTAGTAGTCATTTCCATCACTAACCACGTTGAGCCTTTTGAGACTGTGTTGCAACTTTCTGCCCAATGAGGGTAAACTTCGAATCAGCCAGAAAGAGGAAGGAGAATGATCTTGTGCAGTCCTGAGAACTTTTGTTACTCATGGTGACTGCAGTTCAGTTTCAGAACCACACCTGGCTGTGTTGTTTTTTCCTGTAATGTGAGAGTAATGAGCAAGACCAATGAGGAAAAGCGTGTTTTAAGGGATGACAGTACTTGGGAGTATTTCAGATCATAAAGTGGGCTTCAGTGGATCAGACCTGAAGTTTAAATGTCCTTAGTATCAAGAGTTGTTTAGAATATCAGTGTGGATTTTGCATTTAGCTCTTGCAGAGAACGATATGCTGTCTGTCAAAACTATACAAATTAATGCCAACTGGGATTGAGTTAAAACTTAGAAACCATAATAGAAGAAAACATGCATGGTAGTGAAGCCTCTGTGGGATCAAACACATCGTTACTACACTAATAAGACCTTTGGCAAATAAATGTGGAATTAAGTCATATTTATTAAAAAACCAGGAGTGAAGTTCAGAGAAATACAACTTGCACTTCTGTATATGTACTTTGCTTTATATAATAGCTGTGTCTTCTAAGAGCTGAAAAGTCATAATTTTTATATAAATGGAATTATATTGATATTGACTAGAAGAACTTGCTAGCTAAAGAAACCTACTTTTGAATTCACTAAAGGACATATTAGCCAGGCATGGTGAGGTATGTCTGCAATCCCAGCTCTTGGGGGGCCAGCCTGGACTACATAGCAAGTTCCAGATCAACCTAAGCTAGTACATATAAAACCCTCATTAAAAAAAAAAAAAACCTATCAGGCACCTGAGACTCACACCTGAAATCCTAGTTACATGGGAGGCTAAGATTGAGAGGATCAAGTTTGAGGCCAATCTGGGCAAAATGTAAATGAGACCCCATCTCAGCCAGTGGCTGGGCATGATAGTACATTTCTGTCATACCAGTCATGCACAAGGCTGAGATCAGGAGGATGTAAATTCCAGGCCAACCTGGGCAAAAAAGTTGCAACCTCATCTCAACAGAAACAAGCCAGGGGAGGTGGCACATGCCTGTGATCCCTGTGACAGCAGAAAGCATAAAATAGGATTATAGTCCAGGCCAGTATGGGCAAAAAGCAAGACATTATCTTCAAAATAAACAGAGCAAAAAGGGCTGAAGGCATGACTCAAGTCAAGGGAACGTCTGCCTAACAAGCATGAAACCCTACATTCAAACCTCAGTACCACCAAAAAAGAAAGAAAGAAAACACATTACATCCCCAAAAAACCCAATTAATTGCTGCCCTGCCACTAATATATTGTCTATACAAAGCTGAGTTTTTGTAACTTTATTTTACTTACCAGTCTGTAACATTTTATATATTAAAATTTTTTGCTCAATCCTAAATGTGACTACAAAAATTAACAAAGAAAATAATTTTATACTAAGAAATACATGACTTCAGCAGATACCATACTCCTTTTGTGGTAAATGGTGCCATGTCAGATCAAGAGCTGAGCTACAGCTGGAGGAGTGGCTCAAGTGGTAGAGCACCTGCCTAGCAAGCATGAGGCCCTGAGTTCAAACGCCAGTGTCACCAAAAAAACCCAAACAAAAACAGCTGAGCTACAGCAGTCATCGTGAAGGAAAAGTCAGGTCCAGTAGTTAGTTCCACAATGTGTGTACTGAGTCCACCAGATGCTGTGTGAGTGCTGGACAATGCAAATTTGCGTAAGAGAAGAAGTAGCACCTGCTGTATGGAACCGCTAGCCTGGTGGGTAAGGCACATTAGTTATCAGCAATACCAGGCAGGATGGTAGATTCAGGATCTAGTCCTGTGACAAAGTCTCATGTGACCACAGGATTGGGCATAGTCATAGACGGGCATTCCTACAAATATGCTTACAAGGCCAGTGAGCATTTACATTTGCCTTACTGGTTTGGTGTTTATAAAATAGAGTTCTCGTTAGTTTTCCTGACTAACAGTAGACTATTGAATATTCCCTAACTATATAGTTGGATACAAACATTTTTGTTAATTTATACACCCTAGTGCTTGCTTTAATAGATTACAAATGTCTGAACAGGAATGTACATGAGAAACTTGGCGGCTGTTAAGTCAACCCTCAGCATAAACTCCTACAATACGCACATATGGGGTGTCAATTTGCTCCTAGGCTCTCTCAGTCAGCACAGATCGCCATCGTACAAGCAGTCTGCAAACTTAAATAACAGTATTTGGGTGCTTTTCATTTCTTTGAATGAAACACATGAAACCCATAAGACTCAAAAGTTCTTACTGATTCAGAGTCTCAGGCTTCTCAGACTTTGCCTCTGGACAATGATTTGAAAAATGAAAGTGTTCTTCTGTTCCATTATTTAATCTAGAATTTGTAAGAGCAAGAAGTACAAATATTTTATAACAGGTGCCACCCCCTTTAGAAATGTGTCCTGATCCGTGTCCTGCCTTACTGTGCTCTGTGTACTTTGATGGACATTGATAAAGTTGGGAGGGGGTCCTAAGAAGCCATCATTCTTCTGTCTTAGGACCTTGTTTCGAACACTAATTAATGGTGTTTCACCTTATGAAACAGTTCTGAGAGCCCTGCTATTATTAAAGACATACACACTTGGTACAAACAGGCAGAAGTTTTTTGGATAGTATGACTTGACTGACAATAAGCAGAGTTAAAGATAAGGTATCAAATTAAAAAATTACCTAAGAAAGGAACCTGAAAGTCCCAATGCTTATGACAGCTCTCCCCCACTCAAGTGGAACTCCTTAAGTGGAACACAACAAGTTGTGCCAGTTGCATGCAAAATTTCTTAAGTGCTTTCTGGGGGATCCCAGAGTGGATGCTTTGGGAGTTCAGGACACTTTTGAGTCATACAGTAATCTACTCTGACAGAAATCCTATCACTGGTTGATTGAGGCAAAGGTGAGAGGGATTAGAGCCAAGGGTGATGAAAAATGTTCTCTGTCTTAATTTGATTTATAGTTACAAGAGTGTTATACATATATATGTGTGTGTACATATATTCATGTGTATATACATACGTATGTACATACACATGTTTGTCAGAGCTCATCAAAGTGCACACTTAACAAATGCTGCATTTTATAGAATGCAAATTAAACCTCAATTGAGAGAGTTATTTATTTAATTTATTTTTATAGTGCTAGGAATTGAACACAGGACCCTATGCTGGGCTAGCACTCTACCACTAAGCTACACCCCCAGCACAATACAGTGATTTTTAAATAACTGATTAATATCATAAAAATGTATTGGAGTAAAAGATTCTGCAACTGATTTAAAGCCAAAACCACATATTATGAGCAACATTTATATTGTAAAAAAAGAATTAGATCAGCTAAAATTCATACATGTCTTCCCTTGATAAAATTACCATCTTTAAGATATTTTTAAACCTGAATCACCTTGAATTTCTCTGTCTCTTCCCGTCTCTCTCTCATTCTAGAATGGTCATTTGGAATGTGTACGTTGGATGGTGAGTGAAACAGAAGCCATTGCAGAATTGAGTTGTTCGAAGGATTTTCCAAGCCTTATTCATTATGCAGGTTGCTATGGCCAGGTATGCAGTTTTTAAGTATCTTCCCTTTGTGTGCTGTATAATCTACTTATTTTTTTATTATTAGTCTTAACATAAGAAACCATCAAATAGATAACCAAAGATTTATTTTTTTTCCTTTTTCTTTTATTATTCATATGTGCATACAAGGCTTGGTTCATTTCTCCCCCCTGCCCCCACCCCCTCCCTTACCACCCACTCCACCCCCTCCCTCTCCCCCCCCAATACCCAGCAGAAACTATTTTGCCCTTATTTCTAATTTTGTTTTAGAGAGCGTATAAGCCATAATAGGAAGGAACAAGGGTTTTTGCTGGTTGAGATAAGGATAGCTATACAGGGAGTTGACTCACATTGATTTCCTGTGTGTGGGTGTTACCTTCTAGGTTAATTCTTTTTGATCTAACCTTTTCTCTAGTACCTGTTCCCCTTTTCCTATTGGCCTCAGTTGCTTTTAAGGTATCTGCTTTAGTTTCTCTGCGTTAAAGGCAACAAATGCTAGCTAGTTTTTTAGGTGTCTTACCTATCCTCACCCCTTCCTTGTGTGCTCTAGCTTTTATCATGTGCTCATAGTCCAATCCCCTTGTTGTGTTTGCCCTTGCTCTAATGTCCACATATGAGGGAGAACATACGATTTTTGGTCTTTTGGGCCAGGCTAACCTCACTCAGAATGATGCTCTCCAATTCCATCCATTTACCAGCGAATGATAGCATTTCGTTCTTCTTCATGGCTGCATAAAATTCCATTGTGTATAAATACCACATTTTCTTGATCCATGCGTCAGTAGTGGGGCATCTTGGCTGTTTCCATAACTTGGCTATTGTGAATAGTGCCACGATAAACATGGGTGTGCAGGTGCCTCTGGAGTAACCTGTGTCACAGTCTTTTGGGTATATCCCCAAGAGTGGTATTGCTGGATCAAATGGTAGATCGATGTCCAGCTTTTTAAGTAGCCTCCAAATTTTTTTCCAGAGTGGTTGTACTAGTTTACATTCCCACCAACAGTGTAAGAGGGTTCCTTTTTCCCGCATCCTCGCCAACACCTGTTGTTGGTGGTGTTGCTGATGATGGCTGTTCTAACAGGGGTGAGGTGGAATCTTAGTGTGGTTTTAATTTGTATTTCCTTTATTGCTAGAGATGGTGAGCATTTTTTCATGTGTTTTCTGGTCATTTGAATTTCTTCTTTTGAGAAAGTTCTGTTTAGTTCACTTGCCCATTTCTTTATTGGTTCATTAGTTTTGGGAGAATTTAGTTTTTTAAGATAACCAAAGATTTATAAGCAGCGATATTCACCATACCATTTTTTTGTTACTATAAAAAGTTTTATTAGGATATATTTGTTATGTGGGGGATTCATAGTGACAGTTCCGATTAGGCTTATTTTGTACATTAGTTACATTGCCCCCATTGTCTCTCCCTCTCAACCCCCTCCCCGTCCCACTTAAAGCAATTGCAAGAGGTTCCTTTGTTGTGTTTCATAGAAGTATATGAAGTTTATCAACCGTATGTCCTCACCTTAATATTCTTCACTCACCCTGCCCCCTCCCACTAGTACCCCCCACACACACTGTACCTATTTTACAGTCCTGTCTTTCATTATTAATATTTAAGTTGATGTTCAAAGGGACATTGGGAGTATACTTTATTTTGGCCCATAACCCCTTTCATTATTCTCCCTTACCCCTTCACCTCCCACTCCCCCTTTTTCAGCAGCTTTCAATATACTTCCTTATATCCTCTACCTTCACAGATGTAATGTTTTACAATATTTCTGACACCCTACATTTTCTTTTTTTTATTGTTCATTTATGCATATGTACATACATTGTTTGGGCCATTTCTCCCCCCTGCCTGCCACACCCTTCCTCTCCCCCTGCCCCCTCCCTCTCCCTCTCTATCCCCTCGCTTCCAGGCAGAACCTGTTCTTCCCTCTTCTCCAATTTTCTTGAGGAGTAGACATAAGCAATAATAAGAAAGGTGTAGCGTTTTTGCTAGTTGAGATAAGGATAGCTATATGAGAGATTCTTAAAATTGCTTCCATGCACAAGTGTATTACAACCTGAATTGATTCATCTCTACCAGACCTCTTCACTACTTCCCGGTCACCTTCCCATAGTGACTTCTGTCATTTTAAGATTACTGTATTAGCTCCTTTGCAGTGGGGACATCAGACACTTTCAAGTTTTGGGTTTCCTACCTATCCCCATACCTCCCATATGTGCTCTCCCCTTAGCGTGTGACCCAAATCCAACAGCATTGCTGCATTTTCCCTAGATCTAAAGTCCACATATGAGGGAGAACATATGATTTTTGGTCTTCTGAGCCTGGCTAACCTCGCTCAGGGTGTTGTTTTCCAGTTCCATCCATTTACTTGCGAATGATAAGATTTCATTCTTCTTCATGGCTGAGTAAAATTCCATTGTGTATAAATACCACATTTTACTAATCCATTTGTCAGTCGTGGGGCATCTTGGTTGTTTCCATAACTTGGCTATTGTGAATAGTGCCGCAATAAACATGGGTGTACGGGTACCTCTGGAGTAACCTGTGTTGCATTCCTTTGGGTATATACCCAAGAGTGGTATTGCTGGATCATATGTCAGATCTATGTTTAGATTTTTAAGAAGTCTACATATTGTTTTCCAGAGTGGTTGCACTAGCTTGCATTCCCACCACATCCTCACCAACATTTGTTGTCATTTGTGTTCTTGATGGTAGCTGTTATAATAGGGGTGAGGTGGAATCTTAGCGTGGTTTTAATTTGCATTTCCTTTATTGTTAGAGATGGTGAGCATTTTTTCATGTGTTTTTTGGCCATTTGAATTTCTTCTTTTGAGAAAGTTCTGTTTAGTTCAGTTGCCCATTTCTTTTTTGGCTCATAGATTTTTGGGAGAGTTTAGTTTTTTGAGTTCCCTGTATATTCTGGTTATCAGTCCTTTGTCTGATGTATAGCTGGCAAATGTTTTCTCCCACTCTGTGGGTTGTCTCTTCAGTTTAGAGACCATTTCTTTTGTTGTGCAGAAGCTTTTTAATTTTATGTAGTCCCATTTGTCCATCCTTTCTCTTAGTTGCTGAGCTTCTGGGGTTCTATTGAGGAAGTTTTTGCCTATACCTGTTTCTTCCAAAGTGTTTTCTACTCTTTTCTGTACCAACTTTAGAGTTTCAGGTCTGATATTAAGGTCCTTGATCCATTTTGAGTTGATACTAGTACAGGGTGATAAACATGGATCTACTTTCAGTTTTTGCAGACAAATAACCACTTTTCCAGCAACATTTGTTGAAGAGGCTGTCTTTTCTCCATTGTATATTTTGTCAAAAATAAGGTGGGCATAGCTGTGTGGATTCATATCCGGGTCCTCTATTCTGTTCCACTGGTCTTCATGTCTGTTTTTGTGCCAGTACCATGCTATTTTTATTGCTATTGCTTTGTAATATAGTTTGAAGTCAGGTATTGTGATACTTCCAGCATTGCTATTTTTCCTGAGTATTGCCTTGGTTATTCATGGTCTCTTGTGTTTCCAAATGAACTTTAGTGTAGATTTTTCAATCTCTGTGATGAAAGTCATTGGGATTTTGATGGGAATTGTGTTGAACATGTAGATTGCTTTTGGAAGCATAGCCATTTTTCCTATATTGATTCTACCATGAGCACGGAAGAGCTTTCCATCTTCTGTAGTCTTCCTTGATCTCTTTCTTCAGGGGTTTGTAGTTCTCCTGATAGAGGTCATTTCCATCTTTTGTTAAGTTTACTCCTAGGTATTTGATTTTTTTTTGAGGCTATTGTAAATGGAATTGTTTCCATATATTCCTTCTCAGTTTGTTCATTGTTGGTGTGTAGAAAAGCTAATGATTTTTGTAAGTTGGTTTTGTATCCTGCCACCTTGCTGTAGCTGTTTGTGGTGTCTAGGAGTTTTTGGGTAGAATTTTTTGGGTCTTTAAATTATAGGATCATGTTGTCTGCAAATAGGGATATTTTGACAGTTTCTTTACCTATTTGTATTCCTTTTTTTTTTCTTCTTGCCTAATGGCTCTGCCTAGGAATTCCAGTACTATGTTGAAAAGGAGTGGGGAGAATGGGCACCCTTGTCTTGTTCCTGATTTTAGAGGAAACGGTTTCAGTTTTTCTCCATTAAGTATGATGTTGGCTGTAGGTTTGTCATATATAGCCTTTACAGTGTTGAGGTACATTCCTTCTATTTCTAGTATTCTTAGAGCTTTTATCATGAAGTGGTGTTGGATCTTGTCAAAGGCTTTTTCTGCATCTATTGAGATGATCAAGTGGCTTTTGTCTTTGCTTCTATTAATGTGCTCTATTACATTTATAGATTTGCGTATGTTGAACCACCCTTGCATCCCTGGGATGAAGTCAACTTGGTCTTGGTGGATGATCTTTCTGATGTGTTGTTGGATTCGGTTTGCCATTATTTTATTGAGGATTTTTGCATCGATGGTCATTAAGGAGATTGGCCTATAGTTCTCCTTTTTGGAGGTGTCTTTTTCTGGTTTGGGGATGAGAGTAATACTGGCTTCATAAAGTTAGTTAGGCAGTGTTCCTTCCCTTTCTATTTTGTGGAAAAGTTTCAGGAGAGTTGGTATCCATTCTTCTTTAAAGGTCTGATAGAGTTCAGCAGAGAATCCATCAGGTCCCGGACTTTTCTTTATCGGGAGAGTCTTTAAAGCTGCTTCAATTTCATTTTGTGTTATAGATCTTTCTAGTGATTGATATCCTCTTGGTTCAATTTTGGATGGTCATAAGTATCTAGAAATTTGTCCATTTCTTCAAGATTTTCAAATTTATTTGAATATAGGTTCTCAAAGTAGTCTCTGATGATTTCCTGGATTTCCATGGTGTTTGTTGTTATCTTCCCTTTTGCATTTCTGATTTTACTGATTTGGGTTTTTTCTCTCCTCACTTCAGTCAGGTTCGCCAGGGGTCTGTCAATATTGTTCATTTTTTCAAAGAACCAGGTTTTTGTGTTGTTGATTCTTTGTATTTTTTTTTTCTATTTCATGATTTTGGCCCTTATTTTTATTATTTCTCTCCTTCTGTTTGTTTTGGGATTTGCTTGTTCTTGTTTTTCTAAGAGTTTGAGATGTAGCATAAGGTCATTTATTTGAGATCTTTCTGTCTTTTAAAATATGCACATATAAACTTTCCTTTAGAACTGCCTTTGCTGTGTCCCATAGGTTCCAGTAGGTGGTGTTTTCATTTTCATTAACTTCCAGGAACCTTTAAATTTCCTCTTTTACTTCATCAATGACCCATTGATCATTGAGCAATGTGTTGTTCAGCTTCCAGTTGTTTGCATGTTTTCCACTGTTGTTTTTGTTGTTGAGTTCTAGTTTTAATGCATTGTGATCAGTTAGAATGCATGGGATTATTTCTTTGCTGAGGCTTCCTTTGTGCCCTAAGATATGATCAGTTTTGGAGAAAGTTCCATGGGCTGCTGAAAAGAATGTATACTGTGCAGCAGTTGGGTGACATATTCTGTAGACATCAGTGAGGTCCATTTGATCTATGGTGTGATTTAGTTCTAGAATTTCTTTATTGATTTTTTTGTTTGGATGACCTATCTATTGGTGATAGGGAGGATTAAAGTCTCCCACTACCACTGTGTTGGAGTCTATATATGCTTTTAGGTCCTTCAGAGTATGTTTGATGAAATTGGGTGCACTGACGTTGGGTGTACATAGGTTGAAAATTGTTATTTCCTTTTGGTGTATTTCACCTTTTATTAGTATGGAGTGTCCTTCTTTATCTCATTTGATCAATGTAAATTTGAAGTCTACTTTGTCTGAGATAAGTATTGCTACTCCTACCTGTTTTCGGAGGCCATTGGCTTGGTAAATCTTCTTCCAGCCTTTCACCCTAAGCCAGTGCTTGTTTCTGTCAATGAGATGGGTCTCCTATAAACAACAGATTATTGGATCTTCCTTTTTAATCCAGTTTGCCAAATGGTGTCTTTCGATGGGGGAGTTAAGTCCATTAATATTCAGTGTTAGTATTGATACGTATGTGGTGATTCCTGTCATTTACTCTATAATTCCTTGTCTTTTCTTCTCCTGTGGTTTGGTGATTCCTGTCCTCCCATGGTTTTGTTTGCTTTCATTTTCTGTGTGCAGAATTCCTTGAAGAATCTTTTGTAGTGGTGTCTTGGTGGTCATATATTGTTTTAGTTTCTGCTCATCGTGGAAGACTTTTATTGCTCCATCTATTTTGAATGATAGTTTTGCTGGGTAGAGTATTCTAGGGCTGAAGTTATTTTCATTCAGTGCCCAGAATACCTCACTCCATGCCCTTCTTGCTTTTAAGGTTTCCGTTGAGCAATCTGCTGTGATTTTGATGGGTTTACCTTTGTATGTTATTTGTTTTTTCTCTATTACAGCCTTCAATATTCTGTCTCTATTCTCTGTGCTTGTTGTGGGGTAGTTCTTTTTGGTCAAGTCTGTTTGGTGTCCTGGAGGCTTCCTGTACCTGAATGGGCATAGCTTTCTCTAGATTTGGGAAATTTTCTGTTATTATTTTGTTGACTATATTTCAAATCCCTTTTGCTTGCACCTATTTTCCTTTTTCAATGCCCATGATTCTCAGGTTTGTCTTTTGATGGAATCTGTGAGTTCTTGCATATTCCTTTCACAGGTCTTGAGTTGTTTGACTAATAGCTCTTCAGTTTTTCCTTTAATTTCCATTTTATCTTCAAGTTCTGAGATTCTGTCTTCTGCTTGTTCTGGTCTGCTGGAGTGAGCTTCTACTGTGTTTTGTATTTCTGTTTTATTCTTTTTTCTAAGGTTTTCCATATCATGGGTCACTTCCTCTTTAATATGGTCAATTTTCATCTTTAATTCATTTATCTATTTATAGTGTTCTCTGTTTTACTTTGGTGTTTATCTAGGGCTCCTATGAGTTCATTTATTTGTTTCTGTGTCTTCTCATATTCTTTATTTTTGATGTCTTGAAATTTCTTGAGTGTCTCTTGTACATTTTGGTTGACCATGTCTAGTAACATCTCCATGAAATTCTCAGTGATTACTTGCAGGATTTCTTCTTTGAGGATGTTCTTGTGGGCATCATTGGGTTCCTTGATGTTGTTTATCTTTGTTTTGTTGGAGTCTGGAGCAGGGTATCCATTTTCTTCATTTCCCTCTGAATCCTGTATTAAATTATTTTGGGGGGGAAATCATTTCCATCCCCTTTTCCTCTTCCCATCACTCCAGTTGGTACTGTGCAACTGTGTTCTTGATAGGCTATTGGTGGTTTCAGTCCCCTGTTTTCTTTCCCTTGGTTAAATTTTGTTTTGTGGGAGTATTGGATTTTTAGCTTGGTGTATGTATGCTATTTCTGTCCCTGGTCTAGGTGTAATTTAACTAGTATTAACTAACTCACAATACTAAAACTAACAAAACAAACAAAGAAAAAAACCAAAGAATCAACAGGGAGGGATGAGCAAACAAACAAGAAACAAAACAAACAAGCAAACACAAAAAAAACTTCCAGGTTCAGGAACAATAGAATTTTGGTCTTAGTAGTTCTGGTGTTAGTCCTTCAGCCTCCAGTCCTGGTGTTGGTATTTAAGCAGAAGCTCTGTCTTAGTCTCGCCAGGTGTTTGGAGAGTCTCACCAGTTTTTCTACTTTCAGCTGCAGGTGCTTAGTCAGCTCCTCCCTCAGTGAGGTGTGGCTTGTTCTCAGGTTCCAGAGATCAGCTTTGTGGCCCAGTACCCATCCTGCTTTGGAGTTGGGTTTTTGCTGTGTTGGTTTATTTGTGGCTTGTTTCTTTGCCTCACTGTCTTTCTCTGGGGCAAGGTCAGTGATCCATCACCTGGCCCCCTGCTGTCAGCATGTTATTCTGGTTTGCTGATTGTTTTTCAATTTTGCAGTGTCATTTGACTTTGGATGTTGCCCTCTGGCTCAGGAGATGAGCTTTGTGGACTGCTACCTGCTCTATTTCAGGCAGCAGCTTATCACCCACCCATTCTTGGCCCTTCTGCCTTTCCAGCCATTTGTTTACTGAACATCTACACAGAGATCAGCTCCTTGCTCTTCCCCTCTTCTCCAGTGCGCTTTCAGCACCCCGGCCCCTCTGCTGTGTGTTAGTTTTCAGTTCCTTGTTTATTCAGCTTTTTGTTTTGTTTTGTTTTGTTTTTTGCCAGGGGGTCAGTCTGCCCAGAGGGCAAGGCCGGTTTATCCTGGGGGTGGCTGGAGGAATACCATGTGATGCTTGGCGCTCACCTGTTGGTTTGCTGAATGTCTCCCAAGCAGGTTTGGAGCCGGCAGTGGTGGGAGCCCTCCTGTTCTCTCAGTGTAACGTGGTGTGGAGAAGTTTCCACAGGCTAGGGGTTCAGGGTGTTGAAGTTTTGGTTCTTTTTGGTGCTTTATTTCTGCCAACTGTGGCTCCAGTGTCTCAGCAAGGTTTTTGATTTATGGCGCTCACGCTGGTTGCTTCTGCACCCTAGTCACCATCTTGGATCCTCCCTGCTCTATCATTTTCTTTTCCTTTCTCTCTTTCCCTGAGATCCATATGAGTTCTACATATGAGTTTGTATATGATCTTGCTTGTTTTTGTGTATGCATTTATCTTTGGATCTATCTTCCATGTATGAGAGAAAACATTTCGCCTTTGTCTTTCTGAGCCTGGGTTATTTCACTTAACATGATGTCCTCCAATTGCTTCCATTTATCTTCAAACCGTATGTTATTATTCCTTATGACTGAGTAACACAACTCCATTGTGTATATATACCACATTTTCTTGATCCATTCATCAGTTTCATGGCACTTGGGTTGTTTCCATAGCTTGGCTACTGTGAATAGTGCTGCAATGAACATCAGTGTACAGGTGTCTCTATTGCATCCTGACTTACATTCCTTTGGTACTGTCCCATTTTTAAATGAAGTTTTAAATCTAAATATCCCAATGAGATATTGAATAAATAATGAAGCCATATACATGCAATGAAATTTTATGAGGAAATGTTCATTATGTAATATTAATTAAAATATATGATACAGAATAATTTCTGTAATTTGGTGTCAACTTTGAATTTTGAAGAGATAGAGAAACAGAAAATGAGACTACAAAAACTATGACACAGCATGTGTATAGTTGTTTCCATTTATGGGATTACAAGTGGCTTTTTGTACTTTTTAAATTTCTTATACTAAATATTTTTAACATTTATGAAAAAGAAAAATGACATTTTATGGAACTCAAAGGTAAAAAGAAAATCTTTTTCTTTGTTTTCAAGTTAAGCAAGTTTCTTTTATTCTTCTTTATTTATTTTTTATTAGCACATAATAGTCATACAGAGGATACATTGTGATATTTACATATGTGTGTACAATATATCTTAGTTAGATTTACACCCTTCATTGTTCTCCCTCCTCCCTCTCACTGCCCCCGCAGTCTGATTTCTTAGAACAATTTCATCAGGTTTCATTCTTCTATTTTCATACAGAATACAGAATATATCTACCATGTACACCCTCATTCACCCTTTCCTTATGCCCTCCCCTCTCCCACTGGTATTCACCCCTGGAAAAAAAGAGATGAGGTGTCAATCAAGGAAGTCTCACTGGGGTAAAGCAGAGCAAGCATACTGACTCTATGGCTCTACAACCAATCTCTGCATCATAAAATCCCAACACTATTAATTGATATACACAGATCACAGTCCAGTGCATTAGGTCCCTACTTCTCTTTGAGAGGAGTGATAATAAATTATCTTTTAGAAACATTGGAACCACAAAATGCCAGTCTCAGTTTTAAAAAAATACTAAAGTCAGCAGAGTATTAAAATAGATTTAATCATACTTGTTGTGGCAAAGAAAATTGCTTCTTATGCATATAACCATATCCCCTTTGGCTTCATAAACTCTGCCACTAACAGTAAATTGTGATTTGTCAACATGAGATTATGCTTTCTCAATCTCACATTCAAAAAATAGACTAAAGAATATTACCACAGTGTTTCTTTAGTGGGACTCATACTGGTTGACTATTTTGTGCCAAAGTAACTTCTCTCTCTCTCTCTTTCTCTATACATATATATATAAATATGTAGTATGTAAATATATTTATGTGAATATAATATATAAATATATTTAAAGAACATAAATAAACTATCTAATAGATTACATATATGCACACATTTATAATGTTTCCTGTGTGTACCATGCTCCATGACATTGGGTTTTATATGCACCATCCAATCTTCAAAACAACTTGACTAGAGCTTGTTTTTATCCCTAGTTTATAGCTGAGAAGACTGAGGAAAGAAAGTCACATGACTTACACAAGGTCTAATGACTAATAAGAGTGAAGACAAGATTTCACCTCAGGTCCTCTCACATCAGGGTCAGGCTCTGTTCTATTCCTATCTGTATAGATAATGTGTACATATTGCTGCAGTGACATTGATACAGTTGAAGAAAACTTTTTAATAATTTTATCCAGCAATACATTGTGATTTGTTGACGTGAACAATAACACACATTTTTGAAATGAGGAAAGGAACAGGAAAAATATTTAAAATCTGTGAAAGCCACTATCCTTGAAATACTATACTTTTTTTAATGCAATGTATGTACTAGTCCCTATCCACAGTGTCCTAAAGCAACCAGTAATAATTCATAAGCATTTGCTCAGAATGCTCTTTTTGGCTTATGCTGGCAAAGGGGAGAATAGAAATCTCAAATGATCACAAGAATCAGCACTAATCTTCACAAATCATTTTCAGCATAAAACAATTTTATTAAATTGTGTGAATAATGATTTCATTGCCCTGATTTCATTTGCTTGTTTAAAGCCTAATAAGGATTCTTGGATATGAGTGGAAAAGCTACCTGCACCTGTAGCCGTGCTGGCCAGAGCAAGAAGGGAAGAATTTGAGGTCCTGTTCTGAGATTCAGCGTTCTTTGTCTGGGGAGATGTCACTTGTATATGTCAGTCTGTTTATTCAGCTCTCACAGCAGTTTCTAAGCTGCTGGGATAGAACAAAAGAAAGTGCCTTTTGTGGGACTGGCTGGGAGATGGGGTAGCTAACTTGGCTGAGCTAGAGGGAAATTGGAGACTTATTTGAAGAGGGGTGTCAAACATTTGCTTTATGCTAGTATCAATCTTAAGGTTGTTATTTCAACCTGATAAGCGTTTTTGTGACCTAAAATTCAGTTCTGAAGAGTCCAGTTCAGCAGCACCTTAGGAGAGCATTCCTGCCCAAGTGGAAAATGTCAGAGCCCGTTAGATCTGTGAATTCTGTCCAGCCACCCTACATCCACCACCACCACTTCTGTAACAGATAACCTGCAGAGATGCTGGACTTGGAGCCATTACAAGGCTAATATTTTCACAAGGAAAACTGTTATTGAACAGTTTTCTAATGGATTTAGCACACACAAGTTTTCCTACATCAAGCAGGTACTTGAGTGTGCTCTGGTTCTGTTTCTTCAGTAAATATCTCCAGAAAGGATACTAAGAGGAAAATTCCTCTACATTTATTTTAGTTGCCCTCTGCCCCTCCTATGGATTCCTGAAGAATGGGCTTCATTTGGCTCCCAATTTGTGTCTTTTTTCATGTAAAAATTACCTTTAAAGACTCAAGTACCACAGGGTAGCAGGCAGTTTTTGGTAGTCTCCTTAAGTGATAGGAATTGATTTTCCTCATCTTGACACTTGAAATCTCAGAGGGTGCAATTACTTCATTGCTGGATTGTGCCTCGCAGAACTCACCACGGGGAGTGAGAAGGCGAAAGCCTCAGGGACTTTGTGGGGGGCCGAACAAGCTAGGGTGTCTTGTATAGAGCTGATTTGCCATCACTGGAGAGGGATGCTGCTGGAAAAACAATTGGAACACAGCCATGTTGACTCTGAGCCACTGCCTGAGGGCTGGAGCTGTTTCATTCAGCTTCTTGGGCCAGGCTCTCCCAGCAGAGCTCGCTCCTCAAGCTGCATGGGGCTTTGGCCTGCTACCATTGGTCCTTGGTCCAGTGAGCCATGTGTGAGGTTCAGTAGTGAACCTATGATTCCTCTTGTTTCTGAACCATCCACTAGATGTTTGGTCAAAACAGTCTTCTACAAATGCAACTTACCTCATCACACTGGGTATCTACTAACTAAAGGCACCTTTCCTACACTGCTTAGTCTCCACTGTTAAAAAGGCACAGCTGATCCAGAGCACCACAACTCCACAAATGGACAGACAGTGCACTGTGATTTCTTTGACTTGGGGGCACAAAGGGACTGTGTCCTGTAGAGTCGGGCCATGAGGGAATGAGGAGTTGTGGATGTCCATCCTCAGAAGACAGAAAACAGAGTCATGAAGAGCTCAGGGTGTTTGGGGTTTCATCCTAGCCTGCCAAGTACCACTTCAGTCACATCTGGACTTAGTTTCCTTATCTGCCTGATGAGGATAACAAAACCTTCCTCAGGACTGTTCTGAGAACTACACAAGAAAAAATACGTTGCCCTGGCACCTAGTAGGCACTGGATAAATATCAGCTATTTTTACTATTGGATGTCTTCCAATTTGTTGTTTTTATTGTTACCAGTATTATTTATTTACTTATTTCACCATAAGTAAAGTATAAGAGAAAGTCACCAAAGAATTATGTAGGCCTCAACTGTTTAATCAGTTCTTACATGCACTTTTCCTTCACATCCTGCTACCGCTGGATTCTACACTTATCTTCCAAAAGATGGCGTTATGAATTTATTGCTGGTGTTTTTTTTTTTTTTTTACCTTTTAATATCGCAAAAACTGGAATGAATCTTAAAATTGAGGGTGTAGTAATAGGTTAGATGATTTATGATTGCAAACAAAGCTGACTCCTTCAGAATTTAGGATTGCACCACAAACACTATTTTATTGATGTTAGCAATAAATGGTAACATGCTCTCCAATTACATTTTTATTACACTTTGTCCAGCAAATCTCATAAATTACATATATTAATTGCCTCTTTAAATAGCCCTCATTGCCTTTGGGAACAAATAAAATACAGCATTAAAATAGGTTACCAAAAGATCAGAAAATCCCCAGCAAAGGCAATTAGTACATGAAGGAAATTCTCACTAGTACATGCAAGGTGAATGGGTAGATGGGAGTGTGGGTGGATGGGTGAGATTTAAGTTGGAATTGAATTATTTAATTTCTGTGAAATTAAATAATACAGAATAATAATACATGAACTCCATCCATGTGACTCGGATGTTCTCTAAAAGCAATACTTATGGAGAAATGAAATGAAAATCTGAAGTTACATATTACTTTCTTCCTTTAACATTCACTCCCTTGAGAGAGAGAGATCTGAATGCACTAAAGGTCTAGGAGGGAGGGAATACCATCATACATAACACATATGCATTAGTACAGGCCTTCCTAGTTGGAGAAAGTAGCCATGCATATTCCATCCTCCTTGTGAGGTGTTTATCAGATAAGTCACTGTTTTCATTGTAGGACTGTAGCTATGTGGACATTTTCTCTGAGAGTAGATGCTAAGTATGTTTTTATTAGCCATATTCACATCCATCCCAGAAATCCTCCATGTGGGTTATTAGAGGACCAATCATATAGTCAGACAATTCCTTTTGGAAGTACTCCTCTCACATATGACAGAGAAGATTTTTTTTATTTCCATATAATATCTCAGTGGACATCATCTTATGAAAGTAAATTATTCTACAAAAAATACAAAACGAAAATTGAGGTTCTGGGTAGGCATCTACCTCATTCTGAACAATTAAAAATGGTTCCTCCTTTATGTAATTCTTGCATATTGGGTAAGTTCTCTAATAAAATCACTGCTGACTTGAGAGCCCTTGGGAGCCAAGGTGACTCTTTCTTGACTCACATAGACCTTGGGTATCTTATTCTCCCAGATCACCAGGCCCTCGTGAAGGGCCCTAGATTCTTCCCATATCTCTACAATAGGAAAATTCCTAATTTTATGAAAAGCAACATTTCACTACCTCATTACTAAGATCCAAAACACTATGATTTTTGGTAAATGGCACTTTTGGTGCGGATAGAATAGACATATCCACTGTGATATTTAATCAGAGGCTGGCTCAAGTAGTAGAGCACCTTGCCTAGCAAACACAAGGTTCAAACCCCAGTACTACCAAGAAAATAAAAAAATGAAATTTAATTCAGTCTGAAAAATATGAAAATTTATATGACTAGAAGGTACAGATAAAATATTTCAAAATATCTTGAAGTCCTCTGAGCTTTACTTGCTAAAGAAAGAAGCTAGTAGAAATCAGAGAGCAGACAGTTGTCCTTTCTGTTTTCTGGTTTATAAAATAAAGCTGTTCAAATTGGATGATTCCCTAAAATCTTTTTCAGTCTGCAGTTTTAAGAGTCCATGGTTTAATATCATGAAGCAAACCAAGTCAACCCAAGCTTGAAAATGAGTCATTGAAGAAGACTTGTTTTGCATATGGTGTGGGCATCTTTCTCACAAGTAGAGACATGGCAGCCTACCCCCTTGCAGTTTCCATGTCTCAGCCATTGACTACAAACCAGTTGGTCTTTGTGCTGAGATGCTTTCACTCATTATGATTTTAAGGAGTTAAGAGTACATGGTACAATCATGCTTCCATATGAAAGTAAAGTCTGGTATTTTCCCTCTACTCGACTAGGAAAAGTAAAGGAAGTGGTTTTACCTCAAGCATGTGAAAACATTACCTGCTCTGGTCCAAATATCAGCTCCAATTTTCTCCAGATTGGCCTATCAAGAAGATAACAGAGCATGTTAGAATATCCTTATCCAGCTCCAAACACTGCTGTAGCTCATTCTCTGGGGACCTGGAGGGTTTTATTCTCTACAATGTCTGTCTGATTTTGTTCTCCCAGAGTGCATTCTTGGGAGGTTGTAGGCATTGAGTACATTTTTTCCCCTCTTGCTCTTTAAGGTCTTACTGCTTGCGTGCTCTTGTGGAAAAAGTGTGGTGCAAATGTTCCGTCTGCCCCTCATGTCTCAGATACCTTATAAACAGTGCCCTGCTCCCCAGCAGAAGGGGAGTTGGCTGTTTTTATCTAACATTCCTTTAGCAGATTAGTTGGCAGGTTCAGAAAATGAAGGCAAATTTAATCCAGAAAAGTATAAAAGTTCATGACCAGTCTGAGCAAATAACTGGGAGAAAAAAATCCTTTAAAAGGCGAAGAAGAAAGGTGTTCAAGGCCATTTCAAACACGCAGCCATCTTTTTAAATGCCACATTCCACCCACTAAACTCCATGCTGTTGTTTTTACCACTCTCATATTTTTTTAACTTTGTATTTAATTCTTCTATTTTAAAATGGTGAAATCCCATCCCCCTGCTCTCTCCAAAGGCCAAACATAATATGAAAATACCACAAAACACTCAGTGGGCAAAATGCAAGCAGATTACGATGGAACATACTGACTGCTCTGTGACTTGGCTTTTGAAAGTTTGCATTCAGGACTTTTGGCCCTCGCCCTTTAACAGGAAAGAAGAAAAATAAGTTACCTTAAACCCCACCAAAATTTGCTCAGAAAAAAAGAGGTTCCTGGTTTTATTTTACTGAGATTATTTTGTGCTTGGACAATTTAAAGTGTTCTTTTTGTGTTAAGTCTGTTGTTTGCAGGGATTATGGGGTAGGTATGGTTATGAGAGGCATGAATCAAGACTTACACATTTCAAAGGAGAAGCTAGTTAGCTCAACAGTCCAAGGTTTTGGATAATATACTTGAAACCCATAGACTTTTATCACAATAATAAAAGCACTATTTTGGGAGCATTGTAATCCAAAGATCTGGTTGGTCTTTGACTTTGAGGAAGTAACGACTGAAGCTTTCTTTGAATCTGTTGTCCCATATGGAAAATATGTAAGTAAAACAGGAACCTTTCCAAGGTCAGTTCCTGCTCTTAAATCCTCCATGTGGTCATCTTTCCTGCATTCATGGATTTTTAGCTCATGCTGAGTGGGAATTTTCCTTTAATGCAGTAAGCTAGGTTTTATGTACTCTTCAGGAGTTAAAAGTATTTCTTTCCTCTGTCTTCCTATTTGACTTCCATTAATTCCAAGAGTTCTTGTGTTTATAGGAAAAGATTCTCCTGTGGCTTCTTCAGTTCATGCAGGAACAAGGCATCTCACTGGATGAAGTGGACCAGGATGGCAACAGCGCTGTTCACGTTGCCTCACAGCATGGCTACCTCGGGTGCATACAGGTACACATCCCTGCTGCTTTGCAGATAGAAATGAGAGTGTAAAGTGATAAAACAAAAAGTGAAAATCTTTATTCACTGGAAGAATGTGTGGATAAAATCAGCTTTCATGTTGTGATAGATGCTAAGAAATTATAAGGTTATATTTGTTTCCAAAAATCCACACAAATATAGCCATAAATAACCCTAAGAGTTTCTCCCTAAGTGTCAGAGGTGTTGAAAGGGACTTTCCCTGCTCTCTTGACATTACTCCAAAACCCCAGTTTTGAGGACAGTAGGTATTAAGTGTACCCATAGTCTCAAGACAGGGAAAAAACTGTTCCCAGACACATCTCTTGATCTGTCAAATGGTAGATCATCCTCATCCTTATTAGCATATGTGTCCTCTTAGGTATATGAAAAAAAGGACAGACTTTCCAAGAATGGGTTAAAAAGTGTCTTCATAGTAGGCTAGAGAGTGCTACGGTTTCTTCCTTTCTCTGTAGTAGAGCTGAGTTTCTCACATGCACTTAAAAAGGCCCAGAATTAGAGAAGTTAGATATTGATCCTTTCAGGCTTTGGGCAGACAAGGCAGGACTATGGTTGGCCAGTCATTCCACCCACAGCCTCAAGGAGCCTTACGCTTCAAGCTCAACAAAAATTCCCATCTTTGTTGATTCCAAAATATTCACATCTTCTGCTGCAATGTTGTCAAAAGATTGGGGATCAGAGAGCCACAGGAGGCACCCTAAGAGCAGGGGTTTCTGCAGGAAAAGGAGGTGGTAGCTCATCCCCCTGCCAAATACAGAACTGCAGAAACCCCAGCCAAACCAGGCACTGTGTCAGAACGGGACACGGCAGGAAAGCCTAAGAGGGCTGCCAGAAGTTTGGAGTGTATGTGAACATAAAAGCCAGATAGACCCTTTCACGGTGAAAATGCTGAAGCCATCAGGGACAGAGTGAAGAGCGAGAATGGCCGAAGAAGAAGGAGGCAGAGCAGGCAGCAAAAGAAGAGACTAAATGGGAAATGTGAACAGAGTTGAAGTTTAGGTTCGGCCTGGAATTATTTATTGATTTATTTAATGATTTATTTTTAGTTTTTGCAGTGCTGGGGATCAAACCCAGGCCTTCCTTGCACATGCCAGGCAAGCACTTTACCATCAAGCTACATCCCAGGCCCTGGGATTTCGGGTTTTGACCACAAATTGTAATTACCAGAGCCAGAACAATCAAACCATTCTTATCATTGAAAAATACCCCAACCTTTATGTATGTGTTCCCACATTTCAGGAAAAAGGAAGCTGACAGCATATGGCTGAAGGCTAAGATTAGAGAAAATACTTCTACCTCAACAATATCATACAGTTCAAATGTTATGTGTATAGCATGTATAGCATGTGACACATTTCCCACCTCTAAAAAGCAGCACTGTTTTTGATGTATGTATGCATGGATTTTTTTTCTTTTTGTAAACACAGGTGCTCATTTATTCAGCTGGTAACTCTGGAGGTCCTACTGTGTGCATGGCAAACTATCTGAGCCAAAAACTGGGCAGTGAGAACCAGTTGCTCAGGAAGGAAGAGAGGACTCAGGAAAATACATAGCAAAACCATAAATATAAAAGATGAGAGTAATAAAAACTAAAAGCAGAGATAACAGCAGAAAGCACTCTAGAGAATCTACTCACATGAAACTGCTGTTTGGAGTGCTAGCTCAAGATCTGAATGGTTTCCCATTACTGTTGGCAAAGCAGGCATCTTCTAATTTAATGCACCAGTTTTTAAAAGGAGGGATAAGAATTGGAAAGTACAGAAAAGAGAGATTTAAATTCAGACCAGAATCTATAGAAAGATTAAAGGCATAGCATTTTTTTGTGGCAAAAAGATAATTCAATGAAGACTGAACATTATACTTTTCCATTTAACAAAACATTTAATAGTCCTGAAATAAACTTTTTATCAGCTAATAACTGACTGAAAGCTAAAGAAAACCAGGTGGTGTCACTAATTCTATTTAAGATCTTAACTATTTTTCCTTTTAATATATGAAGAGAGGCTGTCTGTCCTTCCAAAGCATCCATCACTCCTCTTAACACAAATGATGTTTTTGGCACTAGATAACATAGGTGTGGAAATTTCGATAGTCTTGGGAGAGGGTCTATCCATTTGGTGTGAGATTTTTAAAAAAAAATTAAAGAGACTGAGGAGCAAAGGACTTGTGAGGTGAGAGGGGACTAGGTAAGGAGAACAGTGGAAAGAAAACCACAGAGGTCAGAGTCAAGGGGAGCAATAACAGTGTGTGTTTATGTTGAGTCTCCTCAGGAGCTCTGCTGATGTGGTCCCTGAGATACCCCTGTGTAGATGGCAATGGCTTTATGGCAAATTGGCCTTTCACAGTGAGTGATCATCAACCCAAAGGAAAATGAAACTCCTTTATTACTTCTGAGTGAAAGTAGTCTAAGAATTTAAACACAAGTATTGTTTGTAGGAAAAAATCATTACTACCAAAACAAATCTAGAGCTTTGCAATCTCATTATAATATTGCCAGAGAATATATCAGATCGTGTTAGTTAATTAATACTGATGTAAGAGCTTTTTTGTGAATCTAATGACACTGCAGGATAAATGAAAACAGTTTAGGTGTTTTAAAATTGATGATTTCTGCCATGCTCTATCAAGTCTGCCTCTCCCCTACTGATACCTTGGCCAGATTCCATGACTTTCCACTTGCCTTTAACTATTAAAACTTACTTCAAGCCAGCTTAAAACTTCACTCTTAATTTCGAATTCACTGCATTGTCCCCACTCACCCCAAGCCCAGATAAGAGCCTTGGAATGAAGAATGAGCCCTAATTGGTCTTTAACACTCCACATTAGCTCCTACTTCCCTCTCTCCTCTGGGCTGCACAAAAAGAGACAAAGGGAAGGTATGGAAAGAAAAGGTCAAATGTCTCTGCTTAACTGGGAAAGGCCACGGTCTGCCTGTACGTCAAACTGCTTCTTCGACCGACTGTGATCAGTGACACACTCTGTGGCAACATTCAGATGTACACTCTGTGGTGAATTGTATGGCCAGGGTCTTCAGAGGAACCTCTGGGGCTTCCCACTGGTACCTCACAGGGGAAATTTGGCTACAACTTTGGTCCCCCTGCCCCCATACAATGCCTTCAACCTATGGTGCACCTCACTGCTGACTGCTTCTAGAAAGCCCTCTCTTTTTTGAGGCAAGGCAGGGTGGAAACATGAAGCTCCCCTCCACAGAGTCTGCTCGATTTGCAAACATATCCTTGCCATAGCACATTGTGGAAGTTAGGGCTGCTTCCCAGCCTTCCCACTGTCTTCCATACCGTTTCTCTCCAGTTCGTTTTTATTCCTGATCAGGTTGACTTAACAAGAGATCAACAAGTGTTATTCCAAAACCAGTGAGCACAGCAGAAGCATCTACAGAGATGCCATCTACAGGCATCTCTGACTTTATGTGTGATTCTTTTGGAGCCCAACCATCAAAATGAACAAAATGCCTCACCACAAACACTGCACTAACGTGCACTGTACATCTCAGAATGGAAAGGATGTTTTGGATAACAGCAACCTCCTCCCCTTTCTAACACCCACCCCCCCCACCCTCAATTCAACTGAGGCTGTAGGTGGGATTGGTAATGGTAGGATTGGTCAGCTCCATCTTTGTAGACTCTGAAGGAAGGCGTCTGACATCAGCCACTGGATGGTGGCTAGCAGCTCTCTTTTGTGTATACTGGCACTCCCTTCCCCCCAATGCCATGGGGGTAGGGCACTGGTTTTGGAATAACAAGGAGTCCTATTCAATGTTCTGTTATAGTCATTTAAAAATAATGTTTAGAGGAGGGCCCTGATAAATCACGTGTGTGCATTTTCTGACAGACGCTGGTTGAATATGGAGCAAATGTCACCATGCAGAACCATGCAGGGGAAAAGCCGTCCCAGAGTGCTGAGCGGCATGGGCACACACTGTGCTCCCGGTACCTGGTGGTGGTGGAAACATGCATGTCCCTGGCCTCGCAGGTGGTAAAGTTAACCAAGCAGCTGAAGGAGTAAGTGGCCCATTGGTTCCATGTGAACGTCCGACTTGCCATTGTTGTGCTTAGATTTCAGCCGGCTGAGCTCCCTTGGTTTCAGTTGCAGGGGAATGCCTAGCATGCTCTTTGTCTTCTTTTCCTCCTCTGTCCTAAGTGCTCACAGCAGTATTCATGCTGCACATACCATCTCTGCAGAGGCAAAATGGTATTTAAACCACACAGTGCAGAGCAAGCCAGAGTGGATAAGGAGAGAGAGCCTCTGTCTGTGTTCACTTCTCGGGGCCAGATTGCATAGCAGGACGTTGGTAGCACACACAGGCATTGTCTCTGACCTTCTGTCCTTAATAGTCTAGGACATCATTAAGGGTATAAGAAAGAGAAAGGCTGGAGATGGTCCAGTTTCTCAGGTTTCTCAAAAAGTTTTTCTTTCCTGTATGTTTTGTAAATTACATATAAGTAATTTTGTACACATCACCAGCAAATTATGTACAAAATAAGCAGATGATTAATGAACCCTCAGAATATAAAAGTGTTCACTGGCACACATTACACATCTGGGTGTCAGAGAAGTGTTTCTGAGAGATTGCCATGAAATGTTTGAAGAAATGGGTGGCTGGGGGGGATCCCATCAAGTAGGTTTCTAGCAAGTAGAAGGATTAAGGAATTAATGCCCACCTGACAGCCCTGGGTCAAATTACAGTGTCATATTGGGAGAAAGTTTACCAGAACTTGGAATCAGTATTCAAAGAAAGATTATCAGATTAAGAGGAAAAACTTTAAAAATTAAATTCTAGAGGGAAAATATAAAGCCTTACTTTTAAGCTGTATATGCATACACATATACAGTAGTAAGATATAGTATAGTGATATGCCAGGGTGGGTGTGATACCTTAATTTGTGATAAGTTTTAGAGCTGCCCCACTGTGCACCTCCCCTGCCATTACTTAATCTCTTTAATGAGTATAGACTTTTCCTAGAAAATAAAATAAAATTTGAAACTTAAAAAGTAAAGAGTTATCTCCAAGCATCCTTTATCTAGCTAAACTCAGGACAAGTAAGTGAGGTGGGCTTAAAGATCTCAATGTAACTGAAGGGAAAATGTACATAAATTAATATTTTCCACCGTGAATATACTTTTACATATGTCTCTATTTACCTGTATTGGTATTCCTAAAAGTAAGTCCTTGCTGAGGGAATTGCTAGAACAGAAGGCACACATATTTAAAATGTGAGTAGATGTTGCTAATGTCGTTCCAAAAATGCTATACCAATGTCCTCTCCCTCTAGTGGTGTCTAGTGGTGTATGGAGGTAACCATGAAAAGGAACTTAAAAATGATCCACTATTTTTTTTTCCAAAAGTTCATATTCAAAACCAAAGATCAGTAAAACATTCTCCTCAGCCTTTATACTATGGAGTCTGAGAACCCTCCTGAGCTACCTATCTGTTTTGTTGGTGAATTGTGTCAATTCAGGGTCTTGCTGCTCTCTGTTGATGGTCCTGGGATAAACTGTACATGTATGCATCAGACAACAGTCCTGTTGTCTCCAGAACTAAATGTTCTAGACAGATGTAGATGGATGAATGACAAGATAAAAAATGAGAGGCTATCTTATAGACCCTAGTCTTTCATGTACTGCGTACATCAGAGAAGTTGGCAAAAACAGAAATAAACAGAGAAATCCACTTAGTATAACCACAGTACATATAATGTGTCCTTTGCCCTATGGCAACAGCCACAGCACACAAAGGTGTAGGAATGGAAATGTTTTCCAAGAATGGAAGAGATTAGTCGTTTCAATCCAGTCGTTGTGAGGGCAAATGTGCTTATTCCTACTATAATACTTTTTACCAACTCCATAATTAATAAATATAGCTGCTATTTAGAAATGGCAACCTCCAGCTCTATTGAAGTCCCAATTCACAACCTAGGTATTTTGGATTGAATTCTGCCCCCACCAAAAAAGATATGTGAGAGTCCTAGACCCTAGAATGTGGCCTCATTTGGAGGTAGGACCTTCACATAAGTAATCAAATTGAAATGAGGTCATGTCAGTGGGCCCTAGACCAATGATTGATGGGAAATTTAGACCCTGAGACAAACATACACACAAGGAGAGCTAGTGTGAACATGGAGGCAGAAATCACAGTGATTGCATCTACAAAACAAGGAACACCAGAAATTGCCAGCAACCTACCAGAAGCTAGGAGTGAGAGAAGCATGAAACAGACTCTTGTCAGCCCTCAGAAGGAACCAGCCTGGCCAATCCCTTCACCTCTGACTTCTCAGGCCTCCAAAACTGTTAGACAATGTATTTCTGTTGTTTAAGCTACCCTGTTCATGGTACTCTATTACAACAGCCCCAAAACACTTATATAATAGGCATATGCTCATATATTTTCTTCCTATAATAAAGTTGATGAGTCCTTTCTGAGGGCTTCTTTTGAATCTGGGTTATAGAGTTGCCTTCCTTCATACCTGAGATCCCAGCCCACAGTCAACCCAACTGTCCTCAAAAGCTTTTTTACTGCACCATAATTCATTTAAAACACCTAATAAATCTTTTAAAAGTAGAATACAATCTTTCTTCAACTATTTTATCCCCCCACACTCTTTTTTCTCAAAAACTTGACGTGGATTACCAAGGATAATAGAATGCTCAGTTTTTTTGGAGGGGGCTTATTCTTTTTTTAAATTACTATTATTTTTTTTTAATTTTTAATTTTTTTATATTATTGTACTGGGGGTATATTGTGACTTTTTTTTATTATTCATTTATTCACATGTGCATGCATTGCTATTCACTGGGCCAAACCCAGCCCACCACCTGTTTTTGTAAGGGAAGTTTCATTGGCATACATCCACACACATTCATTTATGTACTATGTAAGCCAGGAGTAGGCTACAAAGGTAGGGTAAAAAAGTTGTGATAGAAGCTATGTGATTCACAACCTAAAATGTTTACTCTCCTAAAATGTTTGCTGTATCCTGCTTTAGACAACAAAGTTTTCAGTAGGGTTTGGAAGAATAAATAAGATGAAATGAGATTGTAGACTTAGGGATGAAATGTTAGGAATAAAACCGCTTCTGAGAAAAAGAGAGTACTTGGGGTTTATGGAAGATACTATCAGAATGACTTCACAGAATTACACTCAGGCAGACATGGGAATATTCTGCAAGGAGAATGCAGGGCTTCCTCTAGCCAGTATCTTAAGTGTTTTCAGAACACTTAAAACTCATTCATTTAGTTTTAAGCCCTGGCTCTTGAGAGCTGCTACCATTTTTTATGCTGATTGTATTAGTTTCCTATTTTTGTAACAATTTTCTATCTACCATTTTAAGCCATTAGTGACTTAAAATAGCACAGATTATTTTATGCACTTTTGTAGGTCAAAAGGCCAGTGGGGTTCTTGCCAGACTAAAATCAGTGTTGGAAGGCTGTGTTCCTCTGGAGGCTCTGGAATAAGTGTGTTCTGCTCATTCAGGTTGCTGGCAGAATCAGTTCCTTGCAGTTGGGGACCAAGGTTCCTACTTTCCTACTACCTATCAGATGGGGTCGTTCCCAGCTGCATTCCATGGCTCATGGCCCCCTTTCTCCATCTACAATACAAGCAACAGGGAGAGTGAGTTCTTCCCATACTGCTAATCTCTCTTACCTACTCTTCAACCTCCTCTTCCACTATAAAGATTAGATTGGAACCACCCCAGTAATCCAGATTAAGACTTTCTATTTCAGCATCAGTTGATATTCAGCCTTACCTCCCTTTTTTCATGTGAGGTATGATAGCCACATTTTCTGGGAATTAGGATATGGATGGACATCTTTATGGGTACCACACTAATACTACAGAGTTCAGTAAATACTGCTCATTCCTGTAAAAGAAGACTCAGTCTGATTTACTTATTTAAACTTCTGAAATAATTAGTATTTGTCTTTAACATATATTTTACTTCCTGTAACCTGTAGCATTTTCTTAACTTTAAAGCATATTCTGATTTATGATACTCTGGTGTCCAGAGAAAATGGAATGTCAGCATATATTGCTTTCCCCTTATATAAGAAAATACCAAGTTAATTACCTCAAGTGGAAACAGTTTGCTTGTTTTGTGTAGGTTTTTTTAAATCCATAAATTGATATAATTACTTTCAAAATTCAAGCAATTTAGAAAGAGTAAGCAACATTTTAAAGTACATCCTTCCATTTTTTTCTACTGATATGGGGTGAGAAATAAATAGAAAGATAAGGAGTAAGAAAGTTTTCTTTAAAATTATACTATACACAGTATTTTGTCCTTTTTTATTTAAGGCAATAAATACAATATATATTATATATATATATAAAATCTGGTATATATATATATATATATTATCTAATATATATATAAGACAAATATTTTGTATGTTCACAGGTATTCAAATATATTATTTTAATTACTGCCATTATTAAAATAACTATAACCTGTTTACTTGGTCTTATTGAGGTGCAAATTATTGTTCACCAACATGAACAGCAAGCATCCTTTTGGTTATTTTTTGCCTTAGAAAAATTCCTGAACTATGAGGATAAAGAATATGCACACTTTAAGGCTTTTGAATTTATTGCAACTTACTGCATGTATCAGAGAACATACGTTTTGGTTGTTTTCTGCAGACAAACAGTGGAGCGTGTCACACTGCAGAGCCAACTCCAACAGCTTCTAGAAGCCCAGAAATCGGAGGGCAGGTCACTCCCTTCTTCACCCAGGTAACACCAGGCACATTGGTGTGCAGAGTTCTTAAGTCTTACATCTTTGAACCTTCTTCTAGATATCCTTTTAATATCTTTTAAGAAAATGACAATGATTTTATTCTCTTGAGGAATAAAAGTAAAATAACACAGTAAAAACATCAAAAGACATAGGGTCAGAAGACCTGGCTCAATCTCTGACTCAACTATTTTTTGTTGCAGAACTATAACCTAGTCACGTGCTCTTTCTTCTTCATTTCTTGACCTATGAAATGGAGTAGAGATGTAAGTGTTGATAAGATTGTAGAAAAGGAACTGATTGAGAAAACTGATGTAAAATTGATGTGGGGCATGCCTGCAATCCCAGCACTTGGGAAGCTGAGGCAGGAGGACTAAAAGTTGGAGTCCAGCCTGAGCTGCACAGTGAGATGCTGTCTTAAAACAGAAAAATTTAGTAGTTACGAGGTACGAGGCTATACTTTGACTACAGTAGAGTGTTTGCAAATTGCTTTGAAGTCATTATGTGATTATTCTCAATTCAATTCTTACTTATTTGTGAGCCAGTAGTAATATTAAAGTCCGTGCAGGGTTGTGGCTAAGTCATGTTAGTGCAGTGGGAAATCAGCTCATATTTCTTTCATCCTTTCAGTTCACCCTCCTCACCAGCTTCCAGAAAGTCCCAATGGAAAGCTCCAGAAGCAGACAATGAGTCTACAATCAAAAGCAAACCAGGAGTCCAAGAGGGGATTCAGGTTCTTGGAAGCCTGTCAGCATCCAGCCGGGCGAGGTCCAAAGCAAAAGACGAGGATTCTGATAAAATCCTGCGCCAGTTACTGGGGAAGGAAATCTCAGACAATGTCTGCACCCAGGAGAAGCTGTCTTTGGAATTCCAGGATGCTCAGGCATCCTCTAGAAATTCGAGAAAGATCCCTCTAGAGAAGAGGGAACTGAAGTTAGCCAGGCTGAGGCAGATGATGCAGAGGTCACTGAGTGAGTCAGATGCAGACTCCAGCAACTCTGAGGACCCCAAGAACACACCTGGGAGAAAGGCTGACAGGCCCAGGCCGCAGCCCATTGTGGAAAGCATGGAGAGCGTAGACAGCGCAGAAAGCTTACACTTAATGATAAAGAAACATTCCTTGGCATCGGCACGCAGGTTTCCTTTCAGTATCAAGGCTTCTAAATCCGGGGATGGCCACAGCCCGTCTCCCACCTCAGAGGGCAGTGAACCTGACTTGGAATCCCAGTATCCAGGCTTAGGGAACACTCCTCCAGGCCAGCTCTCCAGAGAACCCACTCAGTACAGCCCCGACAGCACAACTGCTCAGAAAATCGCCACAAGTCCCAAGAGTGCCCTCAAGTCTCCTTCATCCAAACGCCGCACATCTCAGAACTTGAAACTCAGAGTCACTTTTGAGGAGCCTGTGGTGCAGATGGAGCAAAGTAGCCTTGAACTAAATGGAGAAAAAGAAAAGGATAGGAGCAGGACCCTCCAGCGGGCCTCCGTGGGCAGCGAGTCAGGGGAACAGTTGAAAAGGCCTTTTGGAACCTTCCGATCCATCATGGAGACATTAAGTGGCAACCAGAACAATAATAATAACTATCAGGCTGCCAGCCAGCTGAAGACCTCTACACTGCCCTTAACCTCTCTTGGAAGAAAGACAACAGATGCCAAGGGAAACCCTTCAAGCTCTGCTAGCAAGGGAAAGAATAAGGCCGTGAGTGCTGTTTGGGGAATATCCTTTCACAACCCTCGATTGTGTCATTGCCAGCACCACAGAGTGTTGGCCTGTGCTATCTTCAGGAATCCCCAAAATAATTCTGAAAGGGTGCCTGGAAAGCCAAATTCATATGTTTCTACTAAAACATGTCACGTTAGAGTACATACTCCTAGCTCTTCCTTTGGAAAATACCCTAAAAGAGACAGAAAAAGAAAATCACAGGAGGTTACATTCTGGTCCTTCAATTTACCCAAATGGATTGGTCTGTGGGTGTTAAAGGTCCTAGGCTGGAAGGCATTTCTAAAGCTGAAACCACCAGCCAATACAAAATCAGGCCCTTCACTGGCACTGATTTCTGCCTGAGGAAGAATTTGTTCTCTTCCTGTGACCGATATTTTGTGCTCAAACTCAATTTAAAAGCACATAAATAGAAACTCCATTTCTAAAGAGTTTTCATTACTCAACTTTGGAGTGACCTTTGAAATAAACATACCACAGGGCTTTCTACATTGGCATTTTACAATCCAAGCCATTAAGTGTTGATTGGAGCCTAAAGGAAAGTGAAGGGCTTGTCGGTACCCAGGTGACGGCAGAGGTGCCATTGCCTACATTTTATGGTTGCATTTATCGGAAACCCATTTGCTATAATCTGTGATCTGCACCCACTGAATAAGAGATATATATGTCTTTTTAGGTGGTATTTTCTACATGTTCTGTGCTTGCCATACTATCAAAAACAGTATAGCAGTCAAAATACAAAACTCTGTGGAAAGGAATGACACAGATCATCCACCATTCCACCTAGATAAACTATTCACTGGAGTATCAGAATCTGCACAGCCTACTATTCTCTACAATGTTAAAAATCTTATTACAGTGAAATGTAAGAAGTGACTGGTTCTTTCTTTGGTATCAAATCAAATTTTAATTAGTATCTCCTTAATTGAACAAATATCAATTTTAAATAATATATGAATTTCCCCTGAAAATTGCCCTTGTTTAAAGGATTCCAGCACGTATTTATTTCATCTAGAAAAGCCCTCCTTGTGGCTGAGACACCAGACCTTTGGGTTAAATATACCAAAACTTAAAATTGCTCAACATAAAACTTTTCCTAGTAACTTATAATTCTGTGGATCAGTAGTAAAAAGAATCATCTCAGTTTCCCATGCTCCTTCGAGCACATCCTAGGTCTCCATCCTCTAACCTGTCTCTAGCATGCCTCATGTTTCTGGGGCTTGTGCATGTGCCAAGCTTGTTGCATGTTTTCAGATGGTTTTTAATTACACCTCTCTAGGAGATGTTCAGCAGCTGCATCAATCTGTCCTCTAACATGCTGATTGAAGAGCATCTGCATAACTCTGCACGGTACGTGGTACCTGGGGATGCATTACGCAGCACTGTCGTGCCTTTGCTTTGAATTGCATGAGCTTTTCAATTATGGGCCTGTAGCACCTCTCAACAAAGAAGAAGAAAAGTGCAGTCTTCCCCAAATTGAAGCATGTGCAGCCAGTAACTATGTCTTAGGAAGGTAGCTAGCATCCATTGGAGGGGTTGTATTCCAGCATCCGTCAGAGGAATCTGCTCAGTTCACAGACCTGCTGTGTTTCTTAGTTGACTTTGGCTTTTACTCTTTGTTTTAATGGAATGAAGTACCAAATAAGTATTGAAATTAAATTTCTTGTCATGGGTGGAAGGAGTCAGCCTCCAATCAGAATCTGAACTTTGAAGCAGAGCTGGAGCTTTATTTCAGTGCTCATTTCAGACTGAAAGTTCCTTTCATTGCCATTCTTCTGATCTCAGGAGAAGCGAGGCCTCACCCTGCTGAAACCTGCATAGCTTAAAATTATGAACACAATTCCAGTCTAGAAGCCAATCTTATGAATGCCCACCAACAAAACAAGGGTCTTTCTCACACAAAATGTTTACAACTCAAAAATGCATGGACTGTGTATGCACAGGAGAGGATGTCCCCAGGGCCTGGAGCACCTCCATGAGCAGAGTCCTGCAGACTAGGGTTCACCCCTCACTGGGAATATGCAGTTTCCTGACCAGGCAGGAAGTGGGAGGAGTAGCAAGAGAATAGTCCAACAAGAGTTAATGTGGTCAGTGTGTCTTGACAGGTTTATTTGAGAAGAGTTAAACCTCAACTCATTTTAAAAGAAAACTATTGCTTTTAAATCTTTTAAACAATTGAAAAATCATGACATGCTATTCAGGACTCTCAAAATCCTCTGAAGAGTGTGTGTGTGTGTGTGTGTGTGTGTGTGTGTGTGTGTGTGTGTGTGTTTTACACATTTGAATTTTAGTTCACAATACTGAGGTACAAGAAAGTGGCTGTCCTTTTTCCCCCCCTCAGAATCAAATTTAATATGCTTTAGGGCTGTACTCAAGCTGAAGGGAAATTAAACCACCGTAGCCATGTTAGGGAATATCTAAGGGGTCTCATTAGTACACTGAAGGAAGAACCTTGAAGTTTCAACATTTATTGGTTACCACTGAGCACCAGTGTTCTGCTTGGGTATATAGCTTACCTGGCCTGAAGGCAGGCATCTGGACAGCTCTAGCCATCATGGGGCAGAAAGTCTTGGCCAGTGTGGAGAGCCCAATCCTGAGGTAGGAAAGGAATAGGAATAAATGCTATGTCCCCCAGACACTGGTACTTCCCCACTTCAACCTAGGCTTCCCACTTCTGTACCCTTTTCTATCCCCATCTTTGGTTGGATGTGTCCTCTGGTACATGGAAAAACTCTGCTTTTGTCCTTAAACATCAGTCACAGCAACGCCCTAAGGCAAGGAATCACAAAGACTTGCAAAATCTTGGGAGTGGGAAGAATTACCTCTCACTTCTTCCAGGCTGTTTCAGCAACTGGGAGCAAGACAGTGTCATCATAGCATCTCCTACAAGAAATATATCCTGTTTACCAGCAAGGGCTCAAAGCTAAACAATTTACTAGAATTATAAAAATCAGACCACAGAAGGAGGCTGTAGGCTCCTAGGCTATCTGACACAATGTTAGCCCTTTCCCTCTCAGCTTACGGAATAGTCCCTCCAAAGACTCAGTTCCAAACCTACCAGATGCACTGGCTTTATGTATTAATAGAATTTGATTTCAGCACAAAACACTTAGAAACTCCCAAATTTAAAAAAAAAAATCAGTGTATTAGATAATACACTTTTCCCCTAACTACCCTATACATTAACCTATATTTTATCACAGTTGTGGTTTGGCATGTATATTCCATAAAAAGTAGGAACTCTAGATTTTTCATTTTTTTCATATTGAAGAAAAGTGTCTGTCACTCAGACTCACACACAGGCAGGGAGAACCAGCCTGGTCCACTCCTCAGATAAATCAAAGATGAATCTCTGTACATGAAATGAAGAGTTCATGGACAAATTAAGACTGGAATGAAATGTTGGCATGAAAATATCTAGTTGGCTCTGGTGCCTGCCTCATTTTGCCTATGAGGCCCCACAGGAGAAAAGAAAGAAACCCAAACATTCAATTTTCACCAGGTGGCTCCTCTCAGGTAGCAGGAATTACCCCATCTGTGGGTGGGTGGTGGTGGCAAAAGTCACTGCTACTGAACGGCCCTGTAAGAAGGGTCCTGGGAAAATGAGTGCCTCAGCAGGTCTCAGTTCTGGAGATACACTATAATCACATTTTAGTTTCTAAGAAAGTTTTATTTTTCCTGGTAAAGGAAAAATAAGGACAATAAAAAAAAACATTTTAAAGAATGTCAGCTCTGTGAGGGGTTCTCTTTGCTATTTATGTTTCTAAATTGGTCACATCTCAATAGTGAAGAATCTAAATTTCTTTTCAATGCTCTTAAAATTAGATTCAGCCTTATTACTTTGAACAGCTTTCCCAGTGTCTTTCGGCTGCAGAGGATGACTTGCTTTATAACTTTTTCTTACAAAGGATAAGTTGGTTTTGAGTTATTACAATGCCAAGGAAATGTTTTCAATTACCAGTCTTAAAATGTCAATTAAACATTCATGATCCAGAATTTAAGTGCATCTGAGATCTGTAACACAGATCTTATCAACACAGGAAGACAGCGTTGATTCCAGATTCCAAAAGTTACCACCAGTAACACCCTCTCTGACTAAATGGCACTATTGCCGGAGGGGTTAGTATCAGGTACAGCCCTGATCCCAGCACAAGCATTAGAAGAGACTCCTTAAAAAAAATTAAGCAATAAACATCATTAATATGGACTTTACTGTGAATGACTTAGCCACACTGGAATTATATACCCAGAGCCAAAATCAAATAGTTTTCATAGATTTCAAAGATGTTCAAAAGCTACTTCAAAGAGAGTGGTCTGGTTATCCCACGGTGGTGTGACCGATGTCTGCTATGGCTGTGGTCATCTATATGCCCCATAGAAGTGGGAGAGAGAGAATGCCCTTGAAAACCAAAATTATCCTGCCAGAACACATTCTTTCAGCATGCTGATCCTGGTTTTGCAGAGTGAGAAAACCTAAGAATGAACAGCCCATTTCTCCATCTCCATCCTTCTTTCCTCACTACCCAAAAGTCTACTTGCCAATTGTGTAACCCCAAAGGGGAGACATGCTCCAAATTGTCATAGTCACATCGTATATCTGCTACCACTAGGGACTTTATTTTCATTAAAAGAGAAGAGCCTAAGGATCATGAGTTCAAGGCTAGCCTGGGAAAAGTTAGGGAGAACCCATCTCAAAAACAAAAGGCTGAGGGTGTGGCTCAAGTGGTAGCGCCCTTGCCTAGCATGTGTGAGGCCCTGAGCTCAATCTCCAGCACCTCAAAAAAAATGTTTTTTAAAAGCAATAGATTAATGGTAGTTTGAAAACACGAAATAGAGACATTACCCGAATACCTTCCAGTGCCTTCACCAAGCCTCAAGTCCAGTCAATTGACCTTTTCCCTGCTACACTGAGGTCAGCTCAGGCATGTGACCTTCCAGAACCATGTCCCTGCATGGCCAGGACATTCCTTTCAGCATCTTTATCACTAAGTCACACATTTGGCTGTGCCAACATAAGGAATTGTCCCTGAGCTCAAGGAGGTCATAATCAAGAGAGAAAGGACAAAATTAAAACATGGAAAGTTCCATGAAGGGTCTGAGAGCCTCATGAGAGCAGTGACCCTCTAGCACCTCTGTTCCCCCATTTGTACTCCCAGTGTCCAGCTAGGTACCTGGCACAGGGGAAGAACTTCAGAAATACTCAAAGAGAAATAGAGAGGAAAGGGTGAAAGAAAAGAGAAGAAAAAAATAACAGGAAGAAACCCTGAGCCAATCTTCCCACAGAAAACGTGCTGTGCTCTGCATCAATCCTTTTGGGTCAGGAGGCCACCTTCCTACAGTGAGCTCCACTGGGGCAGCGCAGTGCAAGCTTCCGTACTGTGAAGCAGATCCCCTTTGTAGAAGATGAGATGCGTAGCTGCACTTTGAATGAGACCTAAGGGACAGGGCAAGAACCCCCGTCTCGGGCTAACGAGGGAACGTGCCGCATGCTGAGGGCCGTGCGCACGGAGCCCGGTTGTCACGCGCTGCGGAGATGCACACTCTGTGCCTAGGCAACTCGGCAATCTAAGAAGAAATCTTACAAGATTACTTGAAAAACTGTTATTTAAACTTAAACATTTTTTCTTCTTTTCAATTTTGGTCACTCAAAATGTCATTTCATATCCAAAAATGAAATCCAGGAACAGCAAATTATCTTCGTTCTTTTGAATACTGGTAATTGGGAACTAGGTAATTGAAGGGTTCTGGGAGGATTGAATTCTATTACTATTCAGATAAATGTCGCAAGTTAACATTTGACTTTGTTTAGACTTAGCTCTTTAAGCTGGGATTTGAGTATTCTTTCGGGGGTTTTGAACACAGAGCCCTCTGTATTAAAGCAGAAATAGCCCATCAAAGTCTGAACAATATTATCTTTAGACTACAATTTAAGCTTTCTTTATGCCTTTCTATTTTTAATAGAATTTCATCAAGATAATACAATACATATAAGAGCAATACTAACATTATAACAAAAACTGGCACTCTCCTGTGCTCCATTACCTGTCTCTAAATTAACCACTTGCTTTTCCTTCACATATTTTCTCTGTGTTCTTTATATCAAGATAACAGGCTCACAGATTTTCAGTTCCAGGTATGATCCCCCTCATCCGTTGGCATCCTGCTATAGAAGATAAAAATAATAAAAGCATTTACAAAAAGCAGAGAATACTCCAGCTGCTTTGTACAGATTTACTGTTTTAATCTTCACAATGACACATGTAGTAGATACTGTTATCATCCAAATTTTGCACTGGCAACAAGCATAGATGATGATGTATCTTGCCAGAGATTACACAGTAATGGTGGTTATAAATTGTGGAGCCAGGGTTTGAATTTTTCCAGTGTGGCTCCAAACACCATATTCTTAATAGTGAACCACATGTCTAGTTCTAGTTTAGCATCCAACTCTCGGGTTAAATCACTCTTGGAAGTTAAATCAGGATTCAGTGTTTATTATTATGGGCTTTTAAATATTAATCACAACAAATCCATGTCATGTTCTTTCTCATACAACTTTATGTTTTCCCTGGAAATAATTATTTTGATTTCTTAGTTTGCAACTTATTTCTATTCACTCTGCTTAAGACAAAATCCACCTTTCATTGCACTGAGACAGCTTCAGTGTCTCCCATTCTCTCTGTCTGGAGAGACCTCCTTTACCTCTGTCCTTTACCTGTGCTGTCCTCGGGCCCTGCAGCATGGCTTTGCCCTGCAGTCTCCCACCTGTATCATCTCAGAAATTCGTTGGCTTCTTTTCTTTGTAGATTTGCCTTTTCCCTTTTTTTTTTTTCATGATTGACTTTTGTGGCTTAGTCAACACACCTTCCTACCCAACAAAAGTAAGTGCTAAATTTTTTGAGCTCTCACATATCTGAAAATGTGTTCAATTTACTGGATTTGGTGTATATTGAGAAATTTTTTCTGTGGATCCTTGAACACATTGCTTCATTTTCCTTCCCCTCCACTGTCTCTGTTGTGAAGCTCCATGTCTCACTGATCACTGATCCCTTGGAAACTTCTCTGATGATCTCTTTATCCCACTCTTGTGATTTCTTGATGCTTTGCTATGATGTGGGTCTGTTTTCTTGCTGGGCTGTGGGCACCACAGCTTTTCCATTCTGGAACCCTGTGAGTCTCAATTGTGGGAAGAGCCTTATATAATTTCTTTGAAAACTTTTTCTCCTCCAATTTCTCTTTTCATTCTTTCTGGAAACCCTGTTGTTCTAATGTTGGGAACACCAGACTGATCCTCAGATTTTCTTAATACTCCCTCTTTATGTATATTTTTGATTTTTCTAGCTCTGCTTTCTAGGATATTTCTGAAACATACCTTCCAATTTTATATTAACTTTTATTTTGAAATCATAGTAGCACTTTATTGGTTTTTTCTTGGTTCTTTCTTTTATAGCACTATATATAGAAATCTTATTTAAACTTTAGTAATCAAACACAAGCATTTTTAAATTTTCTTTTTCTTTTTAAATTTTTTTTGGGGGAGACTCAGGGCCTCATGCTTCCTAGGCAGGGGCTCTACCACTTGAGCCACACCCTGACCCTCTTTTTTACACTAAAGCTCACATACTACACAGTCCTAACATGCTGAGGTCTCTATGTGTTAGTCTAAAGAGAGTTTCTTCACTCTCTCATGGTGCTGTCATCTTCTGGGAAGCATGGCACACCTATTTCCTACATCCAGCAGTGCACATCAGAGTGCTGGGTCACCTGACGATAGCCCAGTGTCTGCTCTGTTAAATCAACTCCAGATGTCCATCTACCTTCCCATTTCTGAAATGTTAATGGTGTTCTGTCTGTAATCTCCTTACCAATTTGTCTTCTTGATATTGACATAGTCCTTCTAAATTTTATTACTTTCATTTGTGTTATTTTATAAGCCAGAAGATGTGTGTGTATCCAGTACTCACATGTAACTGGAAGTCCGTAGAACATCTGTAGCCAACTTGGTTTTCCTTAGGACTTCTTCCCTTTCCCTTCCTTTGACACCTCTCTAAAATTTTATCTGGAGGAATGAACAGAAATAAGATTATAGGGTGGGGGATTATGGGAATATAACTGGGGGATGACCTTGTTCAAAGCACACTGTATACATCTATTACATTATCACAGCAAAACTCCCTTTTACTATTACTGTACACTAGTTAAAAAAAAGAATTCTAATTTTCAAGGAAGATGATCAAATGTTTATTAGAACACTGCATGGTTTTTGAGTATATTAATGTTTTGCATTACTATAACAAAATACTTGAAGTTGGGTAGCTTTATAAAGAAAAGAGGTTTAGATTGGGCATGGTGGTACACGTCCTTAATCCCAGGTATTTGGAAGGCAGAGGAAAGAGGGTCATGAGTGTGAGAACAGTGCAGGAAGAGGTGGGGAGACCCTACCTCAAAAACTAAATACAAAAAGGCTGAGGGTGTGGCCCAAGTGGTAGAGCACTTGTCTGGCATGTTTGAGGCCCTGAGTTCAGTCCTCGGTACTGAAGAATAAAGTTTACTTTGGCTCACAACTATCCAGATGGCCAAGGTCTAGAGCTCACCTTTGGCAATAGATGGGGACCTTCTTGCTGGTAGAGTCCCAGGGCAGTGCAGTCATCATATGCTGAGAAACAGGGAGTTCTCGTGTATTGTGTCCTCTCTTCTTACAGAGCCACCAGGACTCACTCACAGGGGCTCTGTATTAACAATCAAGTCCTAATCACCTCCAAAAGCCCCTCTAAGTACCCTAGTTGCACTAAGTTTCCACCCTCTTAATAACTCAATAGAGATTACATGTCACACGTGAATCCTTGGGTGGTGCACTCAAATCATATTCAGTCTATTGCAGTAAGCAGGCATAAATTTAAGGTGAAGATATTGGGAGCTGCATCCAAGTGTGGTCTCATGTTAGAACCAGAGGCAGTTAGATTTTGTTCTGTGTATGAAGAAGGAACTTAGCTATATTTGCACACCCTTGGGTGGAGGCTTCTCTCTGGAAGCTTTTAAACCTAGCATGAAACTAACATCTTGAAAAGGAGCACATATTACCCAAAGGAAAATTTTCTTACAAGAGCAAAGCTGTTCCAGGCAAGGAGGCTCACACCTATAACCGTAGCTACTTGGGAGGCAGAGATCAGGAGGATCATGGTTCAAAGCCTGCTCAGGCAAATAGTTCATGAGGCCCTAGCTTGAAAATAAAATGAACACAAGACAGGGCTGGCAGAGTGCCCCCCCCCCCACGCAAAAAAAAGCTAACTCGGTGTGGTGGCACACACCTGTAATCCAGCATTGCGAGAGGCTGAGGTGAGAAGCATTGCTGTTCCCTCGTTTTTTCCCACAGCTTCACCTACTTGTGGTATTTTAACACTCTGCTCAATGATCACACACCAGACAAAAAGCAGTCTCGTCAAACGTTTAAGATTCAAGCTTACTGGAGAACAAAAAGTGTCACCAGTCATCCTGTGTAAATAAAAACCTCTTGCTCCCATTCAGCCAGCACTAGGATGCATCCATCTTATTTGACTGTGATAAGTTCCTCTGACTATGAATGTCTGGACTTCAATCAGTGTGGTTGAGAAATTGCTTCTGAAGCCAAATTCAAATGTGTTCAGTTAAGCGTGTGTTATTACACGACTATTGCTTTTCCCATTTAAAGAGTGGTTTATATGAAAAGAGAACAATTTGCCTTTGGGACAAAGTACTCAGTGTGGTTTGGGGGTGGGTCATTTCCATTTTTGGTGAGCTCTTTGGTGACATTGCTTGTAACCTGACCATAGATGTACCTAACTTTGACCTGTGGTTCCTCTCCTCCTTAGGCATAATGACATCAATAGAAAAATGAAGAAATCCTACAGCAGAAAGCACATCGCTGAGCCAGAGTCAAAGGAACTCTTCCTGTAAATTACTCTTGTCACTCTCACAGTGCCCGCTGGACACTATTGGAAATTACTGGACTACCCACTGTGGAAACAGAACCATAAGAACAAAGCCTCACCAGCAGAAGAACTGTGTTAGGATGCCTTAACTTTATATATAAGACTATGTAAGATACATTTTTGGAGGTGATATCTGTATATATCACTTGTTTTTTAAAAAGATGCTGTTAAGAGCACGATCAGGCAAATTACGTTTGTTAACATTGGATTGGTTCACCCTCCTCCCAGGCCACTCATCTAGCCATGACACCATTTGTACGTCATCAGTTGCATGAGTATTTGCTAATGTTGGTTGAACTTCCCTTGCCCCACAACACAGGCAGCTTTGGCTCAGCTCCTGGATGAAGCCAGGTCAATGCTATTGTTTTCTGTCAGGAGTGTTTTTTTCTGTCATTTCTACTTTTTTATAAAGGAAATAAAACAATGTTAACAGCCACCCATAAGCTTTGCAGCACCTACTTTCTAATAAATCTGTGATGTTCTGATTTCTAAAGAGCTTTGAAAGTATTTTGGTTGTTGATATTTGATTTCAAGGATAAACTGCCCTGTTTAGCTATTTTCCCATGGGGTCATATAAAACATTCTGTATTTCATTAAGTACTAATGGGTCAGACAAGTGTATAAAGTAAGTAAGCCAATCCTCTGCCTTCTCAAATCTCAGTGTTGACATGGGAAAATACCAATGACAACTAAGGATTTAGTCCCTTCTCGGGACACTTTTTCTGCCTCTAACACATTATGAGGCTGTCTAATCCGTTTAGGAGACAGTGTGGAGCCCAAGTTCATAACAGCCTATTGTTTGTGCAACTCTTTCTATCCATGTACGCAGTAAGTTCCAGAAGGTTTTATCTTATCATGTTGAAACGCTTAAGAGTTTTGTTTTCAACGTGTTGGCATGGCCTACAAGAGGCCTGTCGAGTTTTAGTTTGAAAGTAGCATGTATTCTTAGCAGTAGGAGGGAGCTCTGTACGCTGTTAGCATTACTAGCAAGGTTCCTGCACTTTCCCATGAACCATCCTATGTCCTGGTTGACTCTACTTCTGGCTAGCCCTTTGGCCTTGTGCAGGTAGGGGACAATGCCTCCTTGAGAATCTGGAACAGTGCGAGATTGGTCTGTGTACACATCTGGGAAGTAGATTCCTTCCAGCTCTTATAAAGTAACATATCTGTGAATTGCAGCTAGTTTCCTCTGTCCTTGTCTGGGTCTCGTGAATTGGTGCTGTTGAGCCTGGCACCATGTGCAGTTCCATGTCTCAAATGCCGTGTCCTTACATGAGGTGCCCTGGGTCTGATCTGGGCATGTTGGCCTCCTCTATCATCTTTGATTGCTTCCTCACATTGTACTGTCCTGCCCAATTTCATGAGAGTCTAATAAAGAACATATGGCAGGCACATATGAAGTAAACATTCCTGTGTTTTCTGCCTGGTGCAAAGGAGGTGACATAAGTCACACATTGAGGTAACCTTTGTGACTTGACCCAAAATTTGGCTTATAAAAGAAAGCAAGCCCAAAGAGTCCTCTGTTCCTCAGAAGTCCCAATTTTGTTCTGAAACTATGTTTTTAAATGTGAAAGATGCAGGGTCTGGGTATTCCAAAGAAATCTTTTAAGCAAGACAGGGAAACCAATTAAACATCATGAAGAAAATTTCAAGCATTCGAAAGAAGGCTATTACCTTCCCCAAACTCTGTCTGTTCACTGTTCAGTGCCGGTGGCATCTGAAATCCTGCAGTACTAAGTACAGAAGAGCAAAGAATGAAATAGACTAAAGAGAAAAGCTGAGCAGTTTAGGACAGGCAGGCTATGGACTGTGCCTTGCATGTTTAACATAACTAACTAACATTGCATGTCTTTAGTGTCCAAGTTCTTCATGAGATCAATAAATTGGGGTTGCTTGAAATTAGTAGAGATGATGTTTTCCTTACAAACTTGGTTTTTGTGCAGCATTTTTCTCATGAAAATAACAGCGCTTTTATTTTTCTGTAGGAATTCAGACACGTTTACATGGTAAAGAAAGAGTGTTTCCTTTTAGAAAGCAGAACTTTCTAAAGTCTGCTTCCCATTGGGCTAGTAAAATGGGTAAAGCTCTGTGTGCCTAATTACATGCAGCAGACTATGAAACTAGGCTCCATTGTAAAAAAAAACAATCACAACATCTGTCAGCATCTTGTAAAGATTGGCTTCTTTTATGCCTCTAAAGGGACTTGTATTGCCAAAGTTGAACACATCAAATTAAGAATGTTTCCTAGAAAAAATAACAAAATACCAGACCATCACCACTGTGAATGGATTGACTTCCCATTGTTTATTCCTATTAAAAATTAGTACCAAGATTCCAACACTAGCAAGAAAATTCTGGATGTGCATCACGGCGTGTGGAGTGGGTATGAGACTCAAACAATATCAAATAAGACAGGAGAATTTTTTTCTCAAGGTGAATAGTAACAAACAACATGATACAGGGTAAAGAAAACAACTGTAAAACAAATACCTAATTTTCTAAAAGACTGATACAGTCTTTTAGTCTTATCTGTAAGACTGATGTTGAGTTGATAAAGCTAAATAAGAAAAAGGAATTCATTGCAACAGTGGGTACCATTTCCTCCCATAAAAATAAAGTTCACTCTATCTATTGCTCATAACTCTTTGCTGATGGGCCTCCCTTTATATCCTGTGTTATCACTGTATTATTCCCTTCCTTCTTTATTGCTTTGTTTCATATGCAAGATAAGCACTTGATTCCTATTTCCTAAAGAGACTACAAATTTGTTGATCTCAACATAATCTCTGTGTCACCTCTCATAGATGGTGGTTAGTAAATATCTACTAACATTTTTTCAACCCCCTATATCCATCTTGCTTTTCTTCTTCTTATCTCTTCCTCAATCTTTTTCTTCCATTCCTTCTTCACCCTCCTTTCTGTTTCTTTCTCCTACTTTCCTTCCCTCCTTTATTCTCTCTTCCCCCTTTTTTGCTATCATCTTCCCTCCTTTTTTTTTTAATTTTTCTCTGCCCTCTAATCAAAAGATCTCAAAACCCTATAGGTAGGATCTTCTTTGAAAGGTGCCTGGCAAAGAAATTACAAGAAGTAAAAATGTGCTGGACCAAGTTTACCATGAAAAGTAAGTCAGCTGTATCTTCCTGCTGTCTATGTAAGTAGAAACATCTTTCCATACACTGATGAAATCACAAACTGAGTACCTCCTAAGAATGAGGCCCTGTGCTGGTGCCCAGAAGGTACTGTCAACATTTCAGATCCCAGAAGTTAGATCAACCTTGCCAGATGCCCTTGAAATTAAGGATGATCATGTGACTCAGTCTGGCCAATGAGAGGTAGATCAGGGCTTTAGGAAATCTGATAGAGGAAAACTTGGCCCTCAACTTTTCCCCTTGAACATAATTCTTCTTCCTCTCTGGGGTACAGCACAATCTCTTTAGCTGTTACATCAAAAAGTATCATGCCAAAAAATGGAAAGCAAGACAGAGAAAGGAATCTGATTCCTCGAGCAGCTGCTCAAGTTCTGAACTATACCCTACATGATTTGTTGAGTAAAATGAGCTCTCTTAATTGACCAAATCACTGGTAATTGACCAAATTCCTGTAGGACCAGTCAAATATAGAGACTAAGTGATGTACTCAGTTGACAGAATAGAGTACGCATTCAGGTCAATGGAGTAAAGAGCAACATTTCATTAAATTTTATTTTCACCAGGTTTTGGGGACATTGACTGGGATTTAGGATTGAAGTGTGTTTTGCTAGTTAGTTTAGTCACAGTACATACAAAATCCTATAAAACTCTGAAAAGCACCACCTTCAGAAACAAAGGACATATTCCCCAGCCACTTGGCTTCTCCAGGAATTGCCCTTGGCTGAAGAGAGCTGCCTTGCCCAAGGGCATACCCCTTCCCTGGGCATCCTGTATCCAGTGACTAAACAATGTGGAGATACACAGTCTAAGCCCCTCACCCAACTCTGGACAACTCCAAAAAGCCATTTCAACTCCAAAGCAAATAATAGATTCAGCCCAACTTCTTCCTTTGCTATTCTGCTTCCTTCCCTACCATATGTGTTGATCCCAAGAGCCAGCTGCACTCTATACACCAATCTCAAAGTCAGAGTCTATTTAAACAGTGAATCCTATCTTTGACAGCATATTAGCATGTTCAAGTCTTGAAGTCCCAGAAAAGAAACTTGCTTGGTTGTGTTTGGTGCTTAATTTACTTGTACATCAGAGGACTTTTCTTTAAGAACACTTTTCACATTCCCCACAGTGGTTTCCTCTTAATATTATTGAGGCATGTTGGAATCACTTTTAATACATGTATGGAATTTAAACCATTCTACCATCATGAAGGTCCAGTATGTATGCTTGAGTAGAAGCTATTTAGGCAAACTTTAAAGGAATGCAGGCAACTTTATATTCTATTTGAATGGAATTTCATTTGTTTGCTAATGATATCAAGTTGATACTTAATATAGTAGCCTGTGGTCATTGTTATTGAAACGTACCATTACCAGGGTCTTTCCGTAGGCTATGGGTCCAGATGCAATCCATCAAGCTCTTCATTGCTGATGTTGAACTATACTCCAGGTCTCCATAGAAACATCATCTCTGCACTTTGGCATTTATCAAAGATCAATATAAGAAATAGCTAAGTAGAAAAAAGTTTCCATATATTTTTATAAAATGCATTAAAGCCATCCCATGTTTAAAAGGCTAATGACTCTATAAGGGATTATAAAATAAATTCCTCTTAGAGTTAGTGCTGGGAGGAAAACTGCCTCTGTAGAAAACTGGCATGCTTCTTTTTATTAGCTAATAAGAACCTTATACAACTTGTGTTTTCCTTTTTGTCTTGCCTGCCAAGAAAAGGTCAAAAGTAAAGTTTGCATTCAATCACAGTAGCAATCCTTAGTCTAGGTTTTTCTTAGAATCCCTACCTCTCCACCCTACCTCTTTCCTTTGTTCTTACTTTTTGATCCTTTTTTAATGGTTGAAATATACCTGTGTTTTCTGTTATAAGCCATCTCTAGAACTGAAAATATGTTGGCTGAAATAAATGTAAATGTTTCCATGTTTTCTTTTTGTTTTTTCCTAGCCTACCCCCTACCTGCCAAATCCTGCTTATTCATTTTATTTAACTCACGTTGAAACCCACACTAACTGTGTGCAAGGCAATGCTGATTCAAAATATAAGACAAACGTTGCCTTCGAATTGCTTGTTGTTTGCCAAGGATGGGTGAAATCTCATGCACACATATGTAAAGTAAGTGGGTGAGGGGACCACGGGGGCAATTTTGTTAGGAACATGGAGAAATCACTTTAGATTTGGCTGAGATCGGGCAGATGCCTCGTAAGGTTGACATTTAATAGAGGCAAACTCAGATACAGTGGTTGGCTACCCATAGCCTCATGTACTATGATTAAGCATCAAAATGATGGTCACAGACACAAACACAGTATACTGTATGTCTATAGCCAAACAGCAGCACCGGTAGCTTGTCAAAATCAGAGATCCTGGCAAAATGTTCAGTCAGCCCTTTCTTTAATCAACAGTATTTTCCAACCCACAGACAGGTGGCAGAGATTCAGAAATGAGGTCTCTGTGTTATTTGGTTTGTCTCCTTGATGTGACTCAGCAAGTCCTAACCTTGAAGGTCATCATTGTAACTCTTGGTTGACACAATGCATTCATCCTTGTGGTGGCTGTGAATTACCCCACTCGGGCTCTCTTCAAAGACCCTGCCATGGAGAACACACAAGGCCACCCCCTGCCCAGTTACTTTTCTGTGGGACAACTGTGGCCTGGGACTCCCTATGACCTGGCCAAAACTTTCTCCAAATTATGATGCAGTCTTAGGGTCTTCTTACCCATTGTCCTCCCAACTCCTCTCACAGGCCAGATATGCCTTGCTTCTGGGGGCTGTCTTTACCTACTCTGCTCCCTTCCCTTTACCCTTCTCAAGCATGGATCCCAATAAACCTCTTGCACATAGAATCCCATTTTATGACTGTTTAGCCAATGACCCACACTGACACACTGCATGGATCTTCCGTGTGCACTTTTTTGTTCTCTCCCACCCTCTTCTCCATGTCAGCCTCCCTTTGGGTTAAGAATTCAGGCTGGGTTCTTCTCTCTTCTTTTCTCTCCTTCCCCTGCTAGGTGTGGTGGTAGGTGGGAGATGGTGCTTAGGATTCTGCTTGTAGAAAAGGGTAGGGGCACAGCCTTCTCTCCTCATAGCAAAGGGGATATACCATGTATAGCCCCTGCAACTTTGGTTAAAACAGTTTTATTTCCTTCCTCAACTTGAGTTACATTACAAAAAGCCATATTATGTTCCCTCATCCCCAAAAATTCCAGGCTGAAGGGACCAGATGTGAACTTAATGGGAGAAAAAGAGGATAGGGGTGGGAGACATGGAATATGACTGAGAAAACTCACCCCCAACAAGGCAAGTATGTTTTTCTGAGTTCAGAGAATAAAAAGTTCAATACAAGGGAGAAGATAATATTCCCTTTAAAGTAGTCTCTCTGTCTCTCTTTCTCTCTTCCTTCCTCTCACTGCCTCTCATAGCCATTGTCCCTTAACTCAAAAATTTTTTCTAATCATAAATGAATAACTCATACTTCTTCCCTTTTGTTACATTGTTTCTCCTTTATATCATCAGTCTCCATATCACATTAATTTAGTATAGAGAATACCTAAGCAAATTACTAAAATTATTATCTTTGTTGTTTGTCGTATTTATTTCCCTTACATTAATCTATGTTGAGGTAGACATACTTTTTAAAATAATTGTATTTAGCTGGGAGTCCGTGGCTCACACCTGTAATCCTAGCTACTTGGAAGACTGAGTTCAGGAGGATCACAGTTCAAGGCCAGCCCTGGCAAATAGTTCAGGAGACCCCCATCTCCAAAACAACCAGAGCAAAATGCAGGTATGGCTCAAGCAGTAGAGTACCTGATTTGCAAGCACAAAGTCATGAGTTCAAACCCCAGCCTCACCTAAATACATACTTGTTACCAGCAGTAAATAGCAGAAACAAGGAGTAAATATAAAGTCAGACTGAGAAGTTTCTAGTTATTATGTTATTGATGGTGGTTGCCTTTTTTGCAAGAATTTCTGTTGTAGCAATTTCCAAAATCTGTAAATACTTCAAGAAGGGAGCCTTCTATTTGTAGGCTAAATTCCTGGAATCTTGGTTGCAAACTGCCATGTCTAGCTGGATCTGCACACACATCTGTGAGAGGAAAATCCTGTGATGTCACATTCCCCCATATTGCCAGATTGCGAAGCCCCCAACAGAAAATAATCTGTCATTGAGCCTTAACGGTGTAAGAGGTGGATGGGAAGTGCATCTATCTCCCTGTATGTAGAATCACAGCATTTCAGGTGCATGCCTAGCTGTGCTGCCTTTCCTGACTTAAACTCTGAGAAGCAGGAAAAATCACACCTCTGACTTTAGGACCATTTTGATGGAATTTACTTTGGCCCAATGGACACAAAAATTGCTGTTTTATTTGACTCCCATTCAGCCTCCTTCCAGACACCTTAAAAGGCTGGGTTTCCTCTCCCATACTTCTTTTGTTTTCCAGATGCACCACAAGTCATAAGGAACACGTGGCCTGTACACTGCAAAATGTTCAGTAACAGAGTTTCTTGATTGGATACCCAATTAAGTAAACCTCCTTGCCTGGAGGAAACCAAATTAAAATAACATTGAGGTCTGTCCCCAAGCCCACAAGAGAAAAGAAAATTAAAAATCAGACTTGAAAATTTCCTCAGTTGTGCAATGAGCATAGCAGCATGGCCATCAGATGAAGTTTCAATAAGTATTAACAATTTCTCAAACATAAGTTTGTATCTTACAATTCCCTAAACTTTGAAGGTTTGGTTGATGTTAGTTTCTAAAAGATTACCCTGTGAGAAACCATTAGCAAGAAGTTATTCTACCAACTTTGCTTGCTTTATACCTTCTGATTTGATTGTAAGATCCAGAGAGCCCCTCTTCTGCTCTTTGGTAATAAACACATGGAAAAAGAAAGCATGTGTAGTGGGCAGAGCATTGAGAGGTCATCAAACAATACCTTCTGAAAGTAGTTCAGACACATGACTCCAGACAGAGGAAAATGCACTTTGTTTATTAAACTTCAGATAATGAGGTTCTACTATACTTCTCCATAACTCCTTTGGGATGTTATAACCATTAATTCCAGGCAGTTCTTCCTCCAGGCTTGATCATTTTTGTGGGCCTGCATTCCCAGAAATGTTCCTATTTGGACTGACTCACTTGGTCATGACAAGTACCCAATCCAGGACAACTATAGAGGCAGGGGAGGGGTGTCAAATCTAGATGCAGAGAACAATAAGAGAAGGATTGAATAACTCTTCAAATGTAAGGGCTGGAATTTCATTTTTTTAACCATAAAAATAACTAATATATATTCCTTCATAAAACCATGTTTTATTGGTATGTATTGGTTCAATAAGGTGAAAACCACTATAAGGTAATAAATAGCTCATATTTCCCTTGACCCATAGGATAAGTAATCATAAAAAACAAACTTCTTGAGGTTATATATCATCCTTTTGGTAACTGTGGACTCATGCAATATTTTAAAGTATCACACCAACACAGCCAGTGCTTAGTGACAAATTCATACCCAACAGCAGCAACATCAGCAGCTAGGGACAGATGTCTTTGAGTGAATGCAGTGTTGCACGTCTAAAATCTGATTCAGGTTCACCCCTCCCCCCTCCAGCCCACGAAGACCTATGACATGGGGCTACCCGGTATACGTCCATATGAATATATGATATCTAATATGACTTGTTAACATAGCTTACCATATTTTCTGGGCATAAATGTTTATGGGGAAAACTTCAGACTTATACAGGCTTTGGAACGTGTGACTCATGTAAACTGAAATAAGAGCATTGTCGCTAAAACCTGGGCTTGCTTTGAAGCCTCATCGTAATGTTCTTGGGAAACCATGAAACAAAATGCCCTGAAGGGCAGGAGAAACTGCACTGAGCAATAAAATGTCAACAAAAGACAGGATTTGAACATCAAGCACTTTCATCTAAACATGTCCTTCTCTCCTTTCACTTGGCAGGGGTTTGGTTTTTGAAAAGTAATAAACTCTAGCACGCTGGGTGACCTGAGATGTGTTTAAGAAATCAAATCCTGGAGCCAGAAGCAGCATGACCTTTACCATGGACTCCCCACCTCAGAAACCATAAAATGAGAAATATAAACAGAAAAGCAGAACAGAAATGCCTGTCTTGCATTTTTTTTTAAAGAGAATACAAACCAAAAGCCTAGGTCAGAGGAACAACCTTGAATCTGTTTAAACAGGTGTCCTGAACTTGCTATCTCATGAACAGCAAGTGAGTATAATCACAGCACAACCCAAGCAGGACCTGAACAGGAAAAACTATTCCTAAGCACCCATGACCTTCACAACCTGGGGCAGCACTGTACAGTCTCAGCAGTTTGCAGTCAAGAGCCAGCTCCCCATAGCCAAAGGTGCCTTCAAAGTAGCTGGAAGTCTTAAGAACTATAATATCCCAAAAACAATAACGGTATTTATTAAAACTGTTTCACTGTCTGCACTTTGCTCTCACACTAGCTACCAGTACAGAACCCCAGAATTCACAATTTCCCATTCTAGGCCCTTCCTCACCCTCTCTTTTCTGTATCATTTTTTATGTCGATTTGACCTCTCTCCTATTAGAAAAGAACCCCTATTTATAGGAAGAAAAAGAATCAGGAAATTGATCTGGTAATTAGAGAACTCTCTTTGGCTGGGTAGAGTAGGGGAATAGATGCAGACACCCCACATTCATGGTTTGATTAGATAGATGAGCAAGAGAGACAGAGAGATGATAGACAAATTGATGATAGATAGATGATAGAGATAAATAGATAGATATATAGAGTTAATGGTTCGGTGAAAAACAACCAATAAAAACTATTAGTTGGTAAGAGCTAAATTCAATGTACCATTCAAATGGAGGCACAAACAATCTGAGACGTGGATAGATGCTGTTTGCGTAGTTCTAGGCATAATGTTTGATTATAAAAACTTATGCTAACAAAGCACAGAGAAGATCTCTGTTGTGTATCTCAAGAGTCAAGTTTCCTTTTGGAAGGATAAAATGTGGTAGGTTACCGAACGAAGGTCTAGAATTCCCCGGAGATGGAAAGGAAAGGAGCTGTGATGGAATGCAGTCATGAAACTGGAAATTTCTCCTGCCTGTATGTAGAGACCATTACCACATGGTTTGGCATGGTGAGTTCAAGATTGCCTACACCTGACTAGCATCAGTCTTTAATAAGTTCTGTCCTAAAAAAAGCAGGGGTTGTGAATAAAAATGCCTAGAAGAGCCAGGATGTGACACGGGATGAGTGAGCACAGAGGCAAAATCGACTAGGAAGAGCGGTCTTTCCCACTCCTCTTATCACAAAGGAATGCTGGCCATGCAGCCAGATGGTTAACTTTCCCAGATCACGTAAAAGTCAAAGCACCACGTCTGATTAACCGCCCCCCTCAGTTTCACACATTGACAGCTTAATATCTTTGTCACTTGCAAAAGCCACATAGCCATGCCTATGGGTTTATCCGCTCACAGGCCACATCACCTCTGGAAAAAGTTAAGCCTTCAAGAAACAATTGGTAGAATATACTAATACTTGGTTCCTTTATGGTATTCCATATGACTATTCAGTAGAATTTTCTACAAAAACCATCACCAACAAATTAAAAGACTTAGAGGGACTCAAACAAGTGGTAATTTTGCCAAATAAGTGAATTCAATTAACCACATGGAAAAAAAATGTAGGCTCAGGCCAAGAAAAAATTGTATGAAAAGGAAAACTACCTTGAAAGAATATACCTTTATCCAACCATTGCACTTGCAGAAAATTACATAGAAGCACTTAATTACACAAAACCAATATGTATGATATATATTACAGCAATATGTAATTAAAAACTAGAAGTAACCAAGTTATGTAACAATAGAAGCTTGATTTAAATAAATTTTTGTATGATATATATATATAATGTACAAAAACATACATTCATTAAAAATGATGCAGAAAATTAGTAGATGTTCTTGATATTATTAAGTAAAATATAGGTTACAAATGTAAAAAACATGCTTCTATTTTCTTACATGTTATATCTTTGCATCTTTAGGTGAAGAAGAAGCTACAAAAGAAATAAGAAGTGCACAATGATGGAAACTGTATATATATACATATGACTTATAAGATGAAGCTGAAATATTGCTAAGTAGTAAACTTTTCCATTTTACTGCTTATAAGAGAAAAGCTTTAAATTACATAAATTTCCACATTAAGAAAATCTTTTAAAAAGACAAATTAAACCCAAAGTAGAGTAAAAGATATAATGACATAAGAGCTGAAATCAATGAAAACTAAAGCAAACAATAAGGAAAAATCAATGGAAATAAAGGCTACTTATTTGAAACAATCTATCAGAGTAGTAAACTTGGAATGATCAAGAAAAAAACAGGAAAGGCACACAACTTCAATATGAAGAACGAGGTGATCATCATCACTGCAAAACGTACAGTCACTATAAAGATGATGAAGACATAATGAACAATTCCGTGACAGAAATGATAACTGAAAAGAAGGTGATTTACAAAACTGACACAAACAGAAAATCTAGATAGCCCTGAAAATATTTGGTCAAACACAGAGACTTGTTGCATCTAATAAACAGATCAAAAGTATGATATTTTTAAGAATGAAAAATTTCCCTCCAAGAAAATCTCAGGTCATGGTGACTTCTCTCATGAACTCTACCAAACATTAAGTAGAAAAATACCAGTCCCACACAGACTCAGAAAATAGAGCGTAGGGAATATTTTCTAACTTATTTTATTATCCTGATATCAAAACCAGACATATACATTAAAAGGAAGGAAAACTGTAAGTACTTCTTGTGAAAATAGAAGCCAAAAACCTTTAACAAAACTAGCAAAGAACGGCTAGCAATGTATATAAAGAATAACTCATTGTGACCATGTGGGGTTCATTCCAGGAATGCAAGGCTGATTTTACCACTGGTAAAACAATCAATGAACATAAAAGAGAAAATCATATGATTATATTAAATCTAAACAAACTCTAAACAAAACTCATACCCATTCATGAATAAAAATTTTCAGTCAACTAAGAGAAGAGGAGCTATTCTTAGCATGACAATATCCTTTATGATAGTGAAAGACATGGTGTGCTCCCTAAGATAAGATTTGGAACAAGGCAAAGACGTTCACACTCACCACTGCAATTCAAATCGTAATGAAAGTCCTGGTCAGTAGAGTAAAGCAAGGAAAGGCAATAAAAGGCCTCCAAATTAGAAAAGCAGCAAGACTGTCTTTCTCACAGATGGCATGATTGTGTACACAGATAATCCTTAGGAATCTACAAAATAAGCTAGTAGATAGCCGGCCATCAGTGGCTCATGCCTATAATCCTAGCTATTCAGGAGGTAGGTATCAAGAGGATCTTGGGTTCGAGTACTGCCCGAGCAAAAAGTTTCCAAGACTCTATCTCAAAAATACCCAAGAAAAAAGAGCTGGCAGAGTAGTTCAAGTGGCAGAGTGCCTGACTAGCAAGCATGAGGCCCTGAGTTCAAACCCCAGTACCACACACACGAAAAAAAAGCTACTAGAAATAATCGTGAGTTTTGCAAGTTCTCAGTACACAAAATGAATAAAAAAAAAATTACTCTGTATGTTAGCAAAAATAACTGGAAAGTGAAAATTTAAAAACGTTTTACAATTTCATCTAAAAACAACTTAGAAGCAAATTTAACCAAAAAAAGTAAGATTTATACATTGGAAACTCAAAACATTTCTGAAATTGAAGAAGGCTTAAACAACAGAGAAATGAACTGTGTTTATGAATTGAAAAATTTGATTGTTAAAAATGAGGGTTGCAGACATGGCTCGAGTGGCAAGCTCTTGTCTAGCAAGCACAAGTTCAAACCCCATTATCAACAACAACAACAAAAAGTCAGTTGACCCCAAATTGATCTATAGCTTTAATACAATCCCAATCAAATTCTTGATAGGATTTTATGTTTTAAGAAATGTGTACTGCTTCTAAAATGTGCGTAGAAATACAAAGAACACAGAAAGGCCAAAATAACTTTGGAAGAGAAAAACAAATTTGAAGGATTGACACCCTTTGAGTTTGAGATTTGCTATAAAACCACAGAAATCTTGGACTTGTTATTGGTTTGATAGGTGATGATTAGTCCGATATGACAACTCGGCTAAACCTCCATGCACAGATACTTGGTCAAACGTTTTTCTAGATGCTTCTGTGAGTATGTTTTGGGGAATGAGATTAACACTCAGTTGTTGAACTTTGAGTAAAGCAAACAGCCCTCCATAATGTGAGTGGTCCTCATCTCATCAGTTGAAGGCCTTAGTATAAGTCAGAGTGCTCTCCCCTGAGCACAAAGGAGTTATGTCAGTAGATGGCCCATGGACTGAAATCACCACTCTCCCCGCATCTACAGCTTGCCAGCTTACCCTATCAGATCTTGGACCATCACATTGCATGAAGCAGTCCTTGAAATAAGTCTCAAACTCTCCCTCCCCACCCCACTCTTTTCACAAACAAATTTATGCACACAACCTGTTTCTCTGGAAAGCCCGAAAGCTTGAGTGTGGCTGGAGGTGTAGCTCAAGTGGACCTTGACTGTCAGATCACACTAAAAATCAACTCAAAGTGGAGCATAGGCTGACACGTGCAAGCCAAACATATGAAGCTTCTAGAATGAAACATGAGAAAAAATACTTGTGGGTTTGGATTGAAAGCAGAGATTTTTGTAGACAGGATGCAAAAAGGCCCAATAATAAAAAAGAAAAATGGTAAGTTGAATTTAAGCAAAGCAAAAAACATTTGCTCTTTCTTCATAAGAAACTAGTAAGAAACTGATAAGCAAAACACAGAGAGCATAAGGGGTCTGCGATACATACTTGGGGTAAGGGGTTTTATAGTCTGGACATATAGAGAACCCATCAATATAAGAAGACAAACAACCTCCCTCCAAAATATGAGCAAAATCTTTGAACCAACACTTCACTTGCAAATATGCACTTGAAAAACACTATCATTCGTGCAAATTAAAGCAAAATGAGACACCACTATGTAGTCACTAGAAGGCTTAAAATTAGAAAGGCTGCCCAGGACTTCTGTCATGTGGAACTCACGCACATTGCTTAGGAGAATGTGAAATGGAACAGCTTCTTAGAAAATCATTTGTCAGTTTCTTACAACATTAAACATATATCTACCACGTGCTCCAGCTCTTCTACTTTTAAGTACTTACTCAAGAGAAGGGGAGACATACCCACAAAAAGCATATGCAAAGTGTTCATATGTCCAGATGACTAAGGAATTCTCACTGCTAATAGGATCACAAAAGTAGGAAATGTCCAAATAGCCACTAATAGGTGAATCGTTAGACAAGTCTTTGTGCATTCATTCAATGGATACTTTTCAGCAAGAAAAAGAAACAAATTAGTGATATATGCAACATAGATTAATCTCAGAAGGATTACTTTGAGTAAAAGTAGTCCGACACAAAAGGATATATACTGTGTGAGTCCTTTCTGCAAAGTCAAGAACAGACAAGGCTTATCTATACTGATAGAAACAAGAACTAGTCAGTGCTCGTGCAGTGTATGGACCAGATTGATAGGGGGACTAATCACCAGGTAGGAGATAGGATCCTTTTCTGTGTGTGGAAGTGTTCTATATCATGAACTGGAGTGACTATTATTCAGATGTGTATATGTACATATAGTTAATTCATCAAACTGTCTATCTTAGGAGGCAAGGTATTACATGTAAATTATTCATCCATAAAGTTTATTTCTTAAAACATTCTCTGAAGCCTGCCCTACTTCTGCCCCAAGGCTGTGCAAGGCCTCTTGCTTCTAAAATCCTCACCTGTATAGGCGTTCCTGCTCCTAGAGATCAGCACCCACATCCCCCAGCCCTGTCTGCTCCACCGAAAGAAGTGCTTACAGGCAGAGAGCTCAGATCTTGCCTGCACACCACAGTCACCAGAGTACACACTGAAAATACAGATCCCTAAGCCCCCACCCTGGAATTCTGACCTTAGTTCTACTTGAAATCCAAAGCAAAGGGCACAGTCCTGTGTTCATTGCTCACCCAGCTGTGCTAGATTTGGAATCCGTGCTGCAAGGCTTTTTCCCAAAACTCAGTTCTCCCTTGTCTGGAGAACCATTGGCTGTGCTTTTTTTTTAATAACTACTTTTTTCAAATTCAAGCAGCTCAGGAGACAAATGATGTCACTATTTTCATTTATACACCAAATTATGAGGGCTCTAAGCAAACAGCAAATCATCTTTTTTTCTAGGGTTCTCTCCCCTTAGTAACCCGAGGAATCTCTAGGGAAGATGTGTCTGTGCAAGAATTAGTCCCAATCATTGCCACTGCACATCAGGGAGTGGGAGCTCAGACCTTCTTCTGAGGCCCAGGATTAAGGACGAATCCTTTCATGGAAAAGGGAGAAAGAGGGCTCCTGCTTTGGTTCTGTGTCCAGATTACTAAGGAATTCTTACTGCTTTACTGTTTTGTTAAATCTCACAGTACATTTTTCTGTAGTCTGTGTCACAAGACCATCAAAACTGTGGTGGTTAGGAAATCCCTTTGTCTGAAAACTATTATTTACTAGTTTGGAATGATTAGGAAAATGTCAAAGATTCATGAACTCAGGATGCATTCGGCATGAGCAGCCTGTGCTGTTCACCATGAGCTCCTCCAAAGCGAGACTTGGTCTAGCGCCCTCTGGCTTACTGGGTGGACTTGCATGTGTGTGAGGCGGCCATCCTGATGCTATCAACTGCAGGTCCTAGAAGACCAGGGAAGACATTGCACTGCGTTTTCTAACTGCAGATTTTCTTTAGGCCTCATTCACCCTTTAATATAAGTGTTTTGATCAGTCGGGTCCAGAGCAGTTGGTGAGAACTCATGGGCTGGAGCGCCAGCTCAGTGAGGATCAGTAAAGCCGTCAGGAGAGGAGAGGGGTTGGAAGGTGGATGGCAGTGAGGAAATGCAAAACACCCGTGCAGTGAGTGGGCTGAAAAGTCGACTGAAGGAACGGGTGGTTTGGAATGCAGCATGCAAGCTTGACCTTCTCCGCAGCCTCGCTGGGCCCTGGTGACAGCTGTTAACTCTCAGACATCTCTCAGTTTTGCCAACAAGGCTACTTTGGAAAGAAGAGAGCACGTCTGCCACGATTCAGGCCAGTTGCCACTAGTGATTCTTTTTCTGTCTTCTGGATTCTCTTCAGCAAAAAAGAAAAAACGATGACAAGCTCATTACTTCCCCAAACATTCCCTCTTGTCGATATGATAGTTATAGACTTCCAGTCTTGGGTTTCAGAGCTTCTAATGGGATGCCTTCCTGCTTTACTGGATGGAGGACATCTCTAGGGCTCTTAAAGATTCCAAATTTTTGAACTTGACATTAGAAATTGTCTAGTCCCAACTTCTCATTTGAAGTATTTTATCAGTAGTATGCAAAATTACATACTGCTAAGGCCCTTACTATGTGTGAGGAATCAGAAAGAACTAGAGACATGACCTTAAATGCCTGTCTTCCTGTTTTCCTACTTGAAGCTGGTTTCCATGAATTTTCCTCAGTGGGGGGCCGTCAGTTCGCTAAGCTACTACTTGTATATAAATAGTAATTCCTCATTTTTTTTCTAAATTTACTTCTTTTGGACTCTAGAAATACAATACTAGAAATATAGTAGTATATAAAACAGGTTAAAATCCTACCCCAGGTAAGCTTATATTCTAAGTGAGAAAGTGATTAATAAATATATAAATAAGTACTATAACATCAAAGAGTGATAAGAAATTTTAATAAGTTAAATGAGGTACTAGAGAAAGATGGCGGATTGGTGACTTATGCAGATAGAGTGGTTAGAAAACACTTCCAAATGAAGGGAGAGTATAAACCAGGTGGATATCTGCAGATTGTTTTCTAGACACCCCCGCCCAAATAAAGAACAAATGCAAAAACCCAGAAGTAGTTATGAATTTGTCATGTTTAAGGAAGAACAACAAACCCAATGTACCAATGTGGAATAAATGAGGCAGAGTGACAGGAGGTGAAGTCAGAGACAAGCAGGACAAATGGTGGAGAGAAGAGAGCTGGAAGGGAACGTAGAAGACACTTGAGTAATAGTCCAAGGATGGAGACGTGATGCGCCCCACCCTCCACACACTCCACAGAAGGAGAAACTTCAAGCAACCTCAAGCTCCTATAGTTGAAGTCTACCCCTGTGGTGTCGCGTAGGCTCAGTTGTCATGCATTATGAAGTAGACCACAAAATAAGAGCAGATGAGAGAGGGATGGTAATTCTGAAAAGGAATTGGATGACTAATAAAACTTTGAAATGAAAGCTACATGTTGGGAGACTTAACTGGAATGTTTTTGAGCCATGGAAGATGTGATGGAGCCCAAATAGAATGATCTTTGTCCTGCTAAATGTCTTTCTAGTCAATGTTAGTTTTATAGATCTGTAATGAGGAGCTTCTGGAAGTCTAGTCACTCATGAATAATTCCCATACTGTGAGTCCTCAAGGAATTCCCAGGTGAATGGCACTGGGCCCTGCAGATCGAGAGGCCAGGTTAGCCACCCAGAGTTAATCTGGTGGCTGGACATTTGGGCCAAATAACTTAGAAACATAGCACCTGCTGCCCTGGGTTCTATCCAGACCACAGATCACAGACTGCACTGCTGAAGTGTAACCAAGTGCACAATTCCAGGGGAACTGTGAAAGGTGTCCCTCCAAGGCCACTTAGTTTTTGTGCAAAAAACCTGGCAGAGAAATATGTACTGAGAATTCGTGATTGTTTTGTTATCTGTAGACATTTTACTAGGGTGCCAAGAAATTAGTCCGGAGAAGGAAAATTTCTAGACAACTACAAAGAAGTACAAAGAAAGACAAAGGAATTTCATATTTTACATGTAATACTTAGTTTTGAGCATTAGTTAAAAGGTATACAGCCTTTACTAACAAAAAAAAATCAACATCCCTCACCTGTACAAAAGAATTGTTAAACAAATATACAAAAAATGTATCAGCTTGAAGGAATACCAAGTTATCCATCTTGCACGGGCCTCCCATTTCTGGGTCCAGACCTTCAGTGAGCTCACTTTTCATATGAACCGGGACCCAGAAGTCTCCTGCCCTTGGTGGAAGCAAAGACCCAATCCCAGACAATCCTAAGTCCACATTTGTACAAAAACTGATCGTGCTGGCCAAGAGATAAATGAAAGACATGGAGCTGGATATTCTTTTCCTTATGTGGGAAATGGAACCCTTGACGCTGAGAGTCCACAAGAGGCACCTTGTAGAGGCAGTGTAAAAATTCTCATGTCCTCACTACTCAGCCCCCCTTTGAGAGCCACGGTCACAGGCTTAGTGGGCCAATAAGGGAGTGTCCTGGGCTCGCTCTGGCTGCCTTTAGGGAAGACAGCTCTATCTTTCCTAGATGTGGTAGACATGCAGAATGCCCACTACCTGTGCGAGTCTATGCTTCCACACCCAAATATGCTTGGTATAGAACACTAGGAAGCAAGCAGAGCCTTTTTATTAATGGCACAAAACCATGGTTTCAATATTACATTTTCATCTTGCATGCCACGTAAGGAGCAATGAGTTTTCTTTGCCTGTGTTATTTTGATAGTTTCAGGAACTCAGAAAAAAAGTTCTAGCAATTCAAGAGTTTGTGTTTGGTGGACTGTTGTCTGATGTCTGTCTCTTAGAAGAATTTAAATTATTGGCTAAACCTGGGCCTGTTCTCCTCAAGTAGACGTGTCACATGTCTCTCTCTGTTTACCTCGAGTTTTCTCTGACTTAACCATGCCCTAAAGAACTGTCTTCTCTCTCTCTCCCTCTCATTTCCCTTCTTTCTCTCTCTCTCTCTCTCTCTCTCTCTCTGCTGGAGGCTTGAAGTACTCAGGGCCTCATGCTTGCAGGTGTGTTCCACTTGAGTCACATCCCCAACCCTTTTTCCTCTAGTTATTTTTCAGATAGGATCTTACATTTTTGCTGGGGGGAGGGGGAGCTGGCCTAACTGCAATCCTCCTACCTATGCACCCCCACATAGCTGAGATCACAGGCATGCATCACCACACCCAACTTCTTTGTTGAGACAGGCTTTCACTTTTTGCCCAAGCTGGCCTCCCCAGTAGCTGGAATTACAGGCCTGATCCACCACTCCAGGCCTTTTCTTCTGAGTTTTAATTTAGTATATACTATCCTATGGAGTCCTTTCTTCCTTATTCCTTTCTTCCACTTCTTTTCTTGAAGTGCATTGACCCCATACTCTGTGTGAGCACTGCTCTAACCAGTTCCTAGCTCAATCTAATTTCAGTCAATTTTCTAATTCAATCTTCATGACAACTCTGTTCTTTGTTCTCTCTCTTTAGATCTGGGCATAGAGACTGCTTTACTCCCCTTCGGATCCTAGGCACTTAACACTCTTATTCTATCAAACAAGTACAACTTTAACCAAATGTTTTGTTCAACTAAGGCGTACAAAGAGCCAGAGGATGTAGCTCAGTAGTAGAGTGCTTGCCTTGTATGTGCAAGGCCCTGGGTTCAATCCCCAGCACCTGAAGAAAAGAAACAAAGAAAAGTAATTTTGCTGGGTGTGGTGACGCGTGCCTGTAATCCCAATACTTGGAAGGTTGAGGCAGGAGGATTGCAAGTTCAAAGTCAGCCTGAGCTACATATGGAGACCCTGTCTCTAAATAACTAACTAAATAAAAAGTGTGTATGTATATTTACCATGTGGTTCACTTTAGTAAAATGGAAAAGTTAATTTTCCCATGCTTATTCATTTCTGGTTATTGTGTGAATGGCAGGTCCTAGTGCAAACAGGAGAAAGAGGGCGGGAGTCCCGAGGGAGGGAGGAGGAGGACAGCAGGGAGGAGCAGCAGGGCGTGCCACTCATACCTCCGATGCCTGTGCCATGTGCTTGCCTTTCTGAGGCCTTCCTCTTCTCATTCTTACAAACCAACCCAAAGATGACACTGATTGCTCGATGACAGCTTTTCGGTGTGTGACAGTGTGTCTGTTTTCCAAATGAGAAAGAGGATGCATGCACATTGGAAGGAGAAGACATTCTTCAAACCCCAATCAGCAACCCCAAACCGCCTTTCTCTTTGTCTCTCAAAATTACAGCTCCTCAAGAAAGGACTCCCTCTTTAAAGCCCTCCTGCTCCATCAGTCTGGCTCTGTTCCAAGTTCCAAATGACCTTCTGCTCGTGACGGAAGTCAGACAGTTCGAGCCCCATTGCCGCAGTAGCGGGCAGAGGGGCAGAGGTCTCTCCACGCTGGGATGGATGCTCATTCTGCAAGAACGTTGAGAGCCCAGCTGCCTGGGCAGAGACCCCAACTATACTTGTAAGTCATGTATTCCAAGCCAAACTCCCTTCCAAGGCAGGCTACCAAGCCAAGCAAGTTCCCGTCATTCTGCAGCCCCTGCAACTATTTTGTCACCAGAAACCTGGAATTACAGAAAACAAACGTGATCTGGAAAAATTCACAGCATGCTGAAATGATAATAGCTGCGTTTGGTCTGCCAGCTGCTAGGCATTAACCACCTTTACTTTTTTCTAATTTTTATGGCACCCACAGAAGGTACTTCTGGACACAGGAGATCAGCCACAGATAGCCGTCAGAATTAGAACCCAGATCTTCTCAGCAACTCTCAACAAGGGCCACTTTTGCCCCCTCGGGGACATTTAGTAAAGTCTGCAGCATTTGGGGACTATAACCAGATGGAGTCCTAGCGGGTCAAGGTTAGAGGTGCTGCTAACTACCCTACAATGCACACGAAGCCCCACAAGTCAGCTTATCCTGGCTAAAATCTCACTGGTGCCAGGGCTAAGAATCCCGTCCCTGATCCCAAGGCCAACTTCATGTCTATGACGTGTGGAGACAGATGAGGTGGTGGGGGGTGACTGGGGTGAAAGTGGACTGCAAAGCACCCTGGCCTGAGATGGGGACGTCCATCCATTTGTCATGGAGGGAGAGGGAGGAAACAGGGAAGGGGTGTGAGCCAACACATCTCCAATCCTTTCAATTAGCCATCCCCTTCATGAGCTCAACCCAACGCCCCGATGGCCCAAGGACACAGAGGACCAGCCTGCTGGATCTGGACAAAACCAGGCGTCCAGTCCAGGGATCGTCTTGCTCTGGCCATCTCTGACTATCGACTGCCTGCCTTGACATTGATGGGGAGCCTAGGCAGCCATCGGGCCTCTTATCTCAGCACCATGACTGGCCAGGGGTTAGGCCTGCCGACATCTCCTTCATCCCCCGCCAGCCTCTGGCTGTCAGCACCTGGAGCTGGGCCAGTGGGGCCAGGCGGGGAGGCTGGTACCAGACACCCAGGCCTGTTCTCTGTCCTCCTTGCTAATAAATGGCCTTCTTGGCGCTGCCGCCCCATGGATCAGTGGCAGCACAGACGCCCTGTCGGAAGAACACCCATTTTTCTCTGCCTGCTTGAAGCAGGAAAAACAGAAGCTTCTTGGATCATAGTAAATGCTTTCTCACATTTTTCTCCATCACCACCAGTCATCAATCAATTCACTAAGCCACCTCATTACCCTCTGGGAAGTTTGCTTCAATCCCTTCCAGAGATGGGCTCAGCCAGAAGAGAATAGGGAATTCACAAGAGCCTTGGTGCCTTCCTGGGCATGCCTTGCCTCGGCTTCAGTTTAAGATGGAGTTTGTCCAGCCCCCAGTGGACACTGTGTGCTCCTCCCATGGGGCTCCAACGATCTGTCCTTCCCTTGCAGGAGCCCCTCACCCACATCTCACTGCTTTACCAGCTCCCTGTTCCCCCACAGGCTGGGGGCTTGTGTGAGACCTGTGCCTGTGGGCTTGCTGGGAACACCCTGTGCACAGCTCACTCTGAATACGGAGAGGAGCCTCGTACTGGGGGCTGGATCCCATCATATTAGTTAGGTGAGCAAGTGGGAGGGACACGTGCAGAGGTACCTTACTGCAGTTCCATTCTTAGGTGCCCGTCTCTTCTACAAAACAGCAATCTCTTTGAAGGCAGGGGCCGAGCCTGCGCTTTGTACTCCCAATTCCTGTCACATTAATACGGGCTGAAATGACTGAAGAAGTGGGAAGAATAATTTGAGGCCATCAGTGAACCTAGATTTGAGATGATCACTGTAGTTCACTTCCAATGTCAACACAGCACCAGATTTGTGTCACTAGATGTGTTTATCAAAAGTCACAGGGTGCTGGGTATGGTAATACATACCTGTAAATCCCAGCTATTCAAGAGGTGGAGATCAAGAGGATAGTGTTTTCAGTCCAGGCTGGGCAAAAAATAGTGAGACCCTGTCTCACTGAAAAATAACTAAAGGAAAAAAGGGCTGGAGGCACGGCATAAGTGATAGAAAGCACTTGCCTAGCAAGCATAAGTCTTTTAGTTCAAACCCTAGCACACTGCCAAAAACAAAAAAAGTCACACTGTCAAAAAAAAAAAGTCACAAAGTTCACCTAAACAAGGTGAACTTTGCTGTATGTAAGTTCAGTGCCGATCATAACCTACAAATCCCTGAAGTCTAAAATTCCCCAAATCACCATCATGAAGACCAATACCCCAAATGCTGGAAACCTAAAAGCCAAAATCCCCAAAACTGCAATACTCATTAGGAAAAAGTTGGCGGGGGGGATATGGAAGAGGGCTAGAAAGCCAAATTCTGGTATGGAATTAGCACATTTGGGGCGACTCAGGATAGGAGCATCTGTTGGTGGAATGAGTGGCTGGGAAGCTGGCACAGTGTTGTTCTGGCTGTGAGCGTAGTGTATCCAGAGGATATCGGTGTGTGAGTCAGAGTGGACCAGGGGCAAAGACGTCCGCCACGTGGGCAGGCACCACCCAACTGAATGTGCAAGATGCATTGATCTCTGTGTGCTGAGAAGTTTTCTTCTGCTGCATTGAGCATCAGCTCAATGCCTTTGAGCTCTACAGCTTACACCAGTGGCCCCCTAGTCCTTGGGCTTTTGTTGGCAGACTGAGTTCCACCCTAGTCTTCTTGGTCCTGGACTTGGACTGAGCCATGCATGGTAATCTCAGCTCCCTGGGCAACAGCACTTTCAGCTGAGATGCGTCTCAGATTTGATCCATCTACTCAGAAATCTTAGGCTCTCTGTCACGGTATTTCAGATGACCACAGGTATAAATCTGCATGCACAGAATACAAACCACAAAGATCCATAGAGACAAGGGTCTAGACATTGTCTTTTTACTTCTTTGTCACGATGGTCTGCCTGCTCACAACCTAAACCCACGTGACTGTCACAGTGCAGCTTTCATACTTGCCAAAATATAGTTACCACCTCTTCCACTGTGTGGTGACCTATGAAGTATTCTGTCATGTTGCTGTTTCTCAAATAAGCTTCCTTTTAGCTGATGGAATGACTCAAGTGGTAGAGCACCTGCCTAGCAAGCATGAGGCCCTGAGTTCAAACCCCAGAGATTATTTTTGGCACTACTGGGGCTTGAACTCAGGTCCTATACCTTGAGCCACTCCACCAGCCCTATTTTTGTGAAGGGTGTTTCGAGATAGGGTCTTTTTTTTTTAATTTTTATTTATTCATATGTACATACAATGTTTGGGTCACTTCTTCCCCCTTTCCCCACCCCGTCCCTTACCCCCCCCACCCCTTCCTCTTACCCCCTTACCCCCTTGCTATCCAGCAGAAACTATTTTGCCCTTATCTCTAATTTTGTTGAAGAGAGAGTATTAGCAGTAATAGGAAGGACCAAGGGATTTTGCTAGTTGAGATAAAGATAGCTATACAGGGAGTTGACTCGCATTGATTTCCTGTGCATGTGTGTTACCTTCTAGGTTAATTCTTCTTGATCTAATCTTTTCTCTAGTTCCTGATCCCCTTTTCCTATTGGCCTCAGTTGCTTTAAAGTATCTGCTTTAGTTTCTCTGTGTTGAGGGCAACAAATGCTATCTAGTTTTTTGGGTGTCTTACCTATCTTTACACCTCCCTTGTGTGCTCTCGCTTTATCATGTGATCAAAGTCCAATCCCCTTGTTGTGTTTGCCCTTGACTAATGTCCACATATGAGGAAGAACATACGATTTTTGGTCTTTTGGGCAAAACTAACCTCACTCAGAATGATGTTCTCCAATTCCATCCATTTACCAGCGAATGATAACATTTCGTTCTTCTTCATGGCTGCATAAATTTCCATTGTGTACAAATATCACATTTTCTTCATCCATTTGTGAGTGGTGGGGCATCTTGGCTGTTTCCATAACTTGGCTATTGTGAATAGTGCTGCAATAAACATGGTTGTGTAGGTGCCTCTGCAGTAACCTGAGTCATTCTTTTGGGTATAATCCCAAGAGTGGTATTGCTGGATCATATGGTAGATCTATGTTTAGATTGCTAAGTACCCTCCAAATTTTTTTCCAGAGTGGTTGTACTAGTTTATATTCCCACCAGCAGTGTAAGAGAGTTCCTTTTTCCCCCGAATCCTCGCCAACACCTGTTGTTAATGGTGTTGCTAATGATGGCTGTTCTAACGGGGGTGAGGTGGAATCTCAGCGTGGTTTTAATTTGCATTTCCTTTATTGCTAGAGATGGTGAGCATTTTTTCTTGTGTTTTTTGGCCATTTGAATTTCTTCTTTTGAGAAAGTTCTGTTTAGTTCACTTGCCCATTTCTTTATTGGTTCATTAATTTTGGGAGAATTTAGTTTTTTAAATTCCCTATATATTCTGGCTATCAGTCCTTTGTCTGATGTGTATCTGGCAAATATTTTCTCTCACTCTATGGGTAGTCTCTTCAGTTTAGAGACCATTTCTTTTGTTGAGCAGAAGCATTTTAGTTTTATGAAGTCCCATTTATCTATGCTGTCTCTTAGTTGCCACGTTGCTGGGGTTCCATTGAGAAAGTTCATGTGAGAGAATTCCAAGATGGCAGCTAGAGGGAGGAAGCAGAAAGCGAGCCTCCTATAGTGAAATCTTGGAGAGATGCCGGAGACACACTTTGCAGGCATAGTCACTGAGAAAAGGCATAACTTTGACCCCTCCACACCTCCTGCCAGTGCAGAGAATCTCCACTTCACATTAAATGGAGAAACGAGGAGAGCCCCCGGGCCACCAGTCGCCGATGCCCAGACGGCTTGGGAAGACATGGACCAGGTGAGCTTCGCAGTACTGTGGTACTCCCACAGACAAGCCTGGGCCAGAGAAGCACAGCCCCCTGAACAGACTGACCTCTACCCCAGGAAAAAAAGAGAAACTGAGTAATAAGCAATAAAAACAAATAAGACATGCAGGAAAGAGGGTGGGGTGCCCTGAGCACCATAGATTGGGGAAAGGGAGTCCTTCCCGGGACTGTAAATAAACAAGCTGGGCGGGCAGGAGAGCCTCTGGTGGGAGCAGGGGCGTGTGCCCAGCAAACAGGAGGGGGAAAGCTGGTGAGAGTGGCGGAGGGAGGAAAACTCTACAGGAGAGGAGGGAAGACCCACTTCCCACATGAACTATAAACAAACATGGCGGCTGGCAGGAGCAGCAGCACTGCCCAGTAACCAGGAGCGGGAAAGCTTGTGAAAGTGGCGATGGGAGGTGAACTGCACAGGAGAGGGGGGAGGACCCACCTCCCAAATGAACTGTAAATAAACACACAGGCCTGAGAACACAGATGCAGTGTCACCTTTCCCAGTGCTTGGAAAGGGGAAAGCTTGTAGCAGAGGCTCACACACAGGAGAAATCTGAGCAACAAAGCCTGCGGGTCCAGGTGAGTGCTAAGCTGACCCCAGAGATCAGAATAAATAACGCCTCCAGCAACAGCAGACTGACAGCAGTGGGCAAGCAAGCCACAGTTGCAGAAACCATTCTTAGAACTGTCTCCAGACTCTTTTTTTTTTTTCTTTGTCTCCCTACCTTTGATGAGAGAACAACCGAATTACACCTGCAAGCTGAAAAACTTACTGAAACTGTATTGCATTTGAACTTGGGACACTTGGTGAGGTTATTTTTGTGTGTGTGTATGTAGTTTTGTTCTTCTTTATGTGTCCCCTTTGATGAGACAACTACAGAACAACATCTGAGGCACCATCTCCAGGAATGGAGACTGTGACTTCACTGCATTTGAACTTGGAGGTTTTTTGGTTTTTTGGGTTTTTTTAATTTTCTATTTTTTCATTTTATTTTAATACATTTTTATAAATAGATTTTTCTTTCATTTACTTATTTTTTTTGATTAGTGATTTTTTATTTTATTTTTTTAAATTTTATTATTCATATGTGCATACAAGGCTTTTAAAAGAAAACATACTACAGGTACTCAATGAGAATTTTATAGAGATGATACTGGATAAGGTCAAACAAAATGTACAGGAGACACTCAAGAAATTCCAAGACAACAAAAATAGAGAATTTGAAAAAACAAAAGAAGAATAAAAGAAACCATAGAAGCACTGTATAAACACCAAAGTGAAAGAGAGAGCATGATGAATAAACAGATAAATGAACTCAGGACAAAAATAGACAACATAAAAGAGGAAAACAGCCAGAGTATGGAAAACCTCAGAAAAAAGAATGAAACAGAACTGCAAAACAAAACGGAAGGCCAATCCAGCAGAATAAAACAAACAGAAGACAGAATCTCAGAACTTGAAAATGAAATGGTGATTAAAGGAAAAACCGAAGAACTATTAATTAAACAACTCAAGACCTGTGAAAAGAAAATGCAAGAACTCACCAACTCCATCAAAAGACCAAACTTGAGAATCATGGGCATTGAAGAAGGAGAAGAGGTGCAAGCAAAGGGAATGCGTAATATATTCAACAAAATAATAACAGAAAATTTCCCAAATCTAGAGAAAGATATTCCCATACAGATGCAAGAGGCCTCCAGGACACCAAAAAGACCAGATCAAAATAGAACTACCCCATGACATATCATCATTAAAACAACAAGTTCAGAAACTGAGGAAAGAATATTGAAGGCTGTAAGAGAGAAAAAACAAGTAACATACAAAGGTAAACCCATCAGAATCACAGGAGACTTCTCAACAGAAACATTAAAAGCAAGAAGAGCATGGAGTGAGATCTTCCAGGCACTGAATGAAAATAACTTCAACCCCAGGATACTCTACCCAGCAAAACTATTATTCAAAATAGATGGAGCAATAAAAGTCTTCCATGATAAGCAGAAACTAAAACAATATATGACCACAAAGCCACAACTACAAAGGACCATAAACTCTAAAGTTGATACAGGAAAGAGTAGGAAATACTCTGGAATTAGTAGGTATAGGTAAGAACTTTCTTAACAAAACCCCAGCAGCACAGCAACTAAGAGATAGCATAGATAAATGGGACCTCATAAAACTAAAAAGCTTCTGTTCCTCAAAAGAAATGGTCTCTAAACTGAAGAGAACACCCACAGAGTGAGAGAAAATATTGGCCAACTATACATCAGACAAAGGACTGATAACCAGAATATATAGGGAACTTAAAAAACTAAATTCTCCCAAAATTAATGAACCAATAAAGAAATGGGCAAGTGAACTAAACAGAACTTTCTCAAAAGAAGAAATTCAAATGGCCAAAAAACACAAGAAAAAATGCTCACCATCTCTAGCAATAAAGGAAATGCAAATTAAAACCACGCTGAGATTCCACCTCACCCCCGTTAGAACAGCCATCATTAGCAACACCATTAACAACAGGTGTTGGTGAGGATTCGGGGAAAAAGGAACCCTCTTACACTGCTGGTGGGAATGTAAACTAGTACAACCACTCTGGAAAAAAATTTGGAGGCTACTTAAAAATCTAAACATTGATCTACCATTTGATCCAGCAATACCACTCTTGGGGATATACCCAAAAGACTGTGACACAGGTTAATCCAGAGGCACCTGCACACCCATGTTTATTGCGGCACTATTCACAATAGCCAAGTTATGGAAACAGCCAAGATTCCCCACCACTGACGACTGGATTAAGAAAATGTGGTATCTATATACAATGGAATTTTATGCAGCCATGAAGAAGAACAAAATGTTATCATTCGCTGGTAAATGGATGGAATTGGGGAACATCATGCTGAGTGAGGTTAGCCTGGCCCAAAAGACCAAAAATCGTATGTTCTCCCTCATATGTGGACATTAGATCAAGGGCAAACACAACAATGGGATTGGACTATGAGCACATGATAAAAGCGAGAGCACACAAGGGAGGGGTGAGGATAGGTAAGACACCTAAAAAACTAGCTAGAATTTGTTGCCCTTAACGCAGAGAAACTAAAGCAGATACCTTAAAAGCAACTGAGGCCAATAGGAAAAGGGGACCAGGCACTAGAGAAAAGGTTAGATCAAAAAGAATTAACCTAGAAGGTAACACCCACCCACAGGAAATCAATGTGAGTCAATGCCCTGTATAGCTATCCTTATCTCAACCAGCAAAAACTCTTGTTCCTTCCTATTATTGCTTATACTCTCTCTTCAACAAAATTAGAAATAAGGACAAAATAGTTTCTGCTGGGTATTGAGGGGGTTGGGGAGAGAGAGAGGGGGGTGGAGTGGGTGGTAAGGGAGAGGGTGGGGGCAGGGGGGAGAAATGAACCAAGCCTTGTATGCACATATGAATAATAAAATTTTTAAAAATATATTTTAATGCAAAAAAAGAAAAAAGAGAGAGAGAAAGTTCTTGCCTATATCTATTAATTCCAGAATATTTCCTACTCTTTCCAGTACCAACTTTAGAGTTTGGGGTCTGAGATTAAGATCCTTGATCCATTTTGAGTTAATATTGGTATAGCGTGATAAACATGGATCTAGTTTCAGTTTTTTGCAGACTGCTAACCAGTTTTCCCAGTAGTTTTTGTTGAAGAGGCTGTCTTTTCTCCATCGTATATTTTTAGCACCTTTGTCAAAGACAAGTTGGTTATAGTTGTGTGGCTTCATATATGGATCCTCTATTCTGTTCCACTGGTCTTCATGTCTGTTTTTGTGCCAGTACCATGGTGTTTTTATCATTATTGCTTTGTAATATAATTTGAAGTCAGGTATCGTGATACCTCCAGCATTGTTCTTTTGACTGAGTATTGCCTTGGCTATTCGTGGCCTCTTGTGTTTCCATATAAATTTAATGGTAGATTTTTCAATCTCTTTAATGAATGTCATTGGGATTTTGATGGGAATTGCATTAAACATGCAGATTACTTTTGGGAGTATAGACATTTTTACTATGTTGATTCTACCAATCCATGAGAATGGGAGATCTCTCCACTTTCTATAGTCTTTCTCAATCTCTTTCTTCAGAAGTTTATAGTTTTCCTTGTAGAGGACTTTCACATCCTTTGTTAGGTTTACACCTAGGTATTTGATTTTTTTTGAGGCTATTGTAAATGGAATTGTTTTCATATATTGTTTCTCAGTTTGTTCATTATTAGTGTATAGAAATGCTAATGATTTTTCTATGTTGATTTTATATCCTGCTACCTTGCTATAGCTGTTGATGGTATCTAGGAGTTTTTGAGAAGAATTTTTTGGGTCTTTAAGGTATAGGATCATGTCATCTGCAAATAGGGATATTTTGACAGTTTCTTTACCTATTTGTATTCCTTTTATTCCTTATTCTTGCCTAATTGCTCTGGCTAGGATTTTCAGTACTATGTTGAATAGGAGTGGAGATAGTGGGCATCCTTGTCTGGTTCCTGATTTTAGAGGGAATGGTTTCAGTTTTTCACCATTAAGTATAATGCTGACTGTATGTTTGTCATATATAGCTTTTATAATGTTGAGGCACTTTCCTTCTATTCCTAGTTTCTTAGAGCTTTTGTCATGAAATGGTGTTGGATCTTATCAAAGGCTTTTTCTGCATCTATTGAGATGATCAAGTGGTTTTTGTCTTTTCTTCTGTTAATGTGGTTTATTACATTTATTGATTTTCGTATGTTGAACCATCCCTGCATTTCTGGGATGAAGCCTACTTGGTCATGGTGAATGATCTTTCTTATGTGTTGTTGAATTCGGTTTGCCATTATTTTATTGAGGATTTTTGCATCAATGTTCATTAATGAGATTGGCCTATTGTTCTCCTTTTTGAAGGTGTCTTTGCCTGGTTTTGGGATAAGTGTAATACTGGCTTCATAAAATGTGTTTGGCAGTTTTCCTTCCCTTTCTATTTCATGGAACAATTTAAGGAGGGTTGGTTTCAGTTCTTCTTTAAAGGTCTGATAGAATTCAGCAGAAGATCCATCAAGTCCTGGACTTTTCTTTTTGGGGAGATTCTTGATTGCTGCTTCAATTTCATTTTGTGTTATAGATCTATTCAGGTGATTAATTTCCTCTAGGTTCAGTTTTGGATGATCCTATGTATCTAGAAATCTGTCCATTTCTTTATGATTTTCAAATTTATTTGAATATAGGTTCTCAAAATAGTCTCTGATGATTTCCTGGACTTCCATGGTGTTTGTTGTTATCTCCCCTTTTGCATTCCTGATTCTACTAATTTGGTTTTTTTTTTCTCTCCTCATTTTAGTCAGGATTGCCAGGGGTCTGTCAATCTTGTTTATTTTTTCAAAGAACAAACTTTTTGTTTCATTAATTGTTTGTATGGTTTTTTTGGTTTCTATTTCTATTTCAGCTCTAATTTTTATTATTTCTCTCCTCTATTTGTTTTGGGATTTGCTTGTTCTTGTTTTTTCTAGGAGTTTGAGATGTATCATTAGGTCATTGATTTGGGATCTTTCAGTCTTTTTAATATATGTACTCATGGCTATAAACTTTCCTCTCAGGACTGCCTTTACTGTGTCCCATATGTTCTGGTAGGTTGTGTTTTCATTTTCATTATGTTCCAGGAACTTTTTAATTTCCTCTTTTATTTCACCAATGACCCATTGTTCATTAAGCAATGAGTTATTCAGTTTCCAGCTGTTTGCATGTTTTTTGTCTTTACTTTTGTTGTTGACTTCTAGTTTTATTGCATTGTGATCAGATAGAATGCATGATATAATTTCTTTTTTTTTTATATTTGCTGAGGCTTGCTTTGTGCCCTAGGATATGATCTATTTTGTAGAAGGTTTCATGGGCTGCTGAGAAGAATGTATATTGTGTAGAAGTTGGATGAAATGTTCTGTAGACATCAAATAGGTCAATTTGATCTATTATATATTTTAGATCTAGGATTTCTTTATTTTTTGTTTGGATGACCTATCTATTGATGGTAATGGGGTGTTAAAGTCTCCCACAACCATTGTGTTGGAGTTAATATATGCTTTTAGGTCCTTCAGGGTATGTTTGATGAAATTGGGTGCATTGACATTGGGTGCATATAGGTTGATAATTATTATTTCCTTTTGGTCTATTTCCCCTTTTATTGGTATGGAATGTCCTTCTTTATCTCATTTGATCAATGTAGGTTTGAAGTCTACTTTGTCAGAGATAAGTATTGTTACTCCTGCCTGTTTTCGGGGGCCACTGGCTTGGTAAATCTTCTTCCAACCTTTCATCCTAAGCCTATGCTTATTTCTGTCAGTGAGATGGGTCTCTTGTAAACAACAAATTGTTGGATCTTCCTTTTTAATCCAGTTCATCAAACAATGCCTTTTGATGGGGGAATTAAGTCCATTAACATTAAGTGTTAGTACTGATAGGTGTGTGGTAATTCCTGTCATTTAGTTGTCTTAGTTGTTTGAAGGTTTGATTGTGTGTACCTAAGTTGAGGTTACTCTCTACTTTCTTGCTTTTTCTTTTCCTGTAGCTTTTTGCTGCCTGCCCTTTCATGGTTATGTTGGGTTTCATTTTCTGTGTGCAGAATCCCTTGAAGAATCTTTTGTAGTGGTGGCTTTGTGGTCACATAATTGTTTTAGTTTCTGCTTATCATGGAAGACTTTTATTAGAGTAGCCTAGGGTTGAAGTTATTTTCATTCAGTGCCCAGATCTCACCCCAAGCTCTTCTTGCTTTTAATGTTTCTGTTGAGAAGTCTCCTGTGATTTTGATGGGTTTACCTTTGTATGTTAATTGTTTTTTCTCTCCTACAGCCTTTAATATTCTTTCTTGGGTCTCTGTATTTGTTGTTTTAATGATGATATGCCATGGGGTAGATCTGTTTTGGTCTGGTCTGTTTGGTGTTCTGGAAGCCTCTTGCATCTGTATGGGAATAGCTTTCTCTAGATTTGGGAAATTTTCTGCTATTATTTTGTTGAATATATTATGCATTCCCTTTGCTTTCACCTCTTCTCCTTCTTCAATGCCCGTGATTCTCAGGTTTGGTCTTTTGATGGAGTCAGTGAGTTCTTGCATTTTCTTTTCACAGGTCTTGAGTTGTTTAACTAATAGGTCTTCAGTTTTTCCTTTAATTACCATTTCATCTTCGAGTTCTGAGATTCTGTCTTCTGTTTTTTCTGTTCTGCTGGATTGCCCTTCTGTTTTGTTTTGTAATTCTGTTTCATTCTTTTTTCTGAGGTTTTCATATCCTGAGTCATTTCCTCTTTAATATTGTCTATTTTCAACCTGAGTTCATTTATCTCTTTATTAATCATGTTCTTTGTCTCACTTTGGTGTTTATACAGTGCTTCTATGGTTTCTTTTATTTCTTCTTGTGCTTTTTCAAATTCTCTATTTTTGTTGTCTTGGAATTTCTTGAGTGTCTCCTGTACATTTTGGTTGACCATATCCAGTATCATCTCTATAAAATTCCTCATTGATTACTTGCAGGATTTCTTCTTTCAGAGTGGGCTTCATTGGGTTCTTTGGCATAGTTTATCTTCATTTTGTTGGAGTCTGGATCTGAGTATCTGTTTTCTTCATTTCCCTCTGGTTCCTGTACTAAATTTTTGCTGTGAGGAAACTGGTTTCCCTGTGTTTTCTGTCTTCACATCATTGCCCTTCGTGTTGTTATTGTGCCTGTACTGTGTGCAATTAAGTATTTTCTAGCTTGTAATAATAACAATGGTGATATTTTGAATGGAAGGGTGAGAGGAGAAGGAAAGCAAAGAAGTTAAAGAAAGAGGGAAAAACAAGTAAATAAACAAAAAAAGACCCAAAACAAACAAACAAACAAAAAGTTTCAAAGATATAAACAGGGAGAGATAGTGTACTAATCAACAGTAAGCTGAACAGGCATTAGAGAGATAAAGGATTGAGATAAATAAATAAATAAAAATAAAAATAAAAAATAAAAAAACTCCAAGTTCAAATGCAATAAAGTTTCAGTCTTAATAATTTTGGTGTTATTCCCTTAGCCTCCAATCCTGGAGATGGTGTCTCAGAAGTAGTTCTGTCATTATCTCATCAAAGGGGAAACAAACTAAGCCAACCAAAACAAAACACCACAAAGTGTCCCAAGTTCAAATGCAATACAGTTTCACTAAGTTTTTTAACATGCACATGTAGTTTGGTTGTTTTCTCATCAAAGGTAGGGAGTAAAAAAAAAAAAGAGTCTGGAGACAGGTCTGTGAATGGTATCTGCAGCTGTGGCTCACCTGCCCACTGCTGTCAGCCTGCTGTTGCTGGCGGCGTTATTTATGCAGATCTCTGGGGTGAGCTCAACACTCACCTGGCCCCGCAGGCTTTGTTTACTCAGAGTTCTCCTGTGCCTGAGCTGCTGCTACAAGTTTTCCCAGCACATTGGGGGAGGTGACACTGCACCCGCTTTCTCAGGCCTGTGTGTTTATTTACAGTTCACATGGGAAGTGGGCCTTCCCCGCTCTCCTGTGGAGTTTTCCTCCCACCGCCAATTTTACAACCTTTCCCGCTCCTGGTTGCTGGGCATGTGCCGCTGCTCCTGCCTTCTCTGGCTGGCTTGTGAGGGATTTCCCCTCCCCCCCCTTCAGCACTCAGGGCACCCTGCCCTCTTTGCTACGTGTCTTTTTTGTCATTATTGCTTATTATTCAGTTTTTTTTTTCTTTTTTCCCTGGGTGGGGTCGGTCTGTCCAGGGGGCTATGCTGATCTGGCCCAGGGTTGTCTGTGGGAGTACCACATGCCACTTAGCTCACCTTGTGGTCTGCATCTTCCCAAGCAGTCTGGGAGCTGGCGTCTGGTGGCGGCGCAGGGGCCCTCCTGGTTTTTCCGTTTAACGTGAAGTGGGGATGCTGTGCGCAGGCTGGAGGTGTGGAAGAGTCAAAGTTTTGCCTCTTCTTGGTGGTCTTTCCTGTAAGGTGTATCTCCAGTGTCTTTCCAAGATTTTACTTTAGGAGGCACGCTTTCTGCTTCCTCCCTCTGGCTGCCATCTTGGAATCCCTCGAGATAGGGTCTTGAGAACTATTTGCCTGAGCCGGCTTCAAGCCTCAATCCTCCTGATCTCTGCCTCCTCAGTAGCTAGGATTACAGGTATGAACCACTGGTGCCTGACTAAAAAAAATTTTTTAATTTTTTTTCTAGATTTATTTTTCAGGATCTTGATATTACAAGATTTTAACTTTTGGGATTTTTTATGGCCCAAAATCATATAAGTTAACTTAATTTTCTCTAAATGTAAAAGAGTATAAAAACATAATGGGAAATAAATCTCTTTTCTCTAATATGTCATCATGACCATTATAAAATTTTAGAGCAACTTTCTCCCTTATATGTTTTGCAAAGAGACAATGCGTGGGATTATAGGAGCATCAGCTAGCTCACTGTGGAACCAAATGGAGCCTAAATTATCTTCAGCACACAGTGTCGTCTGACTCTTTGTACAAGTTCCTGGTGGAAATGACACATTTTGGCTCTGAAGGTGCCAGTCAGCCTAGATATGTCTTCAGAGACTCAATGTTCTTTTAGCAGAATATCACTCTATTGGATTGAACAAATGGTATGTGCTAAAATTCCTGATTTTTAAAACTTGTTTTGCCTGAGGCATTTATTCACCTCTGGTTCACACATTGCATCATAAGATGGCTTACTCGGAGAGCAGGGACAGCTTTGGGGGACATAGAGACAGCACGGCACCACAGAAACAATGCATGCATAATGGAAAGCATCTCATAATTTAAAAAATCACTAGCTTTGCAGTGGTAAAAAAAATACTGAAGAGAGCACAGATGTCATATCTTTGGGACTAAGCAATTTGCCAGGGTCCTTTATGACTCAGGCTGAAGGTCGCCAGCCTCGGGCAGAGGAAGTCCAGGCGGCACAAATGAACACATGGCGAGTTTCGTAGGGTGTTGCTTTGCTTGACTTGCAGCTTTGTAGGGATTGAATTTAATGTGAAAATTTTCTTTCTCTTTTTACATCTTTTAATTATTACACTATTGTGGCACTGGGGGTACATTGTGACACTTGCAAAAGTTCTCACAATATACCATAGTTAAACTCCCCCTCCATCATTCTCCTTCATCCTCCCTCCCCCATTCCTGGAATGGTTTCAACAGGCCTCATTTTTCCATTTTCCTACATGAGTACATTGGTGTGAACATTTTCAAACCTTTGATTTCCTGCACTGATGCAGTATTCTGGTGTCTCTTGAAGAATCAGAAAGGTCCAGTCATGCTGGATGCAAGTCCCCACATTGCTTCTGTAGAAGAAGCCAGTGCCCTCTAGCTTTCGTGTCCTCACTTCTGTGGTCTTTGTGGCCTTTGATTTGCATCCCCGGCCTACAGAATGGCCAAGTATTTGCAGCACTTGTGCAGCTCTCTTGCGGGTGCTGGGCTGATGTGCCCCTCCCCCCATGAGCTGGGCACTGGCACAGGAAGGCTCAGATATTCAGAAACCAACGTGTCTGTGCAGTGTGCACATGGCCTAGCATGGTGTTTCTGGCAGCACACAGGCAACCTCCAAAAGGAGCAGTGGCTGTGCCTCAATGACATGCTGCTGTCCCCTGGGACCTACAGGGGATGACCTCTGGCCTGCTGTGCTTTGGAGACTTCCTTCTGCAAACAGAGCAGAGCTGTGTGGTTGCAGGGATCCCATTGCTTCCACGGCCACAGGTTCTCATCTGTGTCACTGCTGAGGCAGGGGCTGGGGCTCTGGCTTCAGAGACCTTCTGATTTGACTGCTCACACCCTGTGTTGTACTGGCTTTCAGTGTATGTTTCATTTCATCAGTACTAGAGCGACTTTCCTGTGGACAGGTGAAATGCCCAAGGTCTCATCTTCTATGGCAAATTAATGTGCGTTAGCCACATGGCTCATACTCTGTTCTAGATTGAACTAGCAGCCAACTTCCTTGCCTAAGAAAGGTTGTAAAGACAAATGGCAAGCAGTCATGGTGGGAACTACAGCTGAGGCCACACACACAGGAAGCTTGGCCCCTGCCTGCTCCGCACCATAGACAGGACTGTCTGCTTTGCCCTGCCAGGCTGGGGCTTCACCACATCCTCTAAGATGCAGTGCTATGGCAGTGGTGTCACCTGTTAAGCCTAAGAACAGGTATTGGGTAGCTGTTATGTTCTCTATCAGAAAGTCCTTAGTGGTGCCTGTAATCCCAGATACTTGAGAGGCAGAGATAGGAAGGTCGTGGCTCAAGACCAGCCCAGGCAAAAAGTTAGTGAGACCCCCATCTCAAAGAACAAGCAGGTGTGATGGTGCACACCTGTCCTCCCAACTCCACGGGAGTTGGGGATAGGAGGATAGTGGTCTGAGACTGGCCAGGGCAAAAGGTCAAGATTCTATCTGAAAAGTTACTAAAGCAAAAAGGGCTTGGAGAATGCCTGCCAAGCAAGCGCGATGTCCAGAGTTCAAAACCCCAGAACTGCTAAAAAATTTCTGAAAGAGTTCAGAGGGTCTGCCTTCTCTCTAAAGACTGCACAGTTTGAAACAGCCCCCACTGCACTGCGGGAGGAGGTAGGTAGCTACACCCACATCAGATACAGAAATTAGCCCAGGAACCATGAGGGGGGTAAGCACTGCTGTGTCAGCCCTGCCGCTGGTCAGCAGGTCCCCACTTGAACTTCGTCACCATCTTCCAACATCTCCACCAACAGTCTTAAAAAAAAAATCAGTGGCAGGTATGAAACTCGTAGGATCCTGAATGCAAAATGTTAATCAATTTTTAAAAGTTTAAAGCTTTGAAAACCTTTTCTGGGACAATGTTAGGTGATGTCTTCACCATTGGAAGCCCACAAATAGCTTTTCCTTTTATTTTGCTGCATTTTGTAGCTGATTCTTACCATGTTGGACTTTTCACTGGACTGGAGCTGTGTAGGGGAGTTTATGAACCCTTCCAGATGCTCATGGGTAAAACCATGACTTAGCAGACCCAGAATTGGTTATTCTCACAGCCTCAACCATGTATCCTAAGGTCCTGCCTGAGCAGGGCCCAGGGCCACCCTCCCTAGAGCAGTGAGACAAGACAGTGTCCGGATTTGCCACAGCAAATCCAAGAACCTGGAGTCACTCGTGAGCCTTCCCACCCCCCATGCAGCTGACTGGCCCCCAAATATGGCCCAGGTACTCTGGCTCCAGCTGGATGAGTTGAGGTATTCATAACTCGGAACAGGGACAGGAGACCTAACCATGTGGAGTGGTTTTTAGTCTCCCCTATAACAAAAATGCTACAAACCAATTCCAGGCCTGGGCTTCTGGGTGCCCATTGTCCCCTGGATGACACAAAGTTCTCCAGGCAGGAGGGCCACAGTCCTGCCTGCGTTTCTCTAAAACAGTCCCTGCTGTCACTTTGGACAATGCTGGTGGCCTTGGCCAGCCATTAGCTTTCTTTTCCCAGTGTGGTCTCAGCCATTGCCTCCTTCCAACACTTCCGCTGCTGATTAAAGGAAGGGTCCTTGTCTACAAGTGTAAGAACTCTCCCAAACCACCTCTCTTTTTTTTTTTTTTTTGAACAGTCACTTTTATTTTATGCAAACATTCAGGTTTTGAGACCTTAATGTGTTTCTTCAGCACCAGATCAAAAATAGTAATACTAAGGCCAGGCAGGGTCCTCAGGACTACTCAGAGCCCTAACGCTGATTACGTTTAATTCCATGGATTGACATTCAGGTTTGAACAACCCTACGAGCAAGGTTATCTATCACCATTGCCATTTTACAGGGGTATGGGGAAACTGAGGCATGGAGAGGTTAAGCAACACTCCTGGTTGTGTAGTAAGTGATAAAACTGGGATTCAAACCCAGATCATCCAACTCCAGGTGGAAAAGGAGAGAGTGACAGGCAAGTTGTCCTGGACATCAGCAACTGGTTGCTGTCCCTGGACTCACTGGATACGTCCTGCCTCTCAGGAGAGATGTTTTCTAGGCACCTATTTCTGCTCAGTTAGCAATTGGGCGGCAGGCTGTCCCTGCAAATAGAAGAAGCAAATAGAAGCCTGGTGGCTTCCCTCTGATGTCCCTGGCCACAGATTGGAAGGCAGAATCCCTCCCACATCTCACCCTAGCCTTCCTCCAGAGTTCCTCCCTATCTTGCCCTTCTCAGGTTTTGCTGGCTGTTGGCTGCAGATTGGGTTCATGTGTGTCCTTGTGCTATGATGACCCTGGTTTTAGCCTCTGAGGGAGGGCAGGGGCCTCCCATCCCCTCTGTAAAGGAAGGGATTTCACAGACAGTGGAGGCAGCTTCTCAGCCCTGAAGAGCAAGCATCACAATTTGCAAAAATACTTGGCAGGACTCACATTATTTTCCTGACCCTTAAGGAACTGTTAAATGGTTCTGATCACAAATACACTCTGCTGCTCATTTGCTTTTCAGCTTGCATAACCTAGCAGATTTTACCTGAAGGTATAATTAAAAAAAAAAAAGCAATCTAACATTGTACGGATGTGTAGATTTTTTTTTTTTTTGCAATAGTGGGATTTGAACTCAAGGTCTGCTAGACAGCTGCTCTACCACTTAAGCCACTGTTTGCTTTGGCTATTTTTAGATAGGGTCTCTCATTTTTGCCCAGGCAGGCCTGGCTGGAGATAATCTCACCTATGCCTCTCACTTTTTTGGGGAGGGGGAAGGAGGCTGGATTGGCCTCCAAACACAATCCTCCCAATCCTCCTGATCTCCACCTTCCAAGTAGCTGAGATTGGAGATATGAGCCACCACGCCTGGCTAGAATACCTTTGCATTCTTAAAGAAGTGGTCCGAGCCTTGGCTCCGGAGAGCCTTTCTACACTCAATTGCCAGTCCATCCCCGGGTGGGATCGATCACTGCAGAAGCTCAGAGGGTGGAGTCCCGGCTTGGACAATTTTGGAGCTCTCCATGCAATTCTGAAAACCACTGCTAACTCCATTGCTTCAGAAATCACTCTGCCTGTGCCCCAGTGCGCTTTCTCTCTTGACCCTGGGCTGTTTCCCTCAGTGAGGAGCTCAGTGGTTTAGGGTTGACTGTGTTTAACACATGTCCTGAGGGCTTCCTGAGCAAATGTTTGCCAGGTGGTTGGTCTGTGATCTCAATAAATAGTCCCAAGAACACTGCTGCAGATGGGAAGCAACTTGTTCCCGTTTTATAGATGGGGAAACTCAGGCTCAGAAAAAATACTTTGCTCAAAGTCAAGCAGCTGAAAAGTGGAGGAATCAAAAAGTCAAAACTCTAGGATCTCCCTGAGGGGTCGGGGGGAACTTCTGAATTCTTCCCGTGACTAAAATCTGAAAATGGTTTGGTTTTTCATAAGCTTCAGACTTTCTAGGCCATCATTCACAAATGTGAGCTGTGAATTCCTGTGTGCACCTGACTCTGAATACACATCCCATCACCAGTGCCTCCTTCCCAGGCTCCTCTGTCCTGACATTTAAGAGTCTTCATGGATTGCAGTTCCAGAGCCCAGTGACAATGGCACACAGGGCCATCCAAAGGACCATGACAGGTGAAAGGGCACAAGCCAAACCAGCCATGTGTGAGTTCTCTCTGACATGGAGGACCTTGCTGGTCCCTCACAACACCTTGAGCTGTGCATACCCCTATTCTGCAAATGGCCCCGGGAGTTTCTGTCACACACGGGATGCTTCAGAGCAGGCAGTGCTAGGGAGGGTTGTCACCAGGGGGAGCCAGAGCTCGGGACATCCCGGCTGTCCTCCTCCTGCAGCCCGCCAGTGCCAACCCTATAAAGCTGCAGTGGATCCTTGGCTTCTCCTTCCTCCTGTCGTCTTCCTTCCTCTCCCTCCTTCTCTCCCATTTTCTTTGCTTATTTCCAAGTGTCAGGAGTGCACTGGGACATGCGACCCAAAGAGAAAAGAGGCAGCTGGAGGCTGGAGCCAGTGGCAGAGCCCCTGCCTGTATGCGCGAGGCCCTGGCTCCATCCCGAAATGCGAAATTGAAAAGGAAAAAAACAAAAAAGAGAAGTGTACGTGGGAATCTCGTTCTTGTGCCAGAGCCTCAGCTCAAAGTCTGGGGAGACACAGGGCTTCTGAGTGAACAGCAGCAGTCCACGGTGTGCACACCTCCCGGTCAGCTCCTGCTCTCTGCACAGAAGCACAAAACAGCCCTAGGTAAAGATTTGAACAGAAAACTGAACACCTCCAATGCAAGGGAGTTGATATATGATTGATCTGTATGATTTCATCACAAAATTTTAAATTGGTTGTCTAACACCAAAATCTTCTGAATAATAGATACATGAAACTATATACACACTATCAGAAATGTTTTTGTTTTTTAATATTTTCTTTCTTTTATTTTTTGGTGGGACTGGGGTTTGAACTCAGGTCTTCAAGCTTGCAAAGTGGGTGCTCTACTGCTTGAACCACACCTCCAGTCCATTTTGCTCTGGCTATTTTTTTTTTATTGTGCTGGGTAGGAGTGCATTGTGGTATTTACAAAGGTCCTTACCATGTATCAAATATATCACACTTGAATTCACCCCCTCCACTGGTCTTCTTTATCTCCCCTCCCCCCATTCCTGGAATACTTTTGACAGGTCTTGTTTTTCCATTTACATACATGTGCACACATGTTTTGCACCGTATTCACCCTCCTACACACTTTCCCCATCACCTCTCTCCTCTCACGGGTGCCAGCCCTCCCCCACCCCCAATACATCCCTGGGCAGGACTTGTTCAGCCCTCTGTTCTCTGATTTTGTAGAAAAAAAGAAAAAAATGACATTCTAGCTTGTTTGAGAAAAAGGTAGCTACACAGGGAGTTTCCTTGCAATATTTCCATGTATATATACTGTAACACCAATGGGTTTATTTATCTTCTTTAATTTTCTTCATTCTACCTTAGTCCTTTCTTATGGTGATTTCAGTTGGTTTAAGATTTCTATGTTCATTCTTGTTTAGGGAGTGTATCAATCCTACTCAACTTCTTAGTTTCCTTACCCCTCCTGTGCGTGACCTCCTCTTAGTGTTTTGTAATTTTGTATTAGGTCTGTATTCCACATGCACAGCAAAAAGCATGTGACTTTTGCCTAGAGAGCTGGAGAACATCACCTTAAGTGAAGTTAGCAGGTTCAGAAAGCCAAAAGTCACATGTTCTCTCTCATATGTGGAAAGTAGACCTAATACAAACCCAGCAATATTACAAAACACTAAGGGGAGGTAGACAACATTCTCCATCTCCATCTGTTTACCTGTGAATGACAAAATTTCATTCTTCTTCGTGGCTGAGTAAAATCACATTGTGTATAAATACCACATTTCTTAATCCATTCGTCAGTAGTGGGGCATCTTGGCTGTTTCCATAACTTGGCTATTGTGAACAGTGCTGCAATAAACATGGGTGTGCAGGTGCCTCTGGAGTAACCTGAGTCACATTCCTTTGGGTATATCCCCAGGAGTGGGATTGCTGGATCATATGGCAGATCTATGTTTAGTTTTTTAAGAAGCCTCCATATTGTTTTCCAGAGTGGTTGCACTAGCTTACATTCCCATCAGCAGTGTACAAGGGTTCCTTTTTCCCCGCATCCTCACCAACATTTGTTGTCATTTGTGTTCCTATTATGATAGGGGTGAGGTGGAATCTTAGTGTGATTTTGATTTGCATTTCCTTTATGGCCAGGGATGGTGAGCACTTTTTCGTGTGTTTTTTGGCCATTTGAATTTCTTTCTTTGAAAAAGTTCTGTTCCGTTCTTTTGCCCATTTCTTCATTGGGTAATTGATTTGGGGGACTTTAGTTTTTTGAGTTCCCTATATATTCTGGTTATCAGTCCTTTGTCTGATGTGTAGCTGGCAAATATTTTCTCCCACTCTGTGGGTGGTCTCTTCAGTTTAGAGAACATTTCTTTTGTTGTGCAGAAGCTTTTTAATTTCATGTAGTCCCATTTGTCCATCCTTTCTCTTAGTTGCTGAACCACTTGAGTTCTAGCAAGGAAGTCCTTGCCTATGCCTATTGCTTCCAGTGTATTCCCTGCTCTTTCCTGTACTAGCTTCAGGGTTTCAGGTCTGATATTAAGGACCTTAATCCACTTTGAGTTGATACTTGCACAGGGTGAAAAACATGGATCTAGTTTCAGTTTTCTGCAGCCAGATAACCACTTTTCCCAGCAACATTTGTTGCTGTCTTTTCTCCATGGTATGTTTTTGGCACCTTTGTCAAAAATTAGGTGGGCATAGCTGTGTGGATTCATATCTAAGTCCTCTATTCTATTCCATTGCTCTTCGTGTCTGTTTTTGTGCCAGTTTTTTTTTTTCATGCTGTTTTTATAGCTATGGCTCTGCAGTATAATTTGAAGCAGGTATCGTGATGCCTCCAGCTTTGCTCTTTTTGCTCAGTATTGCCTTGGCTATTCATGGTCTCCTGTGTTTCCAAATGAATTTTAGGGTAGATTTTTCAATCTCTGTGATGAATGTCATTGGGATTTTGATGGGAATTGCACTAAACATGTAGATTACTTTTGGTAGTGTAGCCATTTTTACTATGTTGATTCTACCAATCCATGCTGCTCTGGTTATTTTGGAGAAGGGGTCTTGAGAGCTAGTTGTCCAGGCTGGTCTCAAACTGCAATTCTCCTGATCTCAGCCTCCTAAGTAGCTGGGACTACATGCATGAGTCAGTCATCAGTGCCCAGCTGGATTTAAACATTCTTAAGGCTTCTCAATATAATATTTGCCACATAATGAGATGGGGAAAAATATTTTTTGGTAGTACTGTTTGAGCTCAGGGTCTTGCACTTGCTAGGCAGACACTCTACCATTTGAGCCACATCTCCAAGCCCCTTTTGATTTGGTTATTTTTGAGATAGGGTCTTACTTTGTGCCCAGAACAGCCTGGACCTCCATCCTTCTATTTATGCTTCCCTCATAGCCAGAATGACAAGTTTGTGCCACTGCACCAGCTATTGGTTGAGATAGGGTCTCAAGAACTTTTTGCCTGGACTGGCTTCAAACAGAGATCCTCCCAATCTCTGCCTCACCAGGATTACAGGCATAAGCCACCATACCTGGCCAGCAAAAACAGCTTTTAAATCATGGAATTAAAATCAATTTGCTTTTGAGTCATAGAGCTCATTAAAGAAGATAGTTAGGCTACTGGCACCTAGGTGTTAGAGAGGAGGGACTTGATTTTATTAAACTTCCCCAAGGTCTGTCAGAGTATGGTGGCATGACATATGGTGCTCACTGAGTATTTATCAAATTGATTAATGAATGAGAGATTTATGACAACCTGGTTTTCTCAATTCACGCCTAAATAAAGACAGTACTGCCAAGCCTCCAGGTAGCCCACCTGAGAAGACAGGCTCTCCAGAGTAGGACCCAGGCACACAGCAATAAAGAGCAGTGGCAGTAACAGGCACACTAATTCTTCCCCTTGCTATTTTCACCTTACACTTTTGTCCTGGTAAGGAATTATTTGGTGAAAAATAACAAAAAATCCACTCAACCAAGGCTAAGGGAAATTTGCAAAGAGAATAATACAGGAAGGACTGAAGGATCTTTCACAGAAGTAAGCAGGAAGTGTCGCCCACCCTTGGCATGACCTAGAAACGGGAGCAGCAAAACACTAGCATGAAACCGCAACACCCCTTCCACTTCTTTCCCCTTGTCAAGTGGCCTGTCTTCTCCTCCTGCACAGAGTTCTCTCTTTCTGCAGACGATTTCCTCCTATTTCAGCTAGTGTTGTAATGCAGAACTCCAACTGGATATGACCAAATTCAACACCACTTTGGAGACATGTTTCAAGTTGCCTGTGACTATCTACCTTTTGTGCATATTTCATTTTCTGCAGCATCTGGAAGGTGTATTCACAAAGTTGGTGATTTAAGTATGTGCATTTTTCTGGAGAGGAAAACTTCCTGAGTGGGAAAAGAAGTCATGGAAAACACGTGAGGTTGCAGTACAGGTGGGCTGGAGCCAGAGGGAAAGGTCCTTAGCAGTGGCCCAATGTGACACTTGGGCTCCAAGTCAAGAGTATACATTTGAGTAACACAGAAGGGCTCTGCACTGCAAACTTCTGCATGGTCGTACCAGGAAATCACAAAGTAATCCCAAGAACAATGATACATAGACGTCCTAAAGAATCATCACTCAATTCAATAAGCACAAAAACATAACAAATGCAATGACAATGACCTAGATCACTGAACACTTGATCCAGATGAAAGAAAAGTCAGGAGTAGAATACGGGTGACATTTCTGCAATATATTGTATGGCTTTACTTCAAGCCAGTGGCCTGTTATCACACTTCTATGTGGACAGTATGGCAAAAGAGGCTTTTCCAAGTTCTCAGCCTCCAAACCTAAAGACAGGTACTTCCACAGATAAAAATGCCTCAGAATGATAGACTATAATTTTCACAAAATCACTTCTCATTGCTGTTTTATTTACCACACAATAATCCACGATCTGACAAGAAACAACTTTTGAGACACTTCATTACTCAGGGTTTTTTTTTTTTATTCTACTCAAGAAACATTCATATTCCTGAGCACTTTTAAACCCCTAACTTAGTCATAGCCCCAGCCCAATTAGCAGTAGTATTATTATCGCTACTTGTCAGATAAGGAAATTGAAACCCAAAGAGGGTCTGAAACATGCCCAGGGTGACAAACTAGAGAGTGGTTTAATAAAAAATGGAATTAGAATATGTTTTATCAATATCTTTTAAAGTGTTCCCTACCCAAACAGTCCTTTTTAATATCACATTACAAATTCTAAAGTCTCTTCCTGTTGTCCTGTACCCCACGAAGTTGGCCTTAGGTGATCTCCTCTCCTGTTTACAGAAAAGGAGATGAAATCCTGGATGTTAAATGCATCCCAAGGCTCTGGGAGCTGGAAACAGAACTTGTTAGGACTCCAGCTGGGCCTTCCCTTCCTCCTGATTCAGGTTTTGCTGCTAATCCAGTAAGCTACTATGACATTCTGGTCACCAGCTTGCTAAAACGGCAAGGCCTTCCTTAGCCTGAAGATGCTCTAGTGTAAATCAGTGCAGCTCTTGTTACATACCAAACACTTATCTGGTCTCTTGAGCTAATTCTTGGGGTGAGAGGACTCATCTGTCAGCAAATGAATTCTTATTTTTCAAAGATCTAAGTCTCCCCATTAAAATAACTCCTTTGCTATGATGGTCAGAAATGCCAGCTGGGCGCTGGTCCCGCTTCCCTTTCATCACCATCACCCTACCAAATGGATCCATCACACCCAAAGCACTCATTCAGCTGAGGTCCCCACCTGCCCTAGGCTTTGAAGCACTAAACCAAGCTCAGGAAGGTGGCAAGTCAGAAGTTGTAGGAGCTCTTCTGTTGGTTTTTAGTTTTCTTGCTGATGTATATTTTGTGCTCTTCCTCAGTTTGCTATCAGGAATGTTCTAGAATCATGGAATCATGGAGACAAATGTATCTGTTTGGTAAGATTTCTCCTACCAGGGCTTTGATTATATTTTCCAAAGTTCATCGCTTCACATATTCACTTCTTAATTTTAGTCCTTTATATTTTTCAGATGTATTTCTCCAAGTTAAGGTCCTAGGGCTTATTATAAAAGGTTTCATGAAGAAAATATTTATGCAGATTTAAAGGTGGATGTCACAAGTTTTGTAGAATGGAGGTACCCGTCTGAGGAGGAGCCCAGTTCAGTTTGCCCTGTGGCTGGTGGTTCCTGGGAGGAAGGAACATTCTGGTGAGGGATCTTGGCACTGAGGCTCTCCACACATTCTCCTCCGTGCTCCTTCCCTTTATCATGGACCATTTACTAGGTGCCAGGAATCAGGATAGTGATGATGCACAGTGTGCTGTGCTCAGCCAACGCAGGTCCCTGTTCTCTATGATGTCAAAGAATTGACAATAGAGAGCTCCAGCAAGGTGAAAGCAAGAAAGGTTTATTTGCCAAGAGAAAGCAAATGGCTGCTTTTGCCTAAACCAGATACTCCTGAGGTCATGGGGAAACTCTTTTTACTCTCCTTATGTCCCCAGGGCAGCTGTTTCTGGGCTGGGGCTTGCCACTTTCTTAGAAGCAACTCTTCCAAGATTCTGGTAATCTCTGCCTCGAGTCCTAGCTCTACTTTCAGTGGGAGATAAAAAAAATATATTAGACTGCTCTCAGGATGTGCTGTTTTAAAAAGGAAGAAGAACTTAGATCCAGCATGGTAAATGCTCCAGGAAGATAACAGAGGACTCTTAAGAAATCCCTAAACCTGCACAGTCCATGTCCACACACCACAGCTAGGAGCTGAGACAGAGATGAACAAGTATGTATTACAGCTGGTGGCTTCCCAAACAAATTTATGCCTCAGAAGTTTAAAAGACGTCCTAGCCAGCATATGTACTCGAATTCTAGCCTCGTTTACTTCTGACTACAAAGATAAGCCTTAGCAATATTGCGTGCACATTTAGGTAAGAAAGTGAAATTTGCAGGAATCCAGTTCCCTTTATGTGAAAAGGGCTTGTGATATGTCAGTGATTTCTTACTTGGGGTTGATTTATGTGTTTATTTGAGACTCTCTTTCCTCCATGAGCAAAGCTATTTGCTTTGTGACCATTTCAGTGTTTCCAGGAATAATTTTTGGTTTACCTCCAGCTGCCTAGGAGGAAGAAGTGCCTGCTCTTCACTCAGTTGTCCTCTCCAGCACTGCATCATTAGGTACCTTGCTCTTAGACAGCATTAACTCCTTTGCACCTGCAGCAAGTTTTCAGGTAAATAGGAGGAATGGTTTTCAGTCCTTGTTTGATCTACACCCAATTCATGGTCTATCATCTTGCTTAAATGAATTTTTATAAGAACAAATGCCAATACCAAGACAGATAAAATGTTCCTCGAAACTGGAGAAACCTTCCTAAAGGGAAACTTCCTATTTTGCCAGATCTGGGAGTGGCGGTACAGGTCTGTAATCCCAGCTACTCCAGAGGTGGAGGAAGGAGGATCTTGAGTTTAAGGCCAGCTCAGGTAAAGTTAAGGGGACTTTATCTCAAAAACAAAATAAAAATAAAAGGGGTGGCCTATTAGAATAGCCATCATCAGCAACACCACCAACAACAGGTGTTGGCGAGGATGCGGGGAAAAAGGAACCCTCTTACACTGCTGGTGGGAATGTAGACTAGTACAACCACTCTGGAAAAAAATTTGGAGGCTACTTAAAAAGCTGGACATCGATCTACCATTTGATCCAGCAATACCACTCTTGGGGATATACCCAAAAGACTTACTCCAGAGGCACCTGCACATCCATGTTTATTGCGGCACTATTCACAATAGCCAAGTTATGGAAACAGCCAAGATGCCCCACTACTGACAAATGGATTAAGAAAATGTGGTATCTATACACAATGGAATTCTATGCAGCCATGAAGAAGAACGAAATGTTATCATTCGCTGGTAAATGGATGGAATTGGAGAACATCATTCTGAGTGAGGTTAGCCTGGCCCAAAAGACCAAAAATCGTATGTTCTCCCTCATATGTGGACATTAGATCAAGGGCAAACACAACAAGGGGATTGGACTTTGAGCACATGATAAAAGCGAGAGCACACAAGGGAGGGGTGAGGATAGGTAAGACACCTAAAAAACTAGCTAGCATTTGTTGCCCTTAACGCAGAGAAACTAAAGCAGATACCTTAAAAGCAACTGAGGCCAATAGGAAAAGGGGACCAGGAACTAGAGAAAAGGTTAGATCAAAAAGAATTAACCTAGAAGGTAACACCCACGCACAGGAAATCAATGTGAGTCAACTCCCTGTATAGCTATCCTTATCTCAACCAGCAAAAACCCTTGTTCCTTCCTATTATTGCTTATACTCTCTCTACAACAAAATTAGAGATAAGGGCAAAATAGTTTCTGCTGGGTATTGGGGGGGGAGAGGGACGGGGTGGAGTGGGTGGTAAGGGAGGGGGTGGGGGCAGGGGGGAGAAATGAACCAAGCCTTGTATGCACATATGAATAATAAAAGAAAAATTAAAAAATTAAAAAAATTTAAAAAATAAAAAAAAATAAAAGGGGTGGGCATAGCTCAAGTGGTAGAGCACTTGCTAAGCAAGCACAAGGCTCTGGGTTTAATCCTCAGTACCAAAAATAGGATAGGGTGGAATCGGCCAGGCTAGGGTATGACAGAAAAAGAACAGAACAGAACCGAATAGAATAATAAAATAGTGGGGTAAAGACTATGGAAATAGTTTGGTGGTGGGAACTGGTGGCTGACCGCCAGCCCTGGGATGCCTGGCCATGTGCTGTCACTTCTGTCCTTCCACACGTGAGCACGGGGCAGGGCACTATGTGTGCAGGATGGAAATATGAACATGAAATATGTTGGTAACGTATTTCAGGGCAGTGAATAATCGTTGAAAGAACTCTAAAGCATGTATTTTATGACTTCAGTTCAAAATGCCTGCAATATTCAATTGTTTTTCTGTTTCTGGTGAAGGGAAGTTAGATCTCCAGTGTCTGAGCTCACATTTCTGAAGTCGTCTTATAAACTTGTAAATGTAAAGCTAGTACTCTTAGTAAGCAGTATGCGCATAAAGTATGTTGTGAACTAGGACACAGAAGAAAGGATGAAAGGAAAATCTTCCATGGCCTATGACCGATTCTCTATCACTGCAGATTACCCCAAAGTCAGGTGGCTTAAAACAACACATGCTATCACAAATTCTAAGTCAGGAATCCAGGAGCTGCTCAGCAGCCTCCAAAACAAGATTCCACCTCAGATCAAAGAAATGCTTCCAGTTCCGGTGGCTTCATTGGACACATCCGTGATACCAGGCGGACATTTTCAGGAAAATTTTCTGCCCTGTGGTTAGTTCTTGAGTTTGAAAATAAAACACTGACCTCTGTGTCCTGAAGGAAACAGACAATCGATAGCTTAAGTTCTTGTTCCTGCAAAAGGTGAATTCAACCTTCCTTCTTGTTGATAAGCAAAAAATCTTGAGTTAATTTCTGAAAGGCTAATGGGGGTTCCTTTTTCAAACCTACAGATACAAAACCTTCCTGGGCAACAAAGTCAGCCTATCACTAGGCACTTAACAACAACGATTAAGAAGAGCAGCAATAATATCCTTGAACAGAGAAGGTAGAATGAGTGATTTTATTAAGTGCCTCTCTGAGCCAGGTGCCCCAAGCTCCAGTTTTCGTGTGTTTTTAAGTTCCCTTGGAATTGAGGAGAGGTCCAAGGTGGTCATAAAATGGGATGTTTTTCAAGGTTGTGCTGGATATAGTACCTGACTCTGCCAGGTGCCAGGAAGGGACCATGAGGATCCAAAGAAGGAGAAACGCACTGTGGCCTTGCACCCTCTTTGCCCTGACACCTTCGTCACCCACTGGCTGGCCCTCCTGCCTTCCAGGCCCTGCCAGATACGCAGCTCCTGGCCAGTGCCACTTCTCTGCTTGGCTTCTCACTGCAGACACTCCAAGGTTCAGATGTGCACCTGCTTCGGAGCCTGGTGGCTACTGATTGCCCAGTATGCACTTGGGTCTCTTCCCAAATGTCAGTCTCCCAAAGAAGCCTTTCCTGGGGGGGGGGGGAGGAGTAGAGGGAGAGAGAGAGAAAAAAATCTCCCACTCTCAGGGACAGCACTTCTGACACTGCCCATCCTCTGTGCTACTTTATTTTCTTCACAACACATACGTCTAGCTATATCATATCTTATAAATTTATTCTTCATCTTCCACCACTAGGCAGTGGGTTCTCTGAAAGCCCAGAGCTGTCTGTTTCATCATTGCTGAATCCCTGAGACATGAGGCAGCACCTGGCACACAGAAGGTTCTTGATTAATTTATGTTGAATAAATGAGCATGTTCCTGGCTACTCTGTGCCAGACACAGAGTCCAGCAATTTCCATAATCATCATCTATAACCCTCCCAGGAGCTTCCAAGAGAGACCGTTATCGTCATTCCTATTTCAGGTTGAAGAACTCAAAGAAGTTAACAAATTGTCTGAGATTGCCTGGCGAGGAGGTGGCTGGTCTGGGTCTTGAGCCCAGAACAGTTTGATTCTGTGCTCTGAACCAATTGACCTCTTCAAATGAAATGATTATACAAATACAGTCATCCTGGTGGCAGTAACAGAAAATCCTGTCGAATTGCATATATCACAAGGACTTTGCCACCCAGTCCCCACTGGTGAAAATGCCACCTAAATAAGATAGAAAAGCACCTCCAGGCTGGTATTGACAGGTCCTGTCAGCACTGTAATTGAGCTCTGTGTCTCCCTGGAGCCCCATCTTCTCTCTTCTGCAGGAAGTGAGCTATCAAGGAAAAGTTTTGGTGAATTTTCTCTAATTTGAAAGTAAAGGGCAGGAAAGCAATTTCTCTTGATAACTACAAAGAGCAACTGGTCAACCACATGCCAATGCCCACTCTGTGGAAGGAAGTGAGGAGGTTAGAGTTTGTGCTGGGGTGGGGAGGGGGGACAGGAAAGGGAGAATCAGAGGGTCTACCCCTCTCTGGCTGCAGCCATGGGGTTTCAAAAACCACTCCTGGGAGCAGAGTGGCTCTGTTCTGTCCATGGTTGGCGCTGTAACACACACATCACATGTGAATCCCCTTAAATCCAAAGCAAGAGTGGATATGACTAGCAATGTGTTTACAAACACCAGAGTTTGCTTAAAACCCAGGAGGAACTTACCATTCAGTAAGACTATGTACCAATCACTGAACACCAGCCTATTTGACCTCCAGCCTTAGCTGACAAGAGAATCTGGGTTTTTTTCCCCTACAGAATGTTCCTAAACCTTCTTCTACAAGCCAGTTTTGATCCATGGATACATTTTTTAAAACCTCCTTAAACTTTTCTACTATGGGTACTGTGAGAGTAGAGCAGAGAAGAAATACAAGCTGTGAGTTCTTTTTGAAACTAAAATTAATTTAGCATTTAATAAACAGTAAGAAATTCCTTTCTAAAGTTCTGCTTCAAGCACCACGGTTCAAGTCTGGGCTTTTGCTGCCACATAGCTAAGTGACATTGCTGTCACTTAACTTGGGTACATATGAGCACACAGCCCAGTTTGGCTGGCGTCAGAGGCACTGTGATATTCTTACATTTGTTCTCATGCCTAAAGACCACAGCGACTTCCACAATAAGAACATTTCTGAGGATGGTGCTTCTTTTTCTCTTAGCCACCAGCACACTCAGAGTCCCTGGCCTCACTCCAGTACTCAGCAACAAAGTGATTCTGAATGAGGACAGAGGGACAGGGAAGGCTGTGCTTGGGGAAGGGAGAATCAGAGAAACTAGTAAGACTGAGTCTATACCCTCTGGGAAGTCACAAGATTTCAAAGACCAAGGATGACTTTTAGTAAAATATAAATTAAGAACACAAAGGTGTCCATTTAAAGGAGGGGGTGGAGGTAGAATGGAGGGGGGACCCAACATCTGCTGAGGTAGAAAGGTTGGTAGTAAACAAATCCAGTCTAGGGTGCCTTGCACTTCCTGTAGAAGCCAGCAGAGAGCGCTGTTGGCATGCACATGGGATCGTCCATGGTCCACCAGTCTGAGTTGCAAGTCAGTCTCTCTGGCAAAGGATTTGACCCTGAAAGGATTATTTAGGGTGAAGTCAAAGCCCTTGAACAAAGGTCAGGAGATTCCGGGTTTTAACTATGGCTCTGTCCCTTGGCAAGTCACTCTCTGTAAATCAGGTTAAGCTCTATCATAGGAGGGGGAGCTCCACTGTTTAAAAATGACATTCTCCATCAAGTACTTCCTGCATGCCAGATGCTGCTCTAGGCCTTCCATCAGCAGGGGTTCAAATCCTGCTGTTGCAGCACATGTATTATCTGGGGGATTTGGAATAATCACCTAACCTCTTTAAACAGTTTCCACCTCTACAAATGAGAGGTCAGAATCCTATATGATTCTTTGAGAAGTAAACTCCTCATGTGTGTGGAAAATCCTCAGCAGAGCATCTGGCTCAAGCATGTCAATAAATGGTGCTATCACCTTTACTAATTTTATTTCATCTTCACAACAAGGTACTTTGTACATTTTATTTTTAGAAGTTAGGGCCCAGAAAGGTTCAGACTTTACTCAGCTTAAAAGAAGCATAACCTGGAGAGAAGTCCAGCTGTGTCCACCACTCCACCACGCTAAGCATTCTTAAAGCTACAACCATGGTCTTTTGGACCATGACCTTGCCATGGAAAAATACAGTCAAAAGGAGAAACAGACTGGCAAGCACACATTTTTGAACCTAAGCTAGCCTCCCACAGGATCTGAACAAGGTACAAGAGCAGAGTCAGCTTGGAAACTTGCAGTTTGGAATGAGCTGCTGTAAACCAAGCTCTTAGCAGCTTGTTCTTTGTGGGAAGTGGCCCACATTCTTTCTCTCTTCAAAATTGTGTTGAAACTAACCCTCTTAGAGGATCCAATAAGCCATTTTTTAGCATAAAGACTCTACAGGAGCAATGTTAAACCAAGGACTAGTGAGTAAGGTTTGGCAAAGCCATTCAGGAAACTTCTGTTCTGCCAGTGTGTTTGCCGCTCTTGCTCATCACCCAGTGATGTGAATGGAACCTCCCATGTGGCAGAGTCCCACTCTGGACAGTCACACCTCACCTCCCACTTTGGGAGCAGTAAGAGCCACCACAACACCTATGTGTTCTTCCACATTCCCACATGGGTGTTCAGCACCCAGCACTTAATGGTTGTCAACCCTCCTGTCAGTCCCTAGGAAGGTATACCCCTCTCCAGCAATACAGGAGAGAGGCAGACTTTTCCTTCTTAAAAGATCTCTAGCAGGGCGCCAGTGGCTCATGTCTGTAATCCTAGCTACTCGAGAGGCTGCAATCAGGAGGAGCACAGTTCCAGGCCTGCCCAGGCAAACAGTTCATGAGACTCCATCTCAACAGAAAAAAGCTGGGCGTGGTAGTAGTATGCACCTGTCATCCCAGTGATGGCAGGAAGACTGAAGTAAGACCCTGGTTCAGGTTTGCCTGGCAAAAAGTAAGACCCTATCCCCAAAATAACCAGAGCAAAAAGTCTGGAGGTGTGGTTCAAGTGCTAGAGCATCTGTCTAGCAAGTGTGAAGCCCTGAGTTCAAATCCTAGTACTGAGAAAGCAAAAAGAAATTTCCAGTTCTCTTTTTCTGATTTCTCCAGTAAAGACATCATTTATGAATGACTCCACTGTTTTCTGACTCCAAATTGGTGTTATTTTCTATCTTCTTCTTAAAATAAGAAGAAAGAGTAAAAGAGAAAGAAAGGAAGGAAGAAAGAAAGAAAGCCTACAGGATTCACAGTAAGAAGGAAGTCATTCTAGAAATCCAAACAACAACAAAAAAACTTATCTTCTCTCTCTTCCCCTTTCAGGTGTTTGTCACTCCTTTTTTTATGACATTGCTGACAGCAATATTTTCTATAGACCAAGGAAACCAGGGCACATCTACAAGATGAAGATACATGATTTTCAACTAGCAATCCATATCCATGACAAGAAATACTCTTGCAAGTTTTTAATCGAAAAGCTTTGTCAACGACGGCAGGGTGTTGAAATACTAAAGTGATTATTTTGCTCCCCAGAATGAAAAATTTGAATTAATATTGCACATAAAAGAGGGAAGGAAGTAACAGGAAATCCTGTTTATGCTGCTTATGCTGCTCTTCCACTTCTATAGAAAAGGAAAAAAATCCCAGGGCGAATATGGTCAAGGTACTGTACCTGTGTATGAAAATAGAGCAATGAAACCCATTGAAATGTTCAGTGTCGGGAGGGCTACACTGCCTAAGCACAATGTGTGTACAGCTGTGATGCCAAGGCAAATGGATACCTAACAATAAACGACAGGAATGGAAAACAGCTCATGACAAAGGGAGGGCACTAATGGGAGAGGGAGGTGAAGGAAGGAAGTTAGGAAGGTGAATATGGTTGATGTATCTTCTATACAAGAATGAATACACAATATCTAAGCCTGTTGAAATCACCATAAGAAGGGGACTAAGGTAGAAAGGAGAAAAATAGAGATGAACAAGTTTAGGTTAAAATACATATATACATAGAAATGCTATAATGAAACTCCCTGTGTAGCTATCATAAACAAATAAAAATAAAAATGTCTTTTTCAAAAATTGAGGACAGGAATGTAAAACAGGTCCTGTCTGGAGGTTGGAACCACTGGAAGGGGGAGGATATAAACAAAGGGGGTAGGAGGGTGAATATGGTGGGAATATTATGTACTCATGTATGAAAATGGAAAAACGAGACCTGTTGAAACTATTCCAGGAATGGGAGGAGGGGGGATAAAGAAGAATGATGGAGGGGTGAATTCAACTCTGATCTATTGTAAGAACTTGTAAATGTCACAATGCACCTCCAGTACAACATTATGATAATAAAAATATATGTGTAATTAAAAAAGAAACCCACTAAAATCTTCATAAAAGGGGGGTGAGGGGGTAAGAAAAATAGAGGAGGTGAATTTGATTAAAGTACATCATATGCATATCTACACATGTCACAATGAACCCTTTGCACAATTAATACATACAAATGAAATGAGGAAAAACAGTTTTGAAAATCAGTACCATCTCTGTGACCAGCAGCATTTACCAGGCGTGCCTGTTGTGGCTGCAGTGACATAGAAGGGAAGCTGCTGAGATCACTGCATCCAGTAAAAGAGCTTTTTTCTTTTTTTTTTTTTTTTGCCCCCAGGTGGCACTGGGGTTTGAACTTAGGGTCTCCCACTTGCTAAGCAGGCACTCTACCACTTGAGCCACTCTGCCAGCCCCATCTAGCAGAATAAAGTAGAGAGGGATGTCTATTCTAAGGGTGAGCTCCAACTCTGTGTTAAACATAATGTACACAAAATATTTAATTCTTGTGGAAAGGGAAGGAAAGGCATTAAGTGAAAGATGCCCTGACAGACAATGGTGCTCCTCCGTGTGGGCAGCCCCTGAGCTCTTGTAAGCTGAATGGAGGCACGTGGTGAGCTTCGGGTTGTCCTTTGGACCATCACAGCATTGTGGCATGGCACTTTTGATGGGAATAAAATAAAGATGCAATAACTAACTTTAGGATAGGGTTGTTTTTACTCTAGCCACATGGTGATAGAGCTATTTGCTGGAAATCTATTGCAAGCCAGCTCCACCCTGGTATCCATGGTTTCTAGCTAGGTAGTCTGCATTTTCTAGATGAATGAAGTTGGGAAAGCAGTCCTGCCAGCCACCCCTGTGGAATTCCTGTCTAGCACCCTGGGACACGGCCTGGTCTAATAGAAGCAGGTTGTCTAAGTCTGTTATCAGCCTTACTGTAGAAAAGAATGTCCTTCTTTTTATATAAATTGCCCTATTAAAGTATAAATCCAATGCACCAAAGAATGGACTCATGAATCCTCAAGTGGGACGTGACTGTTCCATTACAAAAGGATCTTTACTCAAGTCACTCTCTTCTGAAGTCTTCCACATGCTCCTTGCTCTGGGTGCAGACTTCTTCATGGAGCCCTAGGGCCTTTAGAAACAACCAGCTGCTCCATTTTCCAGTGGGCAGTGCCCTGCATTCTGTGGACGGACCACAAACGTTTGTGCTTTCTTCATGCTGTGTCTTGGATGGCCTTTCATCCCTTTCCTTTACTCTGGTTGGAAAAAAATCCCACTCACACTTTAAGTTTAGCAGTGTGTGAGAGAGAGAGAGTGTGTGAGAGAGTGTTGTGGGAGTGCGTGAGTGTTGTGTGTGCGAGTGTGTGTGTGATGTGCAGTGTGTGCATGATAAAAAATTTAAGTCATGCCCAAAGAGAAGAATTTGTGGCCTCTGCGAGATAATCCTTGAGACCTTGGAGTATCACAACTGGCACACCACATAGTATTTAAATTGGGGATTGCCCAGGAAAACCACAATATAAAATAAAGGTGAAGGTTTTGAGTCACAAAGTTATCAACTTGGAAGCTGAGATCAACTATACAGGCAATCCATCAATTAATTATGGCCGTGTGATGGAGCCCCATGAAAAACTCTGATTAAGGTCCCTGGTTGGACTGCTCTGTGCCACCCTCCAGCACAGTCACACATCAGAGTGGGGGAAGAGAAGCTGGACAGGACCAAGTGGAGACCTCTAAGTTTGGCACTCCCAAGACATGGTCCTATATGCTTTCTCCCTCAGCAGACTTGAATATGGATCTGTCCCCTGTAATAAACTGCACCATGGGTAAAACAGCTTTCAGAGAGTGTGTGTGTCACTGAAAATTATCAGGTCTAAGGGTGGTTCTGAGAACCCCCAGAATGGGCAGCTGGTGTCAGAAGTGAGTGTAGTCCTGTGTGGACTGTGTTCCCTCTGACCACCCCGACTACCTCTCATGGTGGCCCCCTCTCAAGACGCCTTTCCGACACCTCCAGGCCCTCCTTTGGGGCCACACTTTTCATGACACATAATAACAACATATCATGTCAGGATTCATGCAGATTCGTCTTCCATTGCTGTTGTAACAAATTACCACAAACAATGGCTTAAAGCAACACACATCTCTTATTTTACAGTTTTGGAGGTCAAAGACCAGTGGGTTTCACTGGGCTAAGATCCAGCTGTTGGTAGGGCTGCACCGCTCTTAGCTACAGGGGAGAATCTGTCCTTTGTTTTCTCCAGCATTTAGAGGTCACCGGCACTCCTGCTTGTAGCCTCTTCCTCCATCTTTAAAGCCAGCAGCCCAGTGTCTTCAGTTCTCTCTTCTCTGACATTCCTGCAGCCTCTTCTAAGGACCTTTGAATTACACTGGCCCTTTGGATGGTCCGGGATAATTTTCCCACCTCAAAATTCTAACTCAGCACATCTGCAAAATCCTGTTGGCCCTGGAGGTAACAAGACAAGGACATCTTGGGCAAGCCATGATTCCGTTTGCTGCAATATTTAAGAATCGTGACCTTGCATTAAAGCAACTTTAACAAGACACCCAAGAGGAAGAGGCAGGAGGATCATGCCTTTGAAGCCAACCTGGGCTTCATAGCAACATCCATTCTCAAAAAAAAAAAAAAAAAAGTAACTTACAAAAATTATAATGGTTTGCTTAGGACTAATTGTTGGAATCCATTAAGCCACTGAAAATGGGCTCCTACGGATCATTGTGAAAATCGACTGGGTAAATCATGCAGAACAGCACCTGATAAACAAAAATTACACAAATAATGTTAGTTTTTTGCTATCGCTAACAATTATCATGTCACTGTAATTACTGTGATACATCACTTGTATGTAGCATGAAGTATAGGAAAGGTCAGAATGTCTTCCTGAAAGAGAAAAAGATCAAATGCTTAGTACAGATCTTAAGAGGAATGAGAAGTAACAGAAGTCCTGAGTGGGAAGAATGACAAAATACAGAATGACTCTGTATTCAGTTCAGAAATCAGCTTTGAGTACTTATCCAGTGTATGTGGATTATTGAGAGCAGTGTAGGACCAACATTAAAGGCAGGCAGGAGGGGAGCGGGAGTGGAGAACACCTTGTCTTCTGTGGAGGAGGGAACAGACACAATCCCCAAAGGGCTTCCTTGGAAGCCCACCCAGGCCTGCCAGGCTTCTGTCTACCTCACTGCGCAATCAAAGTCTAGGGGCAAAGCGAATAAGGATAATGATGGGAAAGTAAATACAGCATGCTGGTAATTACTCCTAGGCACTGCCCTCTAGCAAAAGCTAATAAAATTGGACTTTAAATGTCTATCTTCATAATGCAGCTGTGATATGTTTGTTCTGCTATTACTTTTTTGTCTGTCTTGAATTTTTTAAAAAAGGTGCATTTCATTGGAAAACAGTGCATTTTTTATTTTAAGTGGAATAGAAAAAATTGATTTTTTCTAAGCCCTAATTGCAAGCATGTCAAATAACTTGTCACATTTAAAGGCTGTCATGGGAACCAAACAGTGTAATTGTATATGGACAGTGCTATCTAATTTAGCTGGGCTTGTGTGATTTACAAGGATGCTTTGCTATTGGCTGCATTATTTAGATCTTTGATAATCTCCTTCTTTTTTCTAGTAATCTAAATCTGGAAATGCTTGCTTCTTTTTCCTCAGGAGGTCATTTTTGTCAATCAGATTACCTTGATGCACCTAGAACTGAGCTCCAAAAAAAAAAAGGTGAAGGAGGAGAGTCCTGGCAGGTTGAGAGTTTACAAAGCAGGGCTGCTGTTCCAGTGATGGACACACGGGCGTCACAGCTTTCCAGGGACTGTTTGCCTGTGTTCTAGGAACTCTGTAAGGGCTAGAAAATTCATGGCCACATTTGCTTTTCTTACAAACTCCATTTCTCCCCCTCCCTAATGTTTCTTAGCATATTAATTCAGGTCAAAGCACTAACTTACCAAACTAGAATTGGGTTGTGGCATTTTCTACACAATTTATTTTCAGTAAGAAGTGAGAACAATGTATTTCTCAGTCACTTCCATGTGGCTCATGAGATAAAATTTTAAATCTTTGAACTTGGCTAGTGTGAGTGTGTCACTGTGTTTATGAGTTGACTGCCCTGTTATGAGACCCTCTGGGCTTATAAAATCACAGTCCCCTTTGCCACAGCTGAGGTGCTTGGAAACCCAATCGCTCTGATGGCTGTGACTGGGAGCACTCACAAGGGCTCCCACCCACTCTCTTCCATTCCAGCCTTCCAGATACACATGTGCACAAGTGGGAACCTCATTACCAACTGTCTAGAAAAGGCAACAGCTCAGTCAAGGTAGCAGGAGTGCCATGAAAAGGCCTGGGAAAACATCTCATACATAATTGCATCACAAAAACTCTTCTTCATTTGTAGTGCACTTTCTATCTGGAAGTTGTCATGTTGTCAGCAAATGTCTTTTCATGAGAGAATCATACCTTGGAAACTAGCTTTTACGGTAGCTAGTTTTGCTATTGTCTGAAAAGGTGGGGTTTTTTTTCCTAAGAAAGAGGAAAAATAGTTCTGTAAGGAAGTCCCTTAGAAAATTGGGCAGGGTGACTACTAACATCAGGCAGCTATCCCACTCCTTGCCAAAATACTGCTTGGAAAATACAGGGGAAGTTCAGTTGTACGCCACTAGTGGGTCTATCAAGAACCTCAGTGTTATTATTTGATTATAACCAGAAAAAGAAGAAAAATAGAACAGTTACAATTACAGTTAATGGAAGAAATGGGTTAAAGAACCAAGTTAGCCAGGCATGGTGGCTCACACCTGTCATCCTAGCTACTCAGGAGGCAGAAATCAGGAGGCTGTTGATCCAGGTCACTCCAGGCAAAAAGTTCACAAGACCCCCATCTCAACCAATTGGGGCATGGTGGCAAATGTCTGTCATTCTTAGCTACACAAGGAAGAACAAATAAGAGGCTTATATGGCCCAACCGACCAGGACATATAGTGAGACCCTATCTCAAAAATAACCAATACACAAAGAGCTGGCACAGTGGATCAAGTGGTAGAGCACCTGCCAAGCAAGCATGAGGCACTGAGTTCAACCCCACTACCAAAAAAAGAATCAAGCACCCAGTTACATACACTTATACTCACCTTCCTTAATAACTTAAGATGTATAAATGTATATCTATTCATCAGTATTTTCATTTAATGCTATTCATTTACATTGACGTGCTCTGATTGCACTGCTTTGTTGACTTTATTTCACATGCCAAGCCCAGAATGTATCTTCTCTGATTTCTACTTCTAGTTTCTTTACAGTGCAATGAGAGCTCAAAGAGCTTGTTACATCTTAGTGCAAGAGCCATCCAGATTTTGATGAATTATTTTCCTGTCTTCGTAGTTATCTCACTCCTAGTGTTTCCAAGAGCAATTGTTTTGAGCATTTGGTATGCAAGACTGCAAGACTAGGGTCTGCTCTTTCATTCTGGACATTTGTCAGGGGATTTTATGCAGTAGCTTCAAAAAATGCAACAATACAGCTTTCCAGACAAAAACTAGGTTTGCTTACTGCTTGCTGTAAAAATGATTCCTTAGCTGGAGGACAAACCAAATGCAAGTGTAGATCCATCCGGGCCCATCACACTGTCTCATGACACTTGGAAACCAGGGGAACTATGAAAGCATGCAGATGCTTCCACGCTGAGTAATCAAGTCCTTTGTTTCTGACCCAGGAATCTCGTGTCAGCCAGCACCCCTGAAATAATAACAGGCTAACTTATTAGCTTGTAAGGAGGGTAAAAATCAAATCTCAGACCAATGACCCTCAGCTTTTAAGCACACAGCTCAACCCACAGCTCTGAAATGTATAGATGTGCTGGAACATAACCTGTTAACTACCTGCATTCAAAATGCTATGGGAGGGCTGGGGGCATGGCTCAGGTGGTAAGAGCACCTGCCTAGCAAGCACAAGGTGCTGAGTTCAAACCCCAGCAACTACAACCAAAATGCTATGGGACTTTATTCAGAAGGTAAGCTGTTTAGTGAGGTGGACATATTTATTCTTATTAAGTTGGCTATGTACAACTTAAGATAGTACATACTGTGCAAATAAAGGGCAATATTTAACTAGTTTTAATAAAGGCAGATGAGCTGAAGCTGATCATACAACAAATAGTGGCCATGATGAAAAGGGGCAAAACCTACACGACTGATCCTAAAACAAATCTTAGTGACTATAAAAAAAAATTAGATATTTTCTTCTATCCTTACATTAGTCCCCAAATGATAACTGATTCTTTATATTTTCCAGGGCAATTTGTCAACAATATGATTTTTAGAAGTGTTGAAATTCCAGTCATGCCACAGTCATTTGCTAGATTTGATTTCTAGTAGACATCACAACACATACAAATAAAGACTTTTAAGAGTATAGACACAAGTGTTGACCTATAACATTCCTGCCACATAAAATCACCAGTTTTCAATTTAATATAATCAACTTAATCTGAGAGGAAAATGAAAATGGGTATTTTCTACCCAACTGCTTATCACATTTTACGAACATAAAATATTTTCTATTAAAATTTTCATCATTTCTGGATGTCATAAACACTATACACCATAAAACTATCTAATTTGATTTTTATAAAGTCAAAATTATTATTTTGTGTATTAATTACAAATGTTATATATGTGTGTTGCAGAAAATACAGATCATCCATAGCAGTACAAGGAAGGAAATCAAAACTATCCATTACCTCTGCCATAACAGATTAGTCACTACAGCTTTGTTAAGCATTAAGGTTGTTTCCAATTTTTTACTATTAGTTTTAAAATTTGCTGGATGTGGTGGCATGTGCCTGTAATCCCAGCACTTGGGAGGCTGAGGCAAGAAGACTGTGCATTTGGAGGCAGTCTGGATGGCACAGCAAGACCCTGTCTCAAAATGAATGTTGTGTATTAAGGGAAAGCTTAACAGATTAGCCCCCAAATCAGGTTAGCACAGTACAACTGTAAAGTTCAAGTCAGTTTTCCTGACCACCAGGCGGCTTTCTTTCAAATGGTGATCCAGGAATTCAAGATTCTGCCTTACTATGGGTTCACCATCATCTGTAACATGCGGCTTCCTTCCAAGTCCACCAGGGAGAGGGAAAAAGCATGAACAATCCAAGGATGACTGGAGGAGGCACCCATCTCACACTGCACTGAGAGAACCGAGAAGTGGTCATCACAGAACACAGGAGCCTGGGCAGTATGCAGTGCTGTGTGTCCGGGAAGAAGAGGAAATGGGCACGTGGTTAGCCAATGTTTCCTCCACGCTATTTATAGTTAATATTGGTAGGAAGATCTTCTCACATTCATAAAACTTCTTTGGGAGAAATTTCCAGAAATGGAGAATAATTCTGATAGTTTACAAGCATGTTGAACTTCTAACTTCACATTACAACCCTAAGAGATTTATTCAGTATGTCAGTATTCTTGTCAGGAGTCCTATCTTGCTTGAAGCTGTCTGGAAAAAATCATGAATTGGATGACTTTCTGACCTGTGATCACTCTAATGATAATGCCATTGGTGACAAACCAGATTTCTTTAGAGGAATGTGTGTGTGCACACATGTTCATGTGTGTGCAAGCGTGTTTGCATTTGCATGTATGTATGTGCATACCACAGCATATTTCCTACAGTTAAATATCAAGTGCAATACATTTCAGTTATCTCCATAGGCATGTTCATATTTCTATACCACAAAAGACAGTTTACAAAAATTTTAGATATTAGGGAATCATTTCCTTCAATATGTTTCTTTTTAAAGCCATCAAAAGTTTTAATCGGCCTATGATAATTTAACAATCCAAATATTACTGAATTTTTAGTTTCTTATTCATGCAGACCAAGTTACCCAAGCTACTTTCTTTTCCCTAGTTATTCTCTATCATCTGTAACCAACATAAAATAACAAGCAAATAAGGAAAAGTCTAACAAGGGTGGATAGAATTCTGTGGAATCCAAGTTATAAGTTGGTATCAGTGCTCCATAAAATTTGCTTGCTGTGTTCTCTACCACAGAACCCATTTCCTGAATTGGATTCTTTCTGACAAATTTTTGTATGTTTACTTATAATATTCATAAAAGGAGATTTTCATACAGTTTACTGCATACTTTGCTTATTTATACTCAGCACCAAATATGGCACTAACTTCCTTTCTGTATTTCCTCTTTAAAATGATGGTTAACTCTTAACAATAATCCTGTCTTGAAACAGAAAACATGGTTCAGAGACTTAAACCAAATGAAATATCGATTCAGGTTGGAGAATATTTTGATCTTTTAGTTTTGTTACAGTTCAGTTGTTTTAGAAAATATGTAGGTTGGATTTTGTTCAGACCAGTTCACTGGGTTTTTGTTTTTAATGAACTTGATTTATAGTTCTATAAAAAGTTTAATATTGGGTTTAGGTCAGAGAGGACGGATTCAGCAAAATAGTTGTTTGTTTCCCATTGTGATTTGTGGGTCACTACAAGGCCTTAGTGTTGTAGTTATTTCCAGAGTCATGGCATGAAGTGTGCTCCTCTGTGACGTCTTCCTCCCAGGGGACAACACATGCCATTCCCTCCTGGCAGTGCTGTGACCACTCACTCACATAGGCCCTATGTTACTGCATATGCTTGGCGAGCCACAAAAACATCAAAAGGCTGTGTGTTGGGGGGTTGTTTGAGTTTGAAACTATGATAAGATTTTCTTTTCATTTTTCTACATACAAATAGAAAAGAAGTTTCCTATAATCTCAAATTTTAAAGCTAACTAGCCTAAATTTTAAGTTACTTGCATCTTTTTGATGTATTAAACCATGCTATTTAATAGGCCTTGCTTTCAGAATTACAGCCATCTTTGAGGAGACGTTACTAAAGAGTTAGTGCTCTCGTCACTTTTGTCTTTTGCTCTTCTTTTAATGGCTCAGCGTTGCAAAGAACTATCAAGACGCTGGGGACAGTGGCAGTTGTAGTAATACCCTTCAGCCTGGGAACGTTTTTTACACAATAGCACTTTAAAATATTAGTGGGGCTGTCATTGACGCTAATAATATTTAAGGTGAAGAAAGAGGGTAAAATCCTCTCACTAGAAAAACTCTTTCAAGGCTGGATAAATAGAAGGAGTGTGTTTAATACAACTAATTTATAGATAAATGTGGTGCCAGCTAGAATACATTAGCTGGGTAAGGCTTTGTCTCTAGGTAAGATAATATATGGCTTTCATTAAAAAGCGATCTGCATGGACTGTATCCACCACCACTGGAAACTGTGCTGTCACCTTTATCAGGGGAACACGAGCAAGCCACTACATTTTAATCACTGGGGTTTGTCAGGAACGAAAAACAGCCGGCTTCCCACAAATCAACAGACATGTATCCTGATAAGGGAAGTGCACTGGAGAAGGACAGTTACATACCACCCGACGCCACCTATCCTAGGTGATCAAAGCTCTGTAATTGTTGAAGACAAATCTACTGAATCAGGATTTAGGATGAAACAGTTGTCTTTGAACAAGGTAGACAAATACTTACGCAAATTGCCCACGACTTAGAAGCTATTTAGATCTGAGTTATTTTGCACTGTGAGGAGGGATGGGCAAGAGAAAGACAAAGTGTGAGGCATCTTCACAGCACTCTGGTCTCAATAACTCGCTTTGACTGTGTGATGCTTTGGTCAAATTGAGAAGCCATCAGGAAAAAATTGGAGTAGGAGTCAGTCATGGTAGACATGTGAATAGAAACAAACTTGCACAAATGAGACAGGAGTGGAGAATTATTTCCTAAGCAACTCAAAGTTCTCATTTCTGTACTTAAGGAAACAGAGCATTAACCAGGCCCAATGCTGCCGTTCTAGCCTTGTCCCAGGTCACCCGTGGAAACCTCTTGTTTGAGGTCAACATAAAAACCTAGTTTTCAAAAAAAAAAAAAAAATGTTACAAGCAAGCAAAAACTAGATGTAGCTAGATACTACAATTCCGTAATGCCTGCTGTATCCCAATGAGAAAGATGACTGTGAAAACCAAGTACAGAGCTGGCCACACAGAGGTTATGGTTTACCATCAATAGCACCTTAAAATCACCAACAGCTTAGAGATCACTGAGATGTGAGATGACCAATCATGAGGATAAATATGGTAACAAAAGGGGCCATTTACTCACAAAAGAAAACACTAAAGTAAGCTCTAGCTTTGGATGTCACCAAGAGTCACAACCAAGGAGATGATAAACTCTTTTCAAAGGCCCAGATGAAATAATCTTCTCTTGCTTAAATCATACGTGTTGAAGGCTGGCTGCCCATACACGGCTAGAGCAACCTGCTGATACAACAGAACTGAGTTTATTGTTTATTGCAGTAAAAGAGAACATGAACTTTTCACAGACTTTCTAAAAAATTTTCTATATTGCAGGGAAATCCCTATAGCATAAATTTAGCCATTTAAAAATGTACAACTCAGTAACATTTAGTACATTAACAATGTGATCAAGGGCAAACACAACAAGGTGATTGGACTTTGAGCACATGATAAAAGCGAGAGCACACAAGGGAGATATGAGGATAGGTAAGACACCTAAAAACTTAGCTAGCATTTGTTGCCCTCAACGCAGAGAAACTAAAGCAGATACCTTAAAAGCAACTGAGGCCAAAAGGAAAAGGGGACCAGGAACTAGAGAAAAGGGTAGATCAAAAAGAATTAACCTAGAAGGCAACACACACATACAGGAAATCAGTGTGAGTCAACTCCCTGTATAGTTATCCTTATCTCAACCAGCAAAAATCCTTGTTCCTTCCTATTACTGCTTATACTCTCTCTTCAACAAAATTAGAAATAAGGGCAAAATAGTTTCTGCTGGGTATTAAGGGGGTTGGGGGGAGAGGGAGGGGGCAGAGTGGGGGGTAAGGGGGGGTAGGGGCAGGGGGGAGAAATGACCCAAGCCTTGTATGCACATATGAATAATAAAACAATAAAAAAAAGACTGAATAGGGGCCAGGGGGCTGCAGACTTTAGCTTACTTCATTAAGGAAGTCAGTTTCTCAAGAGGTGTTCCAGTTATTGGGATTCTAGCAAACAAGCACATGTTCCACAGAGTCACTTTGTGACAGAGATCTGGTCACTGTACCTGTCTGGACTGTCCAGCCAAGGAGGGGGACACTATGGAGAAAGGACTGGGGGTTATTGCTGTCCCATCGGAGTATCATATTAATCATATTTTCACATCTTTCAAAAAGATTCATCTTAATATTTCTCTTGTAAAACTGTTGGTCATGATATGATGGACCTCATAGGCAAGGATAGAAGTCGGCCTACAAAGCTTCCATTGTCAAGTTCTGGTGATTTCAACATCAAAACTTACAGTGGTAGAGCATGTGTTTAATGCACAAGACCCTAGGTTCAATTCCTGGCAGAAAAACAAAAAACTAAGTAACTTAGTAGAGTGGAGGTTTTGGTAGAGAGAAAAGATCATCTTGAAAAGAATAGCATAGTTCACTCTCAAGACATGTGGAAAGATAAAATAATGATACATTTTATAATTGATACATCTATCATATTACTTATTTTGCTCAAACTATGACTTACTGGTTAGTATAAACCTCATTTATTTACCTAAATTTTTGTGAGTTATTAATAGACTGTTTGCTCACAAGATTTAGTCCACCTTCTTTACATATTATAACGCTATTTAGGACTCACAACGTATCACGGGGCAGCCACTATTGCTACGCCCATAGCCCACTTCTGAGTGTGAACTGAAATGCAGCAAGCAGTGACTAGAAGAGCCCAGAGTCCAACTCAGTCTGTCTCCAGTCTTTGTTCCTATCAACTCTGTTAGGATACCTTTTCTGTCATGCCGTGAACATTTTCTAGGTTTAGTTTATGACTTCTTACACTACCCCTTTCTCATGAATTTGTTTTCCTAATTTTCATTATATTGGGCATATGATGTCACTTTAGTATAAAATATGAAATAATAAAAATCATGGCATTTTTGTTGAAAACAAAAAAAATTTTAAAAAAATGTACAACTCAGTAACACTTAGCACATTAACAATGTTGTACAATCATCACCTCTGTCTCAGTACAAACCATTTTCACCCTTCCCAAAGGATATCCCCCAACTATCAACAGTCATTCCCATTTCCCTACCACCACCGCCTAAAGTACTTGCATCTGCTAATTGTTTTCTAGATCTATGGATTTGCCTATTCTGGATAGTTCCTACAAACAGAGTCCTATAATATATTAGATTCATCCATGTTGGAGCATGAATCAGTATTTCATTCCTTTTATATGGCTGAATAATATTTCTCTACATGGATATACCACATTTTGTTTATCCATTCTTCCACTGATGGACATTTGGGTTTGCGAGTTTGGGTTTCTTGGGGTTTTTTTTTGTTTTGTTTTGTTTTGTTTTTTCTTTTTGGTTTTGTTTAGTTGTGTTTTCCTGTTTTGGCTATTGTGAATTCCACAGACTTAAGAGAAGGGGAAGGTCTATTTATTGGAATTTTGAAGTCTGGGTTTAAGATTGATCTTTCAAAATTGAGACTTGAGTAGGACTAGATAAGGATCATGCTGTAATCTTTTAGGACTGGCAGAAACACAAGCATATTTGAGGCAACAGCTAAGTCTCAGATGTGAATTTCCTATTGATATTTTCCATGGAAGAGTTGCTGAGGCATTCAGGAAATTCTAATACACAGTCAAGCAATTCTTGAAATAGTAAAGTTATTACATTGTTATTTTTATGTCACTGTGATAAATACCCGAGAAAAACAACTTAAAGGGAGGAATTATTTATTTTAGCTCATGGTTTCAGAGATTTCATTCTCTCATAGTGGGGAGGACATGGTGGAGTAGAGCTGTTCAACTCATAGCAGCCAGGGTGCACAGTGAAGACAGAAAGGGAGCAAAGCAACACCCACCCTTCAAAACACACCCCTAGTGATCTTCTTCTTCCCAGAGGCCCCACCTTCCACAGCTTCCACCACCTCCCAATAGTCTACTCAAATTTTGGATCCTCCCATTTTGATCAGATCAGAGCCCTCATGATCTAATCATCTCTGGAAACGCCCTCACAGACACACTGGGAGGTGTGCTTTACTAATCTTCTAGGTGTCTCTCAACCCAGTCAAGTTAGCAATCAAGATCAGCCTTCATAGTCATGCTTTTAAAGACAATGCAATGGGAAAGCAATGTTGATGCAAACAGTAGGTTCTCTGGCTCTTTGCCCTTCTACCACAGAGGTGGAGATACAGAAAAGGACACATTTTCTAGCAATATTGGGGGCAAAACTGCTCCTCAGTCATTCCAATCACAAAAGTCTATAAAATGAGTTTATACAAATCTGTCCATGTAGTGCCTCTATTAAATGGTGAGATCCTTTGGGGTAAGAACCAATGTATATAACCCAGCATGCTATAGCTTTTTCCTAAATTGCTTCATGATTACGTGAACGCTTCACAGTGGTGACTAAGCAAGTGTTCATCTCAAGATATTGTATACTTTGCCAGTAAAAACCAGTACCACTTTAAATATCTTAGAGTAGTTGCTTGATATTATGCTTGTGGAAAGATAATCTTTTCACCTAATAATAATGGTCTTTGCAGTTTGTCCATTAACAACTCCCTGAAAGGCAATGGGAGAAATCAGAATGCCTCTGCAAGGTAGGAGCTGTAAAGAATAAAATAAACGTGGCACCCAGCAGACCAGGTATCCAGTAGCCGAAGCTGCCTGAGAACACAGCACATGTTTATAATGGGAGTTTCCTGTAATTAAAGAAAAACTAACTGTAAAGAGGTAGAAAGATCAAATATTTCATTCCTACTGCTTTTGGATCGATCAGAGAGAGTATTATAAAAGTAAAGATTTTGCTATTTATTTTCAAACAGAAATAACCAAAGAAAACATTGTACTGCACAAAGGAGAAATATTTCAACTCCATTGTGTATACTTCTGAAGTCCTTGATCCCTTTTCTAAGCTGAAGAGTACCCTAGTTTATCTTTCCCACTGCCAGTGGGAAAGAAAATAGAATCACCCCCACTCGCTTGTCTGTGAAAAATAGTTGCTTGTTTGGGAAACAAAAATAACCACTTTTGCTAAAAATAACAAATATTACTACAAAGAGAATTTTTAAGGTGAATACTAAAGTATCAGAGTCATTTCTATTTTTTCATTTCACAAATTTCTCTTAATGCTTTCTTAAATGATCGTGAATTCATAACATAAAATTTACCATTTTAACTATTTTTAAAAGTACAGTACAGTGCTATAAGATACGTTCACATTGTTGTGAAATCATCATCCCCTTCTACCTCCAGAAACCCTCCTCTTCCCCACGTGAAACTCTGTCCCCGCCGAGCAGGCGCTCCTGCCCTTCTGTCCAGTCTCTGACAAATGCTCTTCTACTTTCTGTCTCTGTGAATTGTCTGTTCTAAGCACCTCATAGAAGTAGAATCATAGGGCTTTTTTGTTTGATTTTTCAATAGGAACTCACTATGGATACCAAGCTGGCCTCAAACTCCACCTCCATCCTCCTCCTCACCCTCTCGCTAGTGTTAGGATTACAGGCGTGCAGCACCACACCCAGCTCATGTACCATTTTCTACTACAGTTGCACCTGTTTACTTTCAATGGTGCACATGTTCCAGTTTTCCTCACCAATGCCTGTTATTTTCTGATTAAAAATAAATAAATAACAGCTTCCTAAGGGATGGCATGGGACTCCTCAGTTCTCCAAGGTTAAACCTCTCACTCTCTTCTGTCCCCACCATTTCACCTGTCCCCATTTTACCTTTCCTTTGTCCTCAACACTCCTCTCCCCATTTCTTCTGCTTTCTTTAATTGAATAAGGAAATAAGCTTTGCAAATACAATGGGTACGTTTTGTTTTACAAGGAATAAAAGTAGATGGAAATTAATCAGACTCTCAGCCTCCACTAAGGAGAGAGATGCTAACCAGCATTGACTATTCAGAAAAACGCTTGAGAGAATAATTTGAAATTTCATTTTGACCTTTCTGGGCAAAGTTTAGTTTGTGATTCCTTAAAAGGAGAAGGCAAAAATAATAGTCCCAGTCTCCTGCTGGGCTCACAGAGCGCCTTAAGGAGCACAGCAGAGTGCACTATTGCTTGTTTTTCAAAGTTTAATAGGGTAAACAGCTTGATGAGGGAATACCACTGATTTTTGTAGGCTCTAGTCTCAAAGTTTCTATCCTTGTTTATCACACATTAACTCTGTGTTCTTGGGCAAGTCATTTAACTTTCAAAGCGTTCATTTCCAGATTTGCAAAATAAGGAAATTAGAGTTTATTATTATTTTTGATGCCATTTCCAGGTTTTAGATATATTTTAATATGCAATGATCTTTTGTAGTTACCTACAATGATAAAATTCTAGAAATTAAGAGTTCAGTGGCAGTCTTCTAAGCAAAAGCAATGTAGACAAATGAATGCATCCATCCAAAAAGTTACTCCATTTTGGATGGTTTTCTATGAATTGCAAGAGAGATTACAGAGCTGGCTACCATGGCAGATGCCTGTAATCACAGCACTTGGGAAGCTGAGGTGAGAGAAATGCCAGTCTGAGGTCAGTCTGGGCCACAGAGTGAATTCCTAGCCAGTGTAGGCTACTTAGTAAGACCCCTTCTGAAGGAGATGGAGGAGGAAGGGGCGGGGGGTGGGAGGAGGGGAAGGAGGACGATAAGGAGAAGGATGAGGAGGAGAAAAGAAAAGAAGAGAAAAGAAAAATTCCACTAAGTGCCACTTTGGAACATCACCCATGATTTGGTGTCATGTGAAATCACATAGCAGTGTTGTGACAATTTTGATAATCATGGGGAAAAATCTGAATGTATAACTTCTAATCAGCTCTCTGCCATTCAAAACCTTACTTGGCAGCAGGTTTGAATAATTTCTGAGTAATCTGGAATTCTTAGTTAATATGTCAGGAATCCTGGATAATTCTTTTAAAAGTTACAGGAATTTAAAGGCAAGACTGTATTTCATTTCTCACATATCTAGGCATCGATTCTTCTTTGACTGTGAACATGGGACTGCTAACAATTGAGTAGAGTCCCTTTAGACAAGAATTATCTGATATGATTAAAATCTATGGTTGAACTAGCTCATAAATATCTAAAGCACCAATTAATTTCACTTTCATTTGCTAAGTCATAAAATCCAATGTCCTTTTATTTGTGCTACTTTCATATGGACTAAAACACATTGTTTAAAATTGGGATTTGGTAATAAACTGGATAATCCCAACTTGACTACCCATTTTGTGGCTTTGTACAAGCCACTTAGTCTTCCTGACTTGCCCAGTGTGCTAATTTCATAAGCTGAAGAATTTAGCACAGTATCTAGAGCGCAATAAATGCTCAATAAATATTCATGGAATGAATTACTGCTTTGTCTCTCTTGGACACCATAGTCTCTGCATGATTATCACTGATAAATGCTTCTGGGTGGTGTCTGGTCTCTATTGGGCCATTTTTGCTTTGCAGATGTCACCTGTACATGTGCTACATAGCTTTTTTTGAGGCTACTGTGTTTTCCATGCAGGAGACCATTCTAACTATAAATACCTTGAATGCAGGAACCTCGCGCTTTCCCACACACTGTGGAATATAGTCACTATTTTAGCTTACAGATCTATTTTGTATACTACTCAACCAAATTCTGACTGGAGCTTACATGGTTAAAGAAAAGGGGAGCTACAACCCAACCCCATCTTAACCAAGGATTCATTTCCCAGGATCACGCCCACTAAAACACATGTGAGTTCTTGTGTGGTTCTACTTATTCAGTTTAAGTCTTTTCATTGATATTATAAATGGGATATTTTCTAAGATATGAAGAAACACTTTTTGCTAGTCTAGAAAAGTCAATAAAGGGAAATTGTGTATTGTAAACCCACATTTAAGGGTACTATTATACTCTGACATCCTGAATAGAACAAGAATTAAATGGTTTTCTTTGACTGTCATTTTCTCTTGGAATAAAAATCTCTATAATCCATCATCCAGAAAACTACTTAAATAACATCACCAATCGTCTGTTGGTGAGGGAAGAAAGCCACGTTGTCTTTTCTGTTTTCTTGTACTTTTCAAGAGAGAATCTGAGTATTTCATGTTGATTGCTTGATTGGCTGCAGAGGGACTCTTTAAAAATACTAAAAAAAATCAGGAATCCAGTACAAATCAAACATAAGCTGTTATCAATCATGTGCTCGGGGCATTACGTGAGGTTTTTACTCAGAAAGATGTCATTAAAAGTTGCAGAAATTAATTGGTGCCATTGAATGTAATGGCCTTTCCTGCCATAGTTTCTCAAATGTAAAGAAAAATTATGGATAACGTAAATTCCTTGTGGGATTCTTATAGACGTCTGCTTTGTTCTGTTATTGTTTATTGCAAATGTTATTACTGTGATCTATGACCCTATCATGCTCTGTCTATACCGTGCTGCTCTCTTGCAGCCCACAACAACGGAGGGCTTTACTCACAAGCCAAGATCATGTTTATTTGGAAATTCTTTGCTTTATATATTCCAAAAGTGTCTCAAGGTGTTCATTTTGTGTGTTTAAATTTTTATACAAAAACAGATTTGTTCTGATTGATTAAATATTGACTTACACCATTTTTAGAACAACTCTGAATCTTATTTAAGTTCAGGGTTTGTGTTGTTTCTTCCCACAAGGTTTGAATTCTGTGTAATAATGGCCATTACTTTGTGTGAATCAATGCATTGAGGTCTCGGATCCTTCTCAATAAGAATAGTGGTTTAATTAGTAGCGGTTTAAAACTGTGACTCTTAATTAAGGAGCAATTTTATATCTCAGAAAAAAATTAAGGAAAAGGAACAACATGCTGTTTTTAAACTTTGTTTTATACTGCATAATCTGTAACTCCAGTCCACGACTAAACTACATCATATTTTTTATCTAACATGACTAAAGATTAACCTTTGTTTCCAGGTGTTCTGAAGGCCTAATTGTGCTTCTCTGGTTTCGTGGTCCAAGATTCTAGAAATTCATGAAAAGGGGTAGGCCGTCCCCTTGGAAACTAAGATGAAATAGACCTAAAATTCTAGGTTCCTCATTATGTTTTGGTTGTATTCCGTGGGCCATAGACTATTTCTGGACTAAACTGTTTATGACATATCTGGAGAATCTTAACTAGTTGTAATCACGTCAAAGGTTGAAAAATCTGTATAAAACTTAAATTAGTCTTCTAATTCCACTATATCTCCTTTGTGAAATAAAAAGAAATAAACGTAAAAATGACAATTTTAAAAATCATTAAAAAATTAAATTTAAGTCAAAATGACGCCTTAGGTTCCACATACTCCCTTGGTTCTGATGTATAGATATGGTACAGAAAATAATTGTTCATTATAAAAATAAAACTTATTTCAGTGTCTAAAAAGAGTAAAACTAAACTGTAGAAAAAGCCAACATTTTACTTGGGTCATTTGATGTTTTGGGGGGAGTTGTTTTATTGGTTGGTTTTGTTTGTTTGTTTGTTTTCTTTACTCCTCCCTTCCTTCCTTCTTTCTTTCTGGTAGGGTCCGGATATCTAGTCCAGGCTTGTCTCACACTCCTGAGCTCAAGTGATCCTCCTGCCTCGGCCTGCTCAGAGTAGTTAGGTTTACACACACCACCATGCCCAGCCATTTGATGCCATTTAAAACCTGGTAAGTCCCATGGTATGCTTGGGGAAAATGTTTGAAACCCTGAATGACTTCACATGTTGTTAAGAAAATATAAATATTAAAAAGAACAGAGATACAGTTAATGGTTTTCAAATCAGCAGAAAAAGCTGTAGAAGAAATTTAAAAATTTTTAACAATCTGATAAAATACAAATGTAGATAAAAAAGAGGGAAAAAGCCAGCAGAGGGCAAGGCTAGATGGAAGACGTCTCTCTTAATTTTAGGTTGAAAAGAAGCATTCAAACAATTTCTCGGTCAAGTGAATAGTCATTGAGTTTCTACTAACTTGAGACTGCTATAAAGGTAGAAATATTAGTCAAGCAGCTATTGGGAATAAAATAAAACATGAACAGTGTTTACTGGCTGCTAGAAAGATGTTGCCTGGATGCTATATCTTGGTAGGGTGGAAAGAATATGTGAAAACTGGAAGCCAGAATTAGGGTTTGCAACTTACATATCTTTTATAGGAATATACTAATGCCAGTTTTCTGGATTTTGGCTTAGTTTTGCTTGTAAAGCAATGAAAATTGATGATACTAAGGTTTTAAATTGCTTTTAAAAATAAATATATCTGTTATTTCACAGTGGTTCAGAGTAATAAAGACTATCCTTTTGTTAGGTATGGCCTTCACAAGGGACACCATAGTGGCCTTGTCAGCCTGAGAAGTAGAAGCCTAACAAATACAAAATAACACCAGAACCATTATTATGATGGTTATGGTTATTGCAGTGCTAGGGATCGAATGACCCTTTCCATAAAAGTAAGCTTCTTAGAACACACTACACAGATGTTCACTGTTCTGCTGGGAACTGAGGCAAAGGGAGTGCAAGCTCCACAACTGTGAAACATTCCCTTTTGTGAGCATTGAATTTCTGCAAGAATGGAATCCAAACCTCCTGTGATCCCTTGGGCCTCTTCTCCAATCTTGCTCATTAGCTGGAGAGCCTCATGGTCCCTCAGTGTGGCTGAGTTGAGCTTGGCATATCTGAGTCTTGAGGCTTGGTATATGTCCCAGGGCAAATTAGAAACTTAACTCTCTGTTTAGTAGTGGGGCCTCCATTGCAAAATGGTCACTGTGCTTTCTTCTTCTCCCAATCACTAGTCACAAGCACTCTGTGTTTGCTGCCCCTCTGCTTCTCAATGCCCCACTCTTTCCTTTTCAGGGAAGGAGAAGGCCTGCAGCATGGACCCTACAAAGTCGCATTTCCCTTTCTGTCCCTTCTTTGTTGGCCATATGCGAATAAAAAATTTCCTTTCAAAAATATCACCCATTCAGATTTCATAACATCACAGGTTGTATCTGTATTCTGTAGCCAATATGGATCAAGTTCTCCTCAAATACCTGAAGGGAGACCCTTCTTGGGCTCCTTCCTGCAGACATTTCTATGTTTTGTGTCTCATAGAGTCAACTACATCTTCAGAATCACTTCCCAACTGCCTATCCATTTTTATTATTTTAAGTTAAAATAATTTTAGAATCTTCCAAATCTTAAATTTTAGAGGGTTTTTAAAAAGCATTTAGTTGCCCCAAACTAAGATTTATTGCTCAGTCATGCATCAAGTAGACAAAGATCAAACCTCTTATAATACTTTTTCTGGGTATCCTTAACATAAGTGTCTTAACTGAAACTTTCCTGTGAAAATTCATTTGGATCTGTTGGAAAGCTGGAAGACCTGGCAACAGTGGGCATGGATTCCTGTGAAGACTGGGGTTGGAGCTAAGGGAAGCTCCTCTGTGACTCCCTGGGAGAGGGCTAGTGCTCCTTGGCCTGTATCATTTTAGTCCTTGATCTGCTCACTCACTTCTGGAAGCTTCCTGGTGCCTGTGGGCATCTGAATGTGCAACTTTAGCTGTCATAGATTGTGGATCCAGGGGAGGCTAAATTTCATTAGGTTAGTTCAGCAAGGCTGCTTCCTAGCTCTGTCTACTCTCAGACTCAAACTGTTGGTGCCTGTCACAGACAGGATCTGACCTTGCTCACAGAATCATATGCAGAGCATTGAGGAATCTTTGAACTCAAATCTGGATGGAAATTAAAACAATAAGGTATGTACTGACAATGACTTACTGAGTTATGACTTGCCCACCCTGACTAACAGCAAGGTACACACACACACACACACACACACACCCCACTTATATACGTGGATAAAGTAAGTATTTAAACATGGGTCCACACACACACACACACACACACACACCCCACTTATATACGTGGATAAAGTAAGTATTTAAACATGGGTACACACACACACACACACACACACACACACCCCACTTATATACATGGATAAAGTAAGTATTTAAACATGGGTCCATCTTTTCCAGAATCCTTTCCCCAGGGGGAAAAATGCACATTTATGCAACAATATCACAGATTTTTCAAACACTTTCATAACAACATCACAAATTTTTCAAACAGGGATGGTTGGGTCCCCCCTGAGAACATCTAAATGTCCTCAGGATTCACAGGTCTGAGGTGGGACCCCATGCTCTAAAAATGACCCAGAAATGTTGCTGTTGGATTCCCCTCCCTCCCCCACAGAAGCACCTGCAGACTGACCTTCACCTAAAGTATCTGAGTGGCTAGTTCTGGGTTGGTCTGTTTCAATCTGGCTCCTCCTGCATGTCCTCCAGTGCTAGGCGCCCTTGCCTCCTGTTTCTTCCTCCTCACCTATCTTGTGCACACAGGCAAGGCACAGGCTCAGATCCCACAGGAATGATCCCACGGCACATGGCAAATGTGACTGTGCTGAACAGCTGCCAACCCCCAGCCCTCGCCTCTACAAGGCTCAGGTTCCTCCACAGATCAGGGCAAAGTCACTGTGGAGGCTGATGATCTCTGCTTGGAGCAGAAGCTAGGGATAGATCTGTGAGCGCCACCCTGCTTCCTACAGAACACTACTCAATGTTCTTGTGGTAGCAAGAACCCAAATGTGGCTACACATGTGCTCTCCACTCAAGTGTCCATCTGGGTGGTACACAGATGACCTTAGATAAGTAGCCCCCGTAATAAAAGCTGAGAATGTCAGCTAATGACCTATGAGTTTCATCAAAACTCAGACTGGCTTGAGGCTTTGAAATTTTACAACGGTGTGTCCAGTCGTGTCCTATGTTCAAATCCTATGTCCACCCCATTCCAGCCCCCCAACTCCCCTGCTCCATCTCAGTCCAGGGATTTGAAAGCTATCATTCATTCCCACTAGGCACATAGCCTATGAGATCCTGGATTAAATAACCTTTTAAATTTTCAACAACATATTTTTCCCTTGAGCTTTTTTCCTTCAGAAAACTGCCACCAAGCAATTCCATATAAAAAAGAAATTCTCAATCTCTCTCTCTCTCTCTCTCTCTCTCTCTCTCTCTCTCTCTCTCTCCCTCTCTCTCTTCATGTCGTATCTGCTGTTTTCCCTGCAACAGCAAGTCTTTCATCTTTGGCTTCCTTATCCCCTGCCATGGGAGAGGTGACATGGTTTCTGTTGATGAGGATACCTTTGAGGGGTCAGCCCTAAATCCGTAGATTCTTCAAGGGCTCTGGAGTGCTGGTGCTTTTTGATGTTTTACCTCACATGGGCCTGATAAGTAGATAGATGGCCATGATAAATGAGCAGGAAAGTGATAAGAATTCAGGGAGTTAGCATGAGTTATGTCCTCACTCATACAGAAGCAAAGATTCTCTTATCTGTACTCTTTTAATTTCTTAATTTTGAAGACAATTCTGAACAGAATCTACAAAACATTTTGCAACTATTGTATGAGACCAAAGTGCTTTGCTCTAAGATCTTTTTATTATTTCAGTTTGGTGGGGGATTTGGGGGGCAATTTTGTTCATTTTGTTAGTGGTGGTAGAGTTTTTAATAAAAGATAACATTTCCTATTAAATATTGAAGTTGTTTTCCTTTAATAGAAACACTTTGTTACGGAAATAGCAAAACAAGTGAAAGTTGTCATCATCGTGGGCATTTGCAATACATTTTTCATGTGTGAAGATCCAGTGCCCCCCCTTTCCTTATCCATCCAACCCAGCTCTGTCTCACAGGATGTTTATGGCCTCTGCCCTCACTGCAAGTCCTCAGCTTGCACACAGATGTGGATTCTAACCCTAACCTACCTCTCAGGCACTCCTCCTCCTGCCATCTTGCAGAAGGAGGAAGTTCAAATCCACCTTCACTCATCACTGTGTTCAGGGAGCAAATGCTCCTCTGACTCAGAAGCCTGGAACAGGTGGTAAGACAAGAGCACGGGCAGTATTAATGCCTACCTCTACATGCCCGCACTCCTTCTTTCCTTCCTTCTTCTGCCCACTGACTGCCAAATCAAGCTGCATATTACTCCCTCTTTTGTGCAAGGTCTTCCCTTCTCTTTGGCTGAAATTAGTCACTTCCTCCTCTGTTCTCTGTAGCTACATGTGGTAGCAACAGGGTGATGGAGAGGAAACAAACTGGGGGTTCTTTAGGTTTACTGAAAACTCTGGCTCTATCAATTATGAGATATCTGTCCCTGAGCATAGTTCTCAGCCTGTTTAAAATCCAGTTTTCCCATTTGGAAAGTGGGGATAGCAAAATACTGTTAAGGTGTACCTGAGATGAATTATATCAAAGTACCATGATCAGACATAGCACATAGTAGCATTTGATCTATGATACATTTCCCCCTCCCCATAAACATTGCATTGGCAACAAATTCCCCACAATGGGGAAATAAAACTATTACATGTGTATCAAACTGGTTGCTCATATTGTAAAAATATAAGAAAGCAATTGGTCTGTTTGTTTCTTGTCTGTATAAATTGTGTGCTCTCTTTCTTTTGAATTAGGGAAAAAAGCAAGCTTTTGTGTAATTTAACTATCACTCAAGTCATATTACCTTAGCCTGGATAGATAAATAGATATATGACACATGGTATATAATACATGTGATAAATACAAGATTCACTAATGAACATAAATTTTATATCCATATCATCTCTCTCACAAATAGTTCTCTGTAGATGAGTCCCCATGATAAATCCCCCTCCCTCCATCTTATTAGTCTTTGCATTCTGGGTAGTCATTTACTCACCCACCTCATCCACGAGACTGTAAGCTTCTGGAGGTTGGGACATGGTCTCTGTTTTCCCCAAAGCTCTGGCACAGTGGTTCGTCCATCACTCTAGCATCCCTCTACAAGAGAAGACTCAGAAGAAGCGTGTATGTTGCCGAGGTCAAGCATGTTAGCATACAAGTGAGTCTCTAACCAGGAAAGAGAAAGTTTGCTTTAGGATTTCAAGCTTTCTCTTTCTTTTAATGTGTTCTCTAGCTCTTACCATTTTTTGTTCTGTCCTGAAAGTGGTGGGTCTACAGAGTCTAGAGTCAGTCCTGTTGCCTTGTAGACCCCAAGTCCCCATTCCAGCCTTTTGTCTCATTTCCTATTATATCCTTAAGGACATCTCCCACCCTTTCTAGATCACTGTATCTCACTAATATCCAAGTCTTTCATTTTAGAGATGGTTTCTAAGTTCCCTCCATTCTTACACTTTACAACAAACTTGAAAATCCATCTTGAACTGGAAAACATCATCTTAAGTGAAGTTAGCCAGGCTCAGAAGGCCAAAAATCACATGTTCTCCCTCTTATGTGGATTACAGACCCAAAACAAATGCAGTAATATTATTGGACATGGGTCACACACTAAGGGGAGAACACACACAGGAGGAATAGGGAAAAGGAAGGAAACCTAAAACTTGAATGTGGTTGATGTGCTCACTGTAGAGGAGCGAATATAGCGATCTTAAACTGGCAGAAGCCACTATGGGAAGGGGACCAGGAAGTAGTGAAGAGGTCTAGCAGAGATGAACCAATGTGGGTTGCAATTCACAAGTACATGGACACAACACAAGGAATCTCCCTGTATAGCTATCTTCATCTCAAACTAGCAAAAATGCCATGTTTTTCTTTTTATATTATATGGTTTTTTTCTTCAACAAAACTGGAGAACAAGAGGGCAGAACAGGTTCTGGCCTCAGGCTCTGGTGGGGGAGGTGGCCCAGAAAATGTATGCACATGTAAATAAATGTAAAAACAATAAAATTAAATTAAAAAGAAAAAAATCCATCTTGTGCATTTGAGGGATGCAGGCAGCTAAGCCTGGCCTAGGATGAAGCTAAGCCCTTACCTGAACCTCAAGAGAAGAACATCAAACAAGTCTCTGGTGGGCATAGTGAACGCTATGACTTCTGCCGACCACCAAGGGCTGTAGAGACTTTCTTCCTTGTATAAAAGGAAGAGCAATGGTGGCTGCTTGCTGCATCTACTAATTTTCACCCCATGGTTGCTGACAAGGCCACCCAGCTCGTCTCTGGCATCACTTGACAACTCAGATTCAGAATCTTCTCGCTAATAACTATGGAGAGAAATTATAAGAAGTCAGGCTCGTTCTGTATGCAGAGAAAAAATAAAAGGATTTAATCATAAGCACCCTGGTTTAATAAGTTCTCTAACATAGAGATGATAGTCGTGATTCTTCAATAAAAACACAAAGCAACTTCATACAAACCACTTTGCCTGATTTCCCTGGCTCTTCTAAATGAAAAGTAATGCACCCAGAGCTCAGCACATCATAGGCTCATTTCAAAGTTCTACTATTGAAACAAAGATGCTCAATACTGTTCTCATCACCTAAAAGCTTACATAATTCAAAGTCTTCCTCGTGTGGCTAGAGGATTTATCTCGATTTTAAAGTACTATCTCTTATTATCACTATAAAAGTGGCTTCTCAGCACACCCTTGTTTAGTGTTTAGTAGACATCACTGCTTGAATTTTACCTTTTAAAAGTCTGTATCTTTCACTTTTATATTGAACAGGTCCTAAACTGTGTGAACAAAAATACTGCATGCAAAAAAAAAAATTGCAGGCAATGCTAAGTTCTAATTTGGAAATAGTATACATCTCCAAAGACAATAATGAAAAGAAGTATAGAGGTGAGAGCCAGGAGAGCAAAACCTGCATGGAAGTGGTATTGTATCTTTAGGAATGCAAAAGAGAGCATTTGTACCCATAATTACTCAGATTTTGTTAGTCTCCTTTCAAACCAAGATTTGTTTACTAGAGGCATTACAATTTAGTGAGACAAATTAGACTAAACTTTTTTATCTCGAGTGGATTGCACATGCACTGATTGAACTAGTATTTCTTCCAAAGATTGCCTGGGAAGATAAATGAACAGGAGGAGCAATTAGGGTAAGGAAAAACTAAAGATTGGCTGACATGATTTAAGCTTACCACTAAGGCAGTTTGTCATTTTGTCTCTATAATCTCTATCAGAATTGACTAAAACAGTAAACATAAATCATTATACTAATTTATTTCACTACACTGTGGTCTGGGAAAAGATGATTTTATTTTTTTCTGAGCGACTTTGGGGATCCAGTCAGCCACTTTGAACTTATTTTCATTTATATATTGGGAGGAAAAAACCCAAGAGAATCAAGGATGAGTACCTCAGGTTCCTCAAAAACAATATTTTTTGTGTCAAGGCAAGTTATTTTTTATTACACTATGCTAAAATAACTATGGGTTGTGCATGAAAACAACTCAACATTGATTGTATTTAAAAAAACAATTCCTAAGGTAGAGATGTAATCAAGTATACTGCTGAAAGTGATTTCTCACGCACTGGTTAATAAGCCTTTAAGTTTCTTCTCTGAAGAAACCTCTGTGACCACAGAGAATCAGAATGCCATAAATTGTCTGGAAGTTCTTTATGGAACATCAACACCCTTGAAAATTAGGACCACGATGATGCCCTCTGAACATAGATACAGCATTGCTCAATCACCAAAACACAGGTACCATCCACAGGCCTTTAAGTGCAGGACACAACTGGTTACTTGAACAAAAATTAATCCTTGGAGACACACACACACACAACCTACACACATATAAATGTGTGTGTATACATAAGCACATATATTTCCAACTAGAAGAAATATGAAATTAAGGTAATTATTAGAAGCAAGACTATTACAATTTTCTTTAGGATTTCAAAGACTCTCAAAACAATAAACAATATACACAAACTCACATGTGAAACTGTATTGAGCATCCTTTTCTTAAAATGCTTTGGATAAGGGGAAGTGTCATGTGAATCTTAAATTTTTAAACTTTTTTTTATCTTAAACTTCTTAAGGAAAATTACAATCTAGGATAGAATGCAAGAGAAAAATAAATGACTATATATATGGCAGACTATTGCAAGGCAGGATCTAATGTTTCCTGGGGCCAGATATTAATAGGCAAATGGAAACGGGCTGGAGACCTCTGGAGCTTCAGAGGTCTCAAAGATGGACATGACTTCAACAGGTAGCAATAGCTCCTTCGACGTGAAAGCAATGCTAGAAGTAATTGCATGTGGATGAAAAGTTTGAGACACTTCTGGGGATTGAAGGGAGTACTAGCTTGCCAGGCCTTAAATGATTTGTCAACAGTTGATTGCAACAAAAGCAAAAATAGAATATATCAAACCAGAAATGCTCTGCTCTGCAAAGGAAACAATCAAGTAAAAAGGCAACCTACAGACTGGGACTATGTATTTCCCAACCATATACCTGAGAAGAGACAAATACCCAAAATATATAATGAATGCCTACAATCCATAACAAAAAAACTGGATTAAAAAATGAACAAAGGACTTGAGTTGACATTTCTCCAAAGACATACAATGACCAATAGGTAGCTAAGAGGATGTCCAACATCATTAATCTTCAGGGAAACACAAATCAAAACTACAATGAAATATTTCACGCCCATTATGGCCATTCTCTAAAAAATAAGATAAAACAAGTGTTTTACATTGCTGGTAAAAATGTAAAATAGTCACTATGGAAAGCAGTACAGAGGTTCCTCACAAAATTAAAAATAGAAATACTATATAACCTAGCAATTGCACTTCTGAGTACTTATCAAAAAAATTGAAATCAGGGTCTAAAAAAGATATCTGCATTCCCATACCCATTGCAACAGTATTCACAATAGCCAAGATATGGAAATAAGCTTAATCGACAGACAAATAGATAAGGAAAATGTGATATATACAATATACAATGTAATAGACTATGATTCAGCCATAAAAAGAAAGAGATTCTGCCATATGAGACAACATGCATGATCCTTGAGGACATTCTGCTAAGTGAAACAAGCCAATCATAGAAGAACACATACTGCTCAATTCCACACTTACGAGGTATCTAAAACAGTCAAACTCATAGAGGCAAAAAAGTAGAATGGTGGTTGCCAGGGTCTGAGGAAAAAGAGAAACAAGGTGTTGCTGTTCACCAAGTATCAAGTTTCAGTTATGCAAGATGAATAAATTCTAAAGATCTGCTCTGCAGTGTTGTGTTTATAAATATTAATACTATAAATTTAATAAAAGAGTAGATCTGTTATTTTTCTTACCACAGTAAAAAAAAGAAAATTTCAGTATCTTCCATTAAACAATAGGCAAGTACCATACATCAAAACCTGTGAGATGCAGCTAAGGTGGCACTCAGAGGTAAATGTGTATTTTAAAGCATTGACTAAAGAATATAGTTCTTGCAATGGGTGGTGGATAGTAAAACCCTCATCATTGTCAATAAGTTCATTGATTGTATCAAATACCTAAGAAAATAAATTAATAAAATTCAGAGCCTACAGGCTCAAGATAATTAGACACAGAAACAATATACAAAATAGATTTCCTATAATTCAGTAATAATTCATTAGAAAATACAATAGTAAAAAATAATTGCATTCATCATATCAACAACAAAATACCTGATAACAATCCTATAAAGACCTCACAAAGAACCTTATTAAGCTTTACTGAGACCTTTAAAATAAGACCTAAAAAATGGAATAATAAAGCATATTACAGTGACATGTCAAGAAAAGAAGTCAGGCACAGAGAGGCAAATGCCATGTGATCTTATTTATGTGTGAAATCTTGAAAAGCTTAACTCACAGAAACAGAAAGTAGAATAGTGGTTAACAGGAGCTTGTAGAGGGCAGGAAGAGGTAAGGGGAATATTGATCAAAGAATATAAATTTCCATTACCTAGAGGAACAAGTTCAAGAGATCTATTTACATAACATTGGTGATTGTAGTTAATTACAATATACAATATTTTGAAATTTGTAAGAGAGTAGATTTTAAGTGTCATCACCTCCCCCACAATGCTAATTACGTACATATGTTGATTAGCTCAATTTAGCCATTCCACAATGTATACATATGTCAAACTTCATGTTGTACATGATAACATATAACTTTTACCTGTCAATTAAATGCAAAATAAAAACCACGTTTCAGGATGGCAGATTAAATATGAGACATGTATTAATACCACTAAGGAACTCATCTTTAACCAACAAAGTAATCACATCAAAATCTCAAAGCACTGGAGTAAGACAGACACACAGAGACAGGGAAGACAGAGAAAAAAGAAAATCACAAACCATACTACACTTCTTTAGTCACATACAAATGTACCTAGCACATAAAAATAGTAAAGATCACAAACTAAATAAGCAACAAGAGTTCTGAGAAGACTTGGATAGAGGAAAGGGTAACAGGGGACTTTAGATTTATCCATAGTCTCATGTAATATGAATATATTCATATATTATATCTCCAGTTAGAGATATGTTTAGTGTAGTTTAAAAATAATAAACTGCTTCAATACTCCTGTGGTAGACAGTATAATGGCCTCCCAAAATGTGCATGTCCTAATCCCTAGAACCTGTGACATACCTTACCAAGCAAAAGGGACTTTGTAAATGTGATTAAATTAAAGATTTTGGGGATTAGAAACTTCCTCCATTTGACTCCTTGAATGAGAAGAGTTGGGTAACAGGAGAGTGTATATTCTGAAGAGCATTGGGAAAGACAAAAGAGGGGCAGGACAGCTGAAAGGCATGGAGACACAGAAAGTGACAGAGGGAAGTGGGAACCAGTCTATAGCTCCAATCCTGGCTCTCTGGGGAGGTGGGGGCAGCTGAAGACACCACCAGAAAGGTAAACTAACTGGCCTTAGCAACAAACTAGCAGACCTAGACTTAGGATAAGCCCACACTTCCCAGTGCAGGGACATGGTGTGACAGTGACTTCTCCTGCATGGCAGGTTACACTGGACAGGAAACACATTTTGTCACTCCCTATATCTCTAAGTGATATAGTCAGATACCATCTTGAAAGGGGGCCTATTTTCTGAGACTGAGCTACACTGGAAACCCCAAAACAAAGCAAGACTGACTCAGAGAGCCTGGAACACCCTGCCCCGGTGTCTGGGTGGGACACAGCTATGAGAAGGTCGTGGAGAGGAAGAGGGTCTGATGTGGACCTCCTGAGAAGTTTAAATAGCAGAGAGCTCCAGCAATAATGGTGGTTGGTGCCCCTCCCTTTCTGGTGAGGGGGGAGCTACACCATGCTCACTGTGAGCCCTCTGAGCCCAGGTCCTCTGGACCATATGATTTCCCTAACTTCTCCCTCCCACAAGGAGAGTAGCTGCTAGGAGGGGTCTGAAACCTGAGACCTGCAGGCAAAGTGCCAAGTCCATGAGTTCCACCCATCCAGTTCAGAGCCCAGGGCTCTGCTTACTCCCTGCACTCTGGGTTACATTCAAGGGACACTCCTAGGTTTGGATGCTTCCTGTCCCTGGGAATACAAACTGAGGGGCCTGGGGAGCAAGTGAGAACCTGCTTGGTCCACAGGCTGGAAAGCTCCTTTCGGCCAGCAGCAATTCCTGGTACACAAATAAGGGAAACTTCTAACATGAAAACAGCCCAAAAGTGGAAAACTTCTGAGTTGTCCCATAAAGCACCAACCTGTGGTCTAGGAAATACAAAAAACTCCAATTTGTTTTTTTCTTTCTGAGCAGAGGCCTAGTGCTCTGAGCACATAGGTGAATATTTGGCCACTGATCTATATTCCCAGCCTACTTGTAAGAAACTGCACCTCAACCCTGCCATTATCCAATCCTACTCGAACATTAAGAACATTACAACTGGTACTAGTGATTAAAACCTCCAACCAACAATGTGGCCTCAGATGCACAAATCCCAAAACAGAAGCATAGGAATATGAAAAAAACAAGTCTGGGCAACACATTTTTGAGTAATTAGTGGGTCATCAAAGAAATAAAAGGGGAAATCAGAAAATTTCAAGAGTCAACTGAAAATGAAAATACAACCTACCAGAATGTTTGGGATCCAGCAAAGTTTATGGCCATGAGTGTCTTCATTAAAAGATCAGAGAAATCTCAAATAATTTAATAATGAACCTCAAGCTCTTAGAAAAACAAGACAAACCAAACCCAAAAATCAGTAGACAAAAAGAAATAATAAACATCAGGGCAAAAGTTAATGACATGGAGACTAAAAGAATGATACAAGGAATCAATGAAACAAAGAGATGGTTCTTTGAAAAAATAAACAAGATTGACAAAAGAAGGAAGGAGAAGGCTCAAATTAATAAAGTTATAGATGAAAAGGGGGATGTCCTAGCAAATACCAATGAAATTCAGAGGGTCATTAAAGAATATTTCAAACACTTATATTCCAAAAAGCTGGAAAATCTAGAAGAAATGGTAAACTGAAAAATGCACATGACCTATCAAAATTGAACCAAGAGGACAAAACTGCTTAAACACCAATACAAAGAGCAACGAGATTAAACCAGCCATAAAACTCTCAACAAAGAAAAGCCCGACACCAGAGGGATCCACTGCTGAATTCTGCCAGCCTTTACAGGAGTAACACCAATGATCCTCAAACTATGTTGTAAAATAGAACTATTCCATCCTGTGAAGTTACCAAAACCAGATAAGCACACAACAAAAAAAAGAAAATCATAGACCAATTTCCTTGATGAACACAGACACAAAAATTCTCAATAAAATATTTTTAAACTGAATTATAAATCTATAAAGATCATACAACATAATAGTTAATTTCATTCCAAGCATGGTTCAACATATGCAAATCAGTAAACATAATACAACACATAAACAAAATACAGAACAAAAATCACATACTCATCTCAATGGATGCAGAAAAATCTTTGACAAAATGTAACATCCCTTCAGGATAAAATCCCTGAAGAAACTAGGACTAGAAGGAACAAACCTCAACATAATAAAGGCCAAATATGATAAAGCTATAATCAACATCTTACTAAATGGGAAAAAACTGAAACCATCTCCTATGAAATCACAAACCAGACAAGGATGTCCACTCTCCCCACTCTTACTCAATATAGTGCTTGAATTCTAAGCCAGAACAATAAGGCAAGAGAAAGAAATAAAAGGGATACAAATAGAGAAGGAGGAGTCAAATTATTCCTATTTGCAGATAATAGTATAAGGTCTTATATAAGACTTTATACTTAAAAAACCCTAAAGACTCCACTGAAAAGAAAAAAAAAAACTCATACAACTTTTAGAAAAGTAGCAGGATGCAAAATCAACATTAAAAAATCAGTAGCTTTTCTATAATTATTAATAACAAACATGCTGAAAAAGAAATCAAGAAAACAATCCTATTCATAACAGTTTCAAAAGAAAAGAAAATACCTAGGAATAAACTAAACTAAGGAAATAAAGACCTCCACAATGAAAGCTATCAAACATTGAGGAAAGAAATCGAAGAAGACACTAGAAGATGGAAAGACCTTCCATGTTCATGGATCAGCAGAATTAAAATTACAAAAATGGCTACTGAAAGCAATCTACAGATTCAATGCAATCCCCATCAAAATTCTATTGTCATTTTTCAAAGAAATAAAAAAAAATTAAACATGAATAAAAAAAAATAAAAATTAAAAAAAAATTAATCCTAAAATTCATATGGAAGCACAAAAGATCTTGAATAACCAAAGCAACCCTGAGCAGAAAGAGCCATGGTGGAAATACCTGACTTAAACCAACATTATTGAGTTATACTAACAAAAACAGCATAGTACTGGCACAAAAACCAAGGCCACACAGCTATAGCTCTCTGATTTTTTACAAAGGTGCCTAAAACATGCATCACAGAAAAAACAGCTTCTTCCACAAATAGTGTTAGCAAAACTGGATATCCACATGTAGAAGACTGAAACTATATCCCTATCTCTCACTCTAAACAAAAATCAATACAAAGTAGATCAAAGATCAAAAACTTTGAAACCACTACAAGAAAACATATGAAAGTATAGGCATAGGCAACGACTTTCTGAATCGGACTCCAATAGCTCAGGAAATAAGAACAAGAATTGACAGATGGGATTGTATCAAATTAAAAAGCTTCTGCACATCAAAGGAAACAATTATCAGAATGAAGAAACAGCCTAAAGAATGGAAGAAAATCTTTGTCAGCTATTCCTTGGACTGGGGATTAATATCCAGAATACATAAAGAGCTCAAAAATCAACCACCAAAAGAACAAGGACAAGTGATTTTCAAAAGAAGTGCAAATGACCAATAAACACATGAAGAAATGTTCAACATCCTTAGTCATAAAGGAAATGCAAGTCAGAGTAACAATGGGATCCACCTGACTATAATCAGAATGGCTATTATCAATTTTTTAAAAATACTGGGGAAGATGCAGGGAAAAATGAACTCTTTTACATTACATTACTGGTAAGAATATAAACTAACCCAACCTCTATGGAAATAAGTATGGAGGTTCCTCAAAAAAACTACAAAATAGACCTACCGTATGATAGTGCCATGCCACTCTTGAGCATACACTTAACAGTTAAGTCATCCTACAGTGGGGACTCCTCCACATCGACGTTTTTCATAGCACAATTCACAGCACCAAGTTCTGGATGGAGTCAGTTGTAAAGCAGAAGGAAATCACGTCATTTGCAAGAAAATGGACAGAACTGGAGATCATCATTGTTAAGCAAAATAAGCCATACTCAGAAAGACATATCACGTGTTTTCCTCATAGGCAGACTGTAGATCTAAAGAAAAAGTAGACATGAACGTGTGGAGGACTATTTGGGGGTGAAACCAGCGGAAGGGTAAAAAGAGGGCAAGGTGGGGAGAAGATGATCAAAGTACATTCTAATGCAGGTATGAAAATGTCATAATGAAAGCCATATTTTTAAAATGTCAAGAAAGATAAAGAGGGGGATTGGCGGGAAGGGGGATAAGAAAGAGTAATGGAGGGTGAGTGTGACCAGAGTGTGTGACGTGCATGGATGGAAGCATATGACACCCTCACTGTGTAATTAGTGTGCACTATTAAACATCTTAAAAATGGAATGGGGAGGCATGCGAGTCAGAGTGAAGAGGGGAGGTTGTGCAGCTGACATTGAGGATGGGGCTTCCAAGGATCAGGAGCCCAGAAACCAGGAGGCCCCTGGGAGCAGGAAAAGGCAGGTCCTCTTCTGGAGCCTCCAAAAGGGGCCGCAGCCCTGCCTACCTGGATTCTAGTGAGGACACAACCAGTTTGAAGTTCTACCTTCTAGAGTAACAATAAATAATAAACTCATGTTGTTTTAAGTCTCCAAACTTTTGGTGTTTTTTAAAATGTTTTTATTAGTATATGTTAGTTGTACAGAGGGTTTCACCAACCTTGAAAGGATTTAAATATTTTGACACCAGACTAGTTAGTCATTTACCTTTTGTAAATACAAGATTGAAGCTTTGTTACCAATAAAAACACAAAGACTAAAGACCATTAGCCAGATGGAAGGAAGACTCTGTCTAAGTTAGAGCTAAATAAATTTTATCATCCATCACCACATGGGCCTTCAATTTAATCTTCAGTGTATTTAGGATGGCAAGCTTGTTTTCCATTTCTCAAAATAGAAAGTGTTAATCCTATCCTCCAAAGAGTAACCTAGAACTCAGACTTTATCCCTTAAGGCATAAAATTATACTAATATGCTACGTGTTTTTGTAGGAAACCTTATTTGTTTTAACAGACTTCTAATAGGAAATTGAGTTTAGATGTCAGAACCATAACAGACCTTTCAGCACTGTGTTGACTATTTCACTACATCTTTACTATTTTGTTCTACAAATCTACTGGCATATAATTGGCATAAATTTATATTGTCTTTAGTTTTCATTACTGGTTCCTGAAAAATTTACACAAAATTGTGTGATTCAAATAACATCATTTTGAAGTAACACAAAGCCTGATTCTTTAACAAGAGTCAGAACCTTTACTCACATGTGACTATCAGGACCTACTATGTGTTGTCTGATGAAACACAGACAACAGTCTCCTGGTATAGAAGTGACCCACGGTCAGGAACAAACGCATCATCCACATTTAATCCAAGGAAAGAGTAAAGGGTTTCATTATCTTTACTAAAGAGATGGTTATTTATATTTTCAGAGATTGAAAAATTCAGTTTGTTCATTTCTGTGCATATCTGTAGTTCTTGACTATAGTTGCTAAAATGATTCAGATATTATAAGGCCTTTCATAAGTCACACATTTGGCTAAATACCATTTTTTAACCTTACCCTTATTGTATATAATGAACAAAGAAATCAGTCAGAAATGTTGGAATTAAAACTATAAAGGCAACAGAACTTCAGAAAAAAATTGAATCAAAGCACTGTCAACATTTTAAATGAAACTTGACCATTTAGAAAGCTGTGCATTGTACTTGTATTATTTTCCTTGCTATACAATTCATACATAGGTCGTGTTTATGCACACACACACACACACTCTTTTCCCTGTCTTTTCTTTAAGCCTCATTTTCCAGGATAGGTCTCAACCTTTTTTCCCCTTACTTTCTTAGGTGTGTTTTTTACTCCCAAAGAGAAGCCCTGCAGGAGAATGAGGTGGAACACTTCAGACTCCTAAGAGCTAAAAAGAGAAGTCCCAGGAAAACTGAGTCGATGCTGAATTAACCCAGCACCAGAATTCCTCACAAACTAATGTTGGTCCCACTCCTCAGCCATCAAAAGGCCACTTCATGCAACTTTTCTTTGCTGTGAACTAAATACATCAATCTCTCTGGAACCAACTTTCTTTGTGAGCAGTAACAGCAACCAGTACAAAGGCATGGGATTCTAGTTCAACTGTCCCTGTCCTGTGGTAAAATTATATCACAAATACTTAGTGCTGAAATCACACTTAGCTCCTATCTAATTAATCCTGTTTATATCTAAGATCAAAACAGGTTGGAGATATGAGTCCACTGATTAAAGACATAACTAACCCATATCCTTGGCCTAATTTCCATAACACCAAAAGTTCCTATTCCATGAACAAGGTCAAATGCTATATACGAAGAACAGGGTAAGCACCATTGACTCTCCATTCACATAATGGTTCTGAGAACATCAGTCCTAGTACATGGCACACAAATCATAAACCAAAATGTACTTTCTGATTTTTGAGTGCCAAATGACTTCAAATTAGACTGTAAAACAGATAATTTGATCATTTCTGAGTCTTGATGTTTCTAGTATCTACCAGAGGCTAGAAGGGTGCAAACAAATTCCAGTCCAAACAAGAGCAATGCTATGAACTGAACCTTTACAAATGACATGGAACCATGATACATAGATGGTATGTAGCCAGTAACTCATCTCTGTAATTCGTTATTCTCAATCTTGAAAATTCTTTAATTATGACTCATTAATTTCTTGTTTAGGCTGCATGAAACTGTCACCACAGGTGCTCTGTACAGTGTTACTTTCTAAGTCTGTGTTGTTCTTTCTTCTTTATGCAATAAATACCCTCCTCTATTACCAGCTAGCTAAGCCTCTGGATTTTAATTATATTTGTCTTATTCTTATCTCATTCTGTCAATTCTGTGGTTGCACACAGATTTCTAAACTAGCCAATAAGATAATAAATCTTAACCTTTTGAAAGTTAAAAACCCTGTGAGAATCTGATGGAAGCCAAGGATCCTAGTTTCAGGAAATACACTTACACATTATTTTTTAAAGCAATAGAGCATTTCAGAACTTAAACTGTGGACTTCTGAATGTCAAACTCTATGCTTGACAAGCTAGGATGTTATCATTTCAGGATATTAAACTTGCACCAAAAAAAAAAAAACAAAAAAAACCACCCAGCCCTTTGAGTCTATCAGTTGGTTATAACTTTCAAAATTAAGAGATTTTTATATTTTGCCCCCAGTAACAGTATGTTATAGACTCAAAAATAAAAAACTCATAAATAAGATCTAATCCTGGAGGAAGGGAGGAAGAATGAGGTATTTTTATTTGTAAGCAGTTGTGTTTTACTAATAATTTCTTCATGACTTTTCTATAATTCCAGTATCATTTCTTCCATATAACTCCGGCCAAAATTTTAGAAACATCTATCAATCTAGTTTCTAGACACTGATTATCTCTAATGAGGGAAGGAATTATCAGATGCCTAATTGAATGCAATCTCTGAAAATAATGAAGATTGTCATCTATCCTTGGCTGGGAAAGTTAGCAATTATGCTACCTATGTGACATTACCATGTTTTTAAAATATGCTTATCCCACAGAGGGTTCTTTGCCTTGCCACTAAACCTTCCTTGTTTTCTCTGTATATGTAATATACAGCTATAGAACTCTGTATGTTAAAGTTTAGACAAATATGAATTTTTCTATAATTCCCTTTTCAAACATAGTTTAGATCACAGTAAAAATAAGTATGGTTCTAACAACAAAATCACTAAAACGAAAACATTACCAAGTCCTAGCAAATGCCTAAAATAAGGTGAATTTTATCATTAAAAATTTCAGTCTGTACCCAAATAGTATTGTCTCTGGCCATCACTTTCAAACCAGTTGTGACTGTAAACACACCTGAGGAATATGGCACCTAGGATCACAGTAGTGATGCTCATCTGACTGGAAGACAGTAGAAAATAGAGAAACATCACGGTTGAGAATCACCACTCTGTGGCAAGATGAAATTTTCCTGTGGTCCATAGCATATTATAAGAAAGAACATAAGTATTAACTAATCATGGAAGAAAGGTCAATCACTAATCAAAAAACAAGGAAAATGAGTCAAAGTATTTCTTCTACCATAACAGAAAATATATGTGAAAAGGGGAAATATATTTTTTTAAAAAAGAAAATCTATGTTTTACATACTAGAAAGCTGATGAGACTTAACTTGAGACTATACCATATCCTTGTATATGACAAGCCTACTACCAACATTGTACTAAATGGGGAAAAACTGAAACAATTTCCTCTAAAAGCAGGAACAAGACAAGGGTGTCTACTCCTTCCACTCTTATTCAACATAGTTTTGGAAATCTAAGCCAGAGAAATAAGACAGGAAGAAGAAATAATAGGAATACAAATAGGAAAGGAAGAAGTCAAACTATCCCTATTTGAGGACAACATGATCTTATACCTTAAAGACCAAAAACTCCTAGACATCATAAAATCTTCAACAAAGTAGCAGGAAACAAAATCAATTTACAGAAATCAGTAGCCTTTCTATATACTGACAATGAACAGACTGAAAAAGAATATAGGAAAACAATTACACTTACAATAACCTAAAAAAAAAACACCTAGGAATAAACTTAACAATAGAAGTAAAAGACCTCTACAATGAAAATTATAAACAAACTGAAGAAAGAAATCAAAGAAGACTACAGAAGATGCTTATGGATTGGTAGAATCAATATCGTGAAAATGGCTATATTACCAAAAGCAATCTACATGTTCAATACAATCCCTATCAAAATTACAATGCCATTCATCACAGAGATTGAAAAATCAACCCTAAAGTTCATTTGGAAATACAAAAAACCACGAATAGCCAAGGCAATAATGAGCAAAAAGAGCAACGCTGGAGGTATCACAATACCCGACTTCAAACTATGCTACAGAGTCATAGCAATAAAAACAGCATGAAAAAAAACTGGCACAAAGACAGATATGAAGACCAGTGGAACAGAATCGAGGACCTGGATATGGAGCCACAGAGCTATGCCCACCTGATTTTTGACAAAGGCAAACAAAACATATGATGGAGAAAAAGACAGCCTCTTCAACAAATGTTGCTGGGAAAAGTGACTATCTGCCTACAGAAAACTGAAACTAGATCCATGCCTGTCACCCTGTACTAGTATCAACTCAAAGAAGATTAAGGACCTTAATATGATACCTGAAACTTTAAAACCAGTGCAGCAAAGAGCATAACAATCACTGGAATTAATAGGCATAGGCAATGACTCCCTAAATACAACTCAAAGGACTAAGCAACTAAGAGAAAGGATTGACAAATGGGGCTACATGAAATTAGAAAGCTTCTGGTCACTAGATTGAAAAGGCAGCCAACAGAATGGGAGAAAATCTTTGCCAGCTATACATCTGACAAAGGATTAATAACCAAAATATACAGGGAGCTCATAAAACTAAACTCCCCACAAAAATCAATGCCCCAATGAAGAAATGGGCAAATGAACTAAACAGAGCTTTTTTCAAAGGAAGAAGTCCAAATGGCAAAAAAACACATGAAGAAATGCTCAACATTCCTTGTCATAAAGGAAATGCAAATCAAATCCACACTAAGATTCTACCTACTCCTGTTAGAACACAAACAACAAATGTTGGCAAGGATGTGGGGAAAAGGAACCCTCATAAACCATTGGTGGGAATGTAAATTAGTACAACCACTATGGAAAACAGTATGGAGTTTCCTCAAAAAACTAAAAATAGAACTGCCATATGATCCAGCAATACCACTCCTAGGGAAATATTCAAAGGAATGTAAGTCAGGTGATCAGTAAGTAAAGGCAGCACCTGCACCCCTATGTTTATTGCAGCATTATTCACAATAGCTAAGCTATGGGAACAACCCAGATGTCCCACTACTAACGAATGAATTAAGAAAATGTGATATTTATAGACAATGGAATTTTATTCAGCCATAAAAAAAGAATGAAATTTTGTCATTTGCAGGTAAATGGATGGAACTTGGGAACATCATGTTAAGTGAAGTTAGCCAGGCTCAGAAGACCAAAGTCACATGTTTTCTCTCATATGTGAAATATAGACCCAATACAAATACAAGCAATATTATGAAAAACAGGTCACTCTAAGGGGAGGCCACATGCAAGACAGGGAGGGTAAAAGAAGGAAGTTAAGTAAAGTGAATATGGCTGATGTACTTCCTATACAAAAATGAATATAGAATTTTTAAACCTGTTGAAATCACCATAAGAAAGGGACTAAGGAAGAAAGTAGAAAAAGAGAGAGAATGAACCAATTTGGGTTATAATACCTATATACATGGAAATGTCACAGTGAAACACACTATTTAGTTATCTTAAACAAAAATGTTATTTTTCTTTTTTTACAAGAACAGAAAACAAGAAGGTAAAACAGGTCCTGTCTGGGGCGGGGGGCGTGGTGCCAGTGGGAGGGAGAGGGGATTAGGGAACGGTGGAGGAGGGTGAATGTAGTGGAAATAGTATGTACTTGTGTGTGAAAATGGAAAAGCGCTGAAACTATTCCAGGAATGGGGGAGGGGATATAATGATGGAGGGGGTGAATTCAACTATGATGTATTGTCAGAACTTTTATAAATGTCACAATGTACCCCCAGTACAGCAATAATAAAAATAAATTATAAATAAAAAAGAATATACCATGCCTTTATAATTATTAAGTGATTTTTTTTTTTGGAGTAATGGCACAGGGCTCTATAGTTCTCAAGCAGGGCATATCTTACAGAGATTGGAAGTTAGCCTATGACACGATACTCTGAACTGAAGTAAAGACTAACTCATCGTATGCAGTATCCCTGGGAGGTGATATGTAGGTCTGTACCTAGAAAAATTAGACCATCTCCCAATATAAGGCAATCCTTGAAACCAGGATATAACTTAATTACCTAGTCATTTGGTAACATGTCAGGTATGAGGAGATGATAAATGGGAACCGAAGAGGAAAAATTGATCAGTCTGTCTCCACCCTGGCTACTGGAAAGCTCAGGTTAAATTTATGAGCCACTGTTGTCACGCAGACATGACTCACAGACCTGTATTTTCCATGTGGAACTCTTTCCCCTTTTTTCCCTCTTGAATCTCATTTTCTCATTTAAAATTAAAACAAAAATCTTATCCTAGGTCATTGTGTATATTATCACAAATAATTTTAAATCACTTGTTAAAGTTATAAATATTTGTGCTTATCCAGCACTATATGGAGAAAAAGAGTGAACATGAGTGCTTCCAAAAGGTGACTGTCCCAGACCTTGGTGTTAGTTACATCCCTGAGGACTTTGGTTCTGATGGCACCATGGTCATGGAGCTGCCTCCCTGAAGCCTGTACTTCAAAGCAAGCTGTAGCACTCCATGCTCCTGCACAAGAGAAGGGGTGATGACCAGTAGATAGGCACATGCTGGCATGCCTGGCTAATTTTCAAAAAATTCTAAAGTTTACATTCAGCCCTCTAGTTATTCTGTTCTGAGTTTGATTTGCACATGCCTGTCCCCACCAAACCTGACCAATTTAGGATGTGGTAGAACTTCACTGCTGATCACATGCAGGTGCTGAAGAGCCTGGACTTGTGGCTAGGGAGCAGCTGGAAAATCACTCTTCTGCCTGATCACCTGAAGAGACATGACACTTCACGACACCTTTGCTTCCTCCATTAGTCCATGTTGTTGTGCCATTACAGCTGGAGTATTTTTCAGCACAAAATCTACTGCTATGCCATTTGTGATGAAAACAAGACTCCAGATATTAAAAATACAGCATGGGATTATCTAGGCCTACTGTTCACCAAAATGGCACAAGCGCTGTCATTTGCTTTCTTTTGCAGAAAACTTATCATTTTGAGCAGTTCCTGAATAATTAATCAGGCAGAGTCTCTGAGCAGTAGGTTGTTCCTTGTCCTTCACCTCACAGTCATTTATTGAGTACCTACTATGTATTAAATGCTGTGCTCAGTGTGGCATCCTGCCTTATGGAACAAAGAGTCTGGTGAGATATAGACCTTTTAAAAGTACATAAACCGTGTGTTCTTATACATGATGATGAGCGGGTGATGTGAGAGCAGTTAGATGCTAAAGTGAAAACTAACAAGGGGCATGCCAGCTTTAGATTGCAGATCCCCCAAAATAATGCCTGTTAGCTAGGCAAACACATGGGCCTGTTTGTTTGGGACAGCCTTGGTCAATGTCAGTTGTCCTAGTATAATTATTAATAGAGACCCCCCTTCCCACTCAATGGACCCTGATTAAAAGAATAAATTATATGGTCATGCTAAGTTTAAACAAAGTGAAAACTTAGTAAAGTGCTGGGTCCTGGAAGGCCTAATGACTTCTAAGTACTTTGGAAAACATCCCGAGGTGAAGATAAGCATTAGCAGTGTAATGGGCTGAGATTAACTTCAGCCCTGGCTCCATTCCAGGGGAGAGTCACAGCTTCCAACGTCGTATGTTTAAGGGCACAGAATCTAAATTAAGAAAAAAAAGAAGGGAATTTCAGTAAATAAAACTCACTTTTCTCATTGTGAGGCCAGAAGAAGCAGAAGACAAAAGGCCTTCAGCATAGACACTTTTAATTATATTTCACGTAACAGCAGGATGCAGGAGTCCTGGAAATCGGCTCCCTGCAGAGGCCCCCCAGAGAGAGGATGCGGAGTGCACAGGAGCAGCAGGTCCTGTCTGTATGATGCAAAAACCCTAGGCTTCATCTTCAGTACCACAAAAGAAAACGAAGTTTAGTTTTTGCTTATGGAAGAATCCAAGCAGGTTCTCTGGTTGATGGAGTTTCTCTTCACACGATGACTTGGAAGACCCGCGTCTGAGGATCAGTTGTCCCCAGGGACATCACTATCACTTGTATCCAGCCAGTGAAAGGGGAAAGAGACTGGACAAGCATGAGTTCTTCTAAAAAAGCCATGGTCCAGAAATAGCACAGCATGTCCTTGGTTTTACTGGCTGGAACTCAAGCTTCATGGTCACATCCAATTCCCAGTAAGTCTCGGAAAAGCATTCTAGCTGCGAAGAGCAGAGCCAGGTTCTGATAACCAGCTGGAATTCTGTGTGCAGATGGGATTTCCAGTCACATGAATTTTGGATAGGACTGTGGCATGGTAGAAATAATCCTGAGAAGGAAAGAGGTCCAGGAAGTGCCTGCTTCCTTACCTAGCTGACGAAGGACAGAGTCACTCTTCTGAGACCAGTCCTTAGTCTTATTCATGAAGGCACACTGGCCTTGGCATAGTGTTAGAGAAAAATCTTTGGCCACATGTGAAGGGTTCATTCCCTGTAACCTATACAACACCCTGAATGCCAAAGGCTTCCTAGAACTTTCCATTTGAAGATCTTCATTCACCGTGGCAATGATTTTGCAACAAGCAAGATTTTCAACCACAGAGCTCTAGGAACGCTAGACATAGGAGCCCCAGCCCAAAACCAATCTGAGTTATGCTCCTACTTTTCCCATCCTTGTGGAAGGTGATCCCCACCTAACCCTTGAAAGCAGAGAAACCTTTTTTCAGACCTTGAAAGCAGAGAAACCTTTGGGAAAGAAGTGAGGCTTGGCTGCAGGGCCTGCAATTTGACTGAAAGGCAATCCTTCAGGAAATTGTGAAGCCACCCACTGTTAAGTAGATGGTGTGAGGATGGAGAGCGTTAGCTGAAAGTACAAGACTGGCAAGAAAAGTTAACTTGCAGCTACTATTTGTGTTCTGACTTGTCTGTCTGCCTTGTTCTCTCTGAAATTGAGGAAGAAATTGGATTCCTAGATTTAATCTTTCCTCAGCTGGGGAATAACAGATTTGTCATTTGGTCAAATTACATTTTTAATACAAGAGTATTTATATGCAAGGAATATGTGTTGCACTGTGGACTTGACGCAGAAGCAAGTCTGAGGGGTTTTAGGATAGAGAGGAGGTGCAGGTGAGAGAGATGACCATGGGCTGTCTGGGTTTTTGTTTTTTGTTTTGTTTTGAGGTTCCAGTCACAACCTTTCCCTACGGGAGGAACCAAAGCTAAAAATGGACTTCAGATATTGGGACAGGTGGATTTGAAGAAGCAGGTTGGGCCTGCAGGCATAGTAAGGCTGCTGAAAACCATGTGTGCTCTGACTTGGACTGACTTGTCCATCCACCTGGCTGGTTTGAGAGTGAAGTCCCCAGAGCAATCAGGAAGGGTTTGAAAGGAGGATTGGGTCAGGTGACCAACAGGGAGAATCTCAGGTCTGAGAGGGGCCAGCTGAGGGCAGGCAGGCGTCCTTGAGGGCCACCACGAAGACAGTGATTTTTGCAGCAGGGAGTGAATAATCAGGAGCCCAAAGATGTCTCCAGGGTAGCCCAGGCCCTGGCAGCTCCCATCAAAGCCGGGATGCCCTTTTTTCATGCTCTGCAGCCCCATCTTCTGCAGCCTCAGCGTGAGGGCGCAGAAAACTAAGGAAGTCCTCCTCCAGAGGACGTTGTTCTCAGCTCTCCATATGATTTTGCCTCCAAATTGTTTTTAAAATAGTTGAGGTTCTCAGAAGATTTAAAACATTATTAGACTGAACCATATGAAATTGCCAATTTTGAAGTTTAAAAAAATACCTGTCGAAACTGGCAATTTCATGGGATTCAACTTAACACTGACGTGAAGAATAGGTTCTTTGGACGCTTTGCATTTTTTTGTGTCACAGGAAATACTCCATATCTGGGGACCTCTGGGTGCTCCCAAAGGCCTCAGGGGCCAGATTGTCCTCAGAAAACAAGGACAACCCTGACCTAATGCTCACTGAAGTCCTCACTCGATTCTGAGTGAAAGAACACTGTGACTAATTCAGTGATCCAGCCAGATTATTTAACTTTGAAATAAGAACCAAGTATCACCTGCCTTGCTTTCAAATGATCTCACCAACTACATGTCAGAGAACAGAGGCTATCAGGGGGATTCCCTCCATTTCCACCCCAACACCAGGTATTTACCAGGTGAATTCAAAATACCTGCATGTCTCCAGGCTTATTGCTGGAACATTCTTTCCAGCTATATTATATCAAACCACAATGCAAATACACTTCACAGATACATAGTTGTTTGTCCTTTACCAGAGAGAAACATCAACAATTCATCCCCCACAGGGTGAGCTTGCCAAAATGCAAGTCAGAGCAGTCATTTTTGCAATTTGAAGAGCTCCATACTCAGCTAGCTCAGGAGTCCCGCTGTGTCAGGACCCCGTGGCTCAGTTCTTGCATTGCACCCCACACGCAGCCTCTCTTTAGTTGGGCTCCATTACTCGGCTTCCTGCAATGCATCATGCATTCTTGCTTCTGCGTTTTCCGCATGCTGATTCTTCACCCTGCATGTTTTCTTCCTGTCAAGACTTTCTTGGTCTAAACTTACCTCCTCAGAGAAACACTTGAATGAGATGGCCCATCCTGATGGTGTCAAATCTTACAGAGACCTCCTTCCTTGCTTTCAGTCCACTCTCCATTTATTGTTAATTGATTCACGGTGGACAGAATGTGTTTTGAGTAGGAACTTCAAGAAATAACAGATGCTCAAAAGATGAGTTGAATGAAGACTGAGTAGTTTCTATAAATGTACAACTTACCTTCCAGATCCTAAAAAATTCAGAGTATATTTTTGTATACTAATTCATTGGTGTCCTGAGAAAGTTCACAGTTAAATTAACATTTTCTTTTTGGCTTTTGTGCACTGAAGCAATCTTTCTAAATAGCTGTGATGAGAGTTAACTCTGAACCAAACCCTATCCAAATGCTATGTGTTCCTCATTTAATCCTAAGGACCTTAGCATTCTCATTTATTTTAAATATGAGGAAAAAAGTTACTAGAGTTTCACTCTATGTATTCACTTGATAAAGATAGATTTTACATAAATAGTGTATTTTAAACACGGTTTACCTGAACTACAGCCAAAGAATTAAAATTTAATATCTGAAATGTCACAATTTTGGATGAATATATAGTTTTTGAGTAATTCACAGTAATGGAATTTTCCTTCTTCATGTCCCAGCTACCATGTCTATTTGCTTCAATAAGACGGGGACATTTTTCCTAGTCCCAGCCCCCATTTGGATAGTGCTTTTCCTTTAGTTTTGTTAAGAGTCTCAGAGTTTAGAGTCAGAGCAGCCACTGGATCCGCAGTGCTCTCCAGATCACCAGAAAGTATGTTGCTGCTTGGTGGATTTTCAATTGAAGTAAAATAAGACGACAGGAAGCACAGAGAAGATGAATGGCTTGAGCTGATGGGCAGGATTTGGAATTGGGTTTTGTTTTCTTCTGGAACTGCAGTGTCATTTTTCTTTGTCTTATCTTGTCTTTACTGATTCTGTCTAGGGGATGTCTTTTAGTGTGAAAAATTGAGTAATAGCTTCATAGGAAGTCCTGAAAAAACACCTCCTGGATTTCAACTTATCCTCAATTCATGTAACCTTCCCCCACACAATGAAGGGCTTATTTTATTCAATTAGGCCTCGATCATGTCCCAGGACATCAGTCTCAGCACTAAACGGGACCAAGTAGCAAGCAAGAAATAAACATGATATATCTTGTCATTGCCTTCTTACAATCAGTTGTTTATTCCTTAAAGAGCATTGGTGAAGAAGTAACTTCCAAGTTCTCAAAATGTTCGCTTAAGCTATCAATCAAAAGCTTCCTGTGTCTTTTTGGTAGGATTGGACATTGAGTTTGCGTGAGATTGTGGCGTGCACATGGGTGCCGAGGGCTCAGAAGTTAAAACTCTTTCCAAAAACCCAACAAAATCCAAATATGACAGTAGACATTTTGCAGTCAGTAAATGATAGCATGCATAAAGTGAAATTACAAAATGAACATGAAAACACCAAGGTCCTCCTCACTCTCTCATCCCCACCTTTCCTTCCCAGTGTAGTGACCAAGATACTAGCTCCAGCTGTCACCACCTAAATACGGCCCAGCTGTTACAAGTGAGCAAGCCATCAGGGCTGTGAGCAGAACCATATAAATATTCCTACTCACATAGTTCAGATTTTGTAGGTTCAAACTCTTGTCTAAGAGAATCAATACTTATGAAAGCTCCAAATATAGTTCACCTTGCCAGCAAACTACAGAAAAAAACTGTGGTGAGTTCCCTGAGCCTTCCTTTCTACATCAAAAGAACACCCAAGACCCCTGAGCAAGTCTTGCACTGGCAAGCCTCTCTTGCACTGAAAATTCCTGGAAACACCCCTCTGACCTTCTGAGACTCAGTTTGCCTGGGTTCTACTTGCTGGCATCACCTGCATCTCTGGTAGCTTCAGAATCTTAGGCCCCATATACTACCAACTCAAATCTGCATTTCAACAAGATCTCCACAATCTATATCTGCACATTAAAGTTTGGGGAGACCTATGCTTTCACCATCCTGTCATTCTCCTGAAAATCTGTCCAGTTAAGACCCCCTGAATCAGGTTCTGCCCAATTCTCTACCAGAGGAAAAAAATGGAGGTTCAACCTCAAAGCTGAGCTATTGGGCCCTATATCCTGACTGCAAAAGTCTCTAATGCCAGCAGAGACCTCTGCCAAACTTTGTCTCCTGCAGGACCATTTATGACTGGGTACCCCTGGTATTTTGAAGCAGGACATGGCATTGAATGTATAGAAGATTTCTGAGGGCCCTATTGTCTAAATTCCATCTGCTAGCTGCTCTCCCCTTTATGAAATGGAAGACATGGTCTCAAGTCATTCAACAAAGGCATGAAAATTAACAAGAACTTTGTCATTGTACTTTTCAGCTCCCAACCCAATGCTAACCAACACTCCATCTATCCATAAACATAGAAGGCAGATAACCATTAGTGCCAAAAATTATTAATGTTGACATTAAAGCAAAATTTCAAATGAATATCACATTTGATTAACAAGCTGGTTCCTCTAAGAACATATTCAAATAATACCATGAAATTTATGGAGGAGTGAAGCCCCCATAAATCCTGATGATAGCCTCCAAGTTCAGTTTTCTCTGGGCTATCTTTGCCTGAATGTCTGTCCAGTCCTTGAAGCACTTGAAACCCTGGTAGATGGTGAATAATAGGAAATTGAGGGCTGGGGAGATAATTCAGTGGTGGAATGCTTGCCTAGCTGTGTAAGGCCCTGGCTTGATCCTGAGCATGGCCAAGCAAGCCTATTATCCCAGCACTTAGGAGGCTGAGGCAGGATGATTTCAAGTTGAAGGCCAGCCTGGGCTACATAGTGAGAAATGTCTCAAAAAAAAAAAAAAAATCCAGTCTTAAGTACTTTTGATCAGTTCCTGGATTGAACCTACTACATAAATTGATTCAATTCATTTTTAAGATAAGAAAACAGGTTTAATGTTGCACAACTAAGAAGTAGTAAGTACTTTCAATTTTAAATATAGCCTTCCTCTGCAAACAAACCAACATTCTTACAAGAGTTTTTTTTTTTTTTTTTTCCTTACAAGAGTTTTATTTAGGCTTGGAATTTTTGTTTGTTTGGAGGGGTTTGTTGTTTGGTTTTCTTTGTTGTGTTTGGCCCAGTAAGTCTCCATTTAATGCTGTTCAAATCTATAATTAAATATTTTTTATCCATCCTGCTCAAAAATCTGTTTGATTTCCATAGCTATTTACATAAAATAATAAAATATCATTCCTAATAACAATAAATTAGCAAGCCAGCTGGAGATTCTGGTTCACCATGAATTAAGTAAATGAAAAGTAACCAGACCCTAACTCTGCATATTGGCACATTGACAGTAAGAACAGGAGAGTTAGGGTGGCAGGTGGTGGTTGGAGACTTTAGTTTGAGCAACCAGAGTGAGGAGAGCCTGAGAGAACTAAATGTCAAGACAGCTGAATCCCACCAGCCCCACCCAGGTCAATTCGTGCCTTTCTCCTCCTCCCCCAACTGTTACATCCTGCATCTTACATAACCCCCACCCGCTGTGGGCCAAAGCATGCAGAAGGAAATGCAACCCCTCTCTTCTCAGATTTTCTTTTTCTCTATTTCTCTAAAGAGAGAGAGAGAGAGAGAGAGAAAGAGAGAGAATGTTTCCTTGTCTTCTCCCATGTGTATCACCACTAAGCACTTCTAGCTGTCAGGGGAAGCAGGGATCTTCTCTACATTATGGGGGAATTTGGTGAGCTGGATCCTGGTTTTTTACTCTGTTAAAGGGAAAAAACAGAAACTGTAAAATACCACCTCAAGCTGGTTTATATTATTTTCTTCCTGCTATAATGTCAGGAGCTGAAGAACCCGTTCTTTTTTTTCTGCAACAAAATCCTAATTTTCCTTAGGCAGAGGAATTCCTCAGGTGGATCAGGGCAAATTTTAATGTGCACACAGAGAAACCAAATCAATAAAAAAATATTGCCCCCAGTACCTACTGTGTGTCTCTTAGAAATATTTGAGTAGTGGTAAAATGTTGAGACTCCAAAATGGCAGAAATTGATTTACAAATGTGATTTTTTTTTTTTAATCCAAATTTCAGTTAGCCTTTAGCCACACGGAGCTGCAAATTTGATGTCTTCACACTAAAATGAAATTTCTCTGGTACATGTAGATACATTGCCTAAGCCACAATCACCCATTCACCTCAGCCCAAATGCATCAGTGTGCTTTCAAGAGTTTGTCATTTGGTTGACTTTGGTTTGGGCTTTTTTGGTTGCTTGTTTTTTTGTGTGCGGTTCTGGAGATCAAACACGGAGCCTATGCATTCTACCACTGAGCTAGACACCCTCCTCCCCAGCCAAGAAATTTTTCTTTTTAATTCATATGTGCATACAATGCTTGGGTCATTTCTCCCCCCTGCCCCCAACACCTCCCTTACCACCCACTAAGAAATATTTTTTTATGTATCTTGCTTATTTGATATTAAGAGATATTACTTATAAACAATTCTAATGTAGTCAGCATGTTTGAGCTTTAAGTTATAGTGCTTTCTTTTGCCTCATCAATGGATTGCAAATGATTTTCACTCATGAAGTGTTAATTAAAATTTCTGGCCCATTTATTTCTGAGACTTTCTACTTAACTAAGTCCTTTTGCCAAATCTATACCTGTTTAATTTAGGAACAAACTTCTATCTCTCCATTTCTGCTCAGAATCTGAACATACATTAACTCTTGTTCTGCTGCCAAAGTGAGCCTCCTATAGTATTTAAATGTGAGTCTCTCCAGAGTGACAACACAAAGGCAAAGCATGACAAAGAGAGGACAGCTTGGCTTCTCCCAGGCCATTATCGAAGCTGTCGAGCACTGAAGATACTCCAGACTCGGTTTTCTGTTGGCCCACAGGGATTTTGTAGAAGCATGCATGTGAGGGAAATGCAACAAAGTACAGAGTTGGAAAATGCACATCAAAGTTAGCAAAGGGGGAATGCACCCAACAATCCATGCCATTGTTAGGAGGCCTACCCTAACTTTCGCCCACCAAGCTGTCTGCAGCAGTCTCACACCGTAGGTAAACGGAGCCCAGCACTCTGAAGCATTAGGTTTTTAGAAGTGAAGTTAAACTGATAAATTAGACCTCATTTATTGAACAGCCGTTAGAGCCAATTGCCTAGGGAGTCGTTTGACACCTTTGAAGACCCTGCTAACTTAATTGGTGATAGTTTGGGGGCTGAAGGAAACATTTAAGCCAGGAGCAGCAGGACACCGTGCCGCATGAAAATGGAGAAGACAGCATTCTCCCTGACAAGGGGAGTCATATATAGATTTTTGTGTCCATTGTTTTCGCTTATTTGTGTGTGTGCTTTACTCAGTCAATCAAATATAATTGACACCACTGGGTTCTGTTGTTTTGTAGATGACAGGAGCTAATGCAAGGGAAAAGCTGGAAGTAAACTTCCTTGTGAAAGGCTGCAAAAAGGTTTTTTCACCCAGCTGGTGACATTTTTTGCTCAATTGTATTAATTGATGTAGTGACAAGGCACTGGGAAGATGATGGATACTGATCACTACACCCTTTGTAAAGTTGGGTTATATCTTGCTATTAGCATAAGCACTTGCTTGTGCAAGAAGGAAACAGCAAGCAAACAGAACAAAGGGCGAAGAAACGACAAAACTGTTTACCTGCTGGCTGCACCTGAACAAGGGAGAACAAATGGTTTCCTGTGTGTGGTGCCCAGACAGTGCTGGGGATGGGTGCTTGGTCAAACACATACTCCCAGCTTTGAGCTTACAAATGCTCTCCTTGATCTATGATCTCTGAAGAGATTCTGCCCCAGGTTTTAAGCATTTGCTCAGAACCACAAATGATCCTAAGAGTTTCCATAAAGTCCTAAGTCTGCAGGGTAGAAAATGGAGGAAAACCGACGAGCATTGGTGGCTCCTGGAATGAGAACAGCCAAATTACTCAGGCTAAGGGAACTATGGGTGTTAAAATGCTCATTTCTCAGAGTCAGTGACAGTGGCAATGATGCGTTAGAGTGAGCCACATGGCCTCACCAGACAGTGCCAGGCTGAAATGACTGACTATGCACATAAATCTATTCAAAAAGACCTTGACTTCTTGAAAGGAGAGAGGCAGAGTAAGGAGTTCTTGGGTTTGCAGAAGTCAGCCTGAAGTTTACAAGAATACAACCTATGGCACATGTGTGCTACCCTCAATCATCAAAACCCCCAGTCTTCCTTAGCCAGCCTCTGGTGTTAAATCACCTCGAATCATCTGAACTTAGCTATTTACACATTTACAGGGCAAATGTGCTTTCAGTCACACTAGGAAAACTCTTAATTTCCTTACTTTATAGAATTCATTCTTCCTCTTTCTGACATCAAGTATTTTCTATAATTTCTTCTGTGTGGCACTTAAATTTGAACTGCATCATTCAATATTATGGAATTTAAAGGGAGAGCTGGGATTCAAGGAAAATTTCCCCACTTTCCAGATTCTCAGTGGGAAAAGCCAACGGTGAAATGTCCTGTTCAAGAAGGGGACAGCACTTCACATCTGTTCCACAAATGTTTTAAGAAAGCATTTGAGAAGCATCATTACAGGAGAATTTCCACAATATATATTGAGCAAAAACTGGAATCTAGTTTTCCATAAATCCAGATACACTTACTGTTTTTCCAGAATAGTCATGGTGAGTTCACAGGAGAAATCTCTAGATTAAGTAACAGTGGGAATTTCATGCCCTTCTCAGAGAAAACCCTTCATTCCTTCAACATAGATTTATTGAGCACTTGCTCCCTGCCAGCTTAGGGAAGTAACAAAGAGCAAGTAAGACGGCATATCTGCTCTGATGGCTTATTCAGACCACAATAGGAGAAAGGCATTAATAAGGTAATAAACTCAAATAAATTTAAATTGAAAATATGGTATTTTTGTTTTTGAGATCTCAAGCAGTGCCAATAGGTTATCAAATAACAGCAAAAACCTAAAGGCTGCCTTTCCCCCAGATACCCCAAAACACCTGTATGGCAGAGATGCAGAGCAAGAGAAGGGCAGAGGGAATGGAGCAGCACTGTGACTAGGAGAATTTTGGATTGCAATTCTACCCGCTCCCCTGTTTGCATTTGGAGCAAAATGAATCCTTACTGTGGGAAAATATTGAATCTCCACATTAATATAAACTCTGAAAACGATTCAACTTAGACCATGAAGAAATTTGCAGAGCTACGGGGCTATCCCATGGTAACATTAGAGTCATCTCAGATTGCCCTTGTAATTTGAGAATGTTTTTCCCTTGGAAAAATAATGTAAGGAGGAGTTGTACTTTTTCTGTGATCCTTGCTACCAAGGCCCTACTACAGAAGGTCCATTAGCCAAGCAGCAAGCCTCTGCCCTCACCTCTGCAGGTACATGGCCGTGGAGAGTGGAGATAGCAGTGATAGAGCAGGGCAGATGCACTGAACTTGATAGCACCAGCAGCCCTGCACCCATTTCCATCTCTGAAATTCTACAGGGAGTCATGACATAGGAGCATTAATGTCATCAGACACAAAAGGCATGAACACAGTCTTCATGACAGATGATTCGCACAGAGGCCACGGCTACCCTGAAGAGATAGCATGCTGCCCCAGTCCTGAGCTGGTATACCACCCTGGGAAAATGCGCCCCCTGGAGAGCACGGGACCCACCACCCACGGGTGCCCTTGGTAAGACATTTCAGAAAGAGGTTGGCTTGCCAGAAAGCACTGTCAACAGAAATTACACTGATGGTGGTACACTTGTGGCAACAAGCCATGTGCCTTTATGTATAGTTGGTCAAGATTCAGTTGTTCCCTATCCATTCCACTCCATTCCATTCTGTCCTGTTCCATTTCTTCTATTCTGTTCTGTTCTATTCCATTCTATGCCATCCCATTGCCTCCCGTTCCATGTATGCACTCACATACGTGCACACCCTACCTTACACATCACAGAGGTATTTATTCTGAAGTCATCCACTCCAGGGAAGTCACTGCTCGCCCCCCACACTGTGACTTCACTCCCCTCTCCACCTTAACATGTGCTTGTTCTCTACCTAGACAGAGCCTGAGTGGCCATTATGGTGCACCCCAAAACTTCCTGTTTATTGTTTTGTTTTTGCTTTTTTATCCTTTACTATCTCACTTTAATAGGTTTTTTTGGGGGGGTTTCCCCCTTTTTGGTCAAGGAATGGAATGGAATGGAACAGGACAAAACAGAACAGAATGGAAATGGAGAAAAAGAAAGAGCCAGTCCTTTTGTCTTTATTTTGTTTTTGAGACAGCGGCTCTCTAACTTTCTCTAACTTTGCTCAGGATGACTTCAAACTCACAATTCTCCTGTCTCCACTCCCAAATTATCTATTTTGATATATCATTTGATTTACCCAAGAAAAGTATTATGTTAAGAGGCAGCACACATAAATAGTGGTTAGTTACCTATTTCTGTGTAAAGGAAAAACAATAAAAATAGACAAAAGGTAAAGCTATCCCAGGCAGCCCTGTCATTAGCCACATCTGCAGCTCAGGTCTGCTGGTCTGGGCCAGGTTTGCATGCTTTCAGCTATGCCCATAACAGCGACCTGTGGGTTAAGTGGTGCCGTTGACGCTGGCATCTCTGTTGCCTTGGTTGGGACAACTGACTGATTGGATTCTGGTTCAGGAAAGCCCTCCATGTCCAGCAGGATGAGAGATGAGTACCTTGAGTACCTTTCTGTTGTCACTGCTCTTTTGGTTTTTTAGACAGATTCCGAGTAGCCCACACTGGCCTTGAACCCACTATCCTTCTGCCTCAGCCTCCTGAGTGCTGGGATTACAGGCTATGCCACTATGTAGCCCTTATCACTAACTTTTGTCACATGATCTGCCACCTTTTTATGTTTCAGACCAGTGCAGGACATGCTGATTTCTATTGAGCCACATGAAAATGATCAGTTCCTTGTAACAACTACAAATTTCATTCTTCTCTGGCTAATGTTCAGTCTGTATTATGAGGTCTTCATCTGATTAGCTATGATACCTTCTCACTGCTGCTCTGTAGAAAATCTGTGCTAATGAAAACAAACCAGAAGCATGGCTCCTCTTCAGTTCTACGGAGAGGTGCACCCCGAGTTCCTGCATGTGCTTCCTCACCAGCTGGAAGCAAAGTTCCATAAACCACCCTATCCCTTAATAGAAAAGAAGGGAGGGAGGGAGGACTTGTGGACTGGGAGCTTCCCAAAGGCTCTTTGCCAGCTCTTGATGCAAGCTCTGTCCTTGTTAACACCCTCTCCTCTGCCACTCTTTGCAACACCGTGGTTCAAATTGCCTCCTTGCTGTTGATTGCAGTTTTGCTGTATAACTTCTTAATTCCTGTGCATGCTGTGACAGGAACTGTTTTCTTTCTATATTCCTTTGTGCAGTGCTGTGCAACAGATTGAATTCTCAATAAGTATGGGATTCATTTACAACCAAATACATATCTTTGATAAAGAATATTCTCCAAACTAGGGAGAATTCAGCAGTTTGATGTTAATACTTCATGACAATTTTTGTAGAAGGGGCTATTTCTTGTAAGAATCATCTGACATCACCCAACAACACGGTCCCAGGTGACCTCTCCCAGGAGGAGACTGTGGGAGTTGGCTTCAAGTACAGGCATAAGCTTTTTCTACTATGGTCTCTTATGGTCAGCCCTCTGGCCGTAAGACATTGGCCTCTAACCCCACAGGAACCTGGCTCCAAGAGTTGGGCTCAGGAGTATCTTTCTAGAGCTTACACCACTGATCTGGTCAAAATACGCTTTTCTAGAAAATAAAAGATTTCCTCAACACAAAAGACAAATGATCCTACAGAAAAACAACACAAACAGATTTCAGCTGACTTTTGGGTACCCTGTAGAGGAGTGACCACTTCCCAAATAAACCATGGTGTCCAGGAAAACCAGCATGCCTCCCATTCCTATCAGCCTTGTAATTACCAAAGACTTAGATTCCTCCAGTTACCTTCCTTTTCTGAGCCTCTACACTGCTGGTCTGTGCTGCTTTTCCTTTGGCCTTCCTTCCGTGTCTCAATCAGCCTTTCTATTGAGACTCTGGAATCCCTAGCCCGTGGTTACCAAATGTCCTGTCCCCTGAGGATCTGAGAAGAAGCCTGCCTTTCTCCTGAGCTCGAAGCTCCAAGGCAAAGCCACTTACCTAAGGGTAAGTATACCTGAGGGTCAGGAGATGGGAGAGTATCCTCCCTAGTGCCCGGATATGTTGCTACCTCATGTGAAGACCCTGCATCTTTGACACAGCAATGTAGTATTCCATCTGATACCCATCTTACTGTTGTCCCATACTGACCTACCAACCACTTGTCCCAGTCACTGTAGGTTTGGGTGTATGGCTTACCTCCCTCTCCCCTTTAAGTCTAACCAACTGTGCAGGTAGCTTTAATGTCCAGGAAAACAAGCCTGTGGCTCCTTCACTTCCTCGTCTCCATGGACTTTCTCTGCTTTACCAACAAATTGATCTATTCCTCCACAGCCACATCTAGAACTTCCCCATCTGAAAACTGGGCAGTGTGACATTTTTAGGGTTGGGCAGGACTAGAGTTTGAACCCAGGGCTTCATGTTTGCAAAGCATGACCATTCAGGTCACACCTCCAGTCCATTTTGCTCTGATTATTTTGGAGATGGGGGTCTCCTGAACTATTTGCCCAGGCTGGCCTAGAACTATGATCCTCTTGATCTCAATGTCTTAAGTAGGTAGCATTACAGGCATGAGCCACCAACACCTGACGAGACATTCTTTTCTGATCCCAATCTCTGTTCTTCCCAGTTCTCCCACCAGTTGTTCTCACCCCTCAGCTCATAAAAACCTAAAACTTACTGATGTCCCCTAAGGCCACTGACATGGCAGGAGAAAAGTCACACAGCCCTGAACAATGTTTCTCTATATAACTGACATTTGTACTCCTTCTTTTAGGACTGCCTGGCAATTGTTTCCTTGTCAACTCTCACCCCCAGGATTTGGAGTTCGGTTTTTTTTTTTTTTTTTTTTGCAAACTGTAGCAGACACCAGAAATGGTAAACAAGACCCACTGATGCCTACCCCTCAGGAGTTTATTCTAAAGGAGAAAAGCATACAACCAAAAGATCAACAGAAATGCTGTAATGAGAGCGTTACGGGAACATGAGAGGGGTGAACTCATAAAAGGAAACCTCCGGCATCCATGGAATTGTCACAGTAAACCCCTCCGCTATTAATGTATGCTAATAAGAAACGTTTCAGTGCTATGGGTGATATGATAGAGACGGACTGGAAGCTGTGTCAGGTTGTATGTCAGCAAAGGTCCCACTGAGGATGGAACACCGAAGACCTGTGAAAGGCACATTTCACAAAGAAGAAACCACTTTTCCAAAGACTACTGTGGATGCTATTTCAGTTTGGGGAACAGCAAGGAAGCCCAACCGCTACTTACTGGTAGGAAATGAGGGACAGGAGAGAACAGGCCAGTCAGGGAAAGGAGTTTGGATAGGTATTGAGCACACAAAGACAGACTATTAGAGGAAGATGTCATTTGTGTGGTGCTTGGGATCACACCCAGGGCCTTGTGTATGTAGGAAAGTGCTCTACCACTGAGCTACATCCCCAGCCCCATTTTTTTTTTTAATTTGAAGAATGACATGATTTGATTTAGAGTTTTCAGAAGATCACCCACCTCAAAGTTCTTGTTTTCTCTCTCCCATGCCTTCCTTTTTCCTGACTCCTTTCTGCCTCCATTTGAACATCACAATTCTCTCCCCTCACTTAAGAAAACAGCCCTGAACACCAGCTCTCTCTCAGCAGGCTTCCTCTCCCCTTTTCACAGGGGCCCTGACTACCCCTGCTCAACTCTGAGCCTGAGGCCCAGCTCTCCACCCAGTTCTCTTGAAGGTCGCGGCTGCAATGGCCCCATCCTACCTGGCTCCCTCATGAGTCCTGTTGAAGCCACTTCTCCTGGCTCCGTGCTCACTGCTGCAATTTCCTCTCACTTCTCTGGCTGCTCCCTTTGCTCTCGTGTGAGCTTCTTGTGCAAGCTGTGCACACTGGCCCTTCAGTATCAGTGAGGACTGGGGACCTCTTCAGCTCACTCTCTTTCTCAGTCCACTTGCTCTCTCGGGGCAACTATCTCCACATCCCACTCCTCCCAGCATGCATGCACACAGCCTCCATCCCCGTCTATATTTCATGTCTCACAAAGCCACCTCTCCTGCTATATCTCTCTACTGAGTTCCATGTATGTCTGCTTGTCACACTGGCCCCGACCCACCCCCAACCTATCATAAACTGAGTCACCATCTCCTACACACTTGTAACTTGTCTTGTGTTCTCAATATCATTTGCCCACCTAGAAGCCTGCATTACCCCTTCTCCTTATCCCTTACAACTATCGTTATCAACACTGCTCCCCAGCAGTGAAACCAGGGTCCCCAGCCCCGGACACATCTGATTCCAGACAGCATATCTTACGTGGATTATGGCAACAGAGACCATCCCGTCTCCAGCATGTCACCTCAGTCCTTCTCAGTGCAACTAGAGTCATTTTTCTAAACCCAAAAGATTCATTAGTTCTTCATCTCTCTCAAAGTACAAGCTGGCTTTTCTAGGTATTTCTCCTGACTGTCTCACTGCAGATATAGTAATTATTCTCACATTCACTAACATAAACACTCATCTACAAATGCCTACATGCTGTTTCCCTTCTTTGAAGTTTCCTCCCTAAAAGGCCAGGCATGGTGGTCCATGCCTGTTATTCTAGCACTCAGAAGGCTGAGGAGGAGGATCATGAGTTTGAGGCCCCAGTCTGGGCTACATAGCAAGACCCTGTCCTGAAAAAAAAAAAAAAAAAGTAATGTTGCGTTTCCATATCCTAAGGAGATGGAGAAGCTAATTATTCTGATTTGATCATCAGACACCATATACATGTATGAACTTATCACACTGTACCTCATAACTATTATTATGTGTTAGTTAAAAATAAATTAAGGACCCAGTAGGATGGTGTATGTCTGTAATCTCAGCTACTCAGGAAACAGAGACAGAAAGAAGTTAGCTAGATCTTATCTCAAAAAACAAGCCAAGCACGATAGCTCATGCCTGTGGTCCCAACTACTCAGGAGACAGAGGTATGGAGGATCACAGTGTGAGACCCTAACTGAAAAACCAACTAAAAGCAAAAGACTAGGTGTATGGCTCAAGTAATAGATCCCTTGCCTAACAAGTGTGAAGCCTTTTGCTCAATCCCCAGTACCACAAAAATAAGTTTATTTATTTATTTGTTTAGCAGTATTAGGGTTTGAACTCAAGTCTTTATGATTATGAGTAGATTTTTAAAAAGACCACTTATCAAACTAAATTATAAATTACAGTTTTCTTTTTGTCTGTTTTTATTCCTGCTTAGACTTTAAGTTCCAGATGAGCACAACACCCTGCTTGTTTCCTTCACTCCTCATTCACCCACAATTAGCAGAATTTACACATACATGGCTCTCAAATGTTTTTTTTTCAAATTAAGGATGCAATACCTTCACAACATAATTATTTTCTCTAAACAAAGGCTGTTGTCTCAAACAGGCTTTGCAGTTGTCATATCCACAATCTCTCTTCTTCTCTAGGACAGCTGCACACTAATAGAAGCATCTGTACAACTTGCATCTTGGTGAAAGAGGATCACAAGGTTTGCCCATCACTTCTCTCTTCCTCCTTGTCTGCTTCCTGAGTCTCCTTTAATTTAACCCTCCCCCTTTATTTTTCAATGGGAAATAAAACAGTTGACTTGAGAAATCTTCTTTGAAAAGTAATATTGCTTTTCTAAATAAAAAGTTGAAAATTAGAAAGCAAGAAATAGTGGGAAGAACTTTATTCTTAATCTATGCCAATATTTGACAAAACTTAGAAACTGCAAAAGTAATTACAGATAAATACACAAAAGAGATTCTTACCTGACCGTTTGCATCTTCTACTGTGGTAGCCTCTCTGCCCTTCCTTCCCTGCCTCCCAGAGGACCACAAGCAATATGGCATTTTTGAGCTCTTGGAAGTTCTCCATCACCCACACAGGGTAATCCAGGAAAAACACTCAATCAAAGATGAGAGAGATTATTGGGAAGTCCTAAAAAACACATAGAGAGGAAGCAGGTGAGGGCTATGAGGTCCCAAGACCAGGAAGCACCTCTGACACCTGGGAAAGGAGGAGGAGGAGGATTGGGCAGAAAGAGCCTCAGATGGCAGTGCAATTCAGAAAGGTTTGGCCAAGCCAAAGGGGACTCATTCAAGGGGAGTCCTGTAGGCAGAAATGGATCAGATCCATTACCCCTACTATGCTAAGTCATTGGCTAGGAGCAGCCTGGGGGAGGCCTGGCCTCAGCATGTCCACCATGGCACCTGGAGCCAGAGGTTCAATCTAGAGAGGGAATTGAGCAGGGCACCTCTAAGGCTGACATCATGACTTCAGAATTTCTTGGTAAAAGTGTCTCAAAAAACCAATGTGCCAAGAAGAGGAAAACTTAAACTCAATGTCATGTATTATTTTATCTCAGGGGTTCTCAACCTCAGGAAGACGTCCCCTCCCTCACCCCCACAACAGATACTTACCAATCTCTGGAGACTTTCTGAATTGTCCCATCTGGCACTGGGTTTGGGAGTAGCCAGTGAACAGAAGCCAGATATGCTTACAATGCACAGGACAGCCTTCTACAACAAAGAGACAAAGAATGACCTGGCTTAAAATGTCAGGGATGTCACGTTGAGGAAATCTGTTGCACATCAAATTGAAAAATTATCAAGTACATTTTCAGAGAATATATGTGGTTCTTCCTACATCAAAGAGTGTAAGCTGGAGCTGGGTGGTGCACACCAATAATCACAGGGCTCGCAGGTGGAAGCAGGAGGATCACAAGGTCAAGGCCAGCCTGAGCACATGATTTGGGGGGAGATAAGGGAATAAAAATGTTGGGGGAGGTGAACGTGGAGAAGCCAATAACACATGTGGTATATCACTGTCCATCCAGACAGCATTGACCCAAAATCCTACCATCAACCCTTGCTCCTCTCTTATCTTGGCATATAGCCTATGAAATAAATCCCACACACCTTGCAGATAACATGAAGGTAGAATGCCACCTGTCCTCCAGGGTCCTGCTTCATCCATAGCTGCTAGTATGTGTGTCCCACACAGTGCTCCCATTGACTGCAGGGTTGAGGGAAGAAAGTGGTTGCAAACTGTATGAAACATGGCCATGTTCTTCACAGAGTTACCATTCAGATTTAAAACATAATCATTTAACAAGGTTTAGTTACGGGTGGGGATAATGAAACTCCTATTTTCCTTTCCCTCCGGTGCCCAAACACTGTCTTCATTATTCCATTTCTTCAGGATGAAACCGTAGCTGTGAAAATGTACACTGACCAATCTGCTGACAGATCACCCTCAGGACCAAGAGTGGAATTCTAGAGTAGATATGAGAATAGGAGTCTTGGAAATAATTTATTTGAAAATATGACAGTAGTCCAGAGCATGAAATCACTCTTGGCAGACTAAAAATAAAAGAACTAGAATTGGCCATCGTGCTTCCAATGTGTGAAACCACGGTCAGCCTTCCAAGAGATCAGCTGAAGGTCACAAGTAAAAATCAGACCCCAAGGAAATTTTTAAAGTGGGAAAGAAAGATGGGAAAAGAAAACCTGTTCAATCCCCTGCCTCTGACCTGCACTGATGCCCACAAATGAATGAGCAGTGAATTATATCCGGTCAAAGTACCATCAGAGCCAGTCAGTAGTCCTGTGAAAAATGAGTGGGAAAGGATCACCTGAATGGAGGGGCAGGGGTCATCCGGACTTCCAGACTTCCAGTGTCTGTTTCACTCTTGTTCCACTTTACTGCAAATAATAGCTATGTCAGGAAAGTTTTTATCAAAGTGACTAAAAGAATAACTAAGAAGACTTGGCATAGTTCTAAGACAAATTCCTTATTTGTGAACTTGTTTGAAACCAGGTATGGCCTTCTTCTTGTCTGGTACCAAGTTTCAACAAAGCTCTTACAGTCTGGTAAAATTATAGAATGTCTCTCTCTAAAGCTACCGTAGGCTTCACTCCCAAAGAAAATAAGCTAGTACTGGTTTCCAATAGGAACCTGGCTGCCACACAGGGCAAACATCCAAGGTCTGAGCCTCGCACTTTGAGCTTCTCAGATTATGTCACACAGAAAGGTGCCCCGAGCTGGGTTTCTGCAGCCTCAGAACAAACTCAAGGTTTTTGTTTTTTAAAACTTACCTGTGCCATTTAAATCTTTATAAGGGTCAAGAAAAAGTCTTGCCGTCTCTTTTTTAATTCCAGGGAAGGGACCAATTTGGAAGTCAGAAAATTTGGAGACCATTGTGCTCCTGATGTCTTGACCTTGAAAAAGAAAAAGCAACATCACTCAGCCTCACATTCCTCTTTGTACACCTGCCAGTCTTGTTCCACTCAACAGGAAATGAATGCAACAACAGAAATAAAATCCCCTGAGCCTTTGAAAAGCAAAGTGCACTGGGAGAAAGACTTCTTATATCAGTCCTCTTCTGTGACAGGCTTGGGCCTGCAGCACACCTTCCTATCTACTTTTATTGTTCTCCTTGACCAGAAGAGGTAGAGTGCAGATGTCTGTTCTTAGACGCAGGAAAAATAAAAATGCACTGGCTTCAGAAGCACACGTGAGGAGCCCTCGGCGTGCACAGCAACGGCCTCCCGTAATAGACCTCGATGTTTACATGATTAACTTCAGCTTTTGACACTCTTCACAAATCAAGTCTGATTGGGGTTTCTCGTTGAAACAACCTGACAAGCCTAACCAGGAAGCCTCCAGGGGCTGTTTTTTCTTCTTTCTTTTTCTTTTTTTCCTAAGTAATGGATAAAAACAAGCCAGAACAGTCACTTTGGAAGTGGTAGCATCCAAACTTAGTTTTCTTTTTTATTTATTGTCATGCACTTGCTTCTTTAACCCACTCTATTGATCCTGAGTGGGAAGGGGGGGTTCGATGGAAAAGAAGCATCAGTTCAAGTCAGACATCTGTGGTTTAGTCCTAAGGGAAAAAATAAATAGTCCCAACCTAGAGGAAGGGGAGGGCAGATTTAAAAAAAAAAAAACCAGAAGATTGACTGGTTTGTGAGAGATCCCAGTGGATTCCTGCCTCCACCAGAGCATCATTTAAGCCTATGTTCTTCCATCTACCTTGTTTGCAGTAAATAGCTGCCCATTATGTCAGGTCAGGCAAGTGCCGGCCGTCACAGCTCGGTGGTCGTGATCTGCCCACAGAGCTGCAGGAAAGGTCCCCAGAGAGCAAAAGCATGTGTCACGTTCTGGAGCTGTCAAGGTTCTAAGCGACAGCTTATCTTGAGGGTTTAAAACATGCAAGCTGTCCCAGCTTCCTTCTCTCTCCTCCTCCCTCCCTCCACTCACCCCCCCCCATTCCCCTCCCCCAGCCATTTTCCTCTTGACAATCTGCTTGAGAGAAGACAGATGCTTGGGGCAGTTTTCTTAAATCTGCTCTAATTCCACCCGGTGCAATCCACAAATGCGGCTCTGTCCATCTTTTGAAAAGGCTAGGATCCAGAGGCAGCCCCATTTATTATTTGCCTTGACACTGACACAAATATTTTCAGATGGGTTGGAGGCTGTCACGTTACTATCCTTATGTTCTCTGCCCTCAATAAATAAGACACATTAAAGTTCTTAAAGGCAAACAAAGAACTGTATCCTGGGTACCATTCGTCCTGCAGGTGCCATGTTTAATTGAACATTTTATAGCACTCTAATGTCATGTCAGGTTCTTAATGTGACATGTGTTCCTCTCTTCCATTATCAGCATCTAGGAACATCACAAAATCTTCCGTGGAGTCATGTGTATGAAAAATAAGATTTATCCTCTGAGCTTCACTGAATCATTTATGAGTTGCCTTATCTTACCCAGGCAATTTCATAACTCGTAAATGGCCCCTCCGCTCTGCTGTCTGGATTTTGTTTACTGTAAAATCCCAAAATAGTATGACTATTTTCAAGATAGTGAGCTAAATTTTGCTGCAGGATAGAATCGCCCTGCATCTGCCCTTTATTTTTCCACTTACAGCTCCAGATATGAAGCATGGAGCCAATTTGGGGATAGGTTGCAAATGTATAGCATTTTAGGATATGTCGTTCTATAGGGCAAAGATAAGAGCCTTGAAATGATTACAGTATTGGGCAAGCATCTTTGGAGAACACTGCTCAGATGTGAGACCTGGCAGTGCCTCCAGCTGTTTACCTGCCAACAGAAATTAGCCATGTGGCAAAAAGAGAAACCACACCTGACTGATATTGAAAAAAATACAGGACACTGGTGAAACCACTAAGGGATTAATACTATTTCAATAAGAGGAAAAGATGCATGGAAGTTAAAGTAAGTAATGAAAGGAGGATTGTGGGAAGCTGTCTGTATTTGTTTTCTTCCAGAGCTGGGGCTAGAATCTAGGGCCTTGTACATGCTAGGCAAGTGAGTTACAAACCCAACCCGGAAGCTAAGTTTTTGTTGTGTCATTTTCAATGAGGGAAGACCTCATGAAGTAGATGGACTGGCAGTGAGTCCCTGCCATGTGCAAAGACCTCTACTCCATGCAGAGTTCTGGGTGTAGTTAGCCAGACAACACAACTTTTTTCCAGCTCAGACATGGACTAAATAATCTAAACTGTTTCAGGGATGTCATATAGACAGTGTGGTCTTCACTAGCCACAACTTTACCATATTTGCCTCTGAGCATTCTGAATGTTTCTGGCAAAAAATACAACCTAATACTTATTTCTGATGCCTATCTACTCGGGATGACTACCTGAACTTATAAAAACTCCATGTAATATATAAAATGGATGGAATATTCTTTGCTTTGAAAAAAGCATATATTTAATTTAAAAAATATTTTAAAAGCATCTATAAAGTTTCTTCTGCTGTTTGACCAACTATTGGTAGAAAGGAATGCCATCAAAACTATAACCAAAAGTGGCATTATGCTTCCAGAAAAATCTTCAGGAGAAGTTTTGCAAACAGCAGTGGCTGTGGGATTGATCAGGCTCTACAGCAAAGGTGGACAGAGTCAACCAGTCAGTGTGCAAGCTGGAGATAGTGTGCTTCTGCCAGAACATTGAGGCATCAAAGTAGTTCTAGAAGACAAGGATTATTTCTCATTTAGAGATGGTGACACTCTTGGAAAGTATGTAGACTGAAATAAATCACTAGTGAGCTGGCATCACAGGAAGCTGTCCATTCCACTGACATTCTGGAATCTTTCATCATGTAAATAATTTCCAAGTCTTCCTTTTATAATAAACTGATGACACCTAAACTTATGATACCCATTGCCTCTAAAGTTTAGTCCCTTGGACTGGTATAAACATTTCCAAATAAAATATGTAAATGAAAAAATTAAATTCAATCATCTATTGGAAGAGATTTATTTATCTGTTATTTATTTATTTATTTTTGTCTAAGAGGTGGTACAGCACAATTGACGTGCTCTGCATTTCATGGCATCTGTTATCTTTCTCTCAGGTCTCGGTTTACTCATCTGTAAAATGGAAATGATGTTACTTACATCATTTATGCCTGCTGTAGAGACTAAACTTTAAGTGTCTAATCCAATTCCCAGAACATTCATAGGCACTAGTAAAGACCAGCTGTTACCATTTCCATCAGGTGTAGGTAAGTTTGATTTGCGTGACCCTGGAGAGGACTATGTGGAAGATTCCGCAGACATTTTAGAACTCTGCCTTTCACTAACTATCACGGATCATGACGGTGGCAGAGTGAGCATGGCTGCTAACTACACTCTGCACAAGTAGGCAGGGCTTATCTTGCACTAGCATTTTGAAAAATCACAGGACAGATCTCAAATACTGCAGCTAAACAATCATGAGAGTTGAAACTCAATCCTTGAGTTAATGCAAACCTCCTGACAGGTTTTCAGGGGAGTGGGGAAGGTTCTGGATTCCTTTATAGATACCCTTCATGGGAAGTCATATAAATCTAATGACTCAGACTTTTTGGTCAAAGGACTCATTCTATTCCTATAGATTTGGGGGTTTTGTCTTTGTTTTTTTGGGGGGAGGAGGAGTTTGTTTTGTTTTGTTTGGGGGATTTTGAGACAACATTCTACTATGCAGCCAAGGCTGTCCTCAAACTTGTGATCCTCCTGCCTCAGCCTCCAAAGTGCTGGTATTATAGGCATACACCACCACACCCAGTCCATCCCCATAGGATTCTTTAAATTTTCACCAATACCATCTTTACATAAAATCAATATTGATTTTCTTAATTGAATTCATCATAAAGGAAGGCTGACAGACCCTTCTTAATTCTCTCTCCTAGTCATTGTAGAAACCTGTTATTAAAATATTTTTACAGATGAGCAATTTGTATCATGCCTATAATAAATTTACCATTTTCCCCAAGATCCAAATGTGAGAAACATGAAAGAGATTCAATTATAAAAACCTATTTTCATTCAGTTAAGGACAAGAGAATTTATTACGGATTGCTGTCTGCCATGTCTCCCACAAGCATAAATGGGTTCAATTTCAACCACAGCATCAACTCTGTCCTAATGACCTTGACTGTGTGCAACAGGGCATGCTAACTTATACACTGAGGGTTTTAAGCTCTACAAACATGCTTAAGAAATGAAGAGCTTATAAAAAGAATTTAGATATGATGAACACTCAGAGATCTGACTCTGAACACACTTATTTACAGGTAAAATAGGTGGCCAATTATGATTATCATGGCGACTTTCAGTTGTCCCACTATACATCTATCTGAGAACCAAGTGCAAGGAGATGCCTTTCACCATGCCCAGGGCCTTCCATTTGCTTCTCAGAAAATTCCTTGTGGGGCCTCTGCGGTGGGTGGGGCATGTTGGTATGGTCAAGTGTCTAGATGTCCAGACATTTTTGCCTTCTTTGTAACAGGCTTGATAAATGGGCCAGTAGGCTATCCTGTCTCTGAAAAGTGCCTTCCCTCTACTCACTTGCAATAGGAAGAAGCATGAGATCCAAGTTGTATTCTTCTCTGAGCCATAGAGCTGAGTAAAGTGTAAAAGTAAAGAGGCTCCAAATGCTGAACAAGGCAGGTTACCCCAGCCTCCCCATGCCCCAGCTGGCAAAGCAGGTCTCCAGCTGGGGAGGACACGTTGGGAGGGCCTCTTGTAAAATAACTGACCATTGGTTTCAAAGTTGCATGACTCAGAAGCTCTGCTCCCAGGCACATTCCATACAGGCATTGTTGCCTGTGCTCACCATGACTGTATGGAATTTCCTAGCACAATGCTGTGAATAAAATCCAAAAATGTCCATGTGTCTACTAACAGGAGAAAGAATAAATTGTGGTACTTTAAACATGGATTATTATAAAGCAGTGAAAATGAATGACCATCTCTTCATGTAATAATAATATTGGAAATATAATGGGATATGAATAAACAAATCAGAAAAATATGTAAGTATATTATATTTATATTACATAATGGCACTATTTCCATAAAGCTCAAAATCATGCAAAAATAAAATTTAAGGTAACATTTACCCCAGGAGTATAGTGAGGGAGTGTGCATGGAAACAGCCCTGGATCTTAACAATAAGACTAGACGTGTGTATGTTCTTCAGAGCAATAGGCATCTCGTGTTTATTACTAGACTTCTGTGGCCTACATATGTTCATTTTTATGCATGAAATAGCACATGATTTTTAAAGTTCAATTTTTAAAATTAGGGAGTGGCTAAAGAGTGCTTGCCTAGCAAGCATAAGGCCCTGAGTTCAAATCCCATTACCATAAAAAATAAATAAAAGTTCCATTTCTAAAAATAAAGGGTCTGCAGACTTCAGACCAAACCACCTACGCTGATAATTTCTGAGTATCTGACAATGGGGGGGGGAGCCCATGACAAGATGTGATAGGACACAGCACACTGTGCTAATCCCAAGTTTATCAGAAGTCTTACTTTAAATTTTCTAGTGTTATCTGTAGGTCTTACTAATTCTTAGCTCATCAATGCACTTCTAAGGCCTCATTTGCTTGGTAAACCAACCAGGAGCTGTCTGAAACTGTCACGCTTGGGACTGGCAGAGTGGTTCAAGTGGTAGAGAGTCTGACTAGCAAGCATGAGGCCCAGAATTCAAAACCCCTATGCTGCCAAAAAAAGAAGAAGAAGAAGAAAAAAAAAAATGAAACCGTCATGCTTAGAGTATCAGATGCAATTGTACATATCTCTTGTGGGATGTCCACAGCAGGTTCTTCATCTTTTTCAGTGTTTTCTTAGGATTTTACATGAGACTTCTTGACTAAGGAGGCATTTGCAATAACCACCCCACAGCCTTCAAGCTGCTAAATGTGTTTCAGCACTATTCAGAGTCATGAGGAAATGTGATAACACACACATCTCCAGTCTCCACATTTGTCATTGATACTACATAAACATTACAAAGTCAAAAATACAGGAAAGTTAGGGGCTGATAGAGTGGCTCAAGTGACAGTGCCTGGCTAGCAAGCATGAGGCTGTGGGTTCAAACCCCAGTGCCACCAAAACCAAAAACCACCAACAAAAATATAGGAAAGAGAAAGAAAAATAGCAAATAATAAAGAAATATAACAAGGAAACGCTCCAAAAATGGTTAAACAACATAGGATAGCGGGAAAAGGGTTGAGGAAGTGCAGTGGAAGGGGGTTACATTGACTTAAGCATAATGCATGTACCAAGGCAAAAATCCCACTGAACAATGAACCTAAGCAAAGAAGGACAAGAATGGAAAACAGGCACTAACAGGAGGGGAGGGTAAAAGAAGGAAATAAAAAAAGTAAATACGAGTGATGTACTTTCTATAAAAGAATGAACATAGAATTTTAACCCTGTTGAAATTGCCATAAGAAGGGGACTAAGGGAAAAGGGAAAACTGTAGGGGATGTATGCATATATAAATGGAAATGACACAATGAAACTATCTATATAGCTATCCTAAACAAACAAAAATGCCTTTCTTTTCAAAAACAGAGGGCAAGAAGGTAAAACAGGTCCTGTCTGGGGATGGGCACCAGTGGGAGAAGGGACAATAAAAAAGAAAGGGTGTAGGAGGGTGAATATAGTAGAAATATTATGAGTTATGTATGTAAATGGAAAAATGAGACCTGCTGAAACTATTCCAGGAATGGGAGAGAGGTGATAAAGGACAATGATGGAGGGGTTGAATTCAACTATGATATAGTGTAAGAAGTTTTGTAAATGTCACAATGTACCCCCAGTGCAAAAATAATATGCTAATCACATTTTTTAATATAGGAAAACAAACGTGGATTGGTGATACCGTTTTCATTACATAATCAGAAAAAATGTCCAGATGGAAAAAAAAATGCGAACGTGAGTTCTGACAACAATCTTAAAGATTCTGGATGGAGCCCTCTTGAATCACACCCAGTGATCAGGAAATGCCATTATGAGAGAAATTATTGGTACTAAAGTCACAGCAGAGAGCATGGACCTAACACCTGTTCCTCAAAGGTACGCGGACATTCTGCAAGCTTTCTTATTGATTGTTGTTCCCGTGTGCACCTCTGGGAACACAGTAGCACAGATATGTTCTGATCAGAAAAAGAGTGGCCTTTTCTTTGGAAGTGTTTTAATGCTGTGATATGCTGAGAGAACTGACTGAAAGGACAAGAAGGGAGAAAAAAACCTTATTATTGTGCAGCCCATGGGGAAATGGGCATTTTTACACTTTTCTACAAAAGCAGGGCTCCAGGCTGGATCCAAATGCTGTATTTTAGGGGTTTTAGTTTATTTTGGTTTTTGGCAGTACTGGAGCTTAAACTTACGCTTCCCAGGCAGGATGTATACTACTTGAGCCACTCCACCAACCCTTTTTTGTGATGGGGTTTTTTCGAGATAGAGTCTTGTAAACTATTTGCCTGGGCTGGCTTCCAACCGTGATTCTACTGATCTCTGCCTCCTGAGAAGCCAGGATTAAAGGCATGGGCCACCGGCAGCCAGCTAATGGTGTGTTCTTGATTGGGGAAAGGAGTGAGGTCCTTCCATAACCAATAGAGGAGCCCAGGCAGCAGCAAAGGCCCATGGGTGCTTTTCTGTCAGAATGTGGAAGAGAGGCATGCACGTGTGGACGGCAACAAGAGGTGCCTGGCTCATGCACTGTCCCTCACCTACATCACCCAGTTGTCACCTGATGCCCGCAGGGCCACTGTGATCCTTGTTTCTCAACTGGAGTCCAAGGTCCAAACCATTTGTGTAACTCCTCTGAAGTCACACAGTGACTATGTGGCAAAGAATGATTTTAGGTCATAAGCAGGGTTTCCAACAACATGAATTACAAGTTGGTGATCGGAGGACCTGTGGCCTATCTTATGGAAAATTTATCAAACTTGAAGCAGACCTAATGTGAACAATTACTACAAAGATCCTGAAGACAGTCAGAACCAGCTTCTACAGGAAACCTCTTGCAATGGCAAGGGCGAAAATAAGAATAGGGACTTAAGATTTTCTGTTAGCATATTTCTGCTTGAGTTCAGCATTTTGATATAAACCTGTCATTCATTTCTGTTGTTTAGTTTTATTTGGGGGTTTGGTTCTTGTTTGGGGGGGGTTGGTTGTTTGTTGAAACTGGGTCTCTCAAATATAGCCCAGGCTGGCCTCAAATTTGAGATCCCCCTGCTCAGTGCTGGGATTCCAGGGGTATGCCACCAAGCCCAGCACACTTGGCACTCTTTTTTCCTGTGTAGGGATTTTATTTCTCAGCATAGTAAGCTCATGTTAACATTTGCAGCTTGTTCTATTTCCCAGTTTCACTCCATCAATTTCCATATATAGATCAATCAGATAGGAAGACAAAAATATGACAAATTGCTCCAGGAAAAAAAATTTATAGTGCTGGGGATTGAACCCAGGGCCTTGAGTGTGCTAATAAGCACTCTACCACTGAGCCATATTCCCAGCCCCAAAATATTTAATTTACAACAAAACAACCAAAGTCTATGGAAGCCTGCTATCTTTATAAGCAAGTCACTAGCAGCGACTCTTTGGTGTCAGAAGTTAGCACGAATCATGGAGACAGCACACCATGAAGGACATGCAATTTTAATGTCCACAGTTAAAGAACATATCTAAAAATTATCCCTGAGAATGGATTCTCAAATCTACAGCCACTGAGAATGAGTTTTAACACTTGACTAAACCTGTAGAAAACACTTAGAAAGAAGATCCCATGTGCCTGAAGGCCAGAAAATAAGTGTTTCTCAGAGTTGTTCAGACGTAGATCTGGTCAAAGGACCAAATATCAGAATGTAACATGGATAAAGAGTTCAAATACAGGGAGTTCCTCTAATCTGTGCGACCTTGGGAAATAGTTTTACTTTGCTGTGCCTCAGTTTTCTCATCTGTGAAATGGGGGAAACAATGCTTTCTATCCTATTCTGTTCTCATTAAAACACGAAAGTTAATCTTTATTTGTCCCTGCTGACAGTGCACACATTAAGTGCATGCATGTTCACTATTGTTAATAATGCTTGTAAACACGGCCATACTTAGAGGATGAGCTCTCTGGAGTTTCAGCCAAGTGGCAGGTGCTAAGACCTCAGCACAAAGCTTCTGTTCTGCTGTGGTCTGATGAAGGTAAACACTCAAGAATTTTTTTAAAACATAAAATGAAATTTACCTTGAGTGTTTCACTTTTAGGACCCTTGACTCATCTGCTTTTTATCTTTCCTGCCTTTTTTATAATAAACATGTTCATGCATCTATTTGAGCAGTATTTACCGAGTCCATACTTTGTGCAAAATATGTTCTAGGTGTCACAAGACAGTAGCCACGAAGGTAACAAAACCCTTGCTCTCCTGGAACTTAATTGTGTGTGGAGGGAGAAGGCAGGGTTATAGAAATAAATGCACATGTTGGTCATAGATAGAGACAAATTACAGGCTGGAAATGACAGAATGAGGAGGAAGGGAGGGCAGGGGTAGTGGTTACTTTACCTGAATTCCTGGGTATCTTTGAGAAAATAATATTTCAACAGAAATCTGAAGGAACGCACAGCCATTCAAAGCCCTCCGAAAGCATCAAGGGCCAAGGCTCAGGAGCAGCAGGTAGCAGGTGCTCCCAGAGTCCAGAATCGCCACACTGAGGTGAGAAAAGACTGCCATGAAATCCCTTCCACACCCACAGACATTTCCCCCAGGTCTGTGCAGTCCAGGAGCAAGAGTTTGGGGGTGTGGCTCAAAGGTAGAGCACTGGCCTAGCAGACCCCAGAGAGAGAGAGAGAGAGAGAGATTGAAGGTTGAGTTCTACTCTAAATGCAGTAAGGTGACAAAACGTGTGTTATATTTTTTTAGAATACTGCCCTTGCTGCTGTGACAAATAAGTGAGTAACTGCTTTCTTTTGAGTCTGAAGGAGCGTCCATGTCAGCATCACCACCTCTGGTCATTTATACCTTAGCCCAAACTCCTTTGAATGGAATTTCTGGCCCCAGGAAGCAAATACAAACAGAAGTTTCGCTCCTAAAATTATAACCAGGAAGTTCAATTCTTCATTGATAAGTAAAGCCTTCTCCCTTGGATAATGTCTTTTTGCTAGAGAGGAAGGTGGGGGAGTCTCCTGGCTCTGGATCCATAGGCCTTTTCCTAGAGGCTGATGGTGGCACCAGAATTCCTCCTGGAACATTCTCTTCTGCAGCGCACCCCAGCTGGTAGATGACAGTGACACCTCCCTCTAACCCAGATGCCTTTCCTGCTCTTTCTTCTGCTCCAGTACAGCCAGACGCTGAGGGTGTGAGTCAGCCTCCGCCATTCTGTTCCCTCACCGTGCCCCATGAAAGGGGCACAGGAGTCACCACACCACCCATCACCTTCCAGCCTCCGGTCGGCAGCCCATTCCCAGCTCTTTGGCTCACAGTGCAAAGGAGACTTCCAAGCAAAGGCCATGAGTCCTGACATAGACGCTCCAGGGAGGGCTGGTCTTCAGCCACAGCTGGAGTCCAAGGTGACATTAGCAGGCATGGTCACGCACTGAGGGATATTTTATCTGTGTTCTGGCCTTGTGAACCACGGTAAGTCAAGCCGATACAGTTCCCACACATTTTATTCTTTCGTTTCATTATCACCAAATTTTTATATCGCCAAATGCACAGTGCTGGACCCAAAATGAGCGCTGTTGAGCAGAAACCTCGAAAAGAAAACGCGTCATGGCGCATTGCCACCTCCCTGCTTCCTGAGACCCGCGAGCCGCTGGAAACTACTTCACACGTCTTGCTGAGTTGCTCTGTAACTTAAATTTGTGTGTATTTCTGGCAAGGTATTCGTTTTAGTTAGGTTTTCAGCACCCCGGTTTTGGCACTTCAAAGTTCAACTCAGAGTCCTTTACAAGTTTTAAACGCTTGCTTTCTCACAGACGAGCTCTGCGCGGCTGCCTAAAAATCCACAGGCAAAAGGCTTCAGGGAAAGGTGGTGGAGGTGGCTATTAGTGCGCATGCGTCAGAAAATACCCAGCATGCATTTAGTGCTGCGTGTGTTAAAAAAAGACTCACGATGCATTTAGTGCGCATGCGTCAGAAAATACCCGGCATGCATTTAGCCCTGCGTGCATTAAAAAATACCCGGCATGCATTTAGTGCGTGTTTGTGTTCTTGAGGACAGAGCACTTTCTTAAGAATACAAGTACACGTCTGGTACTTCTCCAAAGAGCTATACAAAAGAAACTTTTAACACAGTTCTGCCATTTTGGTAATAATAATAACAACCTCTAACATGGACTCTTACCTGCTCTAGTGGCAACATTATATGGATATATGCTGTGACTTTTTAAAAAATAAACTTCTATAATCTAGCAAGACTTGATTTTTGTCATGGTGCCACTGTAGAGCCAAATACAATGTGACTCGAGGAAATGTGGGCTGCTTTTAAACTGGAACCAACGTGGACAAGACCTTATCAAGCCTAGAAACTGGTGGACAGAACCTGTCACATTTACTTGTTTTGTTTTTTGTTTTGAAACAGGGTCTTGGTATGTAGCCCAGGCTGGCCTGGAATTCAGTATGTGACCTAGGCCTCAAACTGTTATCCTCCTGCCTTAGCCTCCTAAGTACTGCACACCTGACGATTTATTTGCTTACTTTTTGAAAGAGTGAACTGAAAGGCAGCCATGGTACATGCCTGTTTCAGCATTCAGGAGGCTGAAACAGGAGGATTGCAAATTTGAGGCCCACCTGGGCTATACAGTAAGATTCTGCCTTTACCAAAAACCAAAAAAATGAAAGCAACTTGCTCAAAGAACAGAACCGCGCCATTAGCCGTATTTACTTGTATGCAGTGCATAACACCTGATGAGACCACCGTGCTCTGCAGCATGGTTCTTATTACTGAAAAGTATCATAGTTTCATTCCTTTCACTTTCGAGGTTTCCTTGTTTTGGGAAAAAAATGCTAGTTTACATTAACCCTGGATGCTAGTTTACATAAGAGTTTTGCCTGGCTGAATCTTAAATCTCTCTTCAGACTTCAGTGCAGACATTGCTTCCTCTTAAAAGTTGTCTTTGACTGTCTTTGGCACAAGCATTTTTGGTGTGTCATAAATATAGTGTGTTGATGATCATTTCAACAAGAACTACAGTAGGAGAGAATGTACCTTCTGAAGAGGTAAGGAAGTCAGGTGAGTAACCACAGGATCTGCTTTTTTTATAACAAAATGAAAAGACATATTGAGGAAGGCAGGAGGGAAAGAGATGCCCATGCCATCCCTCCCCCAACTCCAGGTGGCTCATCATGGAGAGACACCTCCTGCATAGGGAACGAAGAGGGGCTTACGTCTAAGCCTTACATTTAAAACCCAGTACTAGTATTTTAAGGGAGAGAATGGAAGGCCTTCTTAACTCAGCAAAGTGGCCTCTCAGTTCCTAGAAGTGTGACAGATTCTGCTGGAAAAAAAACCAAAAAAAACCCCAGTACCAGGCCTTCCACAGTGAAACCCTATACTAGCAAAGACCCACAATCTCTACAGACAGGCAGTACTGCAGACTGAGCTGTTGGACCTGCCTTAGGCCAAGTAGCTGACTGCAACCACAACCCTTCCTTCAACCTTCCTCTTCTTGGATGGAGAGCAGAGAGTAAGAGCCCACCCATGAGTGAAAACTAGCCCAGGGCTCTGTCTTGAAGGCCAGTGCCAGGACTGCACCTGGTAGAAATCTAAGGACCTGTACACAGACTAGGCCTCATGCATGGATTATCGAGACCCACCCCAGCATAAGGCAGAGATGTGGGTGTCAGCTGGACAGACTCCAGTTTCTGCCTGCATCCTTTGTAGCCTTGGAGTGGACCCAGGACACTCTCCTCCTAAGACTTTACAGGCCCCTACAGCTATCAGATTCGTGCATAACTAAGCTTGTCATCGGCCTTGATGGCCAATGAACTGTCTCTACCACCTCTCCTCAAACCTTGGGCAGCATCAAGGCCACCACTCACAGACAAGTCTCTAGACAGACAGAGATCTGCACCCCAGTAGGACAGACTCATGTTTAGGTCTGCATCACTGTAAGATGTTGGTGGGACCTCAGTGTACCCCTGAGACTGCATAGGTCCTTACCACCATGATATTCAGGCATACTAACCAGCTCAGTGTCAGCCTAGGTGGCCATGGCACTGCCTTCACCAATACCGCCTCAACCTCCAGCATCATAGCTGGGGATAGGACAGTGTAGTAAGCATAAGATTTCACGATGGAACGTAGTGCTGGACTGGTGAAGCCTAACACTGGGCAGATCCTAGTGGATCTGCCAAGATCATCCAAAGACCGGTTGCAACCAGAGCCTTTGGAAAAGCTCCACTGCAAGCGGGAAGACCTGGGTTCCCAGTCTATCAGATTTCTATTTAGTCAGTATCACCTGCAGCTGGTTGTAGTGGTCTTGGGTCATGAATAGGCAGCAATAGGCAGTCCTGAGCCATAGGAAGCCCACAGCACTGAGAGTCTTAGTGTGCTGGTGTTAGCAGGCTGAGGATCAGGGTATGACACAGTTTGGTGGCATTGGTAATCACAGGTGTGTCATAGGAGCCTGGGGATTGTCCATTCATGGTGACTCTGCCCAGAGCTGAACAGAGTCCCACAGTATCAGACCACAGGCTGGCAATTATGGGCATGGCATCCCCAACCCCAGGGAGAAGTCTGTGGGGCAGACTATTCTTTCTAAGTACTCTTCTGTTTTCTTTCTAAACAACACTCCAACTGTGTTTTTTTGGGAGAAACCTGGGCTTGAATTGCTCTCTAGGACTAAAACACTGACAACACGCCAGCAGCAGTCTTCCAAATATGGACCCAGGAGCCATCAGTGCTGAAGTAGTGATGTGACTAAAGTCTCAGAGAAAATAAGCCCAGAATTTCAGGAAAGGCAGCCACAAAGCCAGATTAGAAAGAGGAATAAATACCTTCAGCTTCTAAGATGATGTCACATACCAACATGCATCAAGAGCTTTTAGGAAACCATGACTTCACCTAATAAGGTACCAGAAACTGACAACAGAGTAAACACTATGATAGAACTTTCAGAGAATTTAAAACACCTGTTTCACAGGTGAGCTTGAAAAACACAGAGAAATGTTTCAGTACTCTGAGAAACTTAAGAGATGGAAGCAATTAAAAAATAAAACAATTTCTTGAGCTGAAAAGTACACCCAGCAAAATTAAAAAAAAAAAAAAACTTGGGAGGGGGCACTGGGGTTTGAACTCAGGGCCCCATGCTTGTTAAACAGGTGCCCTGACTGCTTGAGCCACTCCACCAGCCCCAAAATAAAAAAATGTAATAGAAGACATCAATAGCAGGATAGATCAAACAGAAGAAAGAATTAGTAAGCTTTTCAAAAATATACAGACGAAGAAAAGAAAAAAGAATGAAGAGGAATAAAGAAATCTGACAGGAACTTTGGAATTTTTTTTTTTTTCATTTTTCTTTTATTATTCATATGTGCATACAAGGCTTGGTTTATTTCTCCCCCCTGCCCCCACCCCCTCCCTTACCACCCACTCCACCCCCTCCCGCTCCCCCCCTCAATACCCAGCAGAAACTATTTTGCCCTTATCTCTAATTTTGTTGTAGAGAGAGTATAAGCAATAATAGGAAGGAACAAGGGGTTTTGCTGGTTGAGATAAGGATAGCTATACAGGGCATTGACTCACATTGATTTCCTGTGCGTGGGTGTTACCTTCTAGGTTAATTCTTTTTAATCTAACCTTTTCTCTAGTTCCTGGTCTCCTTTTCCTATTGGCCTCAGTTGCTTTAAGGTATCTGCTTTAGTTTCTCTGCATTAAGGGCAACAAATGCTAGCTAGTTTTTTAGGTGTCTTACCTATCCTCACCCCTCCCTTGTGTGCTCTCGCTTTTATCATGTGCTCATAGTCCAATCCCCTTGTTGTGTTTGCCCTTGATCTAATGTCCACATATGAGGGAGAACATACGATTTTTGGTCTTTTGAGCCAGGCTAACCTCACTCAGAATGATGTTCTCCAATTCCATCCATTTACCAGCGAATGATAACATTTCGTTCTTCTTCATGGCTGCATAAAATTCCATTGTGTATAGATACCACATTTTCTTAATCCATTCGTCAGTGCTGGGGCATCTTGGCTGTTTCCATAACTTGGCTATTGTGAATAGTGCCGCAATAAACATGGGTGTGCAGGTGCCTCTGGAGTAACAGTCTTTTGGGTATATCCCCAAGAGTGGTATTGCTGGATCAAATGGTAGATCGATGTCCAGCTTTTTAAGTAGCCTCCAAATTTTTTTCCAGAGTGGTTGTACTAGTCTACATTCCCACCAACAGTGTAAGAGGGTTCCTTTTTCCCCACATCCTCGCCAACACCTGTTGTTGGTGGTGTTGCTGATGATGGCTATTCTATTTTTTTATTAAAAAAGTGTTAATACTTGGGTTATTCAAGGTCAAGAAGAATTTGAAAATGCCAAAAGGGTAGAAAGCTTGTTGAAAGAAATAATAATAGAACACTTCTCAAACCTAGAAAAGAATAAAAATATTCAAGTTCTGGTAGGTCAAAAGTCACTGTCAAATAACCATGCTGATGGTGGTGTATATTTGTAATCTCGGTAACTATGGAGGCTGAGGCAGGAAGGTTTGAGTTAAGGCCAGCCTGGGATACACAGCAAGACCCTGGCTCAAAAAAGAAAAAAAAACGAGTATGTAGCTCAGTAGTAGAGTGCTTTCTATTATATGCAAGGCCTGAGTTCAATCCCCAGCAAAAATAAATAAATAAAAATTAAAGCCTAGGTGTTTTAGGAGCTTCAGGTTATGGTGAAGACATGGCCAAATTCAAGAACCACATCACACACAACCAGTCCCAAAATGGAAAAAAAGACATCAAGAAACTCAACCACAAAGATATGAATCTCTTAAGTCCCTAAGGAGCACAACAAAGATCTGAAGAAGCAGAAGAAACGACACTGAGGCCATGAGTGCATGTGCAAGGCTACCCAGGCCTTTGGAAAGCCCAGGGGGGTTAAGAACAATCCCACAAGCTTGTGCCAACCACAAGCTCTATTAATTTACCCACATCTCCCACCCCAAGCTTGGGAATTCTCCTTCCCTCATTGTCAAGGGTTGCAGGGTCTGTTGCCAAAAGCCAAGACTTAAATCAAGCCCCAGACAAAGGCCAAGGCTGAGGCTGCAACTCCAACTTCATTTCCAGCTCCACCTGCTTCCAGAGGTGCCAGGCACTCATGAATGTCCCATTGTAAAGGCCTCTGTTTGTCAGTGTGAGGACAGAAAGACTGGAATGACAACCCCCAGGCTGCTGTCTGCTGGAGACTGATGTGCTGTACTGTTTCTACAATAAACCTGAGACAGGAAACTGCCTAACACAAAATTAAAATTTTACCAGCCAAATTTATCTCCACCAAGTCTACCCTGAGATATCTTACAATCGCACTCTCAAAGGTGAAAGATAGAAAGAAGATCCCCAAGGCCACAAGAGAAAAGAAGCAAAACACGTAAGGATGTCCCAAATCATCTGAAAACAGACTTCTCAGCAGAAACTATTCAGATCAGGAGAAAGTGGCATGAGATTTTTCACAGGAAAAACTGTCATCTGAGAATATAGGACCAAACTGAGAATAAAGTGTGAAGGGTGGATAAAGACTTCCCCATACAAATTAAAGCTGAAAGGCTATCTCTCCACCAGGCCTGTTCTACAAGAAATGAAAACCATCCTTCCAACTGAAAGGATGAGACACTTAAAAACATGTAATCACACAAACAGATACAGAATGCTCGAATGTAAGTGTGATTCATAAACCACTCATTAGTATGAAGATTAAAAAACAAGAATAGTAGCCACAGTAAAATGTTAAGAGATAAACAATACAGAAATATGTAGGAAATGAGGCATCAAAGACTCAAAATGTGTTGTTTTCTTCTTTTTTTCTCGTTTTTTTTGTTTCTATTCTTATGTTTACCATCATGTTAAGTTGCTATCATTTCAATATAACTTGTTAGAATCAAAAGACATTTTTGTAAGCCAGATGGTAACTACAAAGCAAAAATCTATAACAGAAAAAACAAAAGTAATAAGCATGATAAAAAATACTGGACAAACTAAGTATAGAAGGAGCATATTTCAACAAAACAAGGGTCATTTGCAATAAGCCAACAGCTAACATTACACAGACTGGGGAAAGCTGAAAGCATTCTAAGACCTTGAACAAGACAAGGATGCCCATTTTCACAACTTTTATTCAACGTAGCGCTGGAAGTCCTAGCCAGAGCAATCAGATAAAAGAAGGAAATAAAGAGCATCCAACTTGGAAGAGAAGTCAAATTGTCACTGTTTGCATACGACATGATCTTATATATAGAAAACTCCACCAAAAAACCATTAGAACTAATAAATGAATTCAACAAAGTTGCAAGGAGAAAATCAACATGGAAAGGTCAGTAGCAGAGTGATGTGCCAATAGTGAATTATCTGAAATAGAAAGCAAGAAAGCAAACCTATCAAAACACTAATGGCATTTTTCACAGAACTAGAAAAAATTCTAAAATTTGCATGAAACTTTAAAAAAACAGCATAGCCAAAACCATCTTAAGCAATAATAACAAAACAGGTGGCATTTACACTACCCAACTTCAAAACATATAACAAAGCAATAGCAGTCAAATCAGCATGACATTGGAATAAAACCAGACACAGACCAATGGAACAGAATAGTAAGCCCAGAAGTCAATCAACACATCTACAGCCAAGTGGCTTTGAACAAAGATGCTAAGAGCACACCTTGGAGAAAGGACAGTCTTTTCTATCAAGAGTGCTAAGTAAATTGAATGTTCACAGACAGAAGAATGAAACTAGATGCCTGTGTCTCATCAGCTACAAAAGCCAACCCAAAATAGATTAAAGACTTAAATGTTAGACCTGAAATTATGAAACTTCTAGAAGAAAACAGGGAGAAGTGCCTCAGGATATTGGAATGGGCAAGGGTTTTTTGGAGAAGACCCCAAAAGCACAGGAAACAAAAACAAAATTAGACAAATGGGGTTTCACCCAACTAACAGTCTTCTGCATTATGAGACCCTATCTCAAAAAACAAATAATAATAATAATAATAATAATAATAATAATAAAACTGATTGTAATGGGCAACAGATCTAAGTACACATTTCTCAAAAGAAGATATACAGATGGCCAATAGGTACATGAAAAAAATGCCTAACATCACTAATCACCAAGGAGATGCAAATAGAAACCACAGTGAGACATCACCTCACCCCAGTAAGAACAGCTGCTACTACAAAGACTAATCATGTGGAGGGAAACTGAAGGACATGGAGAAAAGGGAACATTTGAGTACTTGGTGGGAATGTAAATTAGCATAGCCATTGTGGAAAAGAGCATGGAGTCTCCTCAAAAATACTCTAACAGAGCTACAGTTGATCCAGCAATCCTAGCACTGGGTATATGTCCAAACAATTAAATCAGTATATCTAAGAGACATCTGCACTGCTGTGGTCATTGCAAAAGCATTTGCAATAGCCAAGAAATGGACACAATATAAATGTCCATCAACTGAGGAATGCATAAAGAAAATGTGATACCTACACACAATGGGATATGAAATCCAGCCATAAAGAGAATAGTTTTGTAGCAAAATGGATGAAACTGAAGATCATTGTGTTAAGTGATATAAGCCAGGCACAGAAATACATATTATTTCATTCATATGTGGAATCTAAAAAATTAATCTTATAGAAGTTGAGAGTAACCAGGTGTGGTGAGTCATGCCTATAACCCCAGCTACTCAGGAGGTAGAGATCAGGAGGATTTGGGTTTGAGTCCAGCCTGGGCAAAAACTGAGATCCCATCTCAACCAACAAGCTAGGCATGGTGGTATAAACCTGTGATCCCAACTATGCAGGAGGCATCGGTAGGAGGATTGCAGTACAATGCTGCCCCTGGGCAAAAAGGGAGACCCTATCTGAAAAAGAACTAAAGCAAAAAAGATCTGGGAAGCTGGGCACTGGGTGGCTCATGCCTGTAATCTTATCTTCTTGAGAGGCTGAGATCAGGAGGACTGCAGTTAGAGGTTGGTGGTTAGGGCAAATAGTTTGCAAGACCCCATCTCCAAAATAACCAGAGCAAAATGGACCAGGGGTGTGGCTTAAGTGGAAGAGTGCCTGCTTTGCAAATGTGAAGTCCTGAGTTCAAACCCAATTCCATCAAAAAAAAGTAGAGGGTGGGGATGGGAGTGTGGCTCAAGTAGTAGAGTACTTGGCTAGCAAGTGTGGGCCCTGAGTTCAAACACCAGTACTGCCAAAAGAGCTGTTGAGAATAAAATGGAGGTTACTAGAGGCTGGGTAGAGTACGGTAGGGAGAGGGATGGGAAAAGGCTGATCAATGGGTATCAAGTTATAGTCAGATAGGATCAAGAGGTTTTGGTGTACTATTGCACAGTACAGTGACTACAGAGGACAATATTCTGTACATTTCAAAAGCTAGAAGAAAAGATTTTGAAAATTTTTTCCATGAAGAAATAATAAATAGTTGAGGAGAGAAATATGTTTATCCTGATGCAAACCTGATCAATCTATACATCTACTGGAACATATAAGACCCCCTTAATATACACAGTTTTTATGTTTTTATCCATTGGCTTAAAAATAATTTTTAAAAGATGGAACAAATTCCTCCTGCCATGTCAGGCAACACTCTGTGGTCCTCTCCCAACCATTATGGCCTCTCCAGTGGTTTCTTTAAGCCCTCCCACCAGACCCAAGGTGAAGGGCAGATGGAGCAGAGACCTCTACTCTGCCTCATGGAAGGGGGACCTTCAGTGTCATGGTGTCCAGTTCTGTTTGCCTTTCATCTTATGCTTTCTCACGGAAGGCAACATCTCTTGTGTCCTGGTATTTCAGTTATATATTCTAATTTGACATCTTATTGTAGTAACAGACTTAGGGTCACTGTGAAAAAAGAGCAAACTAATTCAGCACAGTGTCTGTTAAGTTCCTTAGGAGGGACGAAGATGACTTTGAAATACAGATCTGTTTAGGAATCTGCCCCTTTAGCTTTCTTTGATGCATATTTTCATTTCCTTCAGGAAGTGTACTTATCTGGTACACATGAAAGAAGAATGTCTACTCACTTAAAAGGGACGCAGTTTCATATCAAACTGTCAGCTGTCAGTTTAGACAAGTGTTGACATTAAGGATCCTTTTGCTACCATCAAGCATTTTGGAAAGCATATTCATTTCATTTATATACACAGTGACACTTCAGTCAATCTGAACTTAAAACTTCAGAATTCAGTTTAAATCAATATTTACATACAAGATAATAAGTTTTATGGGAGGAGAGGGGGTGGAGTTTGTGGCAATATAGCAAAAAGCTCCTTCCACTACTACTAAAACAACATTGAAACTCTGCATAGCGAAGAACAGAAAACGTTTTTTCATGCATAGCTGAGGTCAATACAAAGGCAGGTTATAGTACACCAGAGTGAAAAAGGAATTCCATGGTTTTAATTGACCTATGGAGGCTCCGGGAGAGTATCAGACTGAACGAGAACCCTAGTGCATCCTATTGCTTGGGGGGTCCAGGAGAAAGCTAGAGTATTAACAACCACAAAAGGCCAGGAAGGATGGCATACCATTCCCACAAAGCAGAGAGCTGGCATCATGATCTCCATGCTTTGTAAACCTACACGGAATATTAACTAATATAAACCATATGCTAATATAAACCTTAAAATGACTCTTAATGAATTTCAAACTATTTAAACCTTACAAAATATATTCTCTGAATACAGCAGAATTAAATTAGAAAGCTGTGACAAGTACATACACACAAACTATGGAATCCTCATACTTTTCAATAACAAGAGAATTACTTCTAAATTATATTTTTCAATAATAAGAAAAAGACTTCTAAGTTATCCATAGATCAAAGATGAAATCACAAGAAAAATTGGATAATATTTTAAATGAATGGTAATAAATTTTACATATCAAAACTTATAGATGCAACTAAATCATTGCTTAGAGAAATTAGTCTTAAGTTTAAAGTATAAAAATATTAAAAAAGAAGAAAGATTAAATCAATTTGATGGAAGAAAGTTAGAACAAGAGCAGAAAATTAAGGCCAAAGACAGAGAGGGAAGGAAATAATGACAAGGTAAGTAAATAAACTCTGAAACAAGCATATAGCGGAGGGACTCAGCAATGACAAAACCAGTGCTTTGAAAAGACGTAGCTATCAAGAAAAAAAAATGAGGAAAATAACAAGTTATCATTGTTAGGATTGAAATGAGATCTATTTTACTATAGCTCCTGTGTGTATTTTAAAAATTTTAGGTCCCCTTGATAGGAGCCATGGAAATGGCTCTTCACCTTCATCTTCCGTCAGCCTAGCCACGAGAAAAACATCAGAAAACCCAAACTAAGGCAACTCTACAAAAGGCCTGACCAGTACTCCCCAAAATTGTCAAGGGCATCCAAAACAAGGAAAGTATAAGAAAATGAAGAAAGGACAACCAGCTGTAATGTGATACTCACAATGAGATCCAGAACAGAAAAACTCATGAGGCATGGGAAACTCTAGTGTGAAATCATCTCACAACAAAGGAGGGCGGGAACTCTTAGAGGTGATGACTGTTTATGGTGATGGTTTTGCAAAGCATACACTTATCCTCAAACTCATTAAGATGTAAACAGTAATAGGAGCACCTCTTATATGTTTGTCATACCTCATACCTCAATTTTTTAAAGTTATTAGGAAAAAGTATGTAGTAAAGTATAGAGTTTAGTCAGTGACAATGTATCAGTATTGGTCCATGGGTTGTGACAAATACACCTTGGGAATGTAAATTGCTTACTATGGGAAGTGGGAAACAGGGTATCTATATTATCTTTTCAACTTTTCTGTCGATTTAAAACTATTCTAAAATGAAAGGTTTACTTAAGAAAATACTAGAAATAGAAATGATTAATATTATGAGTTATTATATTATGGATAGAATGTCAAAGATGACAAATTTAAATGAAATGGACAAAATCCTAGAGAAGCTCAATGTATACAAACTGACATAAGGAAAAATAGGCGATATGATTAGTACTATAGCATAGCTATTTTTAAAATTAAATCTGTAATTTAAAGCCTTCCTACTAAAACCTTGGGCCCAGAAAACTCCGTTGGTGAATTGGTGAATTGGTAAATTCTTCAATAAGAATTGGTGCTGTTCTTCACATGCATAAGCTATTCCAGAGTAAAACAGAAGGAACACTTTCTTACTCATTCTTATTTTTACAAAACTTGAGAAGAACATTGTAGAAAGAATAATTACAGGCCCATCTGACTAATAACATAGACACAAGAATCCTTAAATGTTAGCTAACTGAATTCAGTGATATATAAAAGGGTTGATATGATAACACAACAAAGGTGAATTCATTTTAAGAATGAAAAGTTGGTTTAAAAAATAGAAAGCCAGGGGGGAGGGAGGAAGAAGGGGCCCAAACAATGTATACACATGTGAATAAATGCAAAAACAATAAAAGAAAAAGAATAATTAAAAAAATGGAAAACCAATCTGAATAACTTCTCATATTAAAAGAATAAAGAAGATAAATAATATAAGCATCTCGATAGATGGAGAAAAGTCCACTGTTTGTGATTTTAAAAAATTATTTAAAAACTAGGAATAGCAGGGAAATCCTTTACTTTGACGGCATCACTGTATACATTAAAAAATAAATAGAAAGCTAGGCCTGGTGGCACATGACCATAATCCCAGCACTAGGGACACTGAGGCGGGAGCATCTAGAGTTCAAGGCCAACCTGAGCTACATAGCACATTCAAGGCCAGCCTACACTGCATAATGAGACCCTGTTTCCAAAAAAAATAAAGACTCGGATGGAGCTCCGTGATGGAGCGCCTGCCTAGCATGCACAAAATTTGTCCAATCCCCAGTGCTGCCCACAAACAAAATGACAAAAAATAAATTTATAAATAAACATTAGAAGTAATAGATAAGTTTGTAAGGTCACTAAATAGAAGTCAATATAGGAAATACAAATTTATCTCTGTGGGCCAAAGATAAGCAAATTTTTTCAATTAAAAAAAAAATACCCCGCATATGGAGGGGAAACCCCCTTACAGATGCATGGCAGAACAAAACACCAAGAGTCAGGTGGAATGAGCAAGGAGGACCTGACCTTGTGACATGTTCCTGTGTATGAAATTCAGACCATGATCCCAGGAAGACACAACCAACCAACAAGGCCCACAAGAAAGCACCAGCCAACCAAGGAAATTTAAGTAAAACCTATGGAAGCCTGTCCCCCCGCGGCAGTAGCTAGTGCTGAGTTCCTTTGCCTAGTGGCCACCATTTCCTTTCTTTTACTCGTGTCCTATTAAGTCTTTACTCACTCCTACTCGCCTGTCTCAGTAAATTCTTTTACCAACCCAAAATCCACAACAATGTACACTACCACTAAATTCCTAGATCCCTAGAAATATAGTGGAATATATAAAAGCCCTGGGCACAGAAGATATGAATATTATTGAAGGAAGGAAGTTGAAGAAAAGTTTTGAAGACATCTGGAATTAAGTTTGGTGCAGTATGTGAGGTGAAGATTTAACTTAATCTTTTCAAATCAGTGAAGCAATTGTTTCAGCAGTTTTCCCTCGATGATTTGAGGTGTCCACTGCTCATACACTAGAATTCTATTTCTTCTTGAGGCTCTTCCTGAGTCTGTTCCACTGTACTCTTAAACCAATACAAAACGGTTTGCATATTATAGTTGTTCAAAAATTTTGACAAGCTTAAAGGCAAGTTGACTTTTATTAGCTATTCATGAATTGGGAGCATCCTGACAAAAAAAAAAATAGGAAGCATCCTGTGGGCACAGAATCACAGTGGGTTTTTGTAAGTTTGCACAAGCAGGAACAAGGAAATAAGAGTCATTCAAAAAGGGTTGGGAGTGGAGAGTGATGCTGGGCGCTAATCTAACCAAGCCCCTGTATGACTAGCATTGCCAATAACAAAGGTTTTTAAAGCAGATTGGCTTTAAGTAACCTTCCTTGTAAGGGACTTTCCTGATCATGCTGTGTCAGGTCGGGCTCTTTGTCATTGGTTGCTGTGAATTTGAGGATTTTACTGTTCTTTAAATTTTCAATTTGGTTACCTACCACTAGCATAAGGATTACATTTTGGTTTGATTTGCTGGAGTCTAGGGTGGGAGTTGGGTCAAATAAAAGTGGCCTCCCACCAATTTTTCTTGCCATACCTTCTAGGTAACTTGAAAAGGAGGGGTGAGGCTTATTCTCAAGTGTCTTCCCATCCCTACACATGCATTGGGTTCTTGGGAGCCCCATGTGAGATACTTTAAAACATGAACTTGAAATGACTAACTCCTTGTAGTAAGAACATTCACTATTTCATGTCGGGTTTTAATCTAGAAAGAGATTCAAGTCACAACCCCATCGCTTACTGGCTAAGTGACTGCGGGACATATCCCTCAATTCCTCAGAGGAAACTCTTTTCACAGGGTTCTTCCGAGGATTGAGCAAGACCATCTACCAAATACATTAGCTGCCACTGGGGTCACTATGCTCTACACAGCAGTTCAAGTCCACAGGAAGTGACCCAATAAGTAAATACTTGTCAAATAAATGAACATGCATATGCTGTTTTGTTTTGTTTTGTTTTGTTTTGTTTGTTGTAGCCCAAGTCGACCTCAAACTCTCCATCCTCCTGTCTCCACCCCCACAATTGCTGGGATTACAGGCATGCACTACCATGCCTGGCTCGTGCATATGCTGTGATCAGCAACATTTGAAATAAGGAAGTTAAACGTTCTTTATTCCACTGGTGATTATATTGGAAACAAAACACGAAGTGGGCTGAATGCTTTCTTCAGTAAAAGTAAAAGGTACTACCTTCAGTCTGCCTTTCAAGTCAGCATTTCCAATCACCTAAACGAGGCTTTCAGCAGACAGTAATAAAGTCCCAGCTTAAAAAAGTGACAAAGGCCACTCACTTTTGTAAGAACAAAGTTTCATAAAGAAGTGCAAATAGAGACTGGTGTGGTAGTGCTTGTCTGTAATCCCAGCACATAGGAAGATGAGGCAGGAGAATCTCGAGTTCAAGGCCAGCCTGCACTACATAGCAAGATCCTGGCTCAGAAAAAAGCAAAAGATAAAGCCCTCTTGAGATGCCAGGCCCTTGATAATAGCCTCCAGAACTGTGAGAAGTAAGTTATTTTTAAAAAACAGCAGAAGTTTAAAGATATTTCTTGCTGAGACTGTTTTAGAGAAAAACAATTGGTTAGTCATTTCAAAAAACGACTATTATCAGGACAGACGCACTTAATTTTGTGCAGATGTGGTATGTAAACCTTACCTGTTCACACACACACCTCAGACAATGAGGGGATCTGCAGAGGTTTGAGAAACAGCAAGGAGGGAAGGGAAACATTAGGCCCCCTAACAGAGCACATCCTCACAGTGAGGGAGCAGAGATGGGGGTGAGGCGGTAACGAGCAGCCCTCAGGTTCATTCTGCATTCAAGGTGGGCTGCCGCAGAACAACTTGTTTCACAACCACAAGTTGACAGAACAAATCCCAAACATTCCTGTGTCCATGTTTACATGGCGGTGATCGGCCCCCGCTGTGGGTGTGAAGGTGTGTCTGAGTCCCTTATGCTTTTTGTAACATTTTCAAACTCATTGCTGTCTTCTGGATGACAGGAAGCCAGGTCTGCTTCCTCCCCGGGGATCCTTATCCACAGACAAGTCAAAAACCCTTGACAAAAGGCAGCCAAGGGAACTTGTTGACCTTTCAGCTGTCTGCCTGACATCAGTGCAAGTATTGTTCCCTGATAAAACAAGAAATTCAATTTCAGGGGAAATTGAGAAGGCTTTTGATGCACTCTCATTTTATTTTACCTCTTGGACTGTCTTTCAAACTGAGAACAAATGTAAATAAACAAGAGCCGACTCTCAGTCCAAGGATTCAATAACAAGAATCGCTCTCACAGCTTGATGTAAATGTGACCTTGTCTGTCTCCTGATTTAGCTCTCCTTTCAGACATTTCTTGATTTTTTCTCATCCTTTCCCAGGTGCACACATACACAAATACACACCCGCACACATAAAATTACAAGAAGTTAAAGCTTCGTTAATTTTCTCATGGCATTCGTTACATCTTGAGAAGCTGTATTCTTGACAATGGGGTGGGGTGGGTGGATTACATCCCAGCCCTGACATGTTCTTCCTGTGTGTGATGCATTCAGAGTGAAGGTACTCAAGCTAAAACCCTGTTCATCTTTTAATTACAGAGAGGCTTACTTAGGTTGCAATAACTTTTATTTTAATACACAAAGACTAATGACATTTTCTTTCTCCTGGAGTTGATTGAATATTCATTCGCCAGTGACCTAGCGTCAGGACCTGGGATTATGTAGTCAAATGAGACAGAGGTGTGTCCTTGGGGCAGGAAGGGCCTGAGGGGACAGAGGCAGTAATTGCCTGGTGTCCTACCAGAACTAACATTTCTGCTCAGTCTGCAGACACTACACATTTGACCCTTCCCTCGCTAAACTCAGCACTTCTCAGTAATGCAGCAGCTCAATGCATTATGGAAGCAAGGAGAAAGGAGTCTTTCTTGGATCTATCAGATCTTATTTCTCAAAGCAGGTCTGAAGTGTTTACATGACAAGCACAGGAGTTTATAGTCTGTGACTGCTCAGTCTATAGAAGAATTGATTGCTGGAAGGAATGTGCACTAAAAGATTTGTACCTTCTTAGGAGCAAAAATGACTGGGGGGCCGGGGCGGGGGGGGATCTTATGCTATCGTGTCTCCTTCACCTTTGCACTCTCCATTCCATCAGATTCGCTAGGATAAATCATTTTCATAGCTCCTAAGCAAAACAACGAATCTTAGAAACACACAGTGGTAACTGCTAAGCTAAGAAACTAAGAACATTTTTTGGTTTGGTCTTCCCAGTGAACCCAGTTCTTTTTTTTCTTTTCTTTTTTGAGACTCACTATGTAGCCTAAACCAAACTGGCCTCAAATGGACAATCCTTTTGCCTAAGGTATAGACAGGTGCCTAAATCTGAACTCAGGAAAATTCATACACGTGGTGTCTCGTCTCCCTGTTTGGCTCCCCCTCCAACTCATCCATGAAGAATAAGCCACCTGTCCACTGCTTTCACCCGAGGAGACGTAACCTGGGCTGAGCCGGGTGAGGAGCCGGGACCATTGCAGAGCTTTACTGCCGAGTGACTCCTAGGGTCCCCTCTGCAGCTGGGAACCAGGCTCTGAGAACCAACTGTGCCTCCGCAACATGGCAAACAAGAAACTGAGCGAAAGTACCTGAGCATCACCATGCAGACATCTGTCCCTGATAAGAAACTCTCCAAACCCCAAAGCCACCCTTACCATCCACACAAAGTTCTAGAATTCTGAAGCATAATTCTCGAGGGCTCACAGTGTTTGGATTAGAACGCTTGCATAGCACCCTGGTCACCGGACTTCCAGCTCAGGTCTCCTATCGTCTAACGCTCAGCCTACAGCCTACAGCCTACAGCCTGCAGCAGTGCAGGTGACATGAATTTGGCATTGTCTACCCGTGAGAGCAAATACCAACAGAGTGACACCCCTGCATGCTCTAGGGGCTTGGAAAAGAGAATTGACACTAAGATCTTTCAACTTGATTCTACTTGACGTCACACTCCAGTGCAGGTGCACACATACACACGAAGATCCTGAACCTGAAACAAGAGTTGCGCCAATAAACAGTGACGGTTACATGGCTGCACCATGCCCTGGGCTCCACGGCTTCCACTTTGCTCTATCCCATCACGAAACTTATGATTTGGACCCAACTGATTTCAAGACCCCGTGACTCCCACTTGTAGTTCAAAACACAGCCCTGGTGTATCCTCCTCTCCCAACCCTACCCCAAAACCACACTAACGCACACTCACGCTCACACACGCACTCGCTCATAGCTTGCCTCGTGGAGATTTGAGACCACTGGGAGTACACTGAGTTATGGAACACATTGAGTTTTAGGCTATAAATAATGAAATATCTACTATCTGTGCAACTTTATATGACCATTTCAAGATAAAACAGGATGCTCAGTAGAACTGAAGATCTTTTGCCTGGGAGATCCCAATTACTAGTGTGAATGGTGGAGAGCATCACCTCGAGCTCTCTCTACCCGTAGGTTAAAATGCAGAGAATGAATCTGAAATGACCAGTCTCCCTGGCCATTTGGCATGCTTTCTCATGTCACATGCATGTATGTGTGTGCACAAGTGCACAGTATCTTCTCTCTGTCATAAGGCTCACATCTAAATCAAACCTTCTGCCATACTGAACACCTGTTGGGGGTCCCTTGCATAAGACTCTGCTATGACCTGACAAGGCCTGGGGGAGCACCCTGCTCACTCTGTGCTCCCATAGTGACACATGTCCTTCCCTCCTGCTTTTGTCATGGTGGCAACAATGGTTGTCACAAAAGAAGGCATTTCATGAGGGTAGGAGGCACACTGCATCCAGCTTTGGTCTCTCGGGTGTAGCTTAGAGTCTGGAGTAAATGTTTCTTGGGCAAATGGATGGGAGGATAAATGGCAGAGGAAGTCCTCTCTGTTCTTCACCTCAACAAAGCTGAGGCTCATGGGAGTCTGTGTGGGGGAGACAGCTGGCTTTAAAGGAAATTATTCTGTTTAGTTTTCATTATTTGGACCTTTTTTTGACTACTCTAAAGTAGGACAGGCAAGGTTACAGATATATATATAGATAGATATTGATATATTTGTTTAAATAACAAATTAAACAACAAATTAACTATGCCTCTATTATAAGCTCAGCTCAGTGCTAGAAAATGTCCACCTAAAATGAAGCATAGAATTCAACATGTGAAATCTATAGGTGAGGCCCAGGACTGGCCGGGTGGCTCAAGTGTAGTGCTGCCATTGCTGATAAACAGAAAACCCAGATTCCTTGTGTCCCACGTGGAAGTGTCCAGGCAGGACACATGGGTGTAGTAAGGGAAGTAATGGCATTTATTAAAGATTAATGAAAGGAGTTACAAAAGGCCATGCTGGGGCCAGGTGGAAGCCGGAAGCAGAGAGTCTTCCTCTTTCTATGTGCTTTTAAAACCTACACTAGCTATGGGAAGGGAAGAACATGGCGATTCCCAACCATCAATAATCAGTGAGTGGGCAGGGGCATGGGTGGTCCCTGGACTGATGTGGCAATAACTTCCACACATTTGCAATTGAAAAGAAGGCTCCCGGAAAGAGAAGAATGTTCCCCCTGAAATACAGTATCAAGTCATACATGTTTTAAGAGTTCTGAACTTTCCCTACTTTAGCTTGCCTCAGCAGACTTGTACCTGCCTAGCAAGTGTGAAGTCCTGAGTTCAAAACCCCAGTAACACACCAGAAAAAAAAAAAAAGTAACTATAGGTGAGAGGCACACAGGTGTAGCACCACTGTGTAACTCATCGTGCATCTTGTTCAGCATCCAAACCTACCACTGCAGAAGTTTCTAATGGATCCTATCCACAGGCCGGTCAACACTGGCTCGAAGAACTTGCTGTAACAATGGGATTCAAGTTTAAGGGCAGCTCTTCCCCTCACCTTCTCCCATAACCTTTTACACATGTTTCAGCCTCAGTGAAGGATTTATACTTTATAAAATGTAGTCATATAGATAATCTCAATTAATCCTCATTACAGATCTGTTGAGATTCAGCATGACTTTGCCCTACTTTTGTCCTCCTGGTCTTTAATCCTAATCACTCACTAGGGTGAAGTGTGCCGTCCTAGGTTGCTGTACAATCTCAACATTGGCCAGCTCTGACACTAGCCAGAATTTATGCCTAACAGTATTCTGTAAGTTATAGGAGTGTTGATTTAATTTCTCTTACCAGCCATATGGCCCTGATCCTATTTGTGAATCTAGTCATTTGGTATTATTCATCTCTACTCTAAAGTGCTGAAATACAGTACTTAATGTGTAATTTTAGAGCAAAGGTATAACTCCTGTATCTAAAGAAGTGTTCACACATATATGTTACTGAGTATTTATTTCATAAGCAAGATCGAGAGATTAGTATGAAAGAGCTCCCTAAGTGGAAGCAAAGGGTCGAGAAGTGTGGAAGAAATAATTGAAAACACAAACCTGTCAAATTCTACTGCCCCATCAAGACTCCGATGAAATGGTAAAGAAAGGACCTCTTTCTCCCTGTAGTAACGCCCTGCTGCTGACCCCATCCTGGCTGAAGTTTAATATGCTTTGTATCCACCACTTCCACAAATACTTCCACCACTTCTGAACTATGAGTCAACCTTAGCTGAAAGCTTTAGGCATTGTGATTTTTTTTCATGGCCTGAAGAATAATGACCATGTAGCCTTCTCAACCTGGATCCAAAACCCTCTTTGGAAAATGACAGGAAAAGAAATATCACCTTAGATCTAGCAGGCATGGTGGCACATGCCTGTAATCCCAGCATTGGAGGGAAGAGGGGCAAAAGGATCATGAGTTCCAGGCCAGCCTGGGCTACATAGTGAGACCCTGTCTCAAAAACAAAATGAAGAAGCACAAGAAGCTTAGAATTTTTCTTCTGCAGTCAACAGGCAAGACAGCTATTTCTCAAATTCATGTGTGAGAACTCAAAAGCTTCTCACACTATAACTACCTTGTCATTTAGTGACAGTGTAGGTACAGGATGAATGCTCAAATTGGTTGCTAAGCTTCTAAGCAATTTAAGAAAACTGACTTCGGGGGAATATCTCCAAATGTATCTATCATCACTTGCCTTTTATTCTTTTAGCAGTGAGGCACAAAGTGCCCTGCTTTGTTTTGCTTTGTTTTTTAGAGAGAGTTAATTATTAGTAGTGACTTTTATTGGAAAACAGCATAAGCAGCTGCTGATTTTTTTTTTTAATGTGCCTCTAAGTTCCTACCTGCAGACACATGAAACATGCAAATAGAGCTGTGGTTTTCAGAGGCGCTCTCACTTAATTAAAAGTCTGTGGAAGCCAAGGAGACTTTCAAATGATTTTAAAGACCCCTGTGTGAAATTTGCAGTACACTTCTGAAATACGCCGCTGTCGCAGCTGCCGTCTGACGAGGCGTGGGTTCCAATCTGCACCTCTCCAGCAGTCTGCGCCATCATTGCTGCCAGGTGGCACTGGCTTCCTCACAGCATCCTCCTCCTGTCTGCCATGAGGGAATAGAGTCGCCTCTCCCAGGGAAGCAGCTATCAGAGCCTGGAAGAAATCTGTCTGCAGAAAAAGATGGCACGGTGCGTGAGAATTAGAATTATTGCTGTCACCAGTTCATTGCTCTCCCCCTGGGGCTGAAGCTTTGACATTGAGACTTTTTGCTTAAGTGTTGTTACAATGTGTGCGATTTGCTTGGGTTTACTGAGATTCAAAGATTCCTTGTTAGTTGTTCCTGGCTTTGTTGGAAGCAGAAAATCTTTCTTTGTAAACCTACTGAAGAAGAAATTAGCAAACTGATACTCAAGTGAGTTGCCTTAAAACTTTCATAACTGCCAATTGACTATCTCTTGGAAGACAGGCCCATCAGAGCTATCTATTCTAGTTGGGCTGAGTCTAAAATTTTTAAAATTATAAAGCACACATCCTCGCTGCTCCAAAGTAGATAATCCTTGGTTTAAGACTAAGCTTGTCCCTGTGGAAAGAACAGGAAGGAAAGGAAACACCAAGAGCATCTATAAATTCAGGCCTGCATCCTATGCTCCTGGGACTTTGTGGCGGTTGTGCTGACAGCGGAGAATTCACGGGTGTGAGTCGCTTTTGCCAATAGAGCTCTGGCATAAGCTGTGTGGGGCAGATAGGAAATGCAAAATCAGCCACTGCAAGAAAACATTTCTCAACCTCAAAGGTCCTCAGAGGTCTTCCATCAATCCACTGCTATTAATTAATGCATAGCTATTGGTTGTTTGGGTTTTCATGGTGGTGCTAGGGAAGATCCCAGAGTGTCACACGTTAGGCAAGCAGTCTACCACTGAGCCATGTCTGCAGCACCATCAGAGAAATGCTAATAGAGTAGCTCTTTGGAAGAAAGAAACCATGTCAGAAAACCATTGAGTCTACGACTCCCCAAAAAGTATTATTTAAGTATCTTACTTCTTTAACCACAGACCTTGTTTTATTAACAGGGTGGAGAAGAAAACTTTCTGTGTGTTTTTTGTCTTGTTTTGTCTTTTGCAGTTCTAAGGTTTGAACTCAGGGCCTTAGATTCTACCACTTGAACCACGCCGCCGGCCTTTTTTGCTTTAGCAATTTTTCAGATAAGGTCTTGAGTTTTTGTGCAAGACCAGCCTCAGACTTCAATTCTATTTATGCCTCCCGTGTAACTAGGATTGCAGACATGTAACACCATGCCTGGCCCTCATTTTTTGATCTCTGATATAATATTAATCTTAGCCGGGCATAATGATACACACTTGTAATCCCAGCACTCAGGAGGCTGAAGTAGGAAGATAGCAAATACCAGTCTGGGCTACTTAGCAAGTTCAAGGTTACTCTGAGCTACATAGTGAGACCCTCTCAAAAAACCCAAGGCCAGGGATGTAGCTCAGTGGCAGAATGCTTGCCTAGCAAGTCAAAGTTCTTCTTTTATTTTTGCTACTTGAATAGTACTGAGACTATAGAAGACTGAAACCTTTCACTGTAACAAAAATGTTAAGTAATACTGAGGATTTACAAAATACAAGTGAATCCCACAATATCCTATTTTATTTTAATAATGCATATTAAATTATCATTTGGAAATGTACTGGTATCAGGTCCTATAAGGGAGCTTTAGCTTTCTAGCCAAAGCAGAAAGCCCAGTCAGGGACAGGAACATCAATTATTATTTCTTTGCTCTGCATATTTATTAGCAAAGGATCCTATGAAGAGAAATGTTCAGAAGTTTGTTTCTAAAGTATTTCGAAAAGACTAAATTGGGTAATGTGCTATACTCCCCCACAGGGAAGAATTTAGAACTACAGTTCACAAGTGTGTGCCTGTCCCAGGCAGAGGGCTTGTCCATCTGTAGTTTCTAGGCATCTCTGGGTCTCCATCTGTCCTTGTCTGTGGGACCCACTTGGCTCACCTTCCCTTTGCTCACATTACAGGTCTTGCCTGGGACTCAGAGATGGCTGCTAAAACAGCAGCACAACACACTTTCTCTGCTTGACTCTGGTTTGAGTGGTTTTAGATCCACAGACATTGTCAATGGCAGCCAGGACCCAGGCCGGGGTGGGAGTAAGGAGGCCCATTCACGGCCACAGTCTGTCCAGCTGCCCCACAATGCCTCCAAGGCTTCAGGAAGGCCAGGGGAAGCTTCTCCATTCCTGACTCCCAGCCCTTCCCTCAGGCTGAAGCTTCTGAAAGTTTCCCCAGCAGTAGCACTGGCTCTCTGAAGATGGAGATGGACAATGAAGCTGAGAGAGGTCTCTGGGTGGGAGACATGAGTGAGCCCTGATGGCAAATCAGCAGGAGCTGCACGACCTTTCTCTTTCCTGAAGACCCTTAGCACTGAGCACAAAGCATAGGCCATAACAGGCAGCAGGCTCAGAATTTAGAAGGCTCTGGCAGCTGGGCTGGCCTGAGCAATGGTTTTCAGTAAGCCTGCCCAGGAGTCATACATAATGGAAAAGGAGGTAAATAAGAATAAAACACCCGAAGTCGCTTTCTTCTTCTGTCCTTTGATTACACCACTGTTTTATTTATCATTCCCCAAAGACAAGGAAACTTCGCTAACATGCCATTGCTTCTGTAAAGGATCACAAAAATGAACTACTTCACAGCGGGTTTTTCTCCATTGCCTCTCTCCTGCTGTACTGACCCTTTTAAAGTAATGGTTTATCCACACATGGTCCCACTCAGGTCCCCCACTGCCACCTATCCCTGCCACCCCCAAATACAACTGGCTTCGATTTTGCTGTGTCTTATTTGCCAAAGAAAATGAAATACATCTTAAGGCCACAGCAAGCTTGTTGTACTGTTCCCAAGTACAGGTTTTGCTTTGTAAAATACTGTGGCACATTGCAGGGACGTCACGTGAGATTTGAGTGCACTGCAAGGTGGGAACCGTGAGTGGGGAAGGCAACACTCAGCTTCAGCTTGGTTTAAATACTATCCTTAATAGCTTGAAGAGCGGTGTTTCTCTGAACAAATCTTGCAGGTTTTACTTTGCTGAAATAGAATTTGACACAGGGTTCTCTAATTCTGAACCCATTTGGAAGTTTCCAACAATGGATTCTTTCTCCTAGGATTTTTTGTTTTACATCATTCATTCCTACCATCAAAAAATTCAAGAGACTAGGATACAGGTTCTTTTGTGATATCTTCCTGCTGGAGGCCATGCCTTTTTAATAGAAAGGATCTAGAGTGTAAATAACAGGGTAGATGATGTCAAGGCAAGACACCCATGTGACACCAGAGTGATGAAGCTTTCTTAGAAGTGGATGTAAAGGGGAAAATGCAATGGAAAATAAAATCTGCCACAGGCGGCAGGCAGGATTCTTTTTTGACTCAAGAGTCAAAATATTCTGATTTCCTACCCTGTGAGACATATTGTGTGTACTCCTCCATCAGACCAGAATAAGTGACTTTAAGGAAGAAGTGAAGCCTAAAATTGAGGACAAGTGACACTGGAGTTGCATTAAGTGGTATTTTATTCATGGGAGTGCAACTGTGTGGACTGAAAGTCAGAGATGGAAAGAGGGCAAATTTGTTCTTTTACTCACTCCCTTTAAGCTTGGCACTTTGCCTGAGTCTGTTGTCCACAGTGAGCCTTGGCTCTGTGCAACCACACGTTGTGTGCACTGTGGTTTTTCATAGGAACTCTTTGTTTTGTGCTATGTTGCTTTGCACACCACATATCTATGACTATTGTACACCAGAGTCATCTACCACAATCATGTGTGCACAGACAGATGAAGGACTTCAAGAGTACGTGGGCTGTATTAGACTTCATCTTGCACTCTCACTTCACAGGTTAACCTCCATGTGTGATCCCTATGGTACCTATGCAGTTTTAATGAAGTCTAAGTACCTGAGCTTAGACAAGTCACAGCTGTAGTGACAGAAAAGCTCTGTGCCTGCAGGCGCTCCTTGCAAAGTCTGTGGGAGACTCCTGAGGAATCGCAGGCCCTGAAGAGAGACTAGAAGGGGAGGTGGGGAAATGTACCAATTTTCGAAAGAAAGATAAAGATACATTGCAGAAAATAAAAACCATAAAATTAATCTTGCCCTATCTAGCAATGAAAAGAATAATTTTAGGATATGGAACTATTTGGAAGCATTTAGGAAATAATTACAGCTAGCCAGCATGGTTGTACTGAGAACAATTCATGACAAACAAGGCTAATTTAATATTTGATCGCACCATTTACTTGCTTATTAAGGAAAAGCCACAGAGATGGTATAACTTAATTTTGTGGTATTTTAATAAAAAAATTAATAGGTTGTACCAAATTATAGGACTTTTTCACACATAGTGCCATCTTCCCAACATTTCTCTTCAGCCTCTTGTATATAAACTATAAGACAACTAGACCTTGTTTTTGTATTACCAAAGGCCAGGTAGAAAAGTAATGCTAACCTTGTAATTAGTTTTATCAAAAAAACCCTCAGGGAGATTCCAGATGGCGACTAGAGGGAGGAAGCAGAAAGCGTGGTTCCTAAAGTAAAATCTTGGAGAGACACTGGAGAAACACCTTGCAGGAAAAACCACGAAGAAGAGGCAAAACTCCAACTCCTCCACACCCCCAGCCCATGCATAGCATCCCCACTCCATGGTAAATGGAGAAACCAGGAGGGCTCCCACACTGCCAGACACCAGCTCCTACCAGCTCAAGAGAAGCAGACCACCAAATGAGCTAAGTGGCACGTGGTACTCCCACAGACAACCCTGGACCAGATCAGCATAGCCCCCTGGACAGACCGACCCCACCCAGGGAAAAAAGAGAAAAAAACAAACTGAATAATAAATAACAACAAAAAAAGACACGTAGCAAAGAGGGCGGGGTGCCCCGAGTGCTGAAGAGGTGGGGAAGGCAAATCCCTCACAGAACTGTAAATAAACAAGCCAGTCAGAGAAGGCAGGAGTGGCGGCCCCCACTCAGCAACCAGGAGCGGGAAAGCTTGTAAAAGTAGCAGAGTGAGGAAAGCTCCACTGGAGAGGGGGAAAGGGGCACTTCCCACGGGAACTGTAAATAAACAAGCCAGCCGGAGAAGGAGGGTGCAGTGTCACCTCCCGCAGTGTGCTTGGAAAGGGGAAACCTCGTAACAGTGGCGGTCGTGCCCAGGAGAACTCTTAAGTAAACAAAGCCTGCGATGCTAGGTGAGTGTTAAGCTCACTCCAGAGATCTGCATAAATAAAGCCTCCAGCAACAGCTGGCTGACAGCAGAGGGCAGGTGAGCTACAGCCCCAGATAGACATTCACAGAACTGTCTCCAGACCCTTTTTTTTTTTTCTTTTTTTCTTTTTCTCTTCCTTTGATGAGAAAACGACTGAACTAGAACTGCATGCAGAAGGACTTACTGAAAATGTATTGCATTTGAACTTGGGATATTTTGTTGTGTTTTGTTTTGTTTTGGTTTTGGTTTATTTTGTTTTTTGTTTTTTTTCCCCTTTTAATGAGACAATGACAGAGCTACTTCTGAGACACCATCTCCAAGATTGGAGGCTGAGGCACTAACACCAAAATTATTAAGACTGAAACTTTATTCCATTTGAACTTGGGGATTTTTTTTAAAATCCTCTCTCTGTCTCTTTAATGCCTGTTTGGCTTACTGTTGATTAGTACACTGTCTCTCCCTGTTTATTTCTTTGGCAGTGGTTTTTTTTTGTTGGCTTTTTTTATAGTTTTTGTTTGTTTTTCCCTTTTTCTTTACCTTCCTTTCTTTCCTTCTCCTCTCACCCTTCCATTCTAGATATCACCATTGTTATTATTACAAGCTAGAAAATACTAAATTACACACACTATAGGGACAGTAACAATAGCAAGGGTAATGATGGGAAGACGGAAAAAACAGGGAAACCAGTTTCCCCCCAGTAATAAATTAGCACAGGAACCAGAGGGAAATGAAGAAAACAGATACTTAGATCCAGACTCCAACAAAATGAAGATAAACTATGCCAATGAACCCAATGAAGCCCACAAGAACACTCTGAAAGAAGAAATCCTGCAAGTAATCAATGAGAATTTTATAGAGATGATACTGGATATGGTCAACTAAAATGTACAGGACACACTCAAGAAATTCCTAGGCAACAAAAATAGAGAATTTGAGAAAGCACACGAATAAATAAAAGAAACTATAGAAGCATTGTATAAAAACCAAAGTGAAACAAAAAACACAATAAATAAAGAGATAAATGACCTCAGGACGAAACTAGACAATATTAAAAAGGAAGTGACTCAGGATATGGAAAACCTCAGAAAAAAGAACAAAACAGAAATGCAAAACAAAATGGAAGGCCAATCCAGCAGAATAGAACAAGCAGAAGACAGAATCTCAGAACTCAAAGATGAAATGGTAATTAAAGGAAAAAACAAATAACTATTATTAGTTAAACAACTCAAGACCTGTGAAAAGAAAATGCAAGAACTCACTCACTCCATCAAAAGACCAAACCAGAGAATCATGGTCATTGAAGAAGGAGAAGAGGTGCAAGCAAAGGGAATGCATAATATATTCAACAAAATAATTACAGAAAATTTCCCAAATCTAGAGAAATGTATGCCCATACAGGTGCAAGAGGCCTCCAGAACACCAAACAGACCTGACCAAAATAGAACCACCCCATGGCATATTATCATTAAAACAACAAGTACTGAGACTAGAGAAAGAATACTGAAGGCTGTAAGAGAGAAAACACAAATAACATACAAAGGTAAACCCATCAAAATCACAGCAGACTTCTCAACAGAAACATTAAAAGCAAGAAGAGCGTGGGGTGAGGTCTTCCGGGCACTGAGTGAAAATAACTTCAACCCTAGGATACTCTACCCAGCAAAACTATTATTCAAAATAGATGGAGCAATAAAAGTCTTCCATAATAAGCAGAAACTAAAACAATATATGACCACAAAGCCACCACTACAAAAGATTCTTCAAGGGATTCTGCACAGAGAAAGTGAAACCCAACATAACCATGAAAGGGCAGGCAGTGCCAAACTACAGGAAAAGAAAAAGCAAGAAGGTAGAGAGTAACATCGATTTAGGTACACACAATCAAACCTTCAAACAACTAAGACAACTAAATGACAGGAATCACCTATCAATCACATACCTATCAATACTAACACTTAGTGTTAATGGACTTAATTCCCCCATCAAAAGGCATCGTTTCACAAACTGGATTAAAAAGGAAGACCCAACAATGTGTTGCTTACAGGAGACCCATCTCAATGAGAAATAAGCATAGGCTTAGGATGAAAGGCTGGAAGAAGATTTACCAAGCCAATGGCACCCCAAAACAGGCAGGAGTTGCAATACTTATCTCTGACAAAGTAGACTTCAAACCTACATTGGTCAAATGAGATAAAGAAGGACATTCCATACTAATAAAAGGGGAAATAGACCAAAAGGAAATAACAATTATCAACCTATATGCACCCAATGTCAATGCACCCAATTTCATCAAACATACCCTGAAGGACCTAAAAGCATATATGAACTCCAACACAGTGGTTGTGGGAGACTTTAACACCCTATTATCATCAATACATAGGTCATCCAAACAAAAAAATCAATAAAGAAATCCTAGATCTAAAATATACCATAGATCAAAGGGACCCAGTTGATGTCTACAGAACATTTCATCTAACTTCTACACAATATACATTCTTCTCAGCAGCCCATGGAACCTTCTCCAAAATAGATCATATCCTAGGGCACAAAGCAAGTCTCAGCAAATATAAGAAAATAGAAATTATAACGTGCATTCTATCTGATCACAATGCAATAAAACTAGAACTCAACAACAAAAATAAACACAAAAAACATGCAAACAGCTGGAAACTGAATAACTCATTGCTTAATGAACAATGGGTCATTGATGAAATAAAAGAGGAAATTAAAAAGTTCCCAGAAGTCAATAACAATGAAAACACAACCTACCGGAACCTATGGGACACAGCAAAGGCAGTCCTGAGAGGAAATTTTATAGCCATGAGTACATATATTAAAAAGACTGAAATATCTCAAATCAATGACCTAATGATACATCTCAAACTCCTAGAAAAAAAAGAACAAACAAATCCCAAAACAAATAGAAGAGAAATTATAAAAATAAGAGCTGAAATCAATGAAATAGACACCAAAAAACCATACAAAGAATTAATGAAACAAAAAGTTTGTTCTTTAAAAAAATAAACAAGATCAATAGACACCTGCAAACCTGACTAAAATGAGGAGAGAAAAAACCCAAATTAGTAAAATCAGGAATGCAAAACAGGAGATAATAACAAACACCATAGAAGTCCAGGAAATCATCAGGGACTACTTTGAGAACCTATATTCAAATAAATTTGAAAATCTTAAAGAAATGGACAGATTTCTAGATACATATGATTATCCAAAACTGAACCTAGAGGAAATTAATCACCTGAATAGATCTATAACACAATATGAAATTGAAGCAGCAATCAAGAGTCTCCCCAAAAAGAAAAGTCCAGGACCTGATGGATTCTCTGCTGAATTCTATCAGACCTTTAAAGAAGAACTGATACCAACCCTCCTTAAACTGTTCCACGAAATAGAAAGGGAAGGAAAACTGCCTAACACATTTTATGAAGCCAGTATTACACTTATCCCAAAACCAGGCAAAGACACCTCCAAAAGGGAGAACTATAGGCCAATCTCCTTAATGAACATTGATGCAAAAATCCTCAATAAAATAAGGGCAAACTGGATTCAACAACACATCAAAAAGATCATTCACCACGACCAAGTAGGCTTCATCCCAGGAATGCAGGGGTGGTTCAACATACAAAAATCAATAAACGTAATAAACCACATTAACAGAAGCAAAGACAAAAACCACTTGATCATCTCAATAGATGCAGAAAAAGCCTTTGATAAGATCCAACACCATTTCATGATAAAAGCTCTAAGAAAATTAGGAATAGAAGAAAAGTACCTCAACATTATAACAGCTATATGTGACAAACCTACAGCCAGCCTTATACTTAACAGTGAAAAAATGAAACCATTCCCTTTAAAATCAGGAACAAGGCAAGGATGCCCACTATCTCTACTCCTATTCAACAAAGTACTGGAAATCCTAGCCAGAGCAATTAGGCAAGAAGAAGGAATAAAAGTAATACAAATAGGTAAAGAAACTGTCAAAATATCCCTATTTGCAGATGATATGATCCTATACCTTAAAGACCCAAAAAATTCTACTCAAAAGCTCCTTGACAACATCAACAGCTATAGCAAGGTAGCAGGATATAAAATCAACATAGAAAAATCATTAGCATTTCTATACACTAATAATGAACAAACTGAGAAACAATATATGAAAACAATTCCATTTACAATAGCCTCAAAAAAAAATCAAATACCTCGGTATAAACTTAACAAAGCATGTGAAAGACCTCTACAAGGAAAACCATAAACTTCTGAAGAAAGAGATTGAGGAAGACTGTAGAAAGTGGAGAGATCTCCCATGCTCATGGATTGGTAGAATCAACATAGTAAAAATGTCTATACTCCCAAAAGTAATCTACATGTTTAATGCAATTCCCATCAAAATCCCAATGGCATTCATTAAAGAGATTGAAAATTCTACCGTTAAATTTATATGGAAACACAAGAGGCCTCGAATAGCCAAGGCAATACTCAGTCAAAAGAACAATGCTGGAGGTATCACGATACCTGACTTCAAACTATATTACAAAGCAATGACAATAAAAACAGCATGGTACTGGCACAAAAACAGACATGAAGACCAGTGGAACAGAATAGAGGACCCAGATATGAAGCCACACAACTATAACCAACTTGTCTTTGACAAAGGAGCTAAAAATATACGATGGAGAAATAGCAGCCTCTTCAACAAAAACTGCTGGGAAAACTGGTTAGCAGTCTGTAAAAAACTGAAACTAGATCCATGTGTATCACCCTATACCAATATTAACTCAAAATGGAGCAAGGATCTTAATATCAGACTTCAAACTCTAAAGTTGGTACAGGAAAGAGTAGGAAATACTTTGCAACTAATAGGTATAGGCAAGGACTTTCTCAATGGAACCCCAGCAGCTCAGCAACTAAGAGATAGCATAGATAAATGGGACTTCATAAAACTAAAAAGCTTCTGCTCAGCAAAAGAAATGGTCTCTAAACTGAAAAGAACACCCACAGAGTGGGAGAAAATATTTGCCAGCTACACATCAGACAAAGGACTGATAACCAGAATACAAGGGGAACTTAAAAACTAAATTCTCCCAAAATTAATGAACCAATAAAGAAATGGGCAAGTGAACTAAACAGAACTTTCTCAAAAGAAGAAATTCAAATGGCCAAAAAACACATGAAAAAATGCTCACCATCTCTAGCAATAAAGGAAATGCAAATTAAAACCACAATAAGATCCCACCTCACCCCTGTTAGAATAGCCATCATTAGCAACACCACCACCAACAGGTGTTGGCGAGGATGCGGGGAAAAAGGAACCCTCTTACACTGTTGGTGGGAATGTAAACTAATACAACCACTCTGGAAAAAAATTTGGAGGCTACTTAAAAATCTAAACATTGATCTACCATATGATCCAGCAATACCACTCTTGGGGATATACCCAAAAGACTGTGACACAGGTTACTCCAGAGGCACCTGCACACCCATGTTTATTGCGGCACTATTCACAATAGCCAAGTTATGGAAATAGCCAAGATGCCCCACTACCAACGAATGGATTAAGAAAATGTGGCATTTATACACAATGGAATTTTATGCAGCCATGAAGAAGAACGAAATGTTATCATTTGCTGGTAAATGGATGGAATTGGAGAACATCATTCTGAGTGAGGTTAGCCTGGCCCAAAAGTCCAAAAATCGTATGTTCTCCCTCATATGCGGACATTAGATCAAGGGCAAACACAACAAGGGGATTGGACTTTGAGCACATGATAAAGCGAGAGCACACAAGGGAGGGGTGAGGATAGGTAAGACACCCAAAAAACTAGATAGCATTTGTTGCCCTCAACGCAGTGAAACTAATGCAGATACTTTAAAGCGACTGAGGCCAATAGGAGAAGGGGACCAGGAACTACAGAAAAGGTTACATCAAGAAGAATTAACCTAGAAGGTAACACACACGCACAGGAAATTAATGTGAGTCAGCTCCCTGTACAGCTATCCTTATCTCAACTAGCAAAAACCCTTGTTCCTTCCTATTATTGCTTATACTCTCTCTTCAACAAAATTAGAAATAAGGGCAAAATAGTTTCTGCCTGGAAGCGAGGGGGTGTAGTGGGAGAGGAAGGGGGTGGGGTGGTTAAGGGAGGAGGCGGGGGTAAGGGGGGAGAAATAACCCAAACATTGTATGCACATATGAATAAAATAAAAAAAAAACCTCACTAAATTAAAACCACAGAGCAAAACTAATAAATCTGCACCAATAAGGAGAAACAGAAGCCCTTCACTAAGGTGCCAGATGTAATTTTCTGCACAGACTGAGCAGATCTGCCTTGAAAATGCCTTTGAGAAACCCGTTTGAACACTGACTTGGAATTAATAATGCAAGATAGGACTGTAAAATAGGTACAACATGGGGGAGGGTACTTGTGGGAGCGGGGAGGGTGAGTGGAGGAGATGAAGGTGAGGGAACATGGTTATGGGCTTCACATACATGTAAAAATAGAACAATAAAACCTCTCACAATTGCTTTCAGTGGGGTGGGGAGGGAGTTGGGTGGGGAGATGGTGGGGATAATCTACCCAATGTACAATGTAAGGCTATTCAGAATTGTCACAGTGAATTCCCCCATCCAACGAATATGTTCTGGTAAAAATGGAAAAGCAACACCATGTGAAAAGAACTGTGCTATCACTGATTGAAGGCGTGACAACCTCCCACTGAGCTCCATGCTGGAGGACCACACATGGAGTGTTGCACTGACTTCCAACCCATCTTCCAGCGGACAGACTTTCAAACTTTGAATGCACCTTGCGAGCTACCTTTTCTAAGATAAGCATCCTTCTTCATGATAGATCAAGGTGTTATACCACCAGGACAATTCCTTGGGACAACACTGCCCTGTGTACACTTGTCACAGCACTGGGTAATTGTGTCACACAGGGTTGGGGAGGATGTTGCTGACAGAGTGACCAGCATGGAAGAGGGAAGGCCTTCTTGCTCCATGCCAGTGTAATATTAATGAATGTGGGAATACAGAGGCACAATAAGCTGCTTTTAGCATATGCTCGTTCTAACACACCTTCTAGCAAAAATCAATAGAAAGGGACATTGCTCACTCTGTGACCACATGCCCAGGTAAGTGTGAAATGAGAAACATGAACCGGCATTCAGCACTTCTGGTGAGGACCAAGTATAACTGAGAGTGCAGCCATATGTGAGTGGCTGTTTGTTTGTTCAGCCTCACCCTGAGTACACGGCTGTGCTTTCTTTGTAACTGTAGACTTTCAGGACAGCTCCAACTTGATGGGTGTTTTGTGCTTGTGCGACTTTTTATAACCACCTAAGGTGCAATTCCTCTGGTTTGTGTTTTTTCCCCAGTCTTGGCAATCAATTCACACTGTTGACTTATAGCTGTTTTGTTTGGTTTTGGTTTTGATTTGTGTTGAAACAGGGCCTTGCTAGACCAGGCTGGCCTCAAACTCTCTTGCAATTCTCCTGCCTCAGCCTCCAGAGTTCTGGGATTACAGGTATGTACCACCATGCCCAGTTACATAGCCAATTGAACAATACTCTTTTCACACAAATGAGTGATAAGTTAGTTTTGCTGTACTGATATTTTTAGAGCTGTTTTGTTTTGTTTCATCTGAGCCTAATGGCTTTATATTATAGTTTATGTTTATATATATTATATTTATCATATTTTATATATATTATATACAATATATTATATTTATATTTTATGTTATATTTTTCCTGTTATCATTTTTATTATGTTTCTATTTATTTATTATACTTATTCCTATTATATGTATGTGTGAGCCATCATTCCATTAATGACTTGGAGGGTTGAATTGCTGTTATATTCAACCTTGTGTCTTCTAGTTTCCATGATAAACCCAAGCCTACACCTTCCTCTTGATTCATTATGACTTTTGCATAAACTATCATATTCACTAATTCTAAAATGCACATTTCTACATTCCTATGAAAGTGTGACATCTCATATTTAAAATTACATCTTATAATCAGTCGGCTTTTCAAAAAATGAGAAGACGAGACAGATCTGGAGAAGATACTTTCAAAAGATACCTGATAGAAGACTATTACCCAAAATATATAAGGAATTCTTGAAACTCAACGATAAGTGAATGAACAAACTGATTGTAACGTGAGGACAAGGCTGAGGAAGTAGCCAGTGGCAGAGTGTGCTTTCCCAGCAGGTTTAAGACCTTGGTTTCAATTCTCAGCACAGCAAAAGGGAAAGAAGAAAGGAAAAAAGAAAAGTGGGCAAAGATCTGAGTAGACATCTCACCAAGAAGTATATAAAGCTGGCGAATATGCATATGGAAAGACTTTTGCCATCATATGTCATTAGGGAATTTCAAATTAAAACAATGAGAAATTTGTTGTTAATATGGTCAAACCCCAAAATACTGGCACTACCAAATACAGGAGTGAAAACAGCAACAAGAGCTGCCATTGCTGCCAGTGAAAATGCAAAATGACCCAAACTCATTTGCAAGACATTCCGGCAGTGTCTTAAAAACTACACATATACCCCAGCAACCACATTCCTTGGTTTTAGCCATAGCTGTTGAAAATTTAAATCCATAGAAAACCTACACACACCAACTCATTGTTGCCAAAACTTGGAAGCAGCCGAGACATGCTTCAGTACGTGAGTGGATAAGTGAGCTGTGATCCACCTGGACAGTGAAATATTATTCAGTGCTGAGAGCAGTGAGCCATCAGTCATGAAAAGTCATGGAGGGGACTTAAATGTATGCTGTTCAAAGAATGAAAGGAAACCATCTGAAAAGACAGTACACTGTGTGATCCCAACTCTGTGCTATTCTGAAAAAAGCAAAACTGGGGAGGTAGTAAACAGACTCATGGTTTCCAGAGGTTAGAGAGAGGAAGGATGAAGAGGCAGAGCACAGATTTTCTGGGCAGTGAAACTAGACTGTATGATAACATGGATATGCTATGCATTTGGCCAAACCCACAAACCCTAATGTAAACAACGATTCCGGGTGGTAATGATGCATCAGTGTGAATTAATTGTGACAAATACATCACCCTTATGCAGGCTGTTTCACCTTAGCAGGGGAGTTTTTACTATGTGGGACTGGGGAGAAATAAGTACTCTGTACTTGCTCTTCTACTTTATGTGAACCCAAAACTGCTGCAAAAACGTAAGGATATTAATTTTTTTTAAATGAGGTATTAAAATTGCTGTTGACCAGGTGGCAACCCTGGCATAGCTGTCATCACCTGTGGGTACACAAGCATGGTCATTGCTGCTCATCCTATCAGCACTTCAAATGACTTACCTACACTGCTCAGACTTCTCATGTTAACTTCAAAATATCCTCAAAGAGATTATACCAGGATTCGACATTGAGTCAAAAAGTTATAAGGCCAGGTGTTGGGTTTCATACCTATAATCCCAGCTACTCAGGGGGCAGAGGATGGTGGTTCAAAACCAGCCCAGGCAAAAAGTTAACAAGATTCCATCTCACGAAATGAGGTGAGAGTGGTGGCACACGTTTGTAACCCCAGCTGGGTGGGAGACAGAGATTGGGAGGAAGTCATTTGAGGCAAGTTTTGGCAAAAGCTCAAGACCCTCTATAAAAAATACAGAGAACAAAAAGGGCTGGAGGCGTGGCTCAAATGATAGAGTACTTGCCAGGTAAGCACAAGGCTCTGGCTTTAAGTCCAGTACCGCACACACACACACACACACACACACACACACAGAAACAGAGAGGTGAGGTGTACATTTGATGCAACTCTAGTGAGTAATTGGCATTGGAGAAATGCCCGTAACTCTATGTTCTCTTGAGAATACAGGCCTTAGAAATGATGGTCAGAGGGCAGATGGCACATGTGCTACATTTTATTCTTCACGTAATATGGAAGGACTGTCACATAGCCAGTGATGTACACCAGGAAGTTAACAAATCCCTGAGAATAGATCACAGAAACTCCATACAGTGAGGAAAACCAGTGAGACAGTGACATGGGACTCAGAGGATGAAAATATACAATCAGATCTAGCCAAATAGGAAATATGACAAAGATGGAGGGGTCTTCAGTGTGTCTCAGCATTACACTGGGAGTGTGAAAGGATCTACAGACACCTGAGAACAGAAATAAGTGAAAAGGCCTTTCAATGCATGCAAAATCAAAGCCCTGAGTGACTAGAAAGCAGCTTCATTGGTGAATAAACAGTACTTTTTAAAGCAACCAACAGTGTCTTCAAGTCACAGAAACAGGAGCTCACCCTCATCACACTTACTTCACACAACTGTTGAAGATGAAAGGTCTATGATCCCTAAGAACATGGATAAGTGACTGGGGCAGTAAGAATTTTCTCCTGACAAATGTGAAGATAAATAGAAAATGAGTGTACCTGCAAGTTCTAAAAGGCCAGTGAAAGAGTTCGGGGGTGGTTGTAGACGTGTTGTTAGGATGTAGTCAGTGGAGATGACCTACCCAGCTGGCTGTGAAGGAAACTTGACCTATGGGGTCAGGCAGAGCAGAGCCAGCAGGGCTTCTCCTAAGGTTTTGGCAAAATTCATGTGTTCACATGAGTTGCACACTTTGAAACATCTGATCAGTTATATTCCTAAAACCCTGATTTGGGAAGCATGACTTTTTTTTCCATCTTGATTCAGTTACAGGACACCCTCGTCTTAGTTACATAAGCCACACACCTTCACTACTGCAAGAGTCTCCTGGCTCTTCCACCTGCATCCATTTCTGCCTCAGTCTCTTCTCCATGCTCTTCCACTAAAGGTGTGAGCACCTGCTCATATTCAAAACTCCACGTGACCTGGTCTTGACCGCTCTCCAGCCTCATCTCATGGCCCCATCTTTCTCGCAGTTCTGACTCTTCTGTGCTCTTTAGCTTTCTTACTTGAACCATGTTCCCAAGATTTGCTTACATTTTGGCCTCACTTGGTAAACTCCTATTCATCCTTCAGTGGCCATTCAGCTGCCACCTCCTCAGAGAGGCCTTTTCCAGTCTCCCTGCCTAGATCAAGTTCAAGGAAATACACACTTAACGCACCTGGTCTCTCTCCTTCATTTCAGTTGACATGGTGAGAGGGTTTTTTTATTTGTTTGATTATTTGACAATGTTTTATCTGCTTCCTCTAAATACACACAATAAATTGCAAGCTCCAAGAACATAGGGACTATTTTTGTAACCTTGAGTGCTATTCTGGTATAAGGTGGGGACTCAATGAATGTTGAATGAATTAACATTGAGTAATGACACTTCCACATTTCTCCTTCATTTCGCGCAACTGCTTTTCACAAGTCCTGCTATTTGGCAGTCTTAACCATATAATGGTTTCTTGCCGTGTTAATAAAAGGTGGTAAAAGTCCTCAGAAAGATAACATCAAAAAGTAGGCTTCCTGTCAATGGTGTGCAATTTCACAGAGACTAATGTTTGAAGGAGGACAACACAGCTTAAAGATAAACAGTTGCGACCACTGACCCAAACTGCAACGCTGATTGTGCTTTTGTTACATGTGTCATTAACTTACTACTTCTTAAAAAGCTAACCAGCTGCCAGATGACATGGATGCTTTTTGGAAGCAAACTGAGTCATAGCTCAGTCAGTGTTATTAATCGGGAAGAAATACATCAGGAGGAATGCTTCCGTGATTATGGGGACTTTTTTAAATTCCAGCAATACTTATGTAATTGTGAATATGAAGCCATTTTGATATCAGTAAGAAACAGCGGGGACCAGTTTTGTACATATTAGGTGCTAGTCACAGAAGCTGGTTTGGGCAATGAGACAGGAGAGAAGTTTGTTAGCAGGGTGTCAGGGCTCTGCTTCTGATTTGAGAACTGACTGGGAGACTTGAGAACCCTTCAACGGCACAACAATCATCCTTGGTTTAAGACCAAGACCCCTCTCCTTTGAAAAAGTCTAGTCCTGGACTAGGCCCAGGACTAGAGCCCAAATAGTAGACAGTGAGGAGGGATGAGCATGCTTACAGTAGTTATCCATGGTAGTAGTGGTGCTTTCTAGAAAACCAGTCTTAGAAAAATGATCCTGGGTTAGCAGTGAGGTAGGGAGGGGAACCAGGGTTTCCACACCAAGCTGCAACCATTAAGGGTGGCTGGAAAGGGTCTAAGGTTGAGAGCTGCCCCAAGCTACTGGCAGAGGCAAAGAGAGGATTCTGTAAAGGAAAGCTTCCTAGTTGCCAAATTAAAAACAGGGGATACCCACTGAACAAAACCAAGTAATGAGCTCCCAAACCAGCATCCCAAACACAAAAGAAAGCAATCCAATGTGTCTGCAAGATGGCAAACAAACCACCCATTGTAGACAATTCCTAACACAACCAGGCTATCAGCTATAGAATGGGATAGGTCCAGTGGATCCCATGGTCATGGTCATGGTCTTCTACCTCACCTCCTTTTCTTTAAGGTAAGTCCCCTGATCCAACGCAGTATGATGTGTGGCTCCATGCCAGTTGATGGAACAGGTGAGCCCCAGACAGTGGTGCTATAGAAAGGTGACCTAAGCTGGGTGCTAGTGGCTCACACCTGTAATCCTAGCTACTCAGGAGGTAAAGATCAGGAGGATCACAGTTGGAAGCCAGCCCAGGCAAATGGTTTGTGAGACCCTATCTTAAAAAAAAAGTTGGGGGGGGAGCTGGTGGAGTGACTTAAGGTGTAAGCCCTGAGTTCAAGCCCCAGTACTGCAAAAAAAAAAAAAAGTGACTTCACAGATGATAAATACTCTTCCTTTTGGGACAAACTGCTGGTCCTGCACAGTGGACAGTTCCAACATGAACTCCTGCAAACATTTTGGCCACCTCACTGCCTCTCACTGGGTTATTTACACATCTGAAACTAGTCACTGTGGCCCAGGAGATGACCTGGTTGAGTCAATTATGTCCCACACAGACTACACTGGGAAGAATAGACAGAGATCACCACCAAAAAAAAAAAAAAACAAAAAAAAACAGTGTAATTAGGAAATGGAAAATGGATGCTACGCAGCCAAAAATGACAAAGAGTATATTTCTTTTCTATTCTACTCTATTCTATTCTATTCTTCTGTTCTGTTCTATTCCATTCTGTTTCCTCCACCAAAGCAAGGTCTTCCTGTTTGGACGGAATCCTGTGGAGTTGGAATTCCACAGAAGGAGCATAAGTCAGCACCAAGCATTCACTACCACAAGCAGCTGTCTAGATAAGGAGCATAGCCACCGAGAGGGGAAAATGATCCAAACTTAAGTAAGACATTTTTTCGTCTACACTCAGTGGACAATGTGGTGTGCATATGAAATATGGACCAAGTGTTTTTGGGGAGTATAAGTAAAATACGGCCCTGGGTGTGCACATGCCTTTAAACTCAAAAGAGATGAGTGGAATTTTAAGCATGGATTTTGTGCAGTGTCAAGGAAGCAGGAGAAGTTTCTGCCCATCCATCTTAAAGTTTTATTTATCTTCTAGAGACTCTGCATGTGCTTCACCAAATCGCAAGTTAGATGGATCCTGGCTAATGTTACAGATGGCAGTTCTTCATGGTCATTAATAAATGTTTCTAGCAGAAAATATTTAGGGGAAATATTCCCTCAGAAGTAAAAAATCAGGAAACTTAAAAAGAACAGGAAAAGAAAAACACTATCATCTGAATTCCCAGATAAATAAAGGGAAGGTAGGCGAAGTAAAGGAAGTGACCAAGAGCAGGCCGAGGTTTTCCTGATCCTCCTTTGAGCCCAGACACTCCTAGAATCTGTTTCCCACTATTTGCAGGAGGTCAGGTAGCAACTAACTGCCAGCTCTAACTGGCTCAAATGGTGTTAAAATAATCTACTTTAAATGTACATTGTGGACTTATAACCAATTTGGCAAAGTAGGATATAGAAAATAGAGCAAAACTTTTTAATTAACCAATTTTAAAACAAAGAAAAAATACTTCAAGTAACAGATACAGAGAAGTCAGGGTCAAGGAAGCAGCAGTAGACGCAGGTGGTTTGTAGAAGTATCTGAACCAATCACAGCCCTCATCGATGAGGTCCAGCACTTCAGAGCCCAGACCTGGCAGAGAACCCATGGTTCAGGTCTGAGCAAGGAAAAGCAGGAAGTGAGATGCCTGCTTAAAGCCAAGGACAAAGCGTAGCTTCTGTGTCTAAGAAACAAGAAACAGAAAAATCTCTTCTTGTTTTTGCTGTTGTTGAGACAGGCTGTCACTATGTTGAACTCACAGGGTCAAGTGATCCTCCAATATCAGCCTCCAGAGTAGCTGATACTAAAGGTAGTTACCTACACACACAAGAACCAGAAAATTCCTAATCACTGCCTAGAGGAACAGCAAGGAAACTTGCCATATCCTAAGAGTAAGGTGAGAAATAAAGATCCACTTGAGAAATCAGAATCCTAAGCTGTACTGCATATGCGTGTGACATTCTCATGTACAGATGATGCACGGTACTCATTCACACACCTAAGTTAACATGAAGCCCAGTTTGTTTTCAGTGAGACACATAAGGCTCTGGCAGAGGCAAATGCAAAGGAAAATGATCTCCTAATTATGATTATAAATGAGTATAAATCATGTAAGAGGGAGATTCAGCAGAGAGAGTTAACAAAGGGATTAACAGGTCCTCTACTCTGAATGATAGTTTGTTCTAAAAGATGCTTCAAAGTATGCTAAATGTACCCAAAAAGATAAATAAAAGAATAGAAACTATAAAGCAAGAATAAGACAGCTCAGCAAATTAAATAAAAGCAGATTTGGAAAAAAAAAAGATTATCTAGAAATAAAAAAGAAAATGGCTTCTGAAGTTAAAACTCAGTAAACAATAGAAAGAGAGCTGAAGAGAGAGAATAATTAACAGATGAGTTTGAGGGAACACCACTGCAATGTGTCACAGAGAGAGATGAATGGAGAACATGAAAGAGAAGATAACAGACATAGAGGGTGGAGAGAAACTTCAAGAGGACCCCTGAAGGAGAAAATATGGAGAAGACAGGAGCAAAATTTGAATAGATGAGGCTGGCAGTATTCTAGTTTGAAGAAAGACATGCTCTCAGACTGAAAGAACAGGAAAAGTTACAAGAAATGTATAAAAACAAAGATCAGGAAACGTTACAAGAAAGGTATAAAAACAAAGCACATCTCTATACTTAAAAATAAATTATAGAAAATCAAAGACAAGAGAAGAATCTGAAGTGAAAAAAGAAGACAGCTTTCTTAGAATGTCAGTCGGATTGAGAGAAGAATTCTCATTATTTATTTAGGAATAAAAGTGAATACCTCTACCTATGAGGTAGCCAGCTGTACTTTTTTTTCCTATAATAAACTTTCTGTTTTCCTTCACTTCAAAAAAATAAATAAAAGTAAAATAAATCATTTTTTATCAAACATTGAAAGATACTGCTTATAGATTCAAAGTACCCATATTTGGTCAGATATTATTTTAGATGTTTCTGTATTTTTTAGATAAGATCAATGTTTAAGTCAGAAAACTTTGAGGGCCAAGCACATGATTCACACCTGTAATCCCATCTACACAGGAGGTGGAAATCGGGAGTATTGTGGTTCGAGGCCAGCCCAGGCAAAAAGTTACTGAGACCCTCATGTCTACCAAGTCAGGTGTGGTGACAGGTGTCTGTGGTCTCTGCTACACAGAAGGCATAAGTAGGAAGATCACAGTCCAAGGCTGGCTCTAGGTAAAAATATGACACTCTATCTGAAAAAAAACCAAAGCTAAAAGGCCTAGAGGTGTGTCTCAAGTGATAGAGTGCTTGCCTAACAAGTACAAGGCCCTGAGCTCAAACCCCAGTACAGACCAAAAAAAAAAAAAAAAAGACTAAAGACTTTGAGTAAAGCAGACTATGATCCATAATATGGGTGGGCCATGCACAACCAGTTGAAGTACTTTATCAAAAACAAACAACATTCCCAAAAGAGAAGGAATTCTACCAGCTGGTGGCCTTTCCTACTCTGCAGATTTTGGAACTGATAGTTCTACAATCATATAATCCAATTCCTATAAATAAATTCTCTCTAGATAGACAAATAGATGTAGATGACACAGAGAGATATAGATACAGAAAAACATTGACTGACACACAGACCTACATAAAAATCCATCTAGTAAAAGTTACACTTTGATGTGAAAAAAAAGAACCAAACCTAGAAGAAAGGGATGGTTTATAAGACACACTAATGAGCAAGTAACTTAGTAACATGCTGATAATATAAATAAATATTGACTATAAAGAAAAGACATTAAAAATTTTTCAGATTACTTCTAAAAGAGTAGAGTTAAAGAAAAAACAGAAAATTTAGACTGTCATAATGATAGAAGTGAAGCAAAAGAAACAAGGAGCGGGAATTTGAAAATACCAACAGTAACAATTTAAAAATGAATAATCTCAATAAATGTAAACAGATTAAATTTACTCATTAAAACACTGAGACTCCCAGATTGAGTGAAATATAAAAACAACATGGTTAGATCTTAAATATGTAATGTTGAGTAAAAAGAGCAAGATGTACCCTAATGAAAAGTTTTCAAATCACAAACAATTCTAAGAGTGATAAATAAGCGAATTCGTATGTACCAGAAGTACAAAACATCACACACACCTGCTGCAGGATGGTGGTTCCTCCGGGGAGGGTGGAAGTGAGATCTGAGAGGACACAGAAATGAAAAATGCCATCAGTCATGCAGGGCAGGTCCTTGCCTGGGTGCCACCTGCCATGGCAGAGGCTTCCCTGTAGATGGCCACCTGTCCTGTGCCAGGGTTGAAAATGAATTCCACAATATCCCCTGGAGTGGGTTAAGACATGGGCCTTAAGAAGTAAGGAAATGCCTGCATACATATGCAGGATCAGCAGAAGAGAAAGCATGGCTGTCCATCTCCACTATCCAACTGGTGTGAGAGTCTATGGCTACACCTGCGAACTAGTGAAGTCACTGTCCTCCTCCTTTCTCCTTTTCCATAAGCAGGTCTAAGAAAAAGTGCTTGTCAGTGGGACATACAGAGACTGCCGAGTGCCAGAAGGTCAAGATTGTGGAGACCAGCCACTTACAGAGTAGTCAGGGAAGGTCAGCTGCCTTTCACTTTGGGGTCTTGGGGTCTGTGGAAATTTGCCATACTTCCACCAGAATTAGAGAGACCACAAGCACCATGAGAAATGGGGCCTAGATGAAGCCCCTCAAACAAGGAAAAGGGGATGCCCTGGTCTCAGACAGGTGTTGTCCAAGCAAGCTACAGGAGTTCCAAGGTCATTTTCAGAAAATACACATCATGGGACCAGACATAGTGGTAATCTCAGCCTCTCGAGAGACAGAGGGCAGGAGGCTCATGGTTTGAGGCCAGCCCGGGCAAAAAGTTAGCAAGACCCCATCACAATCAATAAGTCAGGCATGGTGGAATGCATCTGTCATCCCAACTATGTGGGAGGCATAGATAGAAGGACTGTGGTCAAAAGCTGGTCCCAGGCAAAAACATGAGACCCTGTGTCATATAAACCACTCCAAGTCACACACACATCCTTAAAAAAATTAGTTTTTCTTCACCTAGAACCCGGTTTTGATAAAATCCAAGAAAGTAGGTCTCATGATCAACTTGCTTCCAGAACCTTGACTTTGACTTTAATCTTTACAAAAGGAAGTGAGTGGATTTTGGATGGGTCCTAATCTTTCTGTCTTAGCCTCTTGACCTTCTGCTTCCTTCAACTTTGAGGACAAGAAAAAGTCTCAGTGGTTGAAACACAATCTATTTATCACTTTCAGCTGACTTTGGAATGCACCTCCCTTTCCATTGAAGAGGGGCACTTCATCTTATAGACATTAAAAGTGAATTTTATTTCTAACGCCACTGCTAGATTTTCAGTCAAATTTTTTTTTCTCAAGACTCTCCTCTGCCCCCTCCCCTCTGTTCCCAAGGCCACTGTGTGATCAGTTACATTTTTGTACAGCACACACTTCAAGCAGCCGCAGTTGCTGATTTTACAAAGAATAACAACAGACATGATGGGGACATTTGGCAAGAGCCCATAGACCAAGCAGCGAGCCACCGATAGACTCCTCTCCATGAGCTTGTACAAGCAGTTCTTTCTTCAGGGCACATGCAGGCGGGAGCGGGGGGAGAGACCCACACACCAGGAGGGAGCACAGATTCTGGATTTTTGGATTCTTTACCCAACTTTTAAAAATATGTTTTATGTCAGCATCTAAGTGACCTAGGCCAGGCTACCAAACACACTTTTTCCTTTCATTCATGAACTCTACTCTGAAAGTAGGCGGGAAATAATCCCTTGCTGTTGTTCCTGGGTTGTCTTTGATGAGTGCGATATTAAATATGACTGTTTCAGATGTCACCACTCCATGGAGGGCATAACTGTCAGCATTTAGAAGGAGAATAATTGGATTCACATCTGTGTTATGTTTTCAAATTGCTGGGTCAGTTCTGGGTCCCCTGCTGTAAATTCACCATTGAAGACCCAAGTAAAAGGAATGTGACAGTTTAATACCTGGAATAAGTTATTAACTGTAAGGAGGCAGAAAACAGTGGCACTAGTGAGCACAGCACATTACATTGCTCACAGTTCTGTAAATGAAAATTGTTTTTATGTCAGTGAAATATTTTTCTTTATTAACTCCTTTGCTTCACTCAGGTTCTATCAGCTTGATGTAATATAAAACAATCACTTTTATTTGGTCTTTTAATTTATGATGTCTAAAGTCTAACACCCAAGTGTAAGAGAGTGAATTGATAAGAAAAGGGAGGCGCTCGTAACATTTCACTTCCCCAAGGTCAGGTGGCTCCTGTCGCCTGAAACCACCATCTTTCATGGGAACAAGATGTCAGGCAAATCCCACGTGACTCACTCCATGAAATAGCACCATTTTTGGTCATGGTGCCTCTGTCATGGCCAAGAGGAAGGAAATTTGAAGTCCAATCTCACTCATTAGTTTAAAAGTTACTTAAAAGAAAAGACAAAGACGCCAAGAACCTGAGAGGAAGAGAGAGAGGTTATCCCTGTGTCCCGCACGCTCCCGCATCTTCAGTGCGCATCTTCAGTGGTGCTGTGACTGGATGAGCTTGGTTTTTCTGTGACAGACACCGCCAGTGATTTGTCTATGCCTGTGTCACCAGACCATCTCCACCCAGAACAATTCTCCACTTCCATCACCCCTCTTGTCACACGAGCCTGTGGTGAACAGGCAAACTTGCCATCACATGCGTCTCAGCCAGTCATCAGTTTTAAACATGGATGGCTTTTCCTGTACAAAAAACATTCACCCTGCTAATGAAGACCAGGGCTGAGGCTGGGTAAGAGCTTCTCACCCTTGGGTCGCTCACACTCCCTTCCATCTCTTAGCTATTCTAAGGGCCTTCAACAGCCACTGCTTTTCCTACAGACCCACTTAATTGTCACAAAGGTGCCATGTCCACTTTTACTGCAGATGAAGAAACTGTGGCTCAAAGAAATGAAGTAACCTGCCCAAATCTTTCCACAGCCACATCTCAGGCATGCATTGTCTGTCTACTGATTTCCTTTCAATAATCCACTTTTTTCTCCTTACATAAAATCATATTTAGGAAATCTTGTCACTATTATAAAGGAAAAACACTCATGACCCAATAGATAATTATATTTTCAAATATACATTAGATAAATGTGTATACCATTTCATACTCATGAGAGTGGCTATAATCAAAAAGAAAAAAGAATAAACTGGGCACCAGGGGCTCACACCTGTAATCCTAGCTCTTGGGAGGCTGCGATTGGGAGGGTCATGGCTCCAGGCCAGCAAAAGTTAGCAACAGAAAAAGAGCTGGGCATAATGGCACACACGTGTCATCCCAGCTGTGGCAGACAAATAAAATAGAAGGGTTGAGATACAAGTCAGCCTGGATAAAATGTGATACCCTACATCCAAAATGACCAGAGTAAAAGGGCTGGAGGGGTGGCTCAAGGGGTAGAGCACCTGCGTAGCAAGCAGAAGCCCTGAGTTCAAACCCCATCACTGCCAAATATATATGGATATATAGAGAGAAAATGGGAGGGAAAAATAAGAAAAGGAAGTGAATTTGATCAAAGTACATTGAGTGCATGTATGGACATATCACATTGAAACCTCTTCGTGCAGTTAATATATGCTAATAAAAAAGAGAAAAAATGGAAATGTCTCCATGTTGGTAAGGACGTGGAGACACTGAAACCTTCACACACTGCTAATGGGAATGTAAGATAGCATGCCAGCTCTTCACCAAGTCAGAATTATCAAAGGACCCAGTGATCTCACCGCTAGTTTTATTACCCAAAAGATTTGAAATAGGGACTCGATCAGATATTGCACACGGACGTTCTCAGCAGCATAACTCATAATAGCAAAAAGAGCAACGTTGGAGGTATCACAATACCCAGCTCAAACTACACTTCAGAGCCACAGCAATAAAAACAGCATGGTGCTGGCACAAAAGCAGACATGAAGACCCAGGGGACACAAGGGAAGAGCCCAATATACATCCACCCAGCTACAGCCATCTCATTTTAGATGAAGAAGCCCAAGACACACATTGGAGAAAAGACAGCATCTTCAACAAATGGTGCTAGGAAAACTGGATATCTACATGTATGTAGAAAACTGAAACTAGATCCATCTTTCATCCTATACAAATACCATTTCAAAGATTACAAATACCACTACAAGAAGCTAAAAAGCCTCTGCACAACAAAAGAAACAGTCACCAGACTCAAGAGGCAGTCCCAGAATGGGAGAAAAATTTGGCCAGCTATATATCTGACAAGGGATTAATAAAATAGAATATACAGGGAGCTCAGAAAACTAAACTCCCAAAGAATCAATGACCCAGTGAAGAAATGGGCAAATTAACTGACCAGAGCTCTTTTCAAAGGAAGAAATCCAAATGGCCAAAACACACATGGAGAAATGCTCACCATCCCTGGCCATAAAGGAAATGCAAATCAAAACCACATTAAGATCCCACCTCACTCCTTTTAGAACAGCTATCATCAAGAACACAAACAACAACAAATGTTGGTGAGGATATGGGGGGAAAGCAACCCTCTTGCACTGCTGGTAGGAATGCAAATTAGCACAACCACTATGGAAAACAATATGGAGGCTCCTCAAAAAACTAAAAATAGAACTGCTATATGATCCATCAATTCCACTCCTAGGGAAATATCCAAAGTAATGTGAGTCAGGTTACAACAAAGGCACCTGCACACCCGTGTTTATTGCAGCACTCTTCACAATAGCCAAGCTATGGAAACAGCCAAGATGCCCCACTACTGGTGAATGGATTAAGAAAATGTGGTATTTATACACATTAGAATTTTATTCAGCCATAAAGAAGAATGAAATTTTGTCAACTGCAAGTAAATGGATGGAACTGGAGAACATCATCTTAAATGAAGTTAGCCAGGTTCAGAAGACCAAAAGCAGCATGTCTTCTCTCATATGTGGAATATAGCCCTAATACAAATACAGAAGTATTATGAAAAACAAGTCACGCTAAGGGGAGGTCACTAATGGAAGAGGGAGGGTAAAAGAAATAAGTTAAGAAGATGAATATGGTTGATGTACTTTCTATACAAGAATGAATATAGAATTTTTAAACCTGTTGAAACTGCCATAAGAAGGGGATTAAGGTAGAAAGGAGAAAAATAGAGGGGATGAACTAATTCAAGTTATAATATGTATATACATGGAATTGTCACAATGAAATATGGTACTGGGTTTTTGGGGTTTTTTTGTTTTGTTGTTTTTGCAGCACTGGGGTTTGAACTTAGGGACTTTATCTTGAGCCACTCCACCAGCCCTTTTTTTGTGATGGGTTTTGTCGAGATAGGGTCTCCCAAAACATTTCCCCAGGCTGTCTTCATACTGTGATCCTCCTGATCTCTGCCTCCTGAGTAGCTAGGATTACAAGCATGAGCCACCAGCACTTGGCCTGAATAGCTACAAACAAACAAATGAAAAAAATCCTTTTTTTTTTTTTTTTTTAGAAAACAGAGAAGAGGAAAACAAAACGGATTCTGTCTGCGGGGGTTAATACCAGTGGGAGGGGAGGACATAAGGAAAGGGTGGAGGAGGTGAATGTGGTGGAAATAGTATGTACTCGTATAAAAATGGAAAAATGAGACCTGCTGAAACTATTCCAGGGAGGGATGATAAAGGACAATGATGGAGGGGGTGAATTCAACTATGACCTATTACAAGAACTTTTGTAAATGTCACGATGCACCCCCAGTGCAACAATAATTTTTAAAAAGTGTAAACAACTCCAGTGCCCATCAACTGCTAAATGGATAAGCAAAATAGGGTACATCTATACCACGGAATATCATTTGATCATAAAATGGAGTTAAATACTGACACATGACACAGAATGGATGAACCTTAACAACAGTACACTAAGTGAAAGAAAGCAGACACAAAAAGCCACATATTGTATGATTCCACTTATGAGAAATGTTCAGAATAGGTAAATTCATAGAGACAGGAAGTACATTAGCAGCTGTCAGAGAAGGGAGAAAAGCATGATAAGTGACTGCTTTGTGCATATGTGATTTCTTATTGAGGCCATGCTGTGGAAGTCGCCATTGTGATAGATGTACAACTTTGTGAGAGGTAAAGGGGTTAACTTGATATGTGAATTATTTCTCAATAAATCTGCTATTAAAAAATAATAGAGAAAACGTTGAGGTGCTTCAGGGAAATTGCAAATATTCTACTTCATTTGTACTTTGCTTTGTGAATAAGGATCTGAAAACACAGAAAAAATAGATGGAGAGACTAGTAAAACACACACACACACATTGTTTTAAAAGATGTGCTTGTTTTCCACCTGAAATAATTTCATATCTACCTGATGTAGCAATGCCAAAGTTGGAGAACAATGCTGAAAATTACAGAGGGTCAGCTCAGGGGTCAATGAGCCTCAGTTGAAGCTCAGTCCTATGTCACCCACTATATGAATTGAGAAAGTTCCTAAATGTCTCTAAGCTCAGCTTCTTCATCTATAAAATGGGAAGAACCCTGGGGGGAGCCAGTACCAGGGCAGTCTGGGTCATTGACTGAAGATAATAGTGTTTCTTCAATTTTATTATTTGCTAGCTAGGTAAGATGCTAGAAACAGTATGTGTAATTTCTATAAATACAAAACTTCATGGTTCAATTTGAGCATAAGGACCAGGTGGATAGGGCTCCCGAACCCCTAGGCCTTTTAGAACCAAATAGCTTCTACTGTCACATCTACCATAGGAGTTGTTGATACCCTTAAATTCAGATTCTGTTGTTTGACAAACCACACTTTATTTTTAAACTGTTAAAACATCAATTTACAGTAAAGTAAAAAGACTAGGCTATCCTCATCTCTTGGATACCTGTACCAAAAAAAACTATATTTTATTTGTATTTTTTATATTTTACTAGTTGCTGGTGTCTTGCATATATCCTCAAAACGATTATCTTAAAATGCTGAAAGAATTTGCTCTAAAAATCTATAGCATTTGCTAAAAAGAAAAGATAAATAAAGTATTGAAACCATTGCTCAACTCTTAATTGACACGGTGGTCTTGGTGTATCCCATTGGATCTGAGAGGCCCACTCATGTACAGCAGCATTCATTACCTAAAAATAAATTTCACATGTGCAGATTCAGTGACAATAATAATAAACAAATGCCAAATTATTAAAACATATTATGCCTTTCCACCAGCCATTAGAACGAGCTTAGAGTCTCTGAGAGTCCATGTGGCAATAAAAGAATGGCCCCCAACTGGATCAGAAATGCGAGAGTGAAAACCCTTTTTCTTTTAAAGAGTCTATATAACATGCCCTGAAGAAATAACTCAGAGTAAACACGCTGTTACTCCTATCTCTTGGTCTCCTGTTTGATTGAATACTGAGGAAGTCACCTCACAGGGAGATGCCATCAACCAGTCAACTTTGCAAAGCAATTGAGGTTACTAAAACAGGCTGTGTTTATAAGACAAGGTCACAAAAGAACTTCAACAACTCTTAGTGTATCTGAGTTGGTCCTAGTTGAATTTTTTCAAGTGTTCCCAATCTGTCCTTAATTATTTCTACCTAACTCAACCTTTGCACATACAGAGGCGAGGAGGTAGAATGGGGCCCCAGGGCTTTACCTTTTCATGAAAAGCCAGAGGTAACATTTAGCCAGCTGGAATTGCAGCTTACTCCTTGACTTCTTCAGAGGAAATTTGACTGAGCACATGGATCTGGGCTGTGCAACAGGTCACTGCTTGCTTTGCCAGTTGGTGCGTGTAAAATGGTATTTGGCGAGCATTCACCAAAGGCTGTTGGTCTACAGCTGAATTATCCTTCCTGCTATCTTTGAGTCACCAAAGAAAAAGGTCAGATTCATGACATGAAAAAGTACAAATGAGGATCAGTTATTAGTAACCGTGACAACTTCCCACATGCATTCTGTGAGCTCAGTTAATGCTCTCTGCCAATACTGAGCTAAAATATCTATAGGTGTATTTGTGTATATGAAAATATATTAAATGGCCACGTCGTTAAATGTCTGTTGATGTGCTTCCATATAAATGCAACCCTTCACAGGGCCTGAAATGTACAGATACAAATACACAGAGATGGGTGTAGCTCAGTATAGCACTTGCCTCGTATGCATGAAAGCCTGGGTTCAATCCACAGTACCACAAAAAAAAAAAAAAAGGAAGAGGAGGAGTGAAAGGACAAAGGCAAAAACAGATACGAGAGATATATCAATATACTAAAGTATAAACAAATTAGAAAAATATAAAACTGTGTGTCTTAAATAATACATATCATATTGGGGGGACATTCTATTTCTCCATTTTTATTATGATATACTCATTGTACAGGAGGGATTTGTTGTGACAATTCTGGTCTTACACTGTTACATGTCCCCCACTATCCTGGGGAAACATTCTAATTCAAGCTTTATGGCTAAAAGCTTAGAAAATATCATCTGTTTTCAATTATAAAATGCTGAATATATTTATTGCTCAACCTACATAAGTACTCCCATATTTCAATAATAGTCTTACATTAGATTTGTTTTCTGTGACTTGAATAAAACAGGGGTTCCTTGAGAAAATTTTCTCTGCTTAAATTCTTTAAAAATTAGAGATTTAAAAATAAAGAAAAAACAAAAAAGAACACACTAATAAAGCTATAAAATGAACTGAAATATGAGTAAATAAGTAATGTAAAGAGTACATAGAGAATACTTTAAAATCTACAAGAAAAAGATAAATATTTCAATTGAAGCAAGGGTAAAGGTCAAGAGCAGGCAAGTCACAGAAGAAAGAATAAAAATGCCCACTTGTAAAAATATTCAACCTTACTTTAACCAACAAAAACTATTTTATTTTAATTATTTCCATAGTTATAGCTTATTACAAAGAAAAGGTACAGATTAAAGTCATCCAAGGGAAGAACACATAAATTAAAGTCCAGGAAGGTTTCAAATGCTTAGCCTCTGGGGTCCTCTCTGGTGTCAGGACACTACTTCTCGGTATCACTATGTGACAACTGCACAGAATATTACTAACCAGAGAAATTTGCCTGAGCCTCGAAGTCTAAAGTTTTTTTACTGAGGCTCCATCACACAGGAATGACTGACTCACTGATTTGCCTGGGTACTGGATCCCACTGCCAGGTGGACTGATACCATGTGATCCAAAGCCCCCACCCTGAATCAAACAGTTTGTTCTTCTAGCATGGCTGGGCCCACCCTCTGTGAAATTAGATACTGGTTACATATATCATAAAATGAATAAGTCAAAGCAGATTTTTCTACTTCATAGTTCATGTCAAATTTAATAGTCTCTTCACTGATTCTTTGAATTGAAAAAGGTTAATTTCATTTTCCCCTTCATTTTTAAGAATAACAACACACTTTGGTAATCTTCAACTTCTTTAGTATCAAGGAGCTCTTTTTTATTGACTTGCGTATTTTTCTCAGTAGCTTTAATTTGAAGAAGTGTTTGCAGGATACCTTTTTCTGTGGAGCTATTTTTCCACACATACTCTTCCATGTCTGTTTCAGTCTTATTTTTTCCCATTCTTCAGTTTTTCAAGACTCATGGTCTAGAACTGTTAGTAGATACATTGCATAATGTATCTACAACAGTTGATACTCCTGTTTTGATGATAAGTACATCTGTGGTCTTGCAGTTTAATAAATTTCTTCTTTGCACAACCATCTAAATTCAAACTGGAAAGTTTAACCCTCAGAGTTTCTCAAGCTTTGGGGTTTTGACTGATGGTCCTGATGAAACATAATCAGCTGTGTGGATTTCAATTGGAAAATGCTTCTCACATTCCTTGTCACTGCTAAGAACAGCTGGCCACTCAGTGCAGAAATCTTTAAGAGCAATGCAGTGTTTTTTAATTGCTACAGGAGTCAAACGCAGAAAATTGGGGATGTTTCAAAGTTCTAGTTTTCCCTCCTTTGCCATGGGCACACCCTTTTTTTACTGGATAACCCATCCCAACAGGTAGAGATACCACCAAGGGTTTAAATGGCACTGCCACAGGGTAAACACTAAGCCAGTCCTGGTCAACAGATTTTCTCAGTCCTAGGAGGCAGCACCTGTTTCCTGGGAGTACATAGGTCGTTCTGCATCTCAAAGATGACCCATTCTCTTTCTTCTGGATGTTCTTCCTGTTGTACACAGGCTGGGTCTCGGCTGGGTGGCCAGGCTCACGGTGAAGGCATGCAGGCTCTTGCCATAGCATGACTGTAGCGGCCACCATGCTCACAAAAACGATTCTAAAAGAGGAGTAAAGGGTCCCAACTACTTAAAAGTAAGTAATGCTTGGTATTGGTGAGTCACCCTTTTGTGGGTCACATGAAAAGCTGTGTAAAGGTATACACATACCTAATCTTTGGTGCAACAATTCAGAGTCCAGGAATTAATCTAGAGAAATCACCAAATTAATGAGCAAAAGCTACACATATACACATTAGCTCAATCTGATGACAAACATAAAAGTATATATGTACATGTGTGTATGGACGGATGATATAGTGGCATTGTATATGAAATCCCCCAAAATATGAAATAACCTAAATCTCCAAAAAGACAGCTAATCGACTAATTTATGACACCCCTGACAATGAAATGAGAAACCGTTGAAAATGATAATGTGGAAATTTTTTGGCAGTACTAGGGTTTGAACTGAGTTTGAACTCAGGCCTTAAGTGTTCTACCACTTAAGTCATGCCTCCAGCCCAGTAATGTGGAAATAAATCTATTACCTCAGTGGTAGAGGGCTTGCCAAGCTTGTACAGGGCCCTGGTTTCACTCGCCAACATCACAAAATACTACTATTAATATAGTGATAATTATTAATTAACAGGAAATTCCAAGGCAGATTACTTAGAAACCAAACTTCAGAACACGTGTGCATAACCAAAGTCTAGAAATTATGCTAAAACAAGAACATTAGTTATCTCCGGGCAGTGAGATTTTTGAATGTTTTTTTTCTTTCTACCATTCTGTATAGTTTAACACTTTGCAGTGTATACATTGGGTGACAATTAGAAAAATCATCTCACCAGATGTAATGGCATTCACCCATGATCCCAGCACTCAGAAGGCTGAGGCAAGAGAATCTCAAGCTCAAACTCAGCTTGGGCTACATAAGGAGACCCAGTTAGAGAGAGAGAGAGAGGTTCTCTTTCCAAGCACAGGCACAGCAAACAACATGATCCTGCAAGTCAAACTATCTAACACTGAATGTACAAACTGCCGCTCATCACCCTACTGATTCCCTCTATTGATTGGAAGTACTAGGTCTCTAAATTGCAATTCTTAATTCATTTCTATGTTGCATCATTCCCTTGATCTGTAGAGCACAAGAAGTTAGTATGAATTATAGAATAGTGACAGATTTTTATATTCTTTTCCTTCCCAGCACTTCTAGCACCATTCTGCTTGAAATACACATAGTATTTGTTCACCAAATACTGCTTCAATTGCAGCATCACAAGGACCCAGGTACCTTCCCAGTTCTGCAGCTGGCAATCTTATATTAATTAAAGGGCTAAATTGTTGAATGAGCTAAAAGAATGAAATAAATTATACTTCCCTGAGATTTCAACACAAAACAGACTAAATTAGAATATACAGAAAGAGGGATTTCTCTGATTTGAAAATGACAATGTATAAAACAACCAAATCACCCACGTGATAAGACTTGTTTTCTACAATATTCAGCAGCTGTGAAGAATGATGCTGTGGATTTTTTTGGATATTTTATAGAATGTCTATGAGACTTGGTGTGTGACTTCAGGGTTTGAGCACAGAGTACCTTCGGGATCTTTCTCTCTTCATCCACTGACAGGCATCAGACAGATCCTGGCAACCTACCAGCAGGCAAGATGGAAGGCAGTGTTTTGGGGTGTGCCAAAGGTGAGTAGAACATGGTCGTGTTCATCTACCAGACTTGTGCCCTAGGACTTTTTAACACAACAAATAGAAAATATAAACAGGGCATGGTGGAGCATGCCTGTAATCCCAGTACTTGGGAAGCTAAGACAGAAGGATCATGAGTTCAAGGCCGGTCTGGACTACATAATGAGACCATGTCTCAAAACATCACAGAAAGCAATAAATAAATAAACACAAAAAATATGTATTATCCATTTAGTACTATTCAACTTTTACAGTTGGATAAACTCGGTTATAGGACCTATAAGTTATTAGATACACTGATTTAGAGGGTCTAAGATCAGAAGCGATAATGGATGTCATTGCCAATTCCCAGCCTTTGACTCATCTTTTGTGTAATGACTATCTTTCCATATAAGTCACTGCGTTGAAGTTTTGTGTCTTTATCTGCAACGTTGTGATAACATGTAATCCTGGAGTTCAGCTTAGGCTGCTAGACCAGTTAAGTAGCATGATGTCACCTGAGGCTCTGTTGCATTCATTACTGCGTTCTTAAGTGGGTGAGTTTTTCATTTTCATCCAAAATTTTGTTTTTCTAGTTTGAAAGTAATATATGCTGTTTGAAGAAGAAATTGTGATCAACCATAAAATTACAAAAAATTAAAACAACTCATACTATGTCACCCTCAAATAACATTATATTTTGGTACCTTTCCCATAGTGCAGTGATTAAGAATGCAGGCTCATTCAAATTCAAGTTCTGCCAGTTGCTAGCTTTGTGCTTTTGAATCAGTGACTTCATAAAGTGCCTGTGGCCTGGAGACATGATTTAAGCAACAGAGCACCTGCCTAGCCAGCATAACATCCTAAGTTCAAACCGCAGTACTGCAACAACAACAAAAACTTCTTAAAAAAATAAAAATAAATTTAAAAAATTTAAAAAGTCTCAGTGCTTTGCCTTCTCAGGTGGGAGGGACTAGTAGGAGAACCTTAATGAGTGCTTATGAGAATTAAATAGGTTAATGCAAGTACAGTGCTTAGAACAGCACCTGGCACATGGTCCCAGGTTAATAAGTTCTGGCTGCTACTGCCTTCTTAGAGTTATACATGAAATATATATAATCTAAACATATGGAATCACACTGTTCAACATCCTGCTTTTTCGCTTAATGTACCTTAAGCATCTTTTTTCTTTACCTTTTGTGTAATGACTATCTTTCCATATAAACTAATATAACATAATACATAATATAGTATAATTACTTTGAGTTACTAAGCACATTCAATTGTGTGGAAGTGCCAAATTATTTAACCATCAGAGAAAACAGATTTAAGGGCTTGATTCCATAATATAACCTAATCATAAAGTTCACTTACTTTATTAAACAAAAAAAACGCTGCCAAGAGTAGCCTGGCTACCCTGGCTTCATATACTAGTGCAGAAAGGAAGAAGAGGAGACAAAGAGGAGGTCCTGAGTTCAAACCCCAGAACTGCAAAAAAAAAAAAAAAAATCCTCCTTCAAATTGTTTCAGTGGCTAAGCTATACATCCAGTAACTCTGATGACTGGCTATGTGAAAAGTAGCCCTGGGATGGAAGCTATTTATAAGCTGAATTCTGAAAGAAGAGGACTAAATCTGCACTGACCTCAGAGGTTTGTGGTTTGAAACATGGAGACTTTCAGTATGTATTTCTTTTTTTTTTTTTTTGGCAGTACTGGAGTTTGAACGCAGGGCCTCACAATTGCTAGGCAGGCGCTATACCACTTCAGCCACTCCACACCCCTCCTTCAGTACATATTTCTACATAAGAAACTTCTTCTGTCATCGGAGACTATAAATTTCACAATCTTACAGATATTTTCATTGCTGTTTATGGTATGTACAATGCTGATATAGAAAAAAATTATCTGCTTCATCTTATCACCCAAGGTTTAAGTTCATGATCATATCAGATGTTCAGCCCATCCTGCCAGGTTTCAAAGTCACCTTCTTCTAGCCTGGGGAGGATTGAAATGACCAGTAGTATCACGCAACAATCTTAAAGACCAGTACAAAAAGCTCTCAGTTGTAGAAATGTTTAAGCCTCTTTCTCAAAGTAAGCCTGCTCTTTGTAATTCTCCATTTTCTTTCAGCCTAGCTCCTGTGCTTCAAACTCAGGGGGCTTTGCTGAATTTGAAAAGCAAAAGGTACTATTATTTTTCTATATTTCTATACTATTATATGTGAAGGCAACTTTATTGACCCAATGCTATGGACACCAGCAGGCCCATTCACATTGCTGATGGATTCTAATGAACAAGCTTTCAAAGCTAGAATTTAATTTGCACCCATGGATGAGCAGCTTACTTAAGGAAACCCGGATGCTCAGATGTAGCCTTGTTTATTTTCTCATATAGCAACCTATTCCTAAGCAAGTTATGATGCATACTCACCTAGAAAATTTTTACTGCAGATTTCAGGCCCAAGCCCAACATCAAAGCTCCCACACTGGAGCCCAGTGAATCTGCACTGGTGGTCTCATTCTCCAGAAATACAGGAGACTCCTGTCTGCAGACTGGACATTGGAGGCCACTGCTCTAAACAAGGACATTCATTTAACTGAGGATTTCTTAAAACCTTTTGTGGCTATTTCTCTGGGCAGGACAAGAGAAATAGACAACCTACCCTGTAGTAAGCTTACAGGGCCAGCATATCCCAAAATATCATCCCTGAGATATTTATAGGTTTTACATGAAAAAGAGAGTGTACAATCCAAGAACCTTGGTAAACAGGAGATTAAATTTCTTCACTTCAGAATTTCCTAGGAAAGAAATCAAATGTTTTTTAAATATGGATTTTTTTTATACAGCATGTCTCAGAATTAGTGTTTCAAAGAATACAGCCTTAGAAAGGACTTTACATTTTTAACCCCTCACAGGACCTAAACCAAGACTTAATCATTGATGTGAGTTAGTTCATCAGATCAATTCTCACCATCTCAAAGGCAGGACTGGCTTCCAAGTTGTCAAAGAAATAGTCGTAAAAATAGTAAAGATTGCAAGTCCCCCATGGAGTAAATCTGTCACTTATTCCATTACCTATTTGTATTTCACTTCTCCTTCTGGAGTGTTGGCTCATATTGGTGTCACCACCAAAGCCATAGCTCCCATGTGAACTGCCAATCTAACATTTGAGACTTAGGCTTCATAGACGCTAACACAATACTGCAAAGAAAGCTGTAGCTGTGGAGCCTTCCTGGAGCTGTGACAGCAGAAACAGCAGAGGAGCCAAGGAGCTTAGCCTGCCCCAGGGGGCAAGAATGGCAGGCGCATGCACCAGTCTCTCTAATCCAGACAGAGGAGAGCTGCTACGGGAACATCAGGGGGGCACAAGAAGGAGCCCCTCACAATCCAAGAGAAATAGCTTGCAATTCATGGGGTAATTTCAGCGCAAGGACCTTGCTGGACCTTACCTGCCAGGCCGCTCTGCAGGAAGCCATTGCACAGCATGGAGATGGGCCTGGCAAGTGCAGACCAACAGGAAAACCAAAAGAGCACCTTCCGCCATCAGTTCTCTTGTTGGCGGACCGAAGCAAACCCATTTGATGTTTCTAGTTTGCTTGACACTCAATGGTGTAAAAGTGGTTCCCGTTCACTGGAGGAAGGCCAGCTGGCTGAGAACTAAGGTTTTATATTTTATCTCTTAATATAGGGAAGAAAAGGAAAAAAGACCATATTCAGAGTGGTTTGAAACCATATTGTTTTTCACAGGAGGTATCATGCTTTGGTGACATGGAGTGGCTTTCATGATGTCATCACTAAGACTGGCAGGCAGCAATCCTAACAGAACTCCTAAGGGATTATAGTGGAGCTCATTTGATCAATTACTTTTAGTTCTAGAGGTCTTCTCATGAGACAGAAGCCAGTGTACACATTCTGACAGATAAAAGTCAGTTTGGTCAGCATGTACCCTCATGGTGATGAGCGTTCTTCCAAACTTCATTTTTCATCCCCAAGAGGGGAGAATCCCACTAATGCCAGTCACTGCCACCCGAAAGCAGCCAAAAAGATAACTGTCAATATTTTTAGGAGCCAGAAACTTGCACTCCAGGGGGTGGACTAAAACGCAACTTGGGCTCCTCCACTGTGCCTTTAAATATTGTATTGTGAGTTTTCCTTGCACTATATTCTTAATAAAAATTAGTTGGAAAAAATAAGAAAACAATTTGGAACTAAAGTTTTTCGGTGAAAACTACTGAGAGTCTGAATTTCAGGTAGTGATGATAAGAGTAGAAATGAAAACACAGAGCAGTTGTACAAGTGGAAGGTATAGGATTTGACTACTGGTTGTGTGGATTAACAGAGACGAAATACTCAGAAAGGTAGATTTCAACCACAAGTGGATTAAAAAAGGGTGGTACCAACGACAGGATGTGACCAATGAGAATGGTATGGTCAGGTCCCTTTGGAACAGAACATTCCAATCCACATCCCAAAATTCATAAAGCTTGAAGAGAGATTTTTGGGGCATCTGCAAATTAACTCATGCAGAATAAAGTGAGACATCCCCCCCATGCACACACCCAGGAAGAATTTTATGTCTCATTGAGCCAACATTTTATGAGTTCTTAATAAGTACCAGGTACTGTGCTGAACAAGTTAAGGAAAAGTTAAGTATGCAAAACTGATCTTAAAGAGTTTGGAATCTAGTAGTTTCTCATTCTCATTCTATTACTGGCTCCCTGTATAATCCAGAGCAATTAACTAAAACAATTCTGGGGTTTTCAGCTTGTTTCTATCCTGGGAATATTGCAGTGCACATGTAGAACTACTTAGATGGTGGTGTGAGGTGTAAAATTTTAGGATCATGAGGGAGTTCATGGGAAATGCTCTTATAAACAGTCAGAAGGGCCAGTCAAGACAAGAAATGAGGTGACAGCTAAACTCCCAGAGTGAGAACACATAAGAAGCATTTAGAGGCGTCTCTGCGGTTAGGACTGAAGCAAAAGCTTCCCGCCAGTGCATCACTGCCCAACAGTGCGAGCCAGCAGTGACCCTGAGATGCTCCAGAAGCTGAGTTCAGTCCTGGATCCAGAAGCCAAAGGAATAATGTGCAAAAGTCTAAAAAGATCCCTGCACGGTAGGGAACAGCACAAAGTTGTAAAGACTGTAGGAACCTTACTGTGCTGGTGTTCATTCATCCGTTGACATTATGTGCCTACTGTATGCTCAGTGTGTCTTGCTGAGTATGCAATGGTGCACAAAGTGGACATGGTGTTAGACATAAGTGCCTGACGTGATGTCTAAAGAAGAAGACAGATGTTAAGTGTCTGCTGTAAAACAGAAGTCCACAGTCCAATGAGAACCTCTGAAAGGAGGGCTTTCCTGTAGATTGGGGGCAGGGCAAAAGCTGCTCCAAGAGATTGCCCTCTGAGCAAAGAAGGGACAGAGCTACCCTCAACACAATCCTTCCTTGGAGGGGTGGACTATTCAGACCTATCCCTGTTCCTACTCCTGCTTTAGAATCCAAAGATCAGGGCTGGAACTGTGGCTCAATAAAGAAACTGCATTGCAATCATGAGTTCAAACCCCAATACCACCAAAACAAATTAAAAACTATTGGAGTCCAGTCAGGCACTAGTGGCTCATGCCTGTAATCCTAGCTACTCAGGAGGCAGAGATCAAGAGAACTGCCAGTCCTGGCAAATAGTTCAAAAGCCCCTACCTAAAAACACACAAAAGGCCAGAGGAGTGGCTCAAGTGGTAGAGCACCTGCTTAACAAGCATGAGGCCCTGAGTTCAAGCCCCTGTACCACCAAAAAGAGGAAAAATTAGAGTCCAAAGATCAAAATATCAAAACACAAAAGCTGAATCAAGGAAGAAATTGCTTAAGGTCTGTCTGTGCTTATCACAGAATCACTGTTGTCAGCAGTTAAAAACCTGGCTCGAAATCTGGTGTCAAATCTGTGTGACTTAAAACAAATTGTTGATACCACCACCAACAGGTGCTGGCGAGGATGCGGGGAAAAAGGAACCCTCTTACACTGTTGGTGGGAATGTAAACTAGTGCAACCACTCTGGAAAAAAATTTGGAGGCTACTTAAAAATCTAAACATTGATCTACCATATGATCCAGCAATACCACTCTTGGGGATATACCCAAAAGACTGTGACACAGGTTACTCCAGAGGCACCTGCACACCCATGTTTATTGCGGCACTATTCACAATAGCCAAGTTATGGAAATAGCCAAGATGCCCCACCACTGACGAATGGATCAAGAAAATGTGGTATTTATACACAATGGAATTTTATGCAGCCATGAAGAAGAACAAAATGTTATCATTTGCTGGTAAATGAATGGAATTGGAGAACATCATTCTGAGTGAGGTTAGCCTGGCCCAAAAGACCAAAAATCATATGTTCTCCCTCATATGCGGACATTAGATCAAGGGCAAACACAACAAGGGGATTGGACTTTAAGCACATGATAAAAGCGAGAGCACACAAGGGAGGGGTGAGGATAGGTAAGACACCTAAAAAACTAGCTAGCATTTGTTGCCCTCAATGCAGAGAAACTAAAGCAGATACTTTAAAGCAACTGAGGCCAATAGGAGAAGGGGACCAGGAACTAGAGAAAAGGGTAGATCAAGAAGAATTAACCTGGAAGGTAACACACATGTACAGGAAAGCAATGCGAGTCAACTTCCTGTATAGCTATCCTTATCTCAACCAGCAAAAACCCTCGTTCCTTCCTATTATTGCTTATACTCTCTCTACAACAAAATTAGAGATAAGGGCAAAATAGTTTCTGCCTGATAGTGAGGGGTTGTGGGGGGAGAGGCAGGAGGCAGGGGGAAGGGAGAGAAATGACCCAAACATTGTATGCACTCATGAATATAAATAAATAAATAAATATGGATAGGAGATAAGATTAAAAAAAAAACAAAAACAAATTGTTGAGTCTCTGTAAGCTCCAGTTCCCCTCCGCTCCCCAGTAAGGTAGAAATTATAAGAATATATGACCTTGTGCTTGTGGTGGGAAATAAAATAAAATAAATTTTAAATTAAATAATGCATAAAACTCAAAACAATTTTGGGCATTGTCCTTTAATAAATGCTAGCTATTAACGTCATCTTGGGTGAGGATTCTACCCTTTTCAAGTGTGTGATCGGTGGTTTTAGTAGATTTACAAAGGGTGCAACCCTCACTCAATTTCAGAACATTCTTAGCTTCTCGAAGAGAAATTGCACAGAAGTGAGCAGTCAGTCCCCATCCCTTCTTCCTCAGCCTCTGGCAACGACTAATCTGCTTCTATCTCTACGGATTTGTCTATTCTGGACATTTAATATAAGTGGGATTTATAATATGTGGCTTTACATCTGGCTTCTACTTAGCACAGTGTTCTCAAGATTAATCTCTGCTATAGCATGTATAAACTCTTCTTTCCTTTTATATGACTCAATAAAATTCCATTACTGTGGATAGAAGATACACATTTTGGGTATCCATCCATCAGTTGATGGACATTTGAGTTGTTTGCTGTTTATGTCTATTACGAATGATACTGATTGAACATTAATACATGTCTGTATGTGGATATATGCTGTATGGACAATTCTCTTGGATATATACCTAAGACTAGAATTGCTGGATCAAATGATAACTCTGTGTTTAACTTTTGCGGGGGACACCCAAACTATTTCTCAAAGCTTACAAAGCACAGGGATCTCAATTCCTCCACATCCTCACCAACACTTGTTATGTCAGTCTCTTTTATTTCAGCCACCATGGTGAGTGTAAAACGGTATCCCATAGTTGAGGCTTTGATTCATGTGTACCTGATGACTGATGGTGTCAGTACATTTTCACAGGCTTATTGGCCATTTGTGCATCTTCTCAGGGAACATCTATTCACGTCTTTACCCGTTGTTTAATTGGGTTATTTATCCTTTTATTGTCTGATAGCACAGGGCCTGAAAGATGGCAAGAATCAGTATAAACGCCTTCCCCTCCCTGATCTGCTTTGTCATTGCTGAGGCACAGTGGCCCAAGAGGGGGAATCCCAGAACTGGCCAGGGAAGGTGAGTTCTACTCCTCTAGCAACACGGCAGCCTTAGGCAAGTCCTTTCCTTCTCCAAGTCTGGTTCTTCTCTCCAAAAGGAAGGGTCATAACACATGGTCTACTTGTCTTGCGAGGTCTTTTGCAGATCAGATGACTGAGGCATGTGAAGAAGGCTTGTACACGTGAAGGTGCCAGAAATGAGAACTCACCTTCTGCACAGCTTCACAGTTATAACCGAAGAAGCTCTGGATATGAGGTATCTGGGTTACTTCAGCAGCACATAGTTTATATATGGAGGTCAGTTTTTCATTGGGTATTATTTTATTCGGAGAGTCTCATTATTCGCAAAGGCTTTATTTGAAAATGGGAGAACAAGTAAAATCTCCATTCAGCCCACTTACTCACAGGCATGCTAAACAAGAACTTCCTATTTCTCTTCCCAGATATTTTATTGTCAAACTAAAATAAATATTCAAAGTATTTGAATATTTGGCTGGAATTGTTCTCTAATTCGTTCTGAGCACTTAAGTAGTTGCAAGTACTATGTTAAGCATGGCATGGTATAATACCACACTCAAATGATAGCATAAAAGATAACTGATTGCCACTGGGGATTTAGTTAAGAAATGAAGAAGAATTTCCTGAGAGAAAGAATTACTAAGCGAAGATGTGAGTTATTAAGGAGAGTAACACTGTCTATTTTTGTGAAGGCCTCTAAGCAGAAAAATCTCATCTGTTACAGCCTCTGTTAATGCTGTCAGGAAACCAGAGTCAAAGGAGTGTGCTACTAGTTAACAGAGTTCACATAAAAGAAGAAAGGCCTAGCAGTGCTCTTGAAGAAAAAATTCAAATACAAAGGAGAAAAAAGTAAAACTGTTTCTAAAAGGTCCAAAAATAGGGACTTTAAAAATTACTAAAATAAATACTTGAGGTTACCCAATATTTTTATATCCTTGAATACAGTATAAGTTAAAAATAAATAAATGAATAAATCAGCACACACACACTCAAATGCCCACATTTGACCAGATCGTTTTCAAAACACCATGTGTGTTCCAAGTGATGACATGCATATCTGCTAACTAGGAAGTAATGATCACCTGTGTACATACATAATTTTATATTTTGTTATAAAACATGAAATCAGTCCAAGGCAAGTTCTATAATATAGTTCTAGATATAGCTGGCTGTTGCACTCACACATCACTAACTTTGCATCTTAAACCTCTGACACCTTTTATAGTCTTGATTTTTTTTCTTTTTTCTTTACGTCTCATTCTCTGACCAATCACAAACTTGCTGTTTTTTAATCTTATCCTTTTGGTTCAAGCTTTAAAAGAGAATAAGTGAACTATACTTTTACAAAATATAAAAGCAAGATACATATTGCTTCCAAATCACCATTTTGAAATAAAACGTGGCAATGGGGGGATTTTAATTAAAAAGCTTTGTCCTGTTTCTCCACCTGTCTCACGTACAGTGCAGGGAACCACAGTTCTAATGGTCCAAGCTATAAGCAAATAATGATTGTACAATTGAACCTCTAATGAGCTGCCTAATTCTTTTCTAGAAGGTTAGAATACCAGGTTGCCTAGCAAGCTATAAAAGAGGACTTTTCAGAAATCCTTCCTACTCAATACTTCCTTTGTATCAGATGTGGTGACTTATTTCCACTCCAATTGGAGAATTAAGTTTGAAATGCTGTCTGGAATATTCTGCCTCAAAGTATAACATGCTACAGTGTTTGACGGATGCCAGGCACCTATTAAACATAATCTCACAGTAATATATTTACTATGGAACCATTCAAATAGTTACAGCAAACTAGATGCTTCTGTGAACAAGACTTAAATTCTACCAGTGCTTCAAATAGGACTTAGTATGTAAAAAATGCCAGTACCTCGTGACTAATTATCAATGGGTAGAAAGACATTGTCATAGATGGTTGTCACTGTACTAAAACCTGTACTCCAGGGCACACATATACCCACCTCAATGTCTTGAATCACAGACAGATCTGTCTTAAAATTTCCCAATTCAATGATCCTTGCAAATATTTAGGTATGGAAAGAAAAGTCTAATGCCAAATTTTACATGGACATATCATTTCCAAATACATTTTAGTAAAATCAAGGTGATTCTAATGATAACACAGCTTTTAAGTCTAATCTTTGGAGAGAGGAAAAAATAAAAGCCATAACTTATTTTTTTAAATATCTGTGTTAGCCATGTTTTGTCTGCAATTCAGTTTATTCTTCACTTGCAGGTAGGGGAAGACAGTGTACACCTTAGCAGTATTTGAGAAACACGTGTTATCATGGACTCCGAGGATAAGAGCATTTAAGTGCCTCTTAGTGGGAAAATATTATCCTCTTTGCTCTTTTCCCTCCTCTGTCCCACACCTGCCTCAGAGGTATTATAATTCTTGGTTTCCAATTTGCACATTGGAGATAAATGACGCCAGAATTCTGAGAATCACTTAGGGCCACTCAAAACATTTATAAAAGGGGTTTATAGTTAATAAAACAAACTTTGACATCACAAACTTTAATCAGAATAAACGAAAGGACAAATGCCGTTAGACAGACTGAAAGACACGTAGACTTAGAACACTCAGTTGTGCTGCTTGATTACTCTGCGTTGCTGCTTCAGGAGGGAGTAGAAAGAGCTAAACCAGAAATCGGAGGACCTACTTTCTTCCCTGGCTTCACTACCTGTTAACTTGGTAAGACTGAGAGTGTTATTCATCCTTTCCAAGTCTCTATTTCTTCATTTTCTAAAAGGAAAAGGGCACAATAGTATTTGTTTCACTTTCCTGTCTGGGAACAACACAACCTGCAACTGCTCCCTAGTCCTGAATCTCTTCTCCCAGTGACCCCTTACCACTGGCCCTAAATGAAGCCTGGATCTCAGGTGATGACACTTCTCTCAGACTAGTATTCCTCCAATCTCAGGTTTAAAAAACCAAATTTTGAGTCTGGTACTATACCCCTGACCAGTCTCCTACAATCGCCAGAGCTCTGGTTCTGGCTCGCCATCTTGCTCTCTAGTGCAAGTCTTCCCATCATCCTGATGACTTCAGTTGTCGTGTGCAAGAACCCATTCAGCATGTCAAATCAGCAACAAGACAAGGAGACCCATTCTTACCACTGGCAGTCAACATAGCACCAGAAGTCCTCACCAGAGCAATTTGGCAAGAGAAAAAAACAAATAGCATCACGTGGAAAGGAAGGGTTTAAATTATCTCTGCTTGCTTTTGTATAGAGAAAATGATGAAGACTCCATGAAAAATCTGCTAGAACTAATCAACAAAAAATCAAGTTGGACGATACAAAATCAACATGCGAAACCAGTAACATTTCTGCGCTGGGGGTTAGCTTAAATAGTAAAGCACCTGCCTAGCAAGAGTGAGGCCCCAAGTTCAAACGCCAGTACCACACACATAAAAAAACAAAATTTTAAAAAATCAGTAGCATTTCTGTATACTAACAAAAATTATCCAAAAAAGAAATCAAGAAAGTAATCCCATTTTTAGTAGCATCAAAAAAAATGTTTAGGAATAAATTTAACCAAATTTATTTGGTAAAATATTTATGAGGTAAAACATCTCTTTAATGGAAACTATATACCACTGTGGCAGAGCTGGGGTATGGTTCAAGTGTTAGAGCACTTACCTGGCACGGTTGAGGCTCTAGGTTCAATCCTCAGTACAGTAAATTCATACATACATACATAAAATAAGAAAAATAAAACACCATGACAGCAATTGAAGCAGACACAAATAAATGAAAAGATATCCTGTGTCCATGATTTGGAAGAGTTAATATTGTTAAAATATCCATATTACCCAAAGTATTCTATTGATTCAATGTAATTTCTATCAAAATTCCAGTGGCACTTTTCATAGAAACAGGAAAATAATCCTAAAACTTAAATGGAACCACAAAACACCTCACCTAGCCAAAGCAATCTTGGAGAAAAGAAACCAAGTAGGAACCATAACATTACCCGATTTCAAAATATACTATGAAGCTATCATAATCACAACAGCATGACACTGGTATAACACCAGACACATAGCCCTCACAGGTGGCTCAGGAGGCAGAAATCAAGAGGATCACAGTTCAAAGCCAACCTGGGCAAATAGTTCACAAGCCGTATCTTGAAAATACCCTCACGAAAAAGGGCTGGCAGAGTGGCTCAAGGTGTAGGCCCTGAGTCCAAACCCCAATACAACAGAACAAAAACAAACAAACAAACAAAACAGATGCACAGAACAGGACAGAAATAAATCAGCTTCAACAAAGGTTCCAAGAAAGTACTGAGGGGAAAAGGCAGACTCTTCAATAAATGAAGTGGGGAAAATGAGATATCCTTAGGCATAGATTACCTCACACTACACAAAAATAGATTCAAAATTAATGAAAGACTTAAACATAAGACCAGAAACTGTGAATCTACTGAAGAAAATATAGAGGAAACTTTCTGACGTTGGTCTGGGGCTGTGGCTCATCTCAATTGCCAACTAAGAGTTTTATAAAGCACACTCTGGGTGTGTCTCTGAGGCCACTTCCAGAGATAATTGACATATGGAACATCAACTGAGGGGGAAAGACCCGCCCTGACTGTGGGCTGCACTGTCCAATAGACTGGGGCCCAGATAGGACAAAAAGTGGGAGACGAGGAAGCCAGTCAGTGACTTCAAGCTCCAGATCCCAGCTTCTTCAGCCATCCAACAGGAACTCACACCAGCAGCTCTCCAGGGAGCTTCCAGGCCTTCATCCTTAGAAGGGAGGGGGATCATCATTGGTCCCCCTTGCCCTGAGGCTTCCTGCTTCCAATCCTGAGCAACTATCAGGGTCTCTGACTCTGGTGTGCAATCAGTCCTTGTCGGAATGTTCAGGCTCCGATTGTGGAAACCAATCCGATAATGCCCTTTTTTATAATTTTAGATAGCTACATAGTCTGTTGGCTCTAGAGAACCCCAGCTAATGCTAACACATCTGAGCAAAAAGCACAGGTGACAAAATCAAAATAAAAAGTGGAACCGTATCAAACTAAAAAGCTCTTTCACACACACCATCAAAAAAGTGAATTCACACAGCCTATGCAATGGGAGAGAATATTTGCAAACCAAAGATCAGATACAATGGCCAGAAAACAACCTGAATTAAAAATGGGTAAAGATTCCAAATAAAGATTTCTCAAAAGAAGATACACAAATGGCCAACAAAGATATGAAAAAAGTTCTGCATCACTAATCATCAGGAAAACGCAAATTAAAAAACAACCAGACCTCACCCCACACTTGCAATTACAGGCTGCTAAAAAGCAAAAGACAATGAGTATTGGTAAGGCTACAGAGAAAGTGGCACCCTTGCAGTTATTGGTGGAGTATAAATTAGTACAGCCATTATGGAAAACAGTAAGGAAGTTCCTCAAAAAATGAAAACTAGAACAACCATAGGATCCAGTTTCTGGGTATATATCCAAAGGAAATGAAATAAATACATCAAATAACTATCTTTACCACAATGGTCATTGTACCATTTTTCACAATAACCAAGATATGGGATCAACATAGGTGCAAATTGAAGGATGTATGGATTTTTTAAATGTGTGTGAGTGAGAAAAATACACTGGAATACTACTCAGCCTTACCAAAAAAAAGAGGAAAAACAAAATGAGGGCTGGCAGAGTGATAGAGAGCCTAACTAGCAAGTGTGAGGCCCTAAGTTCAACCACCAGCACTGAAGGAAAACAAAACAAAACAAAACAAAAAGACTGAAATGCTAGCATTTTCAATACCATGGATAAACCTGGAAGACATTATTCTAAGTGAAATAAGCCATGCATTAAATGACAAATGCTACCTGATTTCCACCTGAGTGAAAAGTCAAAGTCACAGAAGCAGAGAGTGAAATGGTGGCTGCCAAGAAAGAGGTTGGGAGGGGATGTTTGTCAAGGAGAACCAAGTTTCAGTTAAACAGGACGAGAGGAAATTAAAAAGTTCCTGGAAGTCAATGAAAATGAAAACACAACCTACCGGAACCTATGGGATACAGCAAAGGCAGTCTTGAGAGGAAAGTTTATAGCCATGAGTGCATATATTAAAAAGACTGAAAGATCCCAAATCAATGACCTAATGATACATCTCAAACTCCTAGAAAAACAAGAACAAGCAAATCCCAAAACAAATAGAGGAGAGAAATAATAAAAATAAGAGCTGAAATCAACGAAATAGACACCAAAAAAACCATACAAAGAATTAATGAAACAAAAAGTTGGTTCTTTGAAAAAATAAACAAGATCGATAGACCCCTGACAAACCTGACTAAAATGAGGAGAGAAAAAACCCAAATTAGTAGAATTAGGAATGCAAAAGGGGAGATAACAACAAACACCATGGAAGTCCAAGAAATCATCAGAGACTACTTTGAGAACCTATATTCAAATAAATTTGAAAATCTTAAAGAAATGGACAGATTTCTAGATACATATGATCATCCAAAACTGAACCAAGAGGAAATTAATCACCTGAATAGACCTATAACACAAAATGAAATGGAAGCAGCAATCAAGAGTCTCCCCAAAAAGAAAAGTCCAGGACCTGATGGATTCTCTGCTGAATTCTATCAGACCTTTAAAGAAGAACTGATACCAACCCTCCTTAAACTGTTCCATGGAATAGAAAGGGAAGGAAAACTGCCAAACACATTTTATGAAGCCAGTATTACACTTATCCCAAAACCAGGCAAAGACACCTTCAAAAAGGAGAACTATAGGCCAATCTCCTTAATGAACATTGATGCAAAAATCCTCAATAAAATAATGGCAAACCGAATTCAGCAACACATCAAAAAGATTATTCACCACGACCAAGTAGGCTTCATCCCAGGAATGCAGGGGTGGTTCAACATACAAAAATCAATAAACGTAATAAACCACATTAACAGAAGCAAAGACAAAAACCACTTGATCATCTCAATAGATGCAGAAAAAGCCTTTGATAAGATCCAACATCATTTCATGATAAAAGCTCTAAGAAAACTAGGAATAGAAGGAAAGTTCCTCAACATTATAAAAGCTATATATGACAAACCTACAGCCAGCATTATACTTAATGGAGAAAAATTAAAACCATTCCCTCTAAAATCAGGAACCAGACAAGGATGCCCACTATCTCCACTCCTATTCAACATAGTACTGGAACTCCTAGCCAGAGCAATTAGGCAAGAAGAAGGAATAAAAGGAATACAAATAGGTAAAGAAACTGTCAAAATATCCCTATTTGCAGATGACATGATCCTATACCTTAAAGACCCAAAAAACTCTACTCAGAAGCTTCTAGACATCATCAATAGCTATAGCAAGGTAGCAGGATATAAAATCAACATAGAAAAATCATTAGCATTTCTATACACTAACAATGAGCAAATGGAAAAAGAATGTACGAAAACAATTCCATTTACAATAGCCTCAAAAAAAATCAAATACCTAGGTGTAAACCTAACAAAAGATGTGAAAGACCTCTACAAGGAAAACTATACACTTCTGAAGAAAGAGATTGAGGAAGACTATAGAAAGTGGAGAGATCTCCCATGCTCATGGATTGGTAGAATCAACATAGTAACAATGTCGATACTCCCAAAAGTAATCTACATGTTTAATGCAATTCCCATCAAAATCCCAATGACATTCATTAAAGAGACTGAAAAATCTACTGTTAAATTTATATGGAAACACAAGAGGCCACGAATAGCCAAGGCAATACTCAGTCAAAAGAACTATGCAGGAGGTATCACAATACCTGACTTCAAACTATATTACAAAGCAATAACAATAAAAACAGCATGGTACTGGCACAAAAACAGACATGAAGACCAGTGGAACAGAATAGAGGATCCAGATATGAAGCCACACAACTATAAGCAACTTATCTTTGACAAAGGAGCTAAAAATATATGATGGAGAAATAGCAGCCTCTTCAACAAAAACTGCTGGGAAAACTGGTCAGCAGTCTGCAAAAAACTGAAACTAGATCCATGTATATCACCCTATACCAAGATTAACTCAAAATGGATCAAGGATCCTAATATCAGACCCCAAACTCTTAAGTTGATACAAGAAAGAGTAGGAAATACTCTGGAGTTAGTAGGTATAGGTAAGAACTTTCTCAATGAAACCCCAGCAGCACAGCAACTAAGAGATAGCATAGATAAATGGGACCTCATAAAACTAAAAAGCTTCTGTTCATCAAAAGAAATGGTCTCTAAACTGAAGAGAACACCCACAGAGTGGGAGAAAATATTTGCCAGCTATACATCAGACAAAGGACTGATAACCAGAATATACAGGGAACTTAAAAAACTAAATTCTCCCAAAACTAATGAACCAATAAAGAAATGGGCACGTGAACTAAACAGAACTTTCTCAAAAGAAGAAATTTAAATGGCCAGAAAACACATGAAAAAAATGCTCACCATCTCTAGCAATAAAGGAAATGCAAATTAAAACCACGCTAAGATTCCACCTCACCCCTGTTAGAATAGCCATCATCAGCAACACCACCAACAACAGGTGTTGGCGAGGATGCGGGGAAAAAGGAACCCTCTTACACTGTTGGTGGGAATGTAGACTAGTACAACCACTCTGGAAAAAAATTTGGAGGCTACTTAAAAAGCTGGACATCGATCTCCCATTTGATCCAGCAATACCACTCTTGGGGATATACCCAAAAGACTGTTACTCCAGAGGCACCTGCACATCCATGTTTATTGCGGCACTATTCACAATAGCCAAGTTATGGAAACAGCCAAGATGCCCCAGCACAGACGAATGGATTAAGAAAATGTGGTATCTATACACAATGGAATTCTATGCAGCCATGAAGAAGAACGAAATGTTACCATTCGCTGGTAAATGGATGGAATTGGAGAACATCATTCTGAGTGAGGTTAGCCTGGCCCAAAAGACCAAAAATCGTATGTTCTCCCTCATATGTGGACATTAGATCAAGGGCAAACACAACAAGGGGATTGGACTATGAGCACATGATAAAAGCAAGTGCACACAAGGGAGGGGTGAGGATAGGTAAGACACCTAAAAAACTAGCTAGCATTTGTTGCCCTTAATGCAGAGAAACTAAAGCAGATACCTTAAAGCAACTGAGGCCAATAGGAAAAGGGGAACAGGTACTAGAGAAAAGGTTAGATCAAAAAGAATTAACCTAGAAGGTAACACACATGCACAGGAAATTAATGTGAGTCAACTCCCTGTATTGCTATCCTTATCTCAACCAGCAAAAACCCTTGTTCCTTCCTATTATTGCTTATACTCTCTCTACAACAAAATTAGAAATAAGGGCAAAATAGTTTCTGCTGGGTATTGGGGGGGGAGAGAGAGGGGGCGGAGTGGGTGGTAAGGGAGGGGGTGGGGGCAGGGGGGAGAAATGAACCAAGCCTTGTATGCACATATGAATAATAAAAGAAAAATGAAAAAAAAAGTATGAATAAAAGGCATACACCTTAAAAAAAATAAAATAAGATAAAATAAACAGGATGAGTAGGTTCTGGAGCTCTATTGTAAGTCTGCTGAATAGAATTAATAGCAATGTATTAAGCACTTTCAGAACTAGGAGGGTCTAAAATGTCCTCACCACAAAAAAATGATAGCAATGTGTGGATGTGCTCATTAGCCTGATAGCGGCAATCATTGCACATGTATCAAACCACATGGACCTTGTAAATATTTAACATTTTTCTCAATTTCACTTCACTATAGCTGGAAAGAAACAGTAAAGATGCAGGCTTCATAGTTCCTTAACTTCATCTGTAGCTACATTTTTTTTTTCAGGTGGGACTGGGGTTTGAAGTCAGGGCCTGGTGCTTGTGAGGAAGATACTCTACCATTTGAGCCACACCTGCAGTCTTTTTCTGCTTTACTTATTTTTCAGGTAGGGTCCCGCATTTTTGCCCCTGTTGGACTCAAATTATGATCTCCATACCTATGCCTTACACCTGGAAACACAGGTGCTCACCACCATGCCCAATAACCTTTTGGTTGAGATGGAGTCTTGTTAATATTTTGCCCGAGCTGGTCTTGAACCTGGATCCTCCTGATTTCCACATCCCAAGTAGATGGAATTATAGGTATGAGCCTGCATTCATTGGCTACAGATCACTTCACCATCATCTCTAGTGATTCCACTCCAGAATCCCAGTTCATATATTCCACTCGCTAAATTCAAACTTCTATTCTTCCAGTGTCTTTGTTCAACACTTCCCACTAAAACTAACCTTGGGCCACACTGGAGACTTTGATGTCTCTACTAGTCCTCTCCTCTTTTCACTATCTCCACATCCAGCTTAGACTGCCTTGTCTACCGTTCCAATAATGCTACAACAACCTTTGTCAAGTATATTGTACCCCGTCTCTCTGGGACGCAACCAAAGACTCCAGACCTACATCTGAGTGGTCGTACCACGCTCCAGAGAGAAGGGTAGATGGAAGATAGCTCCCTGATCACCAGTCTCAGGACGCCCTTCCATCCTGCGTGATAATCTTTTATTTCTCAGGCCAACTCACCCTCCTATTAATCTCAAAATGTATTTCACATTCCTCTGCTGTCCTCATGTCACCAACTTCCCTCCTCTCTTTACCTTCTGCCAAGGACCTATTCCCCTCATTTATAATTACAGAAGTCTTCAGAACACCCCAGCCAAAAATAAGACACTACCTACTCCTGTACCAAGCCTGACCTCTAGTTGATACAAGGCACCAAGAGTGTCAGCATCATCGAGCGATTTTTAGAATATCGAATTTTGTGGTCACACTCTAAACTTACTAAGTCAGAAAGTCTGAGAGTAGAGGTGGCAATCAGGGTTGTGATACACCTTCTGAGTGATTCTGGAATAAGGTTTGAGAACTGCTGTTAAAAGAGAATGATGCCTCATTCTCCCTAAAGTCAACCATCAATGTAAGCTTGAGATTCCTTCTTGGTAACTGTTCACCATTACCCCTTCTCTGTCTTATGAATTGAGCCCTTCCCTCTTAACCTTCCCACGGACACAAGCACATTCAAATCTCTTTTGCTCCCTTACTGGGAACACTTTACCTTATTGGCATCCTCTCAAAACTTTACGCCCTTGACTTTCAAGAGGTTACACTCTTGTTTTTTGATTCTACCTCTCAGCTAGTTTTTCTTTCTCCTTTGCTGGCTCATCCTCTTCTCTGCCATTAATTATTGGGAATTTCCCTTTTTATGTTACACCAGCAATGCTAAGTGTAATGCTTTCCACTTTCATTGTCCTGAAGGTTATCTGTATACAAATTTATATCAATAGTGCAGACATCTTCCCAGACCACATCAATTCTTAAGTATCTCCAAGATCTTCAAATTCCACATGTTTGAAATTCAGTTCATGGTCCACCCCACTAAACCTAGGTGTTTTGTAGTATCCCTTTTTTCAAAAACAAGTACCATCTTTCTCTTCATCCTGACCGAACAACTCTTTCCCCTTCATTAATTCACCCCTACTTTTCCAAGACTCAATTCGAACATCTCCAGTCTAATACTCATCACATTACAATGTTACTTCATTGATTTGATAATTAATGCTCACCTCTCGCATTATAATCTAAACAAGGTAAAAACAAAAGCTGTGCCTGATTTTCTAAGCATGACACACCAGCACATAGCACAGTTCCTCTACACAGTAGGAACTCAGGAAACAGTGTGAATGTACAGTTCTTTCTTAGAATTTAAGGTTTATGTGGCAGATTTTGGTTACTTTGTGTCAGAATAAATCATCCGAAATGTTTTGAATAATACAAATGACTCCAGAGACTTAGAAAAGACCTATACGATCATTCCTAAAGTTACTGGAGAGCAGACTGATTTCTGTATATGCATCACAGCCTTACCAAGAAGCCGACCCTTCAAGGAAAATGGGAAAATACTACCTTCAGGCAAAGCTTCAAAGCCTGGTTGCTGCTGACTGCGTAGTGCTTCAAGGCACCGTCTCGGCCATGCCCGGCCAAGGCTTTCAGCTGGGAAAAGAGCAGAGCATCACTCTCGAGCTTTCCCCTCTCGCCCTGAAAATGTTTTTGTATATTTGATATACCAGGGAGAACACAAGGCATATGAGAAAACACAGAACACAGAGGGGAAGAAATTGCTGAAGCTTAAAGGGGCAAATTGTGGCTTGCTACTTAATCATTTCTTCAATATTTCAAAGGATGAGCCAAATTTATGTGCGACTGACATTAAAAAATTGTGATGCCTGTTTGTCATTATAAATATAATTAAACTTTATAGATTTTGCTAGAAACTCAATATGGGACAGGCCCACTAGCCTAAAGAAAGATTTTGTGGGCCACAAAAATAACAAGTCAGAAATCTTTCTAACACTGTCAGGTAATCAGTATGTCACAGCTTTCCCCCATGAGGGGGACAAAACTTAATGATCATTGCCTGTCTGAAAACAGCCAACATCCCGTCAACAGATGGGTGACTGTCATGAGCCATTTGTTAACCAGTATGGGTTTCTTGGCAGCTCTCACAACATCTCGGCAAAATGACAGGGGAAGGCATGAGCAGAGACAGAAGGATGAACTCACCTCATTTGAAATTTTTCATGACATTTTATATACTTGGTAGGAAAATAATTTGCTAAAGTAATAACATGAGGAAAGAGAATCTTGTCCAACATAAATTGGAGTCCTTTCTCACAGCAACCCATAAAGGGTTTCTCAGAAAAGTTACCTTTCTGACGTTAGAATAACTAACATCAGAAATATCAAAACAAGCCAGATGTGCTGGCACACACCTGTATACCTGTGTTCCCAGCACTCAGGAGGCTGAAGCAGGAGGATCAAGGCCAGCCTGGACTACATCGTAAGACCCTGTCTCAAAACAAGAGAGAGAGAGAGAGCCGGGTGTGGTGGCTCACACCTATAATCTCAGCTACTTAGGAGGTGGAGATGGAGAGGACTGCTGTGAGAGGCCAGCCCAGGCAGAAAGTTTTCAGGACCCCATCTCATCATGGTGGTGCTGTCATCCCAGCCAAGCAGGAAGCATAAATAGTACGATCACAGTCCAAGTTGGCCTGAGCATAAATGCAAGACCCTATCTTAAAAATAACCTGTAGGGCTGGGGCATGGCTCAAGTGGTACAGTGTCTGCCTAGCAAGTGCGAGGTCCTGTGCTCAAACCCCAATACCACCAAAAATTTAAAAAAAGACTAAAGTAGGCAGTGTATGCCCCAAAAAAAGGAACAAAGGAAGAGCTCTAAATAACTCCAGTGATTACTTTAAAACATTATCAATATTTATTCACTGTTTTTCTTCTAATAATCTTGATTTTTATATTGGTTTCTTCATTAGATCATTCACAAATGTTAATTTTCAAGGACAAATCCAAAAATTCAAAAGGAAAGAACTATATCCCAGAGAAAGTTCTCCATCTTCAGACTAAAGCATAGAAGAATGAATAGATGCTTGTTAAAAATTCAGATCCAGCTGGGCATGGAGGTACACACCTGTAATCCCTGCAATCTGGAGGCTGAAGCAGGAGAATCTCAAATTCAAGGCCAGCTTGGGCTACCTGGCATGGCCCCACCTGAAAAACAAACAAAAATTTGTTATGTTGAAAGTAAACGGATGCAATTGGAGAACATCATGCTAAATGAAGTTAGCCAGGAGCAGAAATACAAAAGATGCGTGTTTTCTCTAATACATGGAAGATAGAGCCAAAGATAAACATATATACAAAAACAAGGATGATCATCTAGAATCAGTTGTGGAACATGTTTGTAACAGTGGAACTACTCTATGGAACTTGAGGAAAGAGAGAAAGGAAAAGAGAATGACAGAGCATCAGTAATATCATATACCATAAGATGTGAAGGAAGAGGGGGAGGAAGGTAAAGAAGTAGGGAGAGTTTTCTAAGGGATTGAATAGACCAAAGTAAAGTACACCCACAGTGGATATGTGTTGAGACACCCCAGGTCAACTTAAATATTACTAACAAAAATCAGGACTGAAAAACAGGCACAATGTTGGGGGGGGCACTAATGGGAGGGGGAGGGTGAAGGAAGGAGATTAAGGTGAGGGTATCTGGTAGATGGACTTCAATACCTGTATGAAACAGAACTAGAAAACCTCTTGCAACTGCTTTAAGTGGGGTGGGGAGGGGGCCCAGGGGGAGAGACATGGAAGCAATGTAACCAACATACAATACAAGTCTAATTGGAATTGTCACTAGGAATCCCCCCTGTATCATGAATATATCCTAATAAAAAAATTTGTAATACAAAAGGAAAAAAATTGTTATGGAAGAAAGAAATTTAGATTACTCTTAAAATATGTAAGATCAAGAAAAGTAAAGCCTGAGTTACTCAACATCTAGTCAAAAGCAAGATCAGAATATTTCAATATCATCTATTTTCTCATATAATCTAGTCCTAGGATGCGGCAAATTTTGTAGATCCAAGATCAAGTGCTTCTCAGTCTTTCCTAGTACGACACAGGGAGCTTGCTAAACTGACTCCAATGGAGTCGGTCTGGGCTGGGACCGGGTTCTGCATCTCTAATGAGCTCTCAGGAGACACAGATGCTGTCAGACTTCAGACGCATCGTTCTGGACACAGGTGCTTAGACTTCAGCGTACATCAGTGTCACCTGGAGGCCTGCTCGTCTGCAAATTACTGTCCTCACCCAAGCTTCTGATTCATGTTACCCAGAGGGAGATTAGACTGACGTAGCCACCAGCCAAGGCATGCTGGCAGCCACCACAACCTTGAAGATGCAAAAAGCAGTCAGTCTTCCCTGGAGCCTAAAGAGGGGGCTCGGCCCTCCCTACACTTGAGTGGAGTGGGGCGGGGTGGGGAGCCTGCATGTCCCTCAGGCTCACAGGGGTGCTAATGCTGCTGGTCCTGAGATTTATATTTTGTAAATTACAGTTCTAGACCACATCTTGGGGAGGCATTATCATTGAGAAATGAAAGTCTTTCAGAATTTGGATTTTTCTCTTTGCAAACTTACTGGAGAGTAATGACAAAGAGCAAACTATGGTATTCTCACAAGTCATAGAAAAGATTAAAACCACTGTCTTCTATTTTCCTTTGTTGGTCTTTTGGGGAGCAGAATAATATGAAAGATCATGGATAATGCCAGTCTTTAAAACAGATGGAAGCCAGGTGCGGTGGTGCACGCCTATAATCCCAGCACTTGGGAGACTGAGGCAGGAGGATTTGAGCTCAAGGCCAACGTTTTGAAACCCCATCTCAAAACACATACACACACACACACAATTAAAAATAGATATGATAGTAGGATAAGAATTCATTTGAGGCAAATATAACAAGAATTCATGTACCTGGAATTTAGACTTTATTTTACCTAAGTAGAAAGCTTTGGAATGATGTATCACTCTCCTCTAAACCTGTAACCTAATAACAGGTAAACTTTGCCAGGAAAAAAACTCACCCCGCAGAGGCACTTACAGGACAGGGAGTGAAATGAAGCCAAGAGCTCTTCTACCACCTTCATGTGACCCCAGTGAAGCCCTTTCGGCCAGAAACTCCTTCTGTGATAAGCAGGCCAGCAGCTGACTAGGGCTGACACTTGTCACCTCAATGTCACAACTGAGCATAGACATAGAGTGGTACAAACACCATAAGGGCCCCAAACTCCCACACTTTCTATTCCTTCAAGATAAAGATTTAAGGGCCATGTCAAAACGTGTTTTAGGTGTAGGGTTAACCCATAGATATTGTCAGTGCTCACCTGGACTGGATGCATGCATGTGGTCATAAATGTGTGCCATTGTCTGCATTGGTAGTGGTACTAGAGACAGCACTGTGAACAAAAGGAGCAAAATGTCAGCTCACACATTTGAAGGTGTATCAGGAGCTAGTAAATAAATAAGTGAACGAGTCCATTTCAGAGGAGGGGGCCAGTGATATGGAGAAAGGAAACCAGTCTGAGATGCTTCATGACATTGCAGGGTCAGGGAAGGTAATTAGGGAGTCAGGACAGATAAGAAATAGCCAAGTGCTGGCTTCATCAAATTCCCGAGTCACAGTCACTTATTATTTAGCATGTGGTTAGGGCATAGGAGGCAATGTCTGATGAGGGAGGAGCAGGGAGGAACTGGGAAAGTCTAGAGGACTGGGTGCTACGTGGGAAGCAGAACAGGAAGGGGTGAGGACTGCCAGCCACCAAGGCCTTGGGTTGCCACAAGCTGCATGGGGCATACGTTTTCGGGAGGTTAGGTTTTGAGCCACACCTCTCAACTATTTTCAAATTCGTGCATTGAACATAGTCAAGCCCCAATCTGGTGAGGTTCTGCCCCCAGATGAGTCATGGCAGCAGTGAACCACTTAACTATTTTCAGGTTTGAGCAGCTGTGAGGCCCAGCCCCACAGGGGCGCACTTCAAAGACTTGGCAGTGTTCTCCATCTTTTCGTTTGTGAAGCAACAAGGAGAAGCACTTGTTGAACTTGAACTTCGTTTGTGAAGCAACAAGGAGAAGCACTTGTTGAACTTGAACTTCGTTTGTGAAGCAACAAGGAGAAGCACTGAACTTCTGTCAGTCTGCCCAACATGGTCAGTGGAAGTTTACCGAGGATCCCTGCGAGGCAGATGTGTGGATGAGGTTCTTCCATGAATTCAAAGGAACAGTACCCCAGCCCCCGGCCTGAACCACACCCTACCTCCTAATCCTTCACCCTTCTCCACAGGCCACCCCCAATTTCTTCCCATCGTTCATTTGAATAGAGTCAACTTCAAATACAGCCAGAGGTTCTGAGTTATTCAAGAACAGTACTTTACTGGGTTCATCTCTTGCTTATTGGTTGCTATTTCTAAAGGACTAACAGGTCATAGATGACAATTGTGAGTGCTAGGGTTGCCCTTGGTTAAAGGTGTGAAAAGAGGGCAGTATGGATGAGATCCTTCTCCTCCATCTGCCTCCTCTTCCCATGGAGGCTTCCCAGAGCTCTCTTGTGGGGAGCCTGCACCTATTTTCATCCTCTGGACACCATGCCCATGCTCTGAAATCTCTGTCATCTTCCTTCATTACAACTTACCACCCTTGTTCCCATTCCCTCACATCCCCGATAAGTAACTGATTCATTTGACATCTCAATTCTAGAACACAATGTGTGTTTGCCCTGCTAGCAGTGATGGAGAAATGATCTCATGAAATAAATTAGTTTAGACAAGATGCCTGGTTTGTTCATACCCCCAGAGCGTGGGGTGTGTGTGTGTGTGTGTGCACCGCAGGCTGGGGAAACAATACCACTGAGATTAGTGGAAAACCTCCTTAAACTTAAAAAGTGTAAATTCTCTGCCCATCCCTGGCCTTCAGGTCTGTGCTTTTCCCTTTGGATGACTCCTATTCACTGTCATGGGGCCTGCACAACGGTAATGGAGGATTGCCACTTTCTGATGTCACATAGCTGCTTATTAGAGGGGGTGTAAAAGTCTTTTTCTAAAAAATTGCAGGAACCAGTGTGTGGGGGGAGGAGTCCCATTGTGTACCACAGAACCAACTGCTTGTGATTACTGACTCCTGCTGCCCCAAGAATATCGCCCATCACCTGCACATCCATGTTTATTGCGGCACTATTCACAATAGCCAAGTTATGGAAACAGCCAAGATGCCCCAGCACTGACGAATGGATTAAGAAAATGTGGTATCTATACACAATGGAATTTTATGCAGCCATGAAGAAGAACGAAATGTTATCATTCGCTGGTAAATGGATGGAATTGGAGAACATCATTCTGAGTGAGGTTAGCCTGGCCCAAAAGACCAAAAATCGTATGTTCTCCCTCATATGTGGACATTAGATCAAGGGCAAACACAACAAGGGGATTGGACTATGAGCACATGATAAAAGCAAGTGCACACAGGGAGGGGTGAGGATAGGTAAGACACCTAAAAAACTAGCTAGCATTTGTTGCCCTTAATGCAGAGAAACTAAAGCAGATACCTTAAAGCAACTGAGGCCAATAGGAAAAGGGGACCAGGAACTAGAGAAAAGGTTAGATTAAAAAGAATTAACCTAGAAGGTAACACCCATGCACAGGAAATCAATGTGAGTCAATGCCCTGTATAGCTATCCTTATCTCAACCAGCAAAACCCCTTGTTCCTTCCTATTATTGCTTATACTCTCTCTACAACAAAATTAGAGATAAGGGCAAAATAGTTTCTGCTGGGTATTGAGGGGGGGAGCGGGAGGGGGTGGAGTGGGTGGTAAGGGAGGGGGTGGGGGCAGGGGGGAGAAATAAACCAAGCCTTGTATGCACATATGAATAATAAAAGAAAAATGAAAAAAAATAAATAAATAAAAGTTATCAGAAACCCAAATCAAAAAAAAAAAGAATATCGCCCATGACAGGAAGCTGGTTTCAGAAAAGAACCCCGGAATGTGCATTCAGAAGCCATCAGCACACCTCCCCAGAAGGGGATGCTGAGTAGATTAAAATACTGAGGCGCTCAGCCACAGCCCCAGTGCGCAGAAGACAGAGGAAAGGTCTCCTAAAACATCCTCCCCTCGGATGTTAATGGCCCACCTCTAATCACACGTCATTTATTGAATGTGAAAGGAGGTCTGATATGGACAAGCTGTGGTGACCTGGTAATTTATTTTACTTCTTCATGTCACAGGCAGGTTTCTGTGGGTTCAGCAGGGTCAAAGAGCTTAAAATGTTATCTAGAATAAGACAAACATGTAATTTTCCTCTTGCTTTATTCTTTTATTTTGTCCCTAATGATTAATTAAGAGACATTCCTTTACTTAAGCAATGTGAGATGGGGTTGTACCAATCTATAAGGTAATTCATAAGAGCTAATGTCTACAAAATTAAGCTTGCTTGGAAATCTGTAGACCAGAATTTCCAGCAGCTGAGGAATTCTTACCAAATTTTATGTACACCTCCCCTCCATTTTTCCTCTTCGGTAACATCCTCCCCGGCTTAAATTTTCCATGGGGACTCAGCCCGCCCCGTAAAACCTTCTAGAGTGATGTGTCTTCTGGCTGGCAGTGTTTGAAAGTCAAGCAAACAGCCTTCCAGGGCTCACGTTGAGTTGAGAAAACATTTTCTGCATGACGTTTAGGGCCAAATGAGGGACCAAAGTCCTCATTCTTTTACAGACTAGGTTTACGTCTCCACAGGCAATGTGAAATGGAGTGTGGAGAAATGATCTCATGAAATAAATTAGTTTAGACAAGATGCCTGGTTTGTTCATACCCCCAGAGCGTGGGGTGTGTGTATGTGTGTGTGTGTGTGTGTGTGTGTGTGTGTGTGTGCGCGCGCACACACACGGCAGGCTGGGGAAACAATACCACTGAGATTAGTGGAAAACCTCCTCAGCAGCAGGAGAATCACATTTTTCCACTGGGCTCCACCACTCCCTAACCAGGTGACCCGGGGAAGACGCTCCAAGCCCATTTCCTATCTGTTAGATGATCTTATCAGACCTGTTCAACTATTTAACTGTGTGAAGAGGAGCCCAGGATGCTGAGGAGAGCACTGTGATGAAATATCATAGTTCAACATTACCGCCATTTAATGTCCCTCTAATATTGCACCTAGTTGCATAGACACACATGATCACTTTCTTGGGGACATGCTGACACCACAGCTTTGACCTGTCGATCTCTAGATGAACTCACCATCTCTGCAATGATCCCGGCCATAGCTGCCTCCAAAGTAAGAGATCAGAAAAGGAAATTGAACCTGAGGCTCTCTCATGGAAGGCCAGGGCATTAACCATGGGGTGCACACTGTGGGTTTTTCATCTGAGTTGACTGGTCAGATTCATAAAATCTCTGTCATTTTTCATCAGGAGATTCCAAGTTTTAGCTACTTATTGTCCCTCATTATTTCACAGCCAGCAGCATATTTTCCTTGTAGCAGTGCCTAACTTGGAATAATTTTGGAAACCACAATGCTTATGAGGCCTGGCTTACTGGGGTGCTATCAAGCAAAGCTTCTCTTTATTAACAGACTGGGTTAAATATTGCTTATATTTGCATCCCGGTGTGCCCTGCCATTTAAGCCTTTTTCCATAACCCCCACTACAGAACATGGGGATAATTCAACCTGGGCTTCCCCACCCCCCCACCTCTACTTGTCACAGTTTCAAGGAACCTGGTAGGAACATAATTTATGTAACTCCCCATATTCATACTGAAAGGCATTGACCATTGAGTGGCAACAGCGGTAACAGTGGTTTTCATGGCCAATGTGCCTCAGTGAAATATAGTACAGGATTGCCTCTGCCGCCTTCAAGCCACAGTCTACCCTTAAAAAATTAGTGTCCATGGGTGGCTGTCAATACAGATCAACCTAAGAGGAAAAATATGCTCGCTAAGACGTTCTTTGGCCTGGACTATATTGCACAAGAGCATGGTAATTACAGATGGATTTTTGCCTCTTTCAATGTTTCAGTTCTTTTCCTACACTGCCTCCTCTGTGAGTTCATTTGGCTCTTTTTTGACTTGTTTGACCAAAAAGAGTGAGTTTAGGTCACTCAACTTATTTAACAACACACAATTTGAGTCTCTATGTTCAGAAGTACAATTGTTTATATATTTCACTAAGTGTTGTTTTTTATAAATTTAATGAGATTATGGAATTAACACATTTCTGTCTAGTAAGAAGATTTGGGTCACTGAGTTCCCAGTCAGAAAAGATGAAAACACATGGGCAGAGAGATGGGAGAAGAGGAGAAGTGAGCTGTTCAAAGAAGAGGAGAAGGAGAAGGAAGAAAAGAACAAGGAAGAAAGCAAGCAAGATTTATGCATTTTCACTTTAGAATCCAGGAGAGCAACAGCCTTGTGCAAAAAGTGTTTAGAGAACCATGAAGCCAGCAGGGTTCCTGCGCCTCAGGACACTGATGAACCACGTCACTCCCGAAGTTCACAACAACCACCCTTTTAAAACCTCAGGAAAAGACAACATTACAACATTCCTAGCTCAAACCAGGCCAAAAAATGAGTTGTTGGAGCACTTTACTCCAGAACCTAGCATGGCTCCCAGAACACTCAAAAACTCATTTGGGGATGATGAATGAGTGAACGCAGGGTTTCCCTTGGACCTGGCCGACTAGCTCAGGGACAGACTGGTGGCATGGTTGTGAGCCTCAGCTCTGAAGCCAACTTTGGTAGCAGATCCTTTTTTGTCAACTACTTCTTTGACCTTGAACCACTTGCACCCCAGCGTCCTTATTTGTAAAATGAAGCTGTCTAGGATTATAGTAACGGTTATCAGGTACAGTTTCCTTGGAGTAGTGCATGACATAGAGCAAATGCTGTTACAGCACTTACAGGTCCAATGTGTCACACAACACTAAAGAGCACTAATCACATCAAAATCTATGGGAATGACCTCCTCTAGAGTTGAATGGAGAACAACTTGGAAGGTCAAGTAACAACCCTGACCCTTTGCTATTTTTGCTTGTTTGCTTTGGTTTGGTTTTTGTTTTGGAGATAAGAGTCTTGCTGGATATCTGAGGCTGGCCTAGAACTCATTAGATAGCTCAGGCTGGTCTTGAACTTGTGATCCTCCCGTCTCAGCCTCCTAAGTGCTGGGATTACAGATGTGCACCCTTAGCGTGCCCCCCCCCCTTGCTATTATCATTATTATTATTATGTTCTACTTAGGCCCATTTTTTTATTGTGTTTTTGCTCCAATATACAAAAATTAAGAAGAGATACATGAGTATGTGTTTATGGGGTACAGAATAAGGACTATCCTTTTTAATGAATATATAAGAAAGCCAAAACACTTTCTGCACTGTTCCTTTTAAACATTTTCCTTAACCAAGTCAAGCACAAGGAAAAGTCACCTTCACTAAGAGAATGAAGGTGCATTCATTCAAATAGCTAATCGCACAGTTCACCCAGGACCAAATCTGTCCCAGGGTAAAGAGCCATCACACTTGCCAGCCTGAATGTTATTCTGGGATAGCCTGGAAGAAGTGGACTGTGTTAAAGGAGGTATAAAAAATGGTTGTCCAGAAGTCTGTCTACTAGAACATCTAGGTTCTATCTCCAGAAACTGAGAGCCTCTCATCACATGACGGACCAAAGCAGAGAAACCCAGCCTTGTGCAATTTCCTCCTGATGAAGCAGAATTGTTTCCTTGTCAGAAACACATGGGGACAGTGGCCTTAAGAACAGAGGAAGCAAGTCCCACCCCCATGAGGTCTAGCTGTTCCTTCCCTCTCAATCCTCACCTCAGTGCCCGGCATGGTTTGTAAGGATGGCTTCACAGACACATTCAAAAAGAAAAACAAGTTAACTTTACAAACTCAAATGACTTCGTTCCAGCTAGAGAATCCCTTTCCTCCAAGAAACCTGAGGTCTGTAGACCTTTATTAAACAAATCCTTCCAGAAGTTGAGTTTGTTTTTCCATGTTTACCTCAAGGTAATCAAGTAACTACTCACTATTCATTTTTATCCCTACCTCTAGAGCCTAAAAGAAAAGAGTTGCCCACCTGGCTCCAACCCAGTTATTAAGCAAAGATAGCTGGATAGATAAGGATTGTAATCCAAGGAATGGCAAACTTAAAAACAGTGTGAGTGTTCTTTCACTTATACCATACTACCACCACTGAGTAGCTTCCCACAGAAACACTTGCTGACTTCAAACACAAAGTGCAAGCACTGAATTCTGGGTGGATCTCAGATTACCATTGTCTGAAGTAAAAAATGAGAATAAGAGGGTTATGGGGCTAACAGGAGAGAGGCAGCAAGGGGAAGAGGGACAAGACATGAGTCCAGGGCTGGGGTGAGCTCAGAGTAGACCCTTGCCTACTGTTCATGTGCCTATGTGTGACCCCAGCACTGAAAAAACAGATAGAAAAAATAAAAAAAGACATTGGGAGTATTTGGATTGCTACCTGCAATTTAAAATTGCAGCAGAATTTTAAAATGCCACAAGAGGTCAGTTCTCCAGGATGGATGGATGAATGAAGAAGGTCCACCAGAAACTGTCTATCTCCCCACTCTGTCTCTTTTGCATACCTTTAGCCACAGGGTCCTGAGGTGGCCAACACACCACCAGAAATCACATCCATATTCTGGAAAAAATAAGACCAAGACAGGTGCCGGTGACTCATGCCTGTAATCCTACCTACTCAGGAGGCAGAGATCAGGAGGATCCAGGTTCGGAGCCAGCCAGGGCAAAAAGTTCAAGAGACCCTATCTCATAAAAACCCATCACAAAAAAAGGACTGGTGGAGTGGCTCAAGGTGGAGTCCCTAAGTTCAAATCCCAGTGCTACAAAAAAATTTTTTTAAAGGCCAAAGCCTTCTTCTTGGGGGGCTCTGTCTTTTTATTTGTGAAAGGAAGCCAGTCTCAGAAGATTTCTGTCTATATCGCATTGGCAGAACTGAATCTGGTGAAATGGGGCTAGAGAATCCAAGCTTCCCAGCTTCTGAGACAAAGGAATCAGAAGGAAAGATGCTTTCATGGACATGGACCCAGCCAACCCAGCTCAACAAAATGGATTGCAACAAGGGCACTTGAAACGAAATCACTGTGCTAAACTAGAAAACCTCCAGGACGTCCTTAAGTATTTTAGATAAGCATCGTGCTGTGATGGGACCTGAAGATTAAAGATCAAGTCACATAGCACTGTATCATCTATTCTGTGTTTGGGGTGGGTACGGTGGACCCGGGGGAAACCTACCTTAAGAGAAGGAATAGTTACAATGCAATTAACCAGATTAATTGGGCTATGTTTATTCCAACTTTAGTTATTCTCTGTGGCATAGAGATTAAAAGCGTGGGCTTGGAGCCCACCAGGCCAAGGTTCAAATCTGACTCTGCCCTTATGACCTTAGAAGAAGACTTAGCCTCTGTGCCTTGGTTACCTTTGTGTAAAATTCTGTTTATTCAGAGTGGTAATTAAAATATACAATCACGGGCTGGGGATGTAGCTCAGTGGAAGAGCACTTGCCTAGCATGTGTGAGGCTCTGAGACGAATCTCCAGCACATCAGTAAAAGAAAAAAAAAAATCAGGTAATTGTGTAAGACACCAGGACAGAACCTGCCACCTTCTTTCCAGGTAGTAGAGTTGGAATTGGAAACAAGCTCCCAGCCAGAGACCACATTTCCTAGTCCTCTGTGTGGCCATGTGACGAGGCCCTTGCCAATGGAATGCTAGGAAAATGATGATTCTCAAGCCAGAAACCTGCCACACACAATCCTTGTCACTTCCTGCTCACTGGGATGGCAACGAGTGTGGCCTTGTCAATCACTGTGAGTCAGAGTGCTTCAATGTCTACACCATTTCTCGTTAGAGAGAAATAAAATTCTACATTCCTTAAACTACTCCTGTTACAATAGCTTAACCTACCTTGACATTGGTCCTGGCACACAGTGTGACCTCAGTAAATTATAGCTACTAGTCAAATAACCAAGAAGAAGCATCATTACATAGTTTCCTTTGCAGTGAAGTCCTATCACTGACACAAATAAGTCACTGAGTCTCTCTGTCTCTCCATCCTAAAATCAATAAAGTGAACATTTTACAGAGATTATGAAATGCTTATTAAATTCACATTTTCAAAGAGCCTTCAGAGTCTAGGACTAAAGTCTAACAGTTAGGAGAAAAGTAATAACACAGTAATGAGTATTTACAAGGTAGCATATTACTCTTACATAAGAATTTTTAAGTAACTGGGCATGGTGGTGTGTGCCTGCAACCAGATATGGCAGGAAGTGTGACAGGAGGATCAAGGCCCAGGGCAGCCTGAGGGAAAACAAACAAACAAAAAAAACAGACAAGATCCTAGCTCAAAAATAACCAGAGCAAAAGGACTGGAGGCATGGCTCAAGTGGTAGATGCCTGCCTTAGAATCCTTTCAAAGCCCAGAGTGACACAAGGAAATTCCCTGTGTAGCTATCTTAAATAAGCAAAATGTCATTTTTTTCTTCTTCTTTTTTTTTTCCTCATACAAAATAGGAGAACAGGAGGGTGGAACAGGTCCTACCTGAGGGGGTTGGTACCAGTGTGGGAGAGGGGGGAGTGGGGAAAGAGAGGGTGAATATGGAACAAAACTGGAAAACTGAGACTTGCTGAAACTGTTCCAGGAATGGGGGAGGGGAGATAAAGGAGAATGATGGAAGAGGTGAATTCAATTATGATATATTTGATATATCATAAGAACTTTTGTAAATGCCTCAGTGTCCCCCCACCCAGCACAACAATTAAAAAAACAAAACCTCACTACCAACAAAGGAGTTCTTACGTGAAGACTGTTATTATTAAGGAAATAGTGGGAGTACACTAATCTAAGAAAAATCTAGGAATAAAACCTTTAGGGAAACTTTAGATACATAGTAAAACTCTGATGACTTAATTAGGGCCATATGAATTTCAAGAAAATAGTAATCTAAGCAATCATAACTGAATTATATATAAGAAAAATATTTCACATGTTCAAATATTTTAAATCATGAAAGTACATTAAGGCAGGTGTGGGGGTGTACACCTGTGATCCTGGTACTCACGAGGTGGAGGCAGAAGAAGCCCAAGTTTGAAGCCAGCCTGGGCTACATAGCAAGACCCTGTCTCAAAAAAAAAAAAAAAAGTAAATTCCCTGTCTACTGACTGATGTGGAATTGTGGTGTCTGTATATCCCTTACTTTCTGAAATATTTCTGAAGCGCTCATTTCAGTAAAAGAACAATTGCAAGGCTTCCTTCTCTGTTTTGATGATTTACTCACAAAAAGTAGGAAAGAACATCAGAGAAAATAAGTCATCTACATATGCACATACATTTCTTTTTTCTCTCACAATTTATAATTCTAAGTCTAGCTTCCAGATCTCAGGAGCATTTTATAGCAACCCTAAAAGGACTCTACTTACTTGAAACAGATAAGGTTGTGTGCTTCTTTTGGTGTACAGCAAACAGGGTTTGATAAAAGATAGTATAAGCTTTGCCCTGGTGACTCACACCTGTAATCCTAGCTACTTGGGAGGCTGAGATCAGGAGGATAGAAGTTTGAGGCCAGCCTGGGCAAATAGTTCACAAGACCCCATCTCCAAAATAACCAGAGAGCAACTGCTTTGCAAGTGCTCAAAGTCCTGAGTTCAAACCCCAGTCCCACAAAAAAAGAAAAAAATATACACACACATATATATTGTGTACAATATATATATATTGTAAACTTCTACCTTCTTATAGAAGTCAATGTACAAGATTCTAGAAGAATAAAGGAAATACCTAGCAAACAATTTATTGTCTTAGATCCAATGTAATATGCTTTCCTTTAAAAAATAGGAAATCAGAGCTAGGCATAGTGGGTCATGCCTCTAATCCTAACTATTCAGGAGGCAAAGATTGAGAGGATCATAGTTAGAGGCTAGCCCAGGCAAAAAGTTATTGAGACCCCCATTTCAACAAATCAGCTGGGGAAGGAGGTACATGCTATAAGCCCAGCTACACAGGTCTTTAGTGGGAGGATCACAGACTGATGTTGAACACAAAATGGAAGACCCTATTCCAAAAATAGCTAAACCAGAAAAGGGCTGTGGGCACAGTAAGTTCAAGACTGTGTTCAAACCTCAGGACTGACCCCAAAAATAAAAAGAAACTAATCACAGATTATCTATTATACACTATAATAATTCCCTAAGAAATGGTCACCAGAATGGTTTTTGCACTTACTGCCTTAGATCTGTTTTCTACCTTCAATAGCTAAGAGTAATGCCATGATTCACAAGCTTGTTCTTTTACTGTTACAAACTGCCTCGACCTCTGACCTTTCCCTTTATCCACACTTTTGAGATTAATTTATAAACATGTATTTGAATTTTTGTTACATTTCAATTATGTGGAAATTAGGTGAAAGTACTGCATAATCAGATGTTTCTTTAGAGTCTTCTAAGTACACAGCATTGTGAAAAGTTCCTTACTCACCCCTCAAAAAAACAAGAACAAAAACAAAACAGAACCACAGCCATCACAGGCACTTTGACATCTCCTAGTGGACCATCTCCTATTTTTTAAGAGAAAATAAGAGCTGGGAACAATTTTTTCCTTATCTGGGATCACAAAGCCAATTCACAAACACCTAGCCCCTCTCATTCCCAGGGCAACCAATGTCCTTTTTCACCAAACTATATTATTTATTCACTCAACAAAAATATTTATCTTTCTACCTTAAAAGCAACTGAGGCCAATAGGAAAAGGGGACCAGGAACTAGAGAAAAGGGTAGATCAAAAAGAATTAACCTAGAAGGTAACAGACACGCACAGGAAATTAATGTGAGTCAACTCCCTGTATAGCTATCCTTATCTCAACCAGCAAAAACACTTGTTCCTTCCTATTATTGCTTATACTCTCTCTTCAACAAAATTAGAGATAAGGGCAAAATAGTTTCTGCCAGGTATGGAGGAGGTGGGGGGGAGAGGGAGGGGGCGGAGTGGGTGGTAAGGGAGGGGGTGGGGGCAGGGGGGAGAAATGACCCAAGCCTTGTATGCACATATGAATAATAAAACAATAAAAAAAAGCAAACAAAAAAAATTTATCTTTCATCAAACTATATTACTTATTCATTCAACAAAAATATATATCAAATACCAATTATTTGTTATTCTGAGTGTAAAGCACTGGAAAAAAATAAAACAGCATCAGAAGCTTTTTAATTATTCTAAAAGTTGTCCTCAAAATGGTTCTTGGGGAGGTAATGGCTTTGTTTGGTAAATGCCACCATCAAGGATGGACAGGGGTTATAATGATACCAGCTGGTGTCCTAGGACTTAGCAGCTGGTGGGGGCGAGGACAACTCACCACAGGATTCTTATCATCACACAAAATGGAATCAATCTTAATGTGTAGCAAAGTGAAAAGAGAGAAGAAATTTTGCAATAGCCATACCATTGAGTGTTAAGTAAGGCAGCACTTTAAAATAACGAAGATAATTACATGTATCAACAGGGAAAATTCCTGAAGACATCTTAGTAAATGAAAAAAACATGCTATGGAATAACAGCAATTTATATTAAACCAATTATATTAAACATCCTTGCAAAGTTCTCTATATTCTCCAGGGAGACCGTATCTATCTGCATAGCATTCGTATGTATTCATCCAGGAGAACACACTTGAGGCAATCCCAGTGCCAACCTCTTCTGTGACCAGGACTGGATTCCAGGAGCTAGTCAGAAAGGATTTTATTCATAGTCTTAGCTTTAATTTTTACTGGAGGAATGTATTCATTTATCACTTATGTAATGGAAACTTCACTTTAAATATTTTGACACCTAAAAGTATGATATCAAAGACACTGATGTACAGGTTGGACTTTTATGTCATTATAGAATAAGCAAGAATAGTTAATAAACAAGAGTGACTATTAAAAGGGAGCATTTGACATGCTTAGATTGTCCTAAAATACAAAAATAGGCTTTATTTTCATATTTTATGTTATTAATAATTTCTAAAAGAATATCTTCAACATGAAATGCATTTGACCACAAAAGGGCCTGAGTACCATCAGCCAAATTTCTGTGGAAGTACAAAACAAGCAGGGTGCCATGTCAAGCATCAACCAAGAGCAATGAACCCAAGACAGCACAACGTGCAACTCTGTGAATCAAAGTTTTACTTGGTTTATGGAAGTCCTTCTGTTTTGACAGGAATGTACTAAAATAGGGTTTTAAAAGGAATTTTCAAAGCTATTGGCTTCCCTTCCTCACTATAATTAGCAGTGCTGCAAGTCACCTTTTCTATACTATATAACAAAAATAATTCTGACTCAAAAAGCCTGTGTCCTTCTCACTTCTGCACCCTTCTCTGAATACTAGTTTTGCCTACAGTCTAAACTACCTGAGAGGCTCTTGATTCCGGGCCTAAGAAGCCAGCATTCTCAAGACCAAGACAGTAATCCCCAGGAGTTCCCTGCCCAGCAGAGAACATGGAGAGTGGACACAAGATCAAGCCTGTTGAGGTTCAGACGTGTTCTTCCAGGAAAATCAGATCTGAACCTAGAATTATACAGACAAGCAGATGGGAGCGGCCAAAAGTCACTTCTATTTTAATGCACAGGGCATGAGATAATCTGTGGAGAAAACTTGCCTCCTTAATTACATTTGTTTACACTGCCTGTACACTGAGCCTGCCTCACATTCCTGAGCACGCGGAGGCTGACTTGCAGAGGGGCACTCAACAGTGAGCCAGGGCTGCACATGGCTTTAATAATGACTGTGGATACCCTACAAAGTACGTCATCCACATAAGGATAATAAAAGACCTTTTAGTTCACTCAATTATCTGTTAGATAAATACAAATTCTAGCCAGGCTTCCTTGGCCACTTTGCACACTTCTGGAGGGGCCTCGTTCCAGGTCAGCGGGTTTAGGCTCCAGGAATTCGCACTCATTGTTATCACAGGTAAAATATTTTTTACAATCAATGAATCATTAAACCCAGTGAAGGTCACTCATGCTGTTAACATTCTTCTGCAGATGTTCTTACACAGCCCTGGGAAGATTGGCAGGCAAGAATTCAGCCTCTGTGAGTCAAGGACAATTCTGAACCCCCCTTACCAAAGCTTTCAGCCACCTCTGTACTGCCTGCATTTGCTCCCCTCCACTTCCATGGGACACTGAAGGACCTTGCACAAGGAGCCATGGCAGGTTCCAGCTCTCCTGGGACATGGCACATTGGTTCTCCTCAAGTTTTTTAAAGCCAAAACAGAATAAAACTACAGCTAGAGAGAAACCAACTTCTCCTTCCAACTTTAACTCAACTTCAGATTACTTACCAAGGTTCAAAGTCAAATACAAATATACATAGTCAGAGCTGACTGAGAACATGGCAACCACCTACTTCAAAACACTCATTCCCAGAGGCAGAGTGGAATCCCAGAGACAGCGAATGACCTGTCTAAATGTGCATTGTGAGTTCATCTCCAAGGCTGGACAAAAAAGAATACTGGCCACATTGAGCCAAAGCCTGAAAACTTTTTATGACAAAAAAGTAAAATCAGGAAGTTAAATCTCCTTCGGAAAATATTACATATTTCCATATAAACCTTAAGACAATTAGCATATGAAGTATGCTTGGTATTTTTGTTTAGCTTAATTCTTGCCAACTCTTGTTAGCTTTGGTGAAGGCAATTGGGGTGAACAATATTTCAAGCTTTCTTTTCTAATAATGAGTATCTATCTATCTGGATGACCTAGTGTCTTATTTTTATAGCATGTTTAAACGAAGTATGTGAATAGTTGCAGAAGTAATATTTCTTGAGCTCTTTTTCTGGGCCCTGTAAGAGACCCTGCTGTGTGAACTATTTGAGCTGGGATATGATAATAAGGAATGGGACTCTTTCCACTGGTCATGTGGTTTCCATTAGAGCATAGTCTGCATTTATAGCTGAGAACTTTATAGTTGAGTTACCACTGGATGGTCAAAAATACTTCATATTTATAAAAAAGAAAATATTACAATAAGGTCCATTTGACAAAAGTGCAATATTTGCAGAGAGAGCCAAGGATTACCCATTTAAAAGGCCAAGTTAAACAAGACACAATTAGATCTCATTTGGCCTTGACCTCTCAGGATTCATAAACGCAAGTTAGCAAGCTTAGGGGAATGGGTTTCGTCTTAATCGTATCTTGTTTCCGTTGGCCCATGGCACTGCTCAACCTCTCCTAACAGGCGCTTTCAGCAAATATCATATAACCTTGGATCTTGCTGAGCTGTTTTTCAAACTGGCTTTTCCTTTTCCTTATTAAACATTTTTGAACAGATATCATATTTTATTTTGTTTGCAAAGGTAAAATAAAGGGTGAGAATTTATTTATCTACATGGCCATAAGAAAACAGATGTCAATAACAGAATTTTTGGAAAAACATATTCCAGCCAGTCTGAAGGGGAGACTTTTTTTTAATGATGAGTGTATGTGGCTGCGAAACCTCTAGTGTCCCACTCCACAGTGTGATCTCAAAGAAAGAGAAAACAAAAATTCAGAGAAAATTTAAATTGCCAAAACTTTCCTTTATACAATATAAAATTTTAGGCCAAAAGTTTACATTTTGGTGGTGCTTGTTGTAAACAGAGTTGAAGTGACATAACATGTTCCCACATTTCAAGAGGACCTGGGCTTGCCAGGACTCCCCTCCAGAACACCTCACCTACCTAGTTATGATCTTCTGCTCTGTCCCCAACGCTGGTACCTCTTAGAATGTTTTCTCTGCTCTCAAATGGCCAAGACTTTCATGAAAAGGCATGAAGTGCTGGGTGGAGCCTGCCACAGGCTCCTCTCCCTGTTGCAGTAGACACAGCTGGCTTTGATGACTGACTAATAACCTTCATGTGCACCCTCTCTCCTGTCCCCCTGGCCATTTCATCTGCTCACAGCACAAGTGTGCTGGTACCTTATGTCCACTGCGCTGGACTGGGACATCCTGTGAGTCTCAGAACATCGCAATCAGTCCATCACTTAGTAGCTGAGAAACCATGAAATCTTTGCTTCCACTTTCCTCCTCAGCTGAGTCAGGGTAATAATCTTCATTGTGCGGGGCTCACCTGGAAAGGTGTATGGACAGTAAACATCAGAGTGCCTGTACATCGCAGGGTGATTATAGTGACAGTGACAGTGAACTTCAATTGACTAGGCAGTGTTCTCCTTGCTTCCTGCTTAACCACTTAACTGCATTCCCCACTGGCACTACTGCAGAGAGCTTATATAGCCCTGGGGCTGCCTCCTAGTCTTCCTTCTCACTCTCAGCCACTTTGCTCTCCATTGAATGAAATCCATCATATGGTATGTGACTTCTGACCTCTTCCCTCTGCAGCTGTCCCAACAGTCTACTCAAAGCTCAGGTTGCTCAGTGGGATTACTGAGACCTGTATTTCCAGCTGTCTCAGAGGGACAGGATTCTCTGCACCTTACTTGGGCTTACCTCCTTGTATTGTGGCATACCTTCTTTTTCCATCACCTCTTCTTCCCTTTCTATGTGTTACTGATAGAGTGAATATTAAAGACAGGTTTGCCAGCCAGGCACAGTAGCACATACCTGTAATCCTAGCATTCAGGAAGCTGCGATAGGAGAATCATGAGTTCAAAACCAGCCTGGGCTACAAGTGGGTCCAAGGCCAGCCTGTGCTGCATAGCAAGACCCTGTCAAAATACATACACATACACACACACACAAAGACAGAATTTCTTCTCCTGTCCCTCAGCTGCCCAGGCATCCTTATGCAAATAGAGCCCCCTGGGCCATGCTGTTCACTGGGTCTTGTGCTTCCTGAGCTTTCACCACTAGGTCCTCACTGGCCACAGCAGCACCAAGGCCTGGATGCCGGGCTGCCTCTTCCACTCACTAGCTGTATGTCCTTGAATAACTTAAACCTGGATATACTACACTTTCTCTACCTGTAAGTGGGGGTAGAGGGGCAGGTTTGTTTGGAGGACTAGGTGACTCAATTCCTCTGAGTGCTTAAACCTGTGCTTAGTACACAGCGGCTGCTCATTTAGTGGCCGTGCTGGACCTTCTCATCTTCTGCTTGTGCCACAGACCTTCCTGCCTCTCTGCCTCACCTTCTCTCTAACAAAGGCTTGATGTTTACTTCTTAAAGACACTAATGGCCCCTCATCTCCAAAGGAAACGTCATTTCTCATCTCCCTCCTCATTCTCCTTACACTTTGTGCAGCATTAACAATGCTGACTATTCTACTGGGACACTCGTTGCCCTGGGACAAGGGAGGAATTGACTAACACACTTTCCATGACCCCTTCCATCCCAAGCCATGAGACGAGGCTGGCACAGCTCCAGAGAGCAGGATGGACGTATCAGGAAGGAGCTAGGGAGAGATGCCTCATTTTGGGCCCTTTAGTCAAAACTCTAGGCAGAAAGATTGTATGATTCCCTACCCCTTGCCATGTCGGGTCCTCAGAGATGGGGAGGGGAGGAAACGCAGAGAAAGGTGCAAGAGCTCTTTGGAAGGAGACTTGAAACTATCCTCCATCTATACTCATCAAGACTGATTCTACAGACAACAGTAAAGTGGAAACGAAACCATGGTAGGCAGACACAACTCCCCAACAAAATTCCCTATGGGCCCTGGAGTAACACACACACACATACACACACTAACCACCAGGAAGATTCCCATGTTTTACCACCCCACCCTCCAGGTCAAGGAAATACCAAGAGACCAGAAGATCTACAGAGGTCTCCTGGTGTGTGGAAAGGACTAAGCTTGGAGGGCAGCATGGCCTGGAGGACTAGAAACCCAGGCAATTACAGACGTCTCAGAGGATGCTAGTGAGGATGGAAGCCAGCAATTAAAATCCAGAATGACGGTGCCATCCTGAAACCCCACCAAACCAGCAGACACCTCATCAATGCTCCGAAAACCGCATGCCACAGAGAGGAGAGAAAAGTGGGTGACACCTACCACCCCGCCTAAATTGTCAGCTCCCAGAGCACAGCTAGTGTTCTCTTGTTCTTTGATTACTTTAGTACAGACACTGCTCAATGAACTTCTCTTTAACTGAGGCCTTGCCTACCTTGTTGCCTTTTTTGTCAAACTGAAATGGCACAGGGGAGGATGAGGAAGGAGGACAATGAAGTCCAGGCCAGCCTGAGCTACTTACCAACTTCAAGGTTAGCCTGGACTACATTGTAAGACTCTATCAAAGAAAAATTGAAATGGTACAAAAATCATCCCCCATCTTTTTTTCTCTCTCACCCTACGTAATGCATTCAATAACAATAATGACTATGAGAGCAAATTTCAGCATCAATACAGCACAGACAGAAAATAATAAGTTGATCTGGAATGTTTGATATTTTAAATAGATGAACCACTAGAGGGAGTATGTACAGGCAAAAATGAAATAGGATAAAAATTGTATTATAACATTTAATTGATAACTATCAAATCTTACAACCAGGCATAGTTCTTTCTCTGTTAAAAAATACAAATAATTTTAAAAGATGTGAAGATTATGTAAAATCAAATTATTTCTCATCATATAAAAACCAAGTTCAAACACTAGCATAAGTAGGCACTGTGCACTTTTTAAAATACTGAATGTAGGAACTTAACGGCAGTTCTGTGCCATTCAGAGCCTTTAACAGCAACTAAGACGCAAGGAGCCAACTGCCCGATCCTAATGTCATTGTTTAGAACTTTCTAATAAAAATCATGTAATGACTACATCACACTCTGCATTTCAGAGTCTCAGAAGAACTTTTGTGATCATTTTATGGTCAAAGAAAAAAGAGTAGCAGAGTACATCATAAAATTATCCAAGGTCATATATCTAACTAGAAGTAGACCTGTACCAAAAATTTAAGTTTTAAATAGTTAGACAGCATTTTAACAATCCAGAAGGGGAGTCACTCAGTGAATCCCTGTGTGAGATACCAACTATCAAAGTTTCATATTAGGATTTAGTGCTCTCAAGGAAATGCCAATCAAGCTGAAAAATGTTTGAAAACAATTCTTTTAAGACAGGATCCCATCATGTTGTCCAGGCTGACTTTGAAGTGGTATTCTTCCTACCTCAATTTCCAGTGTGCTGGAGTTACTGTCACATGCTCCCGTGCCTGCTGGTTTGGAATTTTTTAAATGATAATATATAGTATAGGCAAAAGTGCAGGGGGATGGTCTTTCCCATCTATTTTGGAAGGCCTATAAACTGACACAATATCTTTGGAATACAATTTAGCAAGAAGACTAAATAGTGTTGAAATAGTCACAGTCACACAAGATTTACATTTAATCATGTTTATTGCTACACTATACATAAAGAAGTAACAGAAACCTTCTAGATGTCCAACAACCAGGCAGTATTTAAATACGAAATGTGCACTGGGAGTGGGATGTAGTTCAGTGGTAGAGCACTTACCCAGCACATGCAAGGTCCTAACTTTAATCCCTAGCACCCAAAAAAAAAGGGGGTGGGACTGCAAATGACAGCATTCTGTACACCTATGAAAAGTCTGGAGCTGAGTAACATAGGGAAATACATTCAGTATAAATTGATATAAAATACAGTTTTCTTGCATTTATTCACAATACAGCATATTCCTAAATGCCAACTTTTCATTGCCTCAAATTTTGCTGCTATTGCCCCTCCTTCTATCCACACCCCACTCTCCTGCCTGCTGCATTTCCTGCAGCACTCACCACTTCACTCCCTACCTAACAGACACATTGGCCTGTGGAGGATCTATTTTATTAACTGGTGTAGTCCCAGGACCTAGGACAACATGTAACAGATTCTCAGTTTTAGTTTTGAATGGATACATGGATGGAAGAGAGAATAAATAAAATGAGTGGACATTACAGCTCCTTAAAATTTCCTGCACAGAAGAGCTGGGAATACACTGGAACTAACAGATATAGACAAAGACTTCCTCAATAGAACTCCAATGGCTCAGCAACTAAGAGAATGGGACTACATGAAATTAAAAAGCTTTTGTACAACAGAAGAAATGGTTGCCACAGTGTAGAGGTTGCCCATAGAATGGGAGAAAATCTTTGCCAGCTATACAAGTGACAAGAGATTAATAATCAGAATATACAAGGAGCTCAAAAAAACTAAACTCCCAAAGAATCAATGACCCAATGAAAAAATGGTCAAATGAACTGACCAGAGCTTTTTCAAAGGAAGAAGTTCAAATGGCCAAAAAACACATGAAGAAATGCTCACCATCCCTGACCATAAAGGAAATGCAAATCAAAACCAAATTAAGATTCTACTTCACTCCTGTTAGAATGCCTACCATCAAGAACACAAACAACGAATGTTGGTGAGGATGTGGGAAAAAGTAACCCTCATACACTGCTGGTGGAAATGTAAATTAGTACTACCACTATGGAAAACAGTATGGAGGCTCCTTAAAAAACTAAAAATAGAACTGCCATATGATCTAGCAATCTCACTCCTAGGGATATACCTGAAGGAATGTGAGTCAGATTACAACAAAGGCACCTGCACACCCATGTTTATTGCACCATTATTCACAATAGCTAAGCTATGGAAACAGCCAAGATGGCCCACTACTGGTGAATGGATCAAGAAAATGTGGTATTTATACACAATGGAATTTTATTCAGCTACAAAGAAGAATGAAATTTTGTTGTTTGCAGGTAAATGGATGGGACTGGAGAACATAGTAAGTGAGGTTAGGCAGATTCAGAAAGTCAAAGCCCACATGTTTTCTGTCATATGCAGAATAGAGGCCCAATACAAATACAGCATTATATATATTTAGAAATATATACATTTAGAATGTATCCCAAAGTGAGACTGGTAGAGGAGACCAAGGGAGAAGGAAAAGAAGGAAAGAAAGTGAATAATGACGAAGTACATCACATCATGTAGGAACAAGACACAAGGAAACACGCTGACAATTGTTAAATAACACAGAATGAGGGAAAGGGAAAGGAAGTGCAATAGAGGGGGTTCGATTGACTTAAGCTCAACACATGTACAGGTATAATACCAAGGCAAAAATCCCACTGCACAACAATCAGACCCCTAAACAACAAAGGACAAGAATGAAAAACAGTTCACGCTAAGGGGAGGGCATTATCAGGAAGGGGTAGGATAAAAGAAGGAAGTTAAGAAGGTGAATATGGATGATGTGCTTCTATACATGAATGAATATAGAATATTTAAACCTGCTGAAATCGCAATAAGAAGGAGACTAAAGTAGAGAGGAGATGAACCCACTTAGAATATAACACATATATACATGGAAATGCCATCAACAAACAAAAACATCTTTTTTTCAAAAGTGGAGGAAAGGAAGGTAAAACAGGTCCTGTCTGGGGGGCAGTACCAGTTGGAGGGAGGAGGATTTAAAGAAAGGATGGAGGAAAGTGAATATGGTAGAACTATTATGTACTCATGTATGAAAATGGAAAAATGAACCTGGTTGAAATTATTCTAAGGATGGAGGAGTTAAGAAGAATGATGAATGAGGTGAACTCAACTATAATATATTGCAAGCCCCTTCGTAGATGTCACAATGTACCCCCAGTACAAGAATAATATGATAACAATAAAATTAAATTAAAAATAAATAAATTAAAATTTCCTGCACAGGCTGGTTTCCAGTGGCTCACACCTATAATCCTAGCTATTTGGGAGGCTGAGATCAGAAGGATCACAATTCAAGGCTAGCCTGGACAAACAGTTCATGAGATTTCCCCACCTCCAAAATAATCACAGCAAAAATTGACTGGAGGTATGGCTCAGGCAGTAGAGTGCCTGCTTTGTTAAGAATGAATTCAAACCTCACTCCCACCCCTCCCAAAAAAAGTCCTGCACCAAAGAAGTGCCTTAGAGAGCAAAAGTTGTAATTGAAAATTTATATCTAGACCGTACATTTTAGTCCCTGAGTATTTTATTTTAAATTTTTATTCAGAAATAATTACACCACAAGTTTTCAATTAGTACAGTGAATTTCCATGTGCTCTTCACTAAACTCCCCAGACCCCCAAAAATCTTACACAGCATAATTGCCACTATGTTCAATCAGAATTCATTCTTAGATTTTAAAATGAGAAAACTGAATGCCAAAAAATGTGGATTTATAACTTCACTTTAAAAATCAGCATATCTAGTGAAACTGGACCACATTCCTGCTTGTGACTGTCACCTGGGGCTGGGTGGGGTGCCCCCTTTGGGCAGGGTGTGTGCAGGCCTATTTAGCACAGATGCCATCACTTTCTATTTGTGGCTGACACAGAGATTATTAGTTAACATTTATTTTCATACAACCCAACTATTTACAATCAGACCTCTATATCCACAAAGCCCTATCTCAAAACTACTCAAAATATCCAAATCCATAGATTCAACCAACTACAGATCAAAAATATTTGGACAAAATACATCTGGACGGAACTGTGAAGACTTTCTTGTCATTAGCCCCCAAATGATGCAGTGCAACAACTCTTTATGTAGGAAGTGCCTTGCATTAGGTATTATTGAGAGGTGATTTAATTTAATGAGAGGATTGCATGGGTTATATGCAAATATTTGGCCAATTTATGTAAGAGGCTTGAGCATCCTAAGATGTTGGTACCCATGGAGGGGGATACGATTTGAACCAATCCCCATGGATGAGATGGGGGTTGAGTTGGATGGATTGGGTTTTCTCACTGATACTTAGAGCAATGCCTGATGAATAGCAGCTGACTCAATTAATCAGTGATTACATCAAGCCAACTCATTTATGTTGCCCACCTGACCTCACAGGCATGCACATCTGAATCCCTTAGTACACAGCAGGTATGTTTCTCCATTGTGTTCACCCACCCAGTTTGACAAGGTTAGTGCTTGGGCTATTATCTCACATCCAGGAGGCGATTCTAGCCTCTGCTGTAATTTTTTGTGGGAAGAAAAACTCACTCTTTATTATTTTGCTATATAAAATAGTTCCACACCAACATAGGCAGGGTTGACAAAGTTACAGAGATTGACTCAGTTACAGAGCTAGTACTGAACTGGGGAGGGGCAGGTCCTAGGAGGGATGAGTGGAAGCATGGACAGTCAAGATGGTAAGCATTGTACTGCATAGATGAGATCACCACCCTTCTAAACTAATTCTGGACCCAGCCATCAGTTCTGTCCATTTTAAACACATGGTCATCTTTGTCTAGTGGCTTTGTTACCTTTCTTTACAACTGGACCCTGGTCAGAGCCACCTCAGTCCATCTGACAGGTTGCCCGGCTTGAGTCTCAGACCAAAAAGGCTAAGGTCTTGATACCTCACTTCTCAGAAAGTCTCTGGACTCTATGCAATGTGCTACACTCCTTCCATATGCTTTCCATTCTGGAGCTATGAGGAGACAAAGACTTGATAGCAGAGAAAAATGTCTTGTTATAGACTTTTGGCAGAGCAATGTAAATCCCTTTCCCTACTTTTAATAAATAAGGAAGGTTGCTCAAATGACTCTTACCTTACAGTATAAAGTATTTCATATTGACTTACTTTCTCCATTTAAAATACAGTGATGCCATACATTCTGTTTGAGGGCAGCTCCCCAGGAACCTGGAGGATGAAGCCAATTTTATGTACCATGAAATGGTTTAGACAATTAGAGAAGCATCTCGGTTCTAAAGAATTGGCATACTGCCAGGCACTGGTGGCTCATGCCTGAAATCCTAGCTGCACAGAAGGCAGAGATCAGGAGGACCACCATTTGAAGCCAGCCCAGGCAAACAGTTCACGAGACCCTTGACCCTCAGTCCTGATTTCCACCTCCCGAGTAGCTGTGATCACAGGTGTGAGCTACTGTGCCTGGCTTTCTTACATCATCTCTAGTGGGGGGGTGGGGAAGAATGAGCATAGGGCAAATGGACCTTTAGCCTCAATATCTGTGCTTCTAGCCTGGCACTGGTGGCTCACGCCTGTAATCCTAGCTACTCAGGAGGCAGAGATCGGGAGGATTATGGTTTGAAGCTAGGCTGGGTAAACCGTTCTTGAGACCCTATCTCAAAAGGAACCCTTCACAAAAACTGGCTGGTGGAGTAGCTCAAGTTGTAGGCCCTGAGTTCAAGCCTCAGTATCACACACACAAAAAAATGGTATACTTATGTATCTGTTAAAAAAGATTGTGGTACCGGACACCAGTGGCTTATACCTATAATCCTCACTACCTAGGAGGCTGAGATCAGAAGAATTATAGTTCAAAGCCAGGCAAGTAGTTTGTGAGACCCCCATCTCCAAAATAACCAGAACAAAATGGACTGGAGGGGTGGCTCAAGTGGTAGAGTGCCTGCTTTGCCAGTGGAAGCCCTGAATTCCCAATTCCACAAACACACACACCCACACCCACACAAAGGGGCTGGATGAGTGGCTCAAATGGTACAGCACCTGCCTAGTTAGCGTCAGGCCCTGAGTTCAAACCCCACTACTACCAAAAAAAAAAAAAGCTTTTGGCTACAAGTAATGAATATTCAACAATACTAGCTTTAAAACAGAGATTAATTTTTCTCATATAACTAGATGTCCTTGGATAGGTTGTTCTGGGTTCAGGTCAGTGGCTCAGCAATGCTATCCAGGATGCAGACCCAAGCAGGGTCTGGTAGTACACACCTGTAATCCTCGCACTTGGGAGCCTAAGGCAGGAGAATCTCAAGTTCAAGGCCAGGTGGTGCTACATAGTAGGGAAACCTTGGCTGGAAAACAAACAAACACAAAATCTGTCTTCCTTCTATTGTCCTCAGTCTGCCCACTTACTATGTCCTTAGGCTTGTCTCAGAGGTCCCCAAATACCTCACTTGTATCTCCATGCTGGGGCAATGCCATCTGGCCACCCCTATCTTGCAAGCAGAGGGGAATGGAATTACTGCTGTCATAGGGCAATGGCCACAATGGAAGTGTGCAGAATCACCCAGGGCATGGCCTCCACTGACAGCACTTGCTGGTCACCTTCTGAATAAAACAGAAGAGCCACAGGGAGGGAAGGAAAGAGTAACTGTGGGGTGCGATCGACAGCTGTTCACGTCTGCTCACCCACTCTTCCCAGTCCCCCAGCTGCTGGATGTGCTTTCTCATATGCCTGACACTGCACCGTGGACTTCTGCTCTGATGGGTGAAGAAAAGCATCCAATCCTGGGAAAGAGTCAAGTTCTTTGCAGCCAAGCCCCTGGCAGGGTAGTTGGGTCTGAGGAAATCACGCTGTGCTACCCTCAGTTAAAACATGGGCTATGCCAGTGCTTACGTGATAATTCAGGCTAGTCAATATCCTGAAACGTTGTCAGATGTGCCACTTAGGCAAGCAATCTGAAATCTCAGGAATGGGCTTTATTTTGCCGACATGAAAACGTGTTTTATATCATCCCTTGCTTAAAAAATGTTTAGAACATCTTTCCCAGAAAAGCAGTCTCTCCTTGCTCCCCACTTGCCTACATATTACTGAAAGTGTACCATCTCCGTGGCCACGACTTAGTTAGATTCTCAATTTTTGGCAATTTTCCTTGATATTAAATCAACCACCTATGATTTTCTGTAACAAAAGTCAATGTGTGGGTTCTTTGATTTATTCTGCAATACCCGTCCCTGCTGAATATAGGGTTCTGTCACTAAAAACCAATGACCTCCTTCCATTTTCCACAGTGCCTCTTACCGTCAGTGTTAGCAAGCCACAAATCTCTTTCCGAAGCATGACGTTTACCACAAATAAAACAAGTCGATTTCACACACATCTCCCTTCATTTATGTCTCTCGCCTACACTGAGAAATTTCTCTCAATACAAAGTGAGATATCTTACCAGTCTCTCAACAATAACTGTTCTTCCAGTCTTTATGCTACCGATACTACATAATCCAACCTGGCCTGGTTATTTGAAATAAGGAATTCTGCCAATTGCTCTTGGTCATCATAATTAAAGTTCCTACTGCTGCTTTTGTACCACTAGTATGTTCTATAAGGTTTGAAGTTTTGAATAAAGCCTTGGATATTTGTCCTCTTCTTCAACTCTAGCAATTTTGTCCTAGAAAGCATTCCTTTACCACGTTTCTTGGAGGTTTCTATTGGCTTATAGCAAAACACTGTGTTCTGCGAAAATTGCACCATGATTCAATGGCTGCATGCTGTGATTCAGACGTTTTCAGAACTGACAATGATCAAAGACAACAGGCAAATCTTCTTATTCACTCTTAAATTCCAACAGCCTCTATGGAGTCAGCAGTTACCAATGCCTTTGTCTTAGGCCCTGAGACTTACATTTTGCTGTGACAGCCAAGTCTCTGTGGCTGTGATGGTCACTTTTGATCCACTGATTCATTTTTGAAAATTGAGCATATAACAGTGTATACTCAATATAACGTAAGAACATAAGAAGGCTAGCTTACACATAGAAATAGAAAGCAAATTGTGTGTACACATGTCACTCTTCCTGATCTGTGTCCTTGTCATACATGCACACTTGTGTTTTTCAGATGAGATCTCACAATATAACCCAGGCAGGTCTCAAATTCATGATTTTTCTGTGCCAGTCTCCTGAGTACTAGAATTACAGCCATGCTCCACCATGCCTGGCTGTTGTGCACATTTTTAAGAAAATTTATTTATTGAAATATAGAAGATTTCTGTAAATGTACTAAATAGTTTTAAGCTTCAAACTTTGCAAAGTGTATGTGAGTAAAGTCGTTCTACTTTTTCTCTAAAGCCTTCCCACTGCTGATCACCCCAAGAGTCCCAGTGGTTCCTGAGCACTTGGGGAATTTAAAGACTACTTGGGCTAAAGTTGTTCCAGTCACAGAATGAAGAACTTGAACTACAAAAACAAGATAATTTCTGAATTGAAAATTCTGCATTTGTTAAATTTCACTTAAAAAAAAAAACACTAATCCTATAGCAAATAACAAAGGATGTTATTAAATAATTTGGCTTTAGAGTTTATCCCTGCTAACTTCTCATGTGTGTGTTTATGTGTGTGTGTGTGTATGTGTGTATGTGGTCTTTTGAAGCAGGGTTTCACTATGTATCCCAGGCTGGATTAGAACTCTCCATCCTCCTGCCTCAGTGCTCAGATCCAGGTATCCACCACCACACATGGCTTACTTCTCATATTTTTAATTACTCTTTATCCAAAGACACAATCCCAAAGGTCTCACTGCATATAATTCCTGAAAATTCAAAAAGGTGTCAAAAATACTTTTCCAAATTCTGTCAAAGTTTATATTGTATTAGTTAGACTTGACTAGAGCTCATCACAAATGATCTAGGCTAGAAAACAAAAAGAAGACCAATAAGAGGTGGCAACGATGTCGTGTTTGTGTGTTTGTAGAGAGAAGTGATGTGAAGGTCAGCCACACTGCAGCTCCCTAGCAATGACAAGGAACTTCTAGAAAATGTCAGATATTCAGTAAAGTCATCAATAACAACCTGTGTCGGACTCGGAAGAAGACAGTCTGCACTGAGAAGGAAGGAGGAGGGTCTTTAAAACACTTTCCAACCCAAGATGCTATTACAGATACAACACAAACAAGGCCTTTATTGTACAGCTGGACTCTAGAAGTTTCCATAAATTACAGAATTATCACACTAGAATTGATTATAATCAAACCAGAAAAGCACTATCATTTCTACCTAATGGGTCATAAAATAGTATTGATCCAAAAGTATTAACGTGTGCGTTGCAATAAAATCCTAACCGGATTTAGCACTGCAACGTTGTTAGTTCTGTAAAACTTGCCCCAAGGGCTGTGGCCCCTGAGCAATCTCTAGAAATGAACAAATTTCCTGAATTATAAATCCAGCAATAAAATATAAGAGAGCAATGGGGGCTTTTTTTCCTCTACGAATTATGTCTATTTTATTAAAGGAAGGCTGAAATCATCTAAGTAATAAAAAAAAACTAGAGAAATTACAAAAGAAATTAGCACCTGAGGTATTCCATCTCCAAAATAACCAGAGCAAAATGGACTGGAGGTGTGGCTCCTGGCCTGTAATCCTAGCTACTCAGGAGGCAGAGATCAGGAGGATTGTGGTTCAAGGGCAGTCCAGGAAAATAGTTTGAGAGGCCCCATCTCCAAAATAACCAGAGCAAAATGAGCTGGAGGTGTGACTCAAGTGGTAAAGTACCTGCTCTGCAGACATGAAGCCCTGAGTTTAAACCCCAGCCTCATCAGGCACTGGTGACTCACACCTGTAATCCTAGGTATTCAGGAGGAAGAGATCAGGAGGGTCCAGGTTCCAAGCCAGTCTGGGACCCTATCTGGAAAATACCAACACCAAATAGGGCTGGTGAACGGCTCAAGTGGTAGAGAGCCTGCCTAGTGAGTTCAAACTCCAATGCCACCAAAAAAAAAAAAAAAACCTAAGTGTAAGACAAGCAAATTTATTCACTTGTAATTTAAGGTAAGTGTTTTCAAGTTTGATCTCTAAAAGGTTAAAGTTTTGCCATTCCCAGGCAGATTGAAAACATCTATCTATTGGGTGTTAAACTGAGAGCAAAAGTGGCTACTTAGAACTTTTTAAAAATACATGAAAATAAGCATGTACTCAAGCTTATAGTAATTTCAAAAGGCCCAGAGGTCTAATGGAAAATTTTTTTTTTTTTTTGGCAGTACTGGAGTTTGAACTCAGGGTCTCAGGCTTGCTAGGCAAGTGTTTCTTAAACTTCTTGAACCACACTCCCAGCCCTTTTTGCTTTAGTAATTTTTCAGATATGGTCCCTGTTTCTCCCCTCCCAACCACCAGACCGAAATCCTCCTATCAATGACCTCTTTGTAGCTGGGATTACAGATGCATGCCACCATGCCTGATCTATTTGTTGAGATGGGGTCTTACTAACTCCCACACATCCTGGGCTGGCCTTGAACTACCATCCTCCTGATCTGCACCTTCCAAGTAGCTAGGATTACAGGCATAATCCCACTAAACCTGGCTCAATTATCTTTTTTCAAAGAAAGTTTCTGATTATACTTTCTTCTCATTTTGTTCCCTTTTGATTAGTAATCAAATAAATTTGATACTAGGAAGATCAAACCCCTTATGTTTTATGCTACTTGATTGCTTGTAGACTGTGCTATAATCTGGGATTTTTCTGAAGATTTGGTGTCATGGATTACTACAACAACCACAAACTCTGAATTCTGAAGACAAAATGTGAGCCTCAGTTTTCTCATCTGAAAAAAAAGGATATACTGATATGTCAAAAGATACACAATAATACTGCAAATGGGTGAGAACATTCCTGAGAACAGTCTTTCTCAGGAATGAGAAAAGGGGACAACAAAAGCCCTGTAGGAAGACTTGAGCAAAACTCTATCCACATACAGTTTTGAGCAGAGACATTACAGCAAATGGTAAATAGCCAATAGGAAGTTCTAGTCCTATTTGATTGCATTAGTGTGTTTTAGAGAAAGCATCCATCACACCTTTTGAAAACTTCAAGAAAAATGTTTATTGATGGCAGAAGAATTATTATAAGCAATAAATGGTGAAGAAAGGTAATATATTAAATAAAAGTCTTACGAGTTCGTTTTAAGTTTTAAGGACTACATGGAGGACACACTGAAATGTCTCATTTAAACTAAACAGTGCGGCAAGGTTACTGAGCATACGCTTGACTGAAGGAAAATGGCATTATTTTGTGACCAGGAGCCATCTCTGAGCGTTTAACCAAGAGCTGAAGTGTAGGTAACGTGGAGGAAAGATCTATGTTAGCCTTAGACAGTCATGTCCTCCTGAGTGTCACGGTCCCCCTCATTCCTGGGCCAGATCTTGCAACTGTACCCTGGTGGCCTGCCGGCCCTTGACCTCCACACTGCTGAAGAGCAGCTACCCGTGGTTTTGGGTTCCATTGTTTCGGGGACTCCAATGCGTGGTGTTAAATATGTATGGCACAATGCAGTAAGCCACCCTAATTGTTTCACTCAAAATCACCTTGCTTTTCAGTGGGGCTTTGATAGAAGACAAATCCCAATGACTGACATCATGGGGTCTGAGTTTGTCTCTCACCCTCCCCACAAAACACTAAGACTTATCTCCCTACAGGCCTGGAGTCATCGATTTCAGGAACTCTCTCCCGGGAGAACCATCCAGAATATTCCAGGGTCTTCTGTAAGACTGCTCCTGCACACTGCCAAAATGCTCATACTCTAACTCCAAGAAGGACTCACACATGCTCTTTTCAAGGAAGCTTGTCAGCCTCCGTGCAGGCAGTTGACAAGACAGTCCAGCTAAGTGTGAGGTACCCTATTCCTGCAGGCAAAGGAATTCTGAGATTCCGTTAATGATCAACAAGGTAAAAAGCAGAAAAGCAGAAGAATTCATGTCATTTGGAATAATTCAAGAAGGGAGCACAAATAATCCAAACCCTCCCTAACAGAAAACAATTTTTTCCTATTTATTTATTTGGTACTGGGGATTGAACCCAGGGCCTCCAGCTTGCTAGGCAAACGCTATACCACTTGAGGTGCTCCTCCAGCCCCATGACAAAATCTTGTAAGTCTGTTCCATCATGATTTGGACACTAGTGTTGCCATATGTAGAATAACACATACATTTCCTGATTCTAAGCTACACCATGCGGTCAAGAGAAATAAATAGCCCGGCGCCAGTGGCTCACACCTGTAATCCTAGCTACTTAGGAGGCAGAGATCAGGAGGATCGCAGTTTCAAGCCAGTCTGGGAAAATAGTGTGTGAGACCCTATCTTGAAAAAAACCCATCATAAAAAAGTGCTGGTGGAGTGGCTCAGTGTAGGCCCTGAGTTCAAGCTCAGTACCACAAAAAAAAAAAAAAAAAAAAAAGAGAGAAACAATAAATTTCCAGAGAAAGGCAAATAAGAAGTTAACAATATGTAAATTTTGCTAATAAGCAATTTGAACACCATCAGAAAGCTTTCAAAATCCAACCTAGGAGGGAGAGGAAAAGAATGAGCACAATACATGTGGTCACCTCCCAAGCCTAATCCATTTTCATGTTTTAAAAAATGTTTATTTTTTTTTCATTTTTTTTCCTTTTTCTTTTATTATTCATATGTGCATACAAGGCTTGGTTCATTTCTCCCCCCTAAAAATGTTTATTTTGAAATAATTAAACATTGATATTGATATTGGCTCACTTAAGTGAGCCAATCCAGGATTCATGTTGCATTCTCTCATTGTATCTATTTGTCTCCTTTAATCTTGACAGTTCTGTAGCCTTTCTTTGTATCTTTTCACCTTGATTTTTTTTTTTTTTTGGCAGCACTGGGGTTTGAACTCAGGGCCTCATGCTTGCTAGACAGGTGCTCTACCACCTGAGCCACTCCTCCAGCCCTGACCCTGACATTTTTAAAGAGTGTTAGCTAATTTTTTCTAGAAGGAGTTTTCATATTTCTCTTTGGTTTTGTTTTTTTGTCTTGTTTTGTTTTGTTTTTAAGACAGCGTCTCTCTCTATGCAGCCCAAGCTGGCTTTAAACTCCAGATCCTCTTGCCTCTGCCTCCCAAATGCCAGGATTATAGGTGCGCACTACCACACCCAGCTATAAACTCTTGATTTTGGTTTGTCTAATGTTTCTTCTTTACTAAATACAGGCTATATTTTTGGCCAAGAATACCGTCAAAGCTATGCTGAGTCTTTCCAGTGAGTCTTCTCAAAAGGAACATGGGGTCGATACCTTCATTTCTGATGATCTCTTTGGTTTCTTGGGTCAGGTCAGATCTACCAAATTTCCCCATGATGATAATCCCTGAGTGTAACTATTAAGTACCTCATGGAAAGGACTGAGTCTCTGCAAATACTCTATATCTCATCAAGTTTCATGCAATTTAAGCATCCATTAAAGATTCTTGCCTAGTGAAAGTATTTACTGGCGTGCTGTCAAAGGATTGTCTATTTCCTCATTGTTTCTACGTTTATTCATTGAAATTTTACTGTATGGAAGAACTGTCCACTTTCCCCCTTTTATTATTTGATTATTTATACCAATATGGAGTCATGACTATTTTATCTTACGGGTTGCAATCCATGACCTAATTTTTTTTTTCTCAATTGTCTCTGATTTGGACATTGGGAACTCCTTCCAGTTGGCTTCTGTGTCATTTGCTTTGTTTTGTTTATTTTGTTTTTTTGTTTCATTTTGTTGAGACAGGGTCTTGCTATGGAGTTCTGGTTGGAGATCCTCCTGCCTCTGCCTCCTGAGTGCTGGGATTATAGGTGTAAACCACCACACCCACTTCTATGTCTTTTTGACATGACTCCACACCACCTCTAAGCCCTTCCTTACTTTCTGGCACTCAAGATGTTTCAAACTCATCTTATACTTTTCCCCAGCCCTAGTGTTAGCCACATCTCTAAATACCCATTTTCTGTTTATACAAAATAGTGGAACGTTAAATAGGACACATCTAACTCTGAAGTCAGTATTGGAACTTTTCTTGTATTTTGAATCTCTCTCTGATACTAATACTTGGAGATAGTTGCCAGAAAATAAGTTATTTGAAAAAAATTTAAGGTCTTACAAAACCATTTTTAAACTTTGGCTGAAGCAAATAGGGCTGTAATTTCTCCAGCTAACTTCTGGGCTCCTTGTTATTACAATCTCCACATACATCAAGAAATAAAGTTTCCTTAGAGACCTGAGGACTCCATTCACCATTTCAACAAAATATTGAGTTATGTGATTTTTGCTCGAGAGTAACAAAAGCCCTCTCTTTAAGGGATCATTTTCAACATTTAGAGAGTTCCAAAGGGCTAGCTAGATCTGCAGTCTGCATATTTGGGGGATAAAATATTTCAGACCCACTAAAGAAAACTGAGGAGCCAACATAACTCATTACTTTAGGTTACAGCATTGGACTTTGCAGAGAAATATGACTTGGATTCCAGTTTAATGTGGCAAAGATTGCTAGCTCTTTCCAATGTCCATTCTCCTTTCTTAATTAGTAGAGCCCTAATATTTTAGTTGGGCACGTAGCCACCCCGAGTGAAATTATATGTTCCAAGCTCCTTTAAAGCTATGTATATATACAATATATGTATATTGTGACAGTATAATCAAGTTCTAACCAATGGGGCTATGAGGAAAAGTGACATTTATAACTCTCCAGTTTCAGTCTTAAAGAACTGAGTCTACTTCTGCTTTAGCCTCTTCCTCGTGATTGAGACATGGGTATTCCAGCAAGAGCCAGATAAGCAATGCTGGGCAAAGACACAATAGTCACATGCTAAAATAGGTCACATGTTAAAAGCAACGGGACAGAAGGGACCTGACCCTTGATATCTTGGAGCTTCAGAATTAGGTAAGGTGAGCCAACATTACGCTAAAACATAAGAGAGAAATTAACTTTAGTTTTTCTTATGTCACTGTATTTGGGGATCTTTGTTATAGCAGTTAAACCCATATCTAATTAATATAGACTCAATATCTGGAAATAAAACTGCTGTAGCAAAAGATATACATGAGAGTTGAGTGTGGTGGTTCATGCCTATAATCTTCTGTTGAGGCAGAAGATTGAGAGCTCGAGGCCAACCTGGACTACCTAGTGAGACCTTGCCTCAAAATAAATGATACATGTGATATTTGTGCAGCAATTGGTCAGAGAGCAGCAAATACTCAGTAACCGAGGGTGGAAAGCTGGCAGCACTTGTTATGCCATGGCAAAAATTTGGTTAAACTCTTACCCACCACACATTAGAGTAAGCCGTAAGCTGCCATGGCCTATAACTCAGAATCCTTGAGTGTTGGAAAAGCTCAGAATCCTTGTGTGCTGGCTGCTTTTGCCACTTAAAGCAAAATCTTACAAAAGAAATAGTTGCCCTAACAGAGATCTGAGAATTCAGTGTGGTTAAAAGAGGTTTTCTCTGTCTTGCCTGAAATCTAAATTGAGTGAAAGTATAGCCATTTGGATGCTCAGAGCCAACTCTCCTGTGCCAAACACTGAAACAATAATAAAAAGTAGCAACAGCAATAAAGAGAAAGGATTGACAAATGACTCTACATGAAATTAAGAAGCTTCTGCACAACCAAAGAAATGGTCACCAAATTGAAGAGACCACCCACAGAAAAAGAGAAAATCTTTATCAGCTATACATCTGACAGGGGACTGATAACCAGAATATACAAGGAGCTCAAAAAATTAACTCTCCAAGAATCAACAGCCCACTGAAGAAATGGGCAAATGCACTGAAACCAAGGCATTTTCAAAGAAAGAAGTTTAAATGGCTAAAAAATACATGAAGAAATGCTTACTATCCCTGGCCATAAAGGAAATGAAAATCAAAACCACTTTAAGATTCCACCTCACTCCTGTTAGAATAGCTATCATCAAGAATACAAACAACAACAAATGTTGGCAAGGATGTGGGGGAAAAGGAATTCTCATACATTGCTGAGGGAATGTAAATGAGTCCCTCAAAAAACTAAAAATTGAACTGCCATATTATCCAGCAATCCCACTCCTAGGGATAAACCTGAAGGAATGCGACTCAGGTTACAACAATGACAACTGCACACCCATGTTTATTGCAGCACTATTCACAACAGCTATGCTATGGAAACAGCCAAGATGCCCCACTACTGATGAATAGATCAAGAAAATGTGGTACTTATATAAAATGGAATTTTATTCAGCCATAAAGAAGAAAGAAAATTTGTTGTTTGCAAGTAAATTGGTGGATGGAGAACATCATCTTAAGTGACGTTAGCCAGGTTCAAAAAGCCAAAAGCAGCATGTTTTCTCTCATATGTGGAATATAGCCCTAATACAAATACAGAAGTATTATGAAAAACAGTTCATGCTAAGGGGAGGTCATTAACAAGAAAGGGAGGGGAAAAGAAGGAAGTTAAGAAGGTGAGTATGATTGATGTACTTTCTATACAAGAATGAACATAGAATTTTTAAACCTGTTGAAATCACCATAAGCAGGGGACAAAGGTAGAAAGGAGAAAAATAGAGGGGATGAACCAATTTGGATTATAATACATATGTACATGGAAATGTCACAATGAAACTCCCTGTATAGCTATCTTAAACAAAAATGTCTTTTTTCAAAAACTGAGAACAGGAAGGTAAAGCAGGTCCTGTGTTGGGGTTGGCACCAATGGGAGGGGGAGGATATAAGGAAAGGGTGGAGGAGGTGAATGTGGTAGAAATATTATGTACTCATGTGTGAAAATGGAAAAGCGACACCTGTTGAAACTATTCCAGGAATGGGGAGAAGGGGGGTTAAGGAGAATGATGGAGGGGGTGAATTCCACTATGGTGTATTGTAAGAACTTTTGTAAATGTCACAATGCACCCCCAGTACAGCAATATTGATGCCATCCAGTTTAGGTCAGTCTCCTAGGAAGGAGAGAGGGTGAAGAAGGGAAATCAATGATCTAGAGATACAAATAAAATTCCCCACATCCCCAAACCTACACCAGCAGGAAAATGGCTGCAAAGCCATACAGACACCAAGAAGAGTTTCTTCTCCCATGTCCACGTCAGACAAGCCATGGAGGACAGTAGTCAGAATTCCTCCCAGAAAACAGCAAGATGCTGCCCTGTGGGCCTGGCAAGGAATGTAACCCACTCCCAGGGAAGGGCCCTTGCAGTTCCTGCTCATCTGGACCAACAACTGACTCCTCCCTTTTCTGAAGGGGAGTTTTAAGTGTGGTTATTATGCTGGACAAAAGAGATAAGTCACCTTTCAGTTCGCAGGTTGCTAGGTCACAGGGAACCATATCCAGGCACGAGATGATTACACATCACCCAGCGATCCTGGACTTTCCTCGAGATTTGCGATTAGGTAGAACTTGCACATTATCTCCCTTTTGATAGAAAGCAAAATAAATATGCTTCATTTGTGAGATAAAGCATGTGCACTGGTATTTAGGTGGTTAAAGGAGCAGACTGTGGCAGAGGTAGTTAAATGTCCTCCGATATCTGTTTTCCCCATCTTCCTTTAGAAATAAGAGTCCCCAAATTATAGCTGAGCACGTGACCATCGGTCTCTTTTGGAGCCGGCCTTGGCTATTTGACTAAGTTCTCGCCAATAGTGTATGAGCAGAGTGATGTTCAAATTCAGTCTTATGTCCTTGAAGAAAAGACAATGATCTCTGCTTCCTTCTTTTTGTCCTTCCTGCAGGCTCTGATGGGGACATTGTTCAGTAATGAGAGCACCCATCTTGGACTGTGGATAGAAAGCACACATGAAAATGGCAGAGACAGGTTGAACATTGTCCCAACATTGTGACACCACTCCAGAATCTGTGACTGCTTATTCTCGGATGGTATTCAAAAAGAAAAGAAAAGGCCTCTGTTATTTTGCATGTATGTTACAGAGACCAAACTTCTACGTTAACTGACACTACACATGAGTATAGCTAAAGAGAGTGGGAAGGTGCAGTTACCTTGGGGACAGGCAGGCTCAGAAAGCACTGTGCCTTCTCTCAGGCTCACACCCAGAACAAGCTCTACGTTCAGAGCCCTCTTGGACAGTACTGCAAATGTCACTGCCACGAGAACTCTAGGCATTTCCTCATCATGACTGCATATGACAAGTGCCTATCTGATATGCAGTCCAGGTATTTACTATTCTCTACTCTGCTCTCTGGTCCAAACTCAAAGAATGGACTGAGAGATACTTAAAGTACTGCAGAAGTGAGACTCTAGTGACAGTCTTGAAAGATTGGGTGTCTAGTAAGCCAGACACACCAGAGCACTTACATAAGCATTTACTGCTAGCACACAGGTTCCTCATTGGCTGATTACTACGGGGGTTACATGCTTTCCCAGATGTTGACTACTTCCTATTGGGTTCTTTTTAAATATGCCTCTTTGGGATTGGTCAAATTTCAGAAATGGGATCTGCCTCTTACTGTGACGGAAGGTCTCCCTGTGATATGTGCCTTCTGGCACATACAGTATTTTTTTGGTTTTGTTTTCTTTTTAACTTACGTGATTTTCCCTCCCAGTGTAAGTTCTCATATCACCAACATCCGCAAACTGACACCCAAAGAAGTGGCTAGGGTTGAAGGCTTTGCCTTGAAAATGGACCACCACTGACTTTATTTCTAACAAAGAGTTACTCGGGCAAGCAGGAAATTCTCCCTTTTCTTGAGGAAGAAAAGATTGGTAGCACAAGAAGAACACAGAAGTGGGGGAAAAAAATATACTCGGAAATGAAAAATAATATTTGATGACATTAAAGAAAATAGTGTGATCTACAGCCATACCACCCAGAAGGCTCCCAATCTCGTCTGATCTTGAAAGCTGAGCAGGGTTGGGCCTGGTTAATACTTGGATGGTAGAAAACAGTGTGAAGTCGAGGGCAAGAAAAGAGTTTCTAAACTGCCTGGAGACCAGGGGAAAGAGGAAAGGGAGAAAAAGGCAACCAGGACTGTTTACTAAGAGAGATGGTTGTGGTGGAAGCCCATTCAGAATTGATCCAGGGCTGGGGACATGGCTCAAGTAGTAGAGCCCCTGCCAGCAAACACAAGACCCTGAGTTCAAACCCAGTACCTCCAGAGAGCTGAAGCAAACATGTAATTGAAAACAGATTTAGTTAAGATGAAAGTTCAAGTTTAAAAAGTAAGCTCATAAAGCCAGTGCCAAGCAGGCCTGGTGTTTATGTATGGAGATGGAATCGCTTCTAGGAGACTTCACAGAACTTGTGCCTGTTTCCCAAGCAACATTCAGAGCTCTAATGTCCACAAGAGACACTAGACAACGAGCAAGTGTTTTACCGTTTGATGGCTCTACCAAGTGGGAAATTCCTGTCTGCTTTATATACAGTGAAGCTTTCTTTTGAAATGCAACTGTGGAAATGAAATTAAGGTGAAGAAACAGCTATTAAAGTCTTGCATAGAAACATTAAGTTCTACTTGTCTGGGGAGTTTGCTAAAATAATGCGATTTTTATTTATCTTAACTACCTAAGAACAAGATAATTGACACACAAACAGAACTACAACTAGATATTCCTGGTATGCATGAGTATCCCTTTCTCTTCGTTACCTTGACAAATCTTGCCTGCTTGACAGAATCCATGACTCATTTTAAAGGATTCCCTTATTACCAATTTCCTAAGTGTGCTGTGGTTACATGAAAAGAAAAAATGAAAAAGAAAGATTATTCAAAGTTTTAACTAAACTTTAAGGATGTAAATTGGAATGGGCTATGCAAATGTTGTATACCGACTTCTGAAAATATTCTCTTCCCAATATACGCTTCTCAATTATGTGATTCAGGATCGTTTGCTTTATGTAAAGTGACTGGGAAATTAGCACGGCAAACGTAAGTAATATGATGTGAGTCCTCAAACTATCACCACAGTTGAGTCAGAAAGTCTAATTCTTGGTTTTGTTTTATGGTTTTTTGTTTTGTTTTGTTTTGTTTTTCACTGCTGGGGCTTGAACTCAGTCCTATATCTTGAGCCATTCCACCAGCCCTTTTTTTGTGAAGGATTTTTTCCAAGACAGGGTCTCATGAGCTATTTGACCTGGCTGGCTTCAAACCATGACTCTCCCCATCTCTTCCCCCAGAGTAGCTAGGATTACAGGCAGGAGCCATTGGCACATACAGAGAAATTAATTCTCTAATACCACTTCCTTGCACAACTCTCACGAGAGTCATGTTAACCTCCCTGTTTTGTCACCCTTAAAATGAGAATAAAAGTATGTTTTCTGTCTACATGGGAAGCAGAACTGAAAGAGAAGGTGTGAAACTGTACCATAAAATACCAAGCACTGGTGAACTCCAGGCCTTAAGTGTGGGTAAAGCAGCCGCCAGAGGCTCTTTCCTTACCCAGCCCCATTCTAAAAATACCAACCTCCCTTCTTGCCTTCTAAGTTCTCACACTCCCCCTGCCCTCAATCTCGCTGTGAAAAATAGGAATATTATCTACCAGATGCAATTGGTGTAAGAACAACCTGGAAAACTCCTGGTACAATGCTTAGTACTGCCAACTCAAGAAACCCAAATGGAGATGAGCAACATCAATCAGAGACCATCTAAGCCACTGCTCATTTTTGAGGATGAGGAGCCCGGAGTCCAAGGAAGTGAGGACATTGTGTGGCAGATTTAGATTTAGATTCAGTCCCTGGACTCTGGACTCACAGGGCTCCTTCCACTGTCGACTGCAAAACAAACAATGAGGAAGGGAATCCTGAAGGTGTGTTTCCCAGTGGAGACTTTCACTCAAACCAATATGAACATGAATTAAGGTGGGGAGGTGGGAATGACAAATGACAAAATAAGCTCCTTTTCCCATGTGTACAATGAATTATTGTAGCCCTCCTCTCACATGATCTTCTAATTAAGGCTACCAAAAATACATTGGGTAAAATACAAGTGGGTACATCACATAATGGAAGGTTATCCAGCCATCAAAAGCCAAGTGAACCAAAAAGCGCGAGCACAGAAAGGAGTGCCCAATATGTTTAAGGATGAAAGAAAACTGTTGCCTGGCATGTCCACTGTGGTCTGGTTTTTGTTTTATGTGTACATAAAGATGATGATAAGTCTGAGGGATGACGTCCAGCCCTTTGGCAGTGGTCATCCTTCCTCATTCCAAAGACCTTCCTCTTCTGTTTGATTCGTGTGTTGTTTAAATTCTCAGATTTTAATCATTAGAGGAAAAAATGCAGTAAGACATTTTTTGGTTTTGTGATGCTGGGGATCAAACTCAGGGCCTCATTCATGCTAGGCAAGTGTTCCCTCACTAGAGCCATGTCACCAACCCCCCAATAAAGCATTTTAAGTAAAAAGAAATGCTATTGAAATAATTCAACATTAATTGCATAAGGTACCATTATTGCAATATGCATGAAGTCAGGGACAGTGCAATAAAGTCTATGAGAGATTGACAGTGGTCTATGGACTCAAAGAGCCATAGAAATGCTTAGCTCCTTCCTTTCATGAAGATGATTGCTGTCTCAGAGTGTCTCCTTTATATGAGTATAAAGGGAAGGGAGGGAGGGGAGAGAAAGAGAAGAAGGGAGAGAAAGAAGGAAGAAAGGGAGGGAGGGAAGGAAGGAAAAGGAAAGAGAGAAAGAAGGAGGAAGGAAGGAAGGATGAAAGAATGAAGGAAAGAAATAAGAGGGGGACACTGTTAACAGATGTTTTGCTCACATCTGTCTTAACAAAAAGAGCATAGCAGACCACCTAGGAAGCAGATATGAAAACTCTCCTGGAGCCCATACCTAAAAGCAAACGTGAGTTCTGTGTGACAGCACGGGCACAACACCCCTGCAGTGTTTTTGTGCACTGTTCCTCAGTATCTCATGCCGAGGGTCTTAACCTAGCCTAGGAATCAGCTGAACCACACTGAGGAGTGTGCTAAACACACGTGTACGAGTTTTGCAGGAAGATTTGCAAAGGACTTCATACAGACTGAGACCCACAAATATTAAGAAGCACACCATTCATGCAGGATCTGAGACCTGTTTCCTGTTGCTATCACACATGCTGTAAGGAGTTACTTGCATTTACAGATTTCATTTCCAATGGTGACAGCAATAAAGATCATCCCTATTTTTCCTAGAGAATGTGGGCTCTGTGACAAAGAAACTGAATGTCACGAAAATCACACTGTCTGTTTCCATGCCCAGGCCTTAAGAGATGGGCAGCTTCCATTCCCTACCCTTGGTTGTAATGGTCCTAAGAAGCCAGCTATTGTGTGGTAAGGAAGCCAAGGCTCCCCCCAGAGAAGCAAGCTCCCAGGTGACACTGAGCCCCAGCCTGTCAGCCATGTGGAACAGATACTCCACACCCCATCCACTGTCCCCACTGATGCTTAGTGAAGCAGAGATGCACCATCATCTCCAGTGAGCAGACTAACGGGAAGATGTCCACATCCTGATCCCAAGCACTTAGGAAGTATGCTACAATACATGGAAAGGAGAAATAAGTAATCAGCTAGCAAATGGCAAAGATTATCCTGGGTTATTCAGGTGGCCCAATGCACCTTAAAAGTAGAAAGAGAGGCAGTGGAGTGGTTAGAAGGATTGGCTGAGAGAATGACTCACAGCCCTTGCTGGCTTTAACGGTGAAGAAAGGAGTCATGAGGCAAGGAATGCAGCCCAAAGCTAGGAAAAGCAAGGAACGGAGTCTCCCTGGAGCTTCCAGAAAAGTGCACAGCCCTGCTGTTGCCTTGATTTTAGCTCCGTGACCACAAACTATAAGATAATAATGCGTGTGTTATAAACTCCTACATTTCTGGTACTTTGTTATAGTCACAACTATAACAAATACAGAACCCTTTCCAAATTGGAGATTTATAAGCAAAATAAGTAGTTGTTGTTTTAAACCACTATGTTTTGGCCTAGTCTGTTCCTCAGGGGTGGATAACTGGAACAAGAGAATTAAGGCACAAGGTAATTAAAGAATCTCTCAAAGTGACCCCAAAAGTTCTATTAAGTGACCCTGGTTTATACTTTCACTGTGAAAGTCCGTTGCCTCCACCAGTTCATTCCTCCTTAGAACTTCCTGGACATGACTTCTCCCTCTCCACTATGAATCTCCCCACCAGAGATCCAGGGATTTCCTGTGACAAACCCAGTGTGGCCTGCTCTCTGCCATTCTCAGTGCTGACACTGACCACTTCTCTCTCTTCTCCAACAAGTTCTTACATACACCATTCCACCGAGGTCAGCACAGTTACATCCAAACATATTACTCTTAAAAATAATGATAGTCAACTCTTAAACAGTTAATAGTACACAAGAGAAAAGGAACAGCTTTTGAGTAGGCTACGGAACACTTTTACGAGATTGCCCAGGCCTCCTGCCTTAACCTATTTGAAGATGCTTTATAGATTTAATTTTCTATGTTCAAGTATCTTTTTTGCAATAGAGAGAGAAATGCCCTTTTAAATTAGTAGTAGTGAAACTAGTTTCCTGGAGATAATTATATTTTGCAATTAAGTCCTACAATAAAGCTATTTTAATCAGCTTAAATAACCTCTCATTGGTCATTATACTACCTGGTAAGAGTCTGGTCTTTCACACAGGATGAGACTACCTCAGTGTTTCAGAAAGAACCTTCACAGTACATCTTTTCTAGGGCTGGGGGTGTGGTTCATGTGAGACAGCATTTGGCTAACAGGTTCAAGATCCTGAGTTCAAGCCCAGAACGACAAAAAGAAAAATAAAGGGGAAAAAAAGGACATAGGATTGTCTTCTCCCAAAAATGTCCCAAGTAAAGTGACAACTGGAAAATAAGAGCATTTTCCTTTGTTCCTCTTCATTTACTGAAGACCATCTGTTGATATTTTCAAAGACTGTATGAGTTAAAGAAAGCAGGACGTAAAGTCAGTGTCTTCTGAGTAAAACCAGCAAGAGCAGATTCAGATCCCTGGAAAAAAAGAATAAGGAAGCAGAAGATAGCCAGAAATCCAGTCAGAAAGTAAAGAGGGACGCTACATTGTGTTATCTTTTAAAGCTAAGTTAACATTTCTTGTAATTAAATATTTAACAGAGTTCTATCTTGTTGCAGTGTGAAAAATGCTTGTAATCCAGCACCTGGGAGGCTGAGACAGAAGGATCAAAAATTCAAGGCCAGCTGGGCTACACAGTGAGACACCTTAACAAACAAAAACAAAGGAAGGGGAGGAAAGGAGAAAGGGAGGAGAAAAGGAAGGAAGGGAGGGAGGGAAGAAGAGAAGGAGGGAGGGAGGAATGAAGGAGAGAAGGAGGGAGGGAGGGAGGGAGTAGGGAGGAAGGGAGGGAGAGCTTACATTTCTGACCTCCAATTTCTATGAAACAATTAAAAAATAATGATCCTTTCTTCTAATAGTTCTCATAATTTTTAGGTTAAAATTCTCCATTTTACAATTAATTCCCACTCTGCAGACCAGAGACCATCATTTTGATGGTGGCAGTGAAGCCCATTGACCTTAAATATGGTCCTAGATTTTTTGCTCCATAGATCACTCCTGGAAGTTATTATCAGTCAGTCAAAATTTGCATATGAAATAAAACTTATTGACCACTTTGGATGAACACTGAGCATTATACTCTCACTCTTTTACCTTTGTCCATGGAGCAGTTTATATCTCATAAAAAAATAAAGCTTTGCTTCTAGAAAGTGTTCGCTAAATATTTGGGACTGGAACTTAATTAAATGGAGGACAAAGTTGCAAGTAAGTCAATGACTTATGACTGGTGCGATGCTAGTCGTAAGTTAAGAATACACACTTCTATGATGAGCATTTAAAATGTGGCACTCAGAGTTCCCTTTCTGCAAACAGCCTGCTTTCACAAAGGGTAGAGTAAAATGTTAACATACATAAAAGCTTTCCCTGAGGAAACGGTCAGAAATCATTGAAAGCAAATTTCTGGCACTTAACTATTTCTGGTCCTAAGAAATAAAGTGTTTTAACAGACTCCCTTATCCAGGAAATACAATCTGAGGTAGGCAAAGTACTTGAGGAGAAAAGGGGAACAGTCCTTCCTCTTGACCAGATCTGGTTGGGGAATCGTTTCTAGAACTGTGGACAATTATTGTGCATATTTTTAGCTAAGCTTTTAGAGACCCTTACAGTATTGGGAATTGCACCATTTTATAGCCCAGAAGTGATTACATAAAATCATGTTAAAGTAATTATCATAGGAACTACACAGGCAGTAACATTTGCTACTCTGCAAAACACTTAGCCCAGGGAGACCTTTTAAAGCTGAATGGAACAGAAAATGCTGGTAGTCGTATCAGACCCATTTCTCCATTAAAGTCAGCACACCACTGCCAGCCGAAACCCAGCAACATTTTCTCTCACTCCACTCTCATTCTCATCTGTCCATCAAAGCAGACAGTTAAATCCTTGAAAAACAGGACAGATTATCTAGCATCATATCATAAAATACCTCTTCATTCCACCTCCATGTCATTTTCATTGAAAAATGTTATGATTTGAAGATACTGATGTTTAATTTACATATACCAGTCAATGAAGGGGATTTAAAAACAACATAAAAATTCAACTGTTTAAAGTATCTCAATTAGCCTATAGGAAACTTCCAAGTTTTTTAGCACTTTGCAACCTCAAATCCTTAGTTGTTTATAATTTTCCTACATTTGTTACTAAGAAACTTCTAAATAGGGCATTTGGATCCTTTTCCTGCATGAATGATGTTTCCATGCATCAGTGTAGTTAGTGAGGAGAACTGTTCTTTATAGAACAATCCCCAACTAATAAATGCAGAACAAATGAGTAGTAACTCCCGATGAAATAAGTCTGTCAGTGAATGTCAATGACTGCTAATCCTGGGAGATGAAATGTTTATGAGAACTTCATTATGGATGGATCAGGTTGGTAGCACCTGGGCACCTTGATCAATCTCAGCATTATTAAAAGTATGTCAGGTACCTGGTTTGGTGACTCATGCCTGTTATCCTGGCACTCAGGGGGGCAAGGCAGGAGGATCTTGAATTCAAAGCCAATCTGGGCCACATAGTAAGACCTTAGCTAAAAAAAAAAAACGCTGAGTGGTTCAGTCCTATAAATCCTAGTTATTTGGAAGGCTGAGACAGAGGGGATCTCAGTTCAGGCCAGCCAGGCAAAGAGTTCATGAGACCTGCCCCCCCATCTCCCAAATAACCAGAGCAAAATGGACTAAAGGTGCAGTTCAAACAGTAGAGCATAAGAGCAAAGCCCGGAGTTCAAACTCCAGTCTCACCACAAAACAAAACAAAGAACTATGTCAGGCAAACAGTATACAACACCTTGGTAAAAATTTTTTTGTCATTTGCTGCATAACAAATTACTCCAAAACTGAATGACTTTAAACAATTGTAACAGTTGTCACATCAGACAGTTTCTCTGGAGTCAGGAGACGATGGTTTCCGAGTAAGGAAGGAGGTTGCTGTTGAAGTTTCAGCTACAGTTAGTCCTGTGAGGGCTTCCCAGGGTGGAGAATCCACCAAAACAACTCTTATTCCTGTAGGACATTTTTTTCTTTTTTTTTGGCAGTACTGGGGTTTGAATTCAGGGCCTTATGTTTACTAAGCAGGAACTCTACCACTTGAGCCACTCGGCCACCCCTTTATTTGTGTTGGTTATTTTTGAGATAGGGTCTCTGATCTATTAGCCTGGGCTGCCCCTGTAGCATGATCCTCCCGATCTCTGCCTCCCGAGTGGCCAGGATTACAGGTGTGAGCCCCTGGCGTCTGGAGTAGGACTGCTTCTTTTTTGCCATTGTGAAAATTCCAAGACTTGAGGATTAGAGTATATTAAGGAACTGTAACTCGTGTTCTGAGAAATAACGGCATTGTAGATAGTTATGTTTAAGGTCTTTATTTCTTACAGTTGAAATGCTATGATGTCTGAGATTTGTTTAAAGTAATTTGGCAAAAATAATAGTTGGGGAGATGGATAAAACAAGCTTTGCAAGAAGTTGGAAATTGTTGGTCTGGCTGATGTGGTTTGGGAGTTCATTTCATTATTCTAATTCCGAGCTTGTTTGAAAAATCTCTAGTTTTAACTAACTGAACATTTGGGATTAGACATGGCAGTTAGCATTACACTTTGGTACCTAAGTGGAGCTGAGGGATTTTTAGCTGAGTTTGGGGACATGGGACATCTCCATTTGTGGTGCACACTTCCATGAACTTAGAGAAGTCTGGCAGGAGAGAAGATGGGCTCAGATGCAACGGAAGGGTGGGACAGTTAGAGAAGTCAGTTTGGAGTCAATTGAAAAAGCCTGTGTAAAATGGGATGGTCTCTTCTAGGGAAGTCGCAGTATAGAAAGGAAGGAAAAAATCCTAATGGATGGGAGGGTGTCACATCCTGCCATAATCCACAGTTGCTTCCTGTCAAATTGCCATGATTTCCTGTGGAACTTTCTGCCTGCGTCACACTTTATTTTTTCCATTGAGAAAATCTCTTACCATTTCAAGTTTCCCTAACCTTTATAAAAGTTGTTGTTCTGTTTAAGAGTTTAAAATCTGTTTTTAAGGGTTCTGGCAAGAGCAGGACAGGACATGAAAGTAATTATTGCTTTTATTCTTTCACTCTACATTGCTCATAGGACATTCTGACAGTGTGTTACAATGTCTGATACATCTTGAACTTGAGAGAACTGCTGAGCATTAATCACAAGAGGATAAATCGGGGATCACAGAGAAGATATTTCTGATCCTCACATTTAAAATCTATTTGTATTTGACTTTGGCAAAGGGCTCAGGTGGAGCCCATGTGAGCAGGTTGCTCTCCATGCCAAACCTCCTCCGGCTTTTCTAGGTGGAATCATTAGCAAAAGACAACCCTCCTAGCTGTTCACAACTCAGAAAAAATACAATAAAATCGTCTGCTGGTCAGCTTCAGGTATGATTTGTCACTGAATATAGCAGTTAAGAAAGAGGAAAGGGAGAGGGCTCACATTTCCATAAGTTAATTATATGAATGACTATTCAGAATATGTAAAAATATTCCATTGCATCTATTACTCTTTTGCTTGGGGAATTTGCTTTAATTTTTCTATAGCTGGTGTCCCAATAATTTCCAATAAGAGTTAAAAATCTGAACCTCTATGAACATGAAATCACAAGTGGTAATATTTTGAATTCTGTCAAACTGACCACTTGGGGTCAAAAAGCCCACTATAATAAAACCATGGTGCTTAACAAGGAATGGTTCAGTTTCTTACCAAATAGCCCTATTCTTAACCCCATACTGAGCCAGATTTCATGTCCACAAAGGACTGGTGTCTTACCTGTGCTCTCTGGGCCACAGGGCAGAGGCACCCGGTAAACCAAGGGTGCCCACTGCTCTCCTGTCTCTTGCCACAGCAGGACCACGAGCTTCTACACTACCTGGGAGGTTTCTGGAAATGCAAGCTCACCCATCCTTACTAAACCAGACACTGTGTTTTCCCCGGATCCCCCATGGGAAGTACTGATCTCCACACACAGTGCCTCACATACCTGCGCTCCCCTTTTCCTTCAGCCCTTCTCTGTTTGATTTTCTACCTGGTCCTCCCACAGGTTTTATTCCTTGGTTCCATGTCCTCCTACTACCCTCATACCTGGCCTGGGCTTTCAAGACATGGAATCCTGGTCCAAATCCTAGGCCTTAGGATGTGAGCCCCCCCACCCCCCACCCTCCCCCACCGAGGACGTGAACAGGTGGCAAAGCTGTGGACATCCGTTCCTGTCACACAGTAGGAAATCAAGTCATTTTTTTTAAATGAATAAAAGGAACATGGGCTTTAATTTCACATCAGGGTAAGTCCAAAGCCTAACTCTTCCACTCACTCATCATGGGACCTTGAATAAATTATTTAATGTCACTGAACGTCACTAAAATGGGAATCATCATCCCTATCTCAATGAATTCATCTGAGGATTAAATGAAACTAAACGTACCTGGCATGTACATTCTATCCCAAGGGCTCTAGGGTTTTTTTCACATGTTATTAAATAGTACTTGTTTTTCAAGTTTTAATTGTTGTCCTCTGTTTCAGTCTAGGTAGATTGCTATAACAAAATATAGCAGACTGTGTCTTAGACAGAAATTTGTTTTCTCACAGTTCTGGAGGCTGGAAAGTCAAGAGTTGGTTTCTGGTGATGCTTTCTTCCCAGCTTGCAGTCAGCCTTCTCATCTTTTCACATTGCAGAGAGAGAGCCCTGTGCTGTCTCCTGTTAGAAAGAAACCAAATCACCCAGCATGGAGGTACATGTCTATAATCCCAGCACTCAGGAGGCTGAAGCAGGAGGATCAAGAGTTCAGAGCCAGCCAGGGCTACCTAGAGAGAACTGTCTCAAAAAAAAAGAAAAGAAAGAAAGCAAAACAAACTAATAGGATCAGGGCTCCATTCAGCCCTCGTACTCTTATTTAACTTGCATTACTTCCTACTGGTTCTGCATCAAATACAGTAACTCTGGGGACTGGGACTTCCGAAACCTGTGAACTGGGGAGACTATTCAGCCCATAGCTTCTCCAGTACCCAGCAGTGCAGGACCCACGGCTGCAGCAAGAAAATCCTGTTAGACACATCTACATAGCTCACAGTAAGCCTGTGATTTCTTTGGCCCTACAGTGTCTTGATGTCCCCTCATTCCAATGTTTGTTTTCCTTTGTGCTCTCAATACACCCTACCACAGACTCGAATTTGGATCTCCTCATTACTACCTAAATTTCCTCACATCCCTCAGAGTAACAGCCATTTTTATGCTACTTAAAATTTTAAACCTTTGATTAAATAAATAAGAGGTTGAAAATGCAAGTGATACAAGCATTTTCTTTGTTTCCTTCTTTTTCTTGTTTCCTTTCTTTCTTTCCCATCCTTCCTTCCTTCCTTTTCCCTTCCTTCCTTCCCTCCCTCCCTTCCTCTCATCCCTCCCCTCCTCCCCCTTCCTTCCTTCCTTCCTTTCTTTCTTTTTTCTCTCTTTCACCGTGTCTCACTGTGTAGCCCAGGCTGGCCTTGAACTTTTGATCCTTCTGTCTCAGCTTCCCAGGTGCTGGATTACAAGCGTTTTCTACACTGCAACTGGATAGAACTGTGTTAAATATTTAATTACAAGAAATATTAACTTAGCTTTAAAAAGATAACACAGTGCAGCATCCTCCTTTATTTTCTGAATTGATGTCTGATGATTCTTCTGCTCCCTTATTCCAATACAAAAGCATATAATTTTTTTATTTCCCATATGACCAGTAATATTTATAAAGAAAATGGATAAGCTTTTTGTCTAAGCTTTAGATACCAATAGTTCTTTGCAGTGATCACATGAAAAGTATGCCTAGCTGAACACTTAAATATTTCCAAGAACTTTATACAGTAAGACAAGGACTTTAACTCAGAGAAGTGTTTAATGAAAGGTGGTTATTTATTATTCAATAAACACCTGGTTCGTGCACTGTGTCTGGTAATACTAGGTGAGAAGACACAGATTTTTCTCTTGGGGAGCTAGTTGACTGGGTGTATTACACACATATGAACAAAAATTAAATGAAATGCTTCCATTCATTCTCTAACAAAAACATCTATAAGACAGAAATAATGGTGGTGGTTCAAGTGTACTTTAACCCTGGTTACAAATGGGTATTGATGGCAGGAAATGCCTCAAGATCATTGTGTAGGTTTGCTACCTTCAATTCTTCTTCCATTTTCCCTTGAATACCTGGCAAGTAGTCTGTGCTCCATGACTGACCAGTTTCAGTGTCCCCAGACCCCAGATAATCTCTGTGTGCCTGGTGAATAAGGTTTCATTATGACATCTTCATGGTGGATTTTTCCAGCCTGCATCTTTCCTCATTTGAACTCAAGACCATTCATTTAAATAGAAAATATATGTTTCAAAATTACATCCAAAACTGAATCCTCAATTGTTTTCTACAAACTCTCCTCTGTGACCATCCTTTCATCTTATCATTCACCTAGCTACTCAAGTCAAAAATAGTGACGTCATCCTTAATTCTTCTCCGTACCCTAAAATCTTCATAAAATTCATTGGCAAATTCTCTTTACTCCATCTGCAATAATATCCAAATTCCAGCACATCTTGTCGCCACCAATGCTGTCATGGCTCCCAACCCTCAGCTCTTACCTGAGTCATGCAATAGCCTCTTAGTAATTCTCCTGGCTTCCACCCCCTCCCTCACAGTGGACTCCACACAGCAGCCAGAGGCGACCTGCAAAAATCTCAGCCAGAGCATTTGCTCTTCTCCTTCCAAAGCCCTACCTCACTCACAGTAAAAGCCAATGCATTCTGTACTCTTACGATGCCCACAGTCCAGAGCTGCCACTCCTAAGCCCTTGCCTTTACCTCTGCAAACCTGAACTTATCCAATTCCTGCACACACACCCCACCCCACTCCCCCACCCCACCCCCGGTTATGATCCTGCCTCCTGGCTGCCTTGCTGTGATCCAGTTCAAGGCGACTTCCCGGGGAGGCCACCAGGGACCTAAACACCCTGACCTCATTCTCTTCTGTCCCTGTATTTTCTTACCAGAACAATTCATTGGCTGCACCCAACCAGATGCCAGAACCACAAGAACTCATTCCTAGAGCAGATAGCAGGTTGGAGAAGAGTGTGCGGTGAAGGTGGAAGGCCATGCAGGAGCCAGCTAGCTTCTGCACCCATTGAAAGCAGGAAGTGGGTCTCCTGCTTCTCCTTCTACCCTCCAGAACACCTTTTACAAGTTACACATGTACACTGTGTATACACGTGTATACCCTGAGGTCTACGAACCTATCCCAGAACAGAACCTGAGGTAGCTATCTCCCCTATTACTGTAATGAGTTCAGAGTCCTGAGTTCAAGGGATCAGGAACCTGCCTGGAAGGCTGAGACACGGGAGACATTATCGTCAGTAGGATTGAATACTGCAATACTTTTGGTCAGTCAGTATGCTGACTAGAAGGTGACTAGTTTAGTTCCCTAAATGGGAGGCCTAGGTGAAGGCAAGAAAATGGAGTGTTGAACTCTGAAGCTACATTTGGGAGGCTAGCCCAGGAGGATGGCAAGTCGAGGCCAACCTGGGCTACACAGCATAGACCTTGTCTCAAAAAAGAATTCTGAGAGCAATAAAACACTCCATTCCTTCAGCAATGTGCCTTGTGGTAAAACATTCCTGGGTATGAATTTCTGGGCTGGGCCTCACAGTGCAGCACTGACCCCCGGGAACAAGTCCCTCAAACAAAGACGCCTTTAACAAAGTCTGGAGTCTCCCAGGTTTATCTTACTGCTGTTACATTACTCTTTTAGCCTTGTAACTTTATAGGTGTGATTTATGCATTCTGCTGAAATGTTGGTCAATGACAGATTTAAAGAAAAATCAATAAAGGAAAGAAAAAGATTCCTGAGAACTTTGGAACTTAATTTTTTAAATGTCAAGCTAAGGAAATCAGACAGGACAACTAGGAACATGGGGTAATATCGTAAAGACCAATTAGCATTCTACATGCCTTTTATTAAATGGATACCTCCTTTAACTGGCCATATTGCTTTCACTCAACAGCCTAATAACCCGGAAAGTAGTAAAACTAAATGCCTACTTTATTGATTAACTGTTAAAATATGATAATATTTCACCTTTCTCATAAAATATATGCTAAAAATTTATTAGGACATTAATGTATGAGTTTGCCTCTCTAGTGGGATGAACTGCGAGTCCAAGTCAATATGCTCGCTTTGGTCTTTTCAAAAGTAACATTCTAGTATAGAGCTGTAGAAAAATATGTATGAATGAACATATATATACAAAAATTTCCATAAGTAAGGATTCATCCTTCATAACGACAAATATACTTAGTTCTATTTCTAGAGTTTTAAAACACCATAACGTCTTCATGATCCTTTAAAGCTCCTGAAAGAAAGAAACAGCTTAAACAGGTATCAAGGCCTGGAATGGTGGTACAAGCCTGTAATTTCAACACTCTGGAGGCTGAGGCAGGAAGATCATGAGCTCAAAGCAAGCCTGAGCTACATAGCAAGAGCCTGTCTCAAAAAACAAACACCAGCAACAAGAAAACCAGATGCTAAATGAATATCATTTTTTTCATTCCTGGTTAGATATGATAAAATATATATTTTTGTATATTTATATATATATAAATTTAATATATATATAAAAATATATATTATTATATTATTATATAATTATATAATTTTAAATATATATAATATATATACTGGGCTGGGTGCAGCCGAGCCCTGGGTTTGACCAGCACTACAAAAAAATCAATTAAAATTGTGAAACATTCATATTATTCTCTCACAGGAAAAGGAACCTGCTCTATTTAGGTTTGGGTTTCAAAAGTTAAGTGTTTTATAAATATTTTAAACCAACTACATGTCATATATATTGTAACTATGTAGCCCTATGCCTCTGCTATTATTTAAACCATGAGCTAAGAATGATCAATTCTGAAATAATTAAGGAGCAATATCACCTTTTAAAAAGATACTGTGGGCTAGAAGTGTGGCTCAAGCAATAGAGCTCCTGCCTAGAACTCCTGCCTAGCAAGCACAAGGCCCTAAGTTCAAGCCTCAATTCTGCCAAAAGCATAAAGAAAGAAAGACACTTGTTCTGAAGTAGAATGCATGGTTTTGTAAATGCTTTAACAGCCGATAAATTTTTATATTTGTAAAAGTAATATATTGTATTGGTACAAAACAGAACTGCAGAATTGTCTCCCACACTGGTGCAGCCTCAGCCTCAGCCTCTAATCCTGAGCCTCGCTGGCTCCACTGGCTTCATACTTAGCATCAGGAATAGGACCTGGCCCCAGGCTGGCTGAAGTACCTCCTGCTTTCCTGGCTTCTCTGACTCTGTCTCAGGGCCACGCAGAGAACCTGTACACACACACACACACACACACACACACACACACACACACCCCTGCAGTGCAGTCCCCTGCTCCCAGGGGATCTGCCCCTAACTGCTGCATCAGCTATGCCCCTCACCCCCACCCCCTTGCTCTCCAGCGGCTAGCTGTGTTCACACAATGAGAGGCACTGGCCGGAGCCAAAGGTGGCCCCTTTTCTCCTTCACAGCTGCTGTGCTTCAGCAGAAGGTTCTGGAAGACACTCTGTCCCTTTCCCAGAGCAGATCCTGCTCAGCACCCCTTTCCTTGGCTCCAGCACCTGCCTGGACATTTCCTCCCTGATCCTTCAGGCCTAGGGGCAGTAACAGCTTTCCATTGTTGCTAGTCCTTGTCACCTCCTTGCAGGTCCCATCACCCTGCCTACACCACTGCAAATGGCCCTTCATCTAATTCTCTTCAAAATGTCTTGTTTCCCACCAGAACCCTTCTGATACAATGACATTTACTGATATTCTTACAAGCTACCTCTTTTGTAAAAAAAAAAAAAAAAAAAAAAATAGATATAGGGAAGAACACAGGTAGTAAATTGACATGGTTTGATAAATAATGAATTCTATGCTAGAAAGTTGAAAGAAATAAATTAGGTTGAAGAAAGTACATCATAAGAAAAAGATTTTGGGGTTGGTGGAGTGGCTCAAGTGGTACAGTGCCTGCCTAACAGGCAGCCCTGAGTTCAAACCCCAGTGCTGCCAAAATAATAAATAAATAAGGTTATGTATTTTCCAGGCACCAGACAACTATAATCCTAGCTACTCAGGAGGCAGAGATCAGGAGGATCATGGTTCAAAGCCAGCCTGGGCAAATAGTTCCAAGAGACCCTATCTCAAAAAACCATCACAAAAAAGGACTGGTGGAGTGGCTCAAGGTGAAGGCCATGAGTTCAACCCCCAGTACCACAAAAACTAAAATAAAAAGATTTTGACCTAACAAACACAGTCAAAAGTGTGATAGGGAAACAAGAAAAGATCCATTATTCTTATTTTTAAAGCTAAAGATACAATGACAATGCTAGTGAAAAGCCTAAAAACAAGAAACACATCACTTGTCTTTATGGTTTTTTATGTTTAACCAAGTTAGCAGTTATTCACATAAATCATTTTCAGACATGTTCATAGGAAGAGATACAGTGACTGGAAAACTATTCACCCTAAAATGTGTGTCAGCAATTAATTGACTTATTTTAGCATGGTGATAAACAATGACTTCATGTCTAAATGCTATGGGCACAGGTCACTTGATTTACGAATGCCATGATAAATAAACGAGCTTTTAATAACCACTAACTCCCAGCCAGGCCCTGGCTCACGTGTACCATCTCCATTTATTTTCTTAAAAACAATGCTGAAATGCACAGTTGTCAGCTCGATTGATTTAGGAGTGCTCTCAGAATCCCCTTCTCTGTACTGTCCCAAGTTGGATTTGTATAAAGCAGAACTTATTTGGGACTTGGAAGGCAGAGCAAGCAGTAGCCATGATACCTGGGAGGCTGCTGCATGAAGTGGTGGACAGTACAGAGGTGGCCAGCAGGTCCCAGCTTATCCTCTGTGCTAAACCCTGCTTCCCTACTGAACCATTGGCACTGCTGACCAACCAAGACCCCAGGTTAACCACGTAACACTGGGCTGTGGACTTACACAGCCTGAATCTTAATGAGAAAATATTTTCCCCTTTTTTTCTTTTTTGAGTCTCACTTATGTAGCCTATGCTGGCTCAAACTTGCAGTCCTCCTGCCTTCACCACCAAGTGCTAAGATTACAGGTGTGAGCTGCCACACCTGACATAATTTGCCTCCTCGTGCCACCTCACTCAAAAATCAAATTTCAAGTTGGGCACTGGTGGCTCACATCTGTAATCCTAGCTAGTCAGGAGGCAGAGATCAGGAGCAATGTGGTTCAAAGCCAGCCCAGGCAAATAGTTCACAAGACCCTATCTCAAAAAAAAAAAAAAATCACAAAAAAACGGGCTGATAGAATGTCTCAAGGTGTAGGCCCTGAGTTCAAACTCTTGTACCACAAAAGAAAAATCAAATTTCCAGGTGTGGTGGTACACACCTGGAATCTCAGCTACTCAAGAAGTGAAGACAAGAGTACTTTGAGTTTGAAACCAGCCAGAGCAGTCAGTGAGAACCTATCTCAAAAACAAACTGGAAACAAAAAGGGCTGAGAGTGTGCCCCAAGTAGTAGTGTGCTTGCCTGGCATGCAGCCCTGTTTTCAATGCCCAGTACTAGGAAGGGGAAAAGTGAATCAAAGTCTTATGCTCGCTTCAGCAGCACATACACTAAAATTGGAATAATGCAGAGAAAGTTAGCATGGTCTCTGTGTGAAAATGACACAGAAATTCATGAAGTGTTCCACATTCTGACATATCTTTCAATGTTAAATCTGAATGTTAACAGTCTTAATTCTCCAATCAAAATCATAGAATAGTGAGTTGGATTAAAAAATAATATCTGACCACTTATTTGTTGCTTACAAGAAACATATCTCACTGACAAAAACAGTTAGGCTTAGGGTGAAAGGGTAGAAAAACAGCTTCCAAGCAAATGAACTCCAAAAGCAGGCAGGAATAGCTATACTAATAGTTGATAAAGTAGACTTCAACCCAAAATGTCACTTCATATTAAAGGGAACAATCCATCAAGAGAAAATAGCAATTGTTAATACATACACACTAAATGTTGGTCCACCCAACTTTATTAAACAAATATCAGAGGACTTAAAAGCACAGACAGACCCCAACACAATGATTGTGAGAGACTTCATTGTCACCAATAGATAGAAAGAAACCTCAGAATTAAATGACACCATAAACGAAATGGACTTAAAAGTTACCTACAGGGTATTTCACCCAGTTGCTGCAAAATACTCACTCTTCTCAGCAGCCCATGGAACTTTCTCCAAAACAGATCATATTCTAGGACACAAAGCAAGTCTTAGCAAATATATGAAAGTTTAAGCAACTACCTGTATTCTATCAGACCACAATGGAATAAAACTAGACCTCAAAAACAAAGGAAATTGTAAAAAATATTCAAACATATGGAGACTGAACAACATGTTGTTGAATGACCAGTGAATCATTGAAGAAATAAGGGAGGAAATCCCAAAGTTCCTAGAATCTAATACAAATAAAAACACAACCTACTAGAGCCTATGGGATATAGCAAAGGCAGGGCTAAGAGGAAAATTTATAGCTATGTGTGCCTGCATCAAAAAACAGAAAGATCTCAAATGAATAGCCTAATGATATGCCTTAAGCTCCTAGAAAAAATGAGAACAAGCCAAACTCAAAACTAGCAGATGAAAAGAAATAATAAAGATGAGGACAGAAAGTAATGAAATAGAGCCAAAAAAAAAAAAAAACCACACAAAGAATCAATCAAACAAAAAGTTGGTTCTTTGAAAAGATAAATAAGATTGATAAACCTTTGGTCAATCTGATTAGGAGAAAGGAAAAGACCCAAATTAATAAAAAATTGAAAAAGGGATGTATCACAACAAATACCAATGAAATTTGGAGGATTGTGAGGGAACGCTTTGAAAACCTATATTCAAATAAACTGGAAAATTTAGAAAAAATGGATAAATTTCTAGATACATTTGAACCAAGAGGATATAAACCACTTAGATAGATCTATAACAAGCAAGGAGATTCAAGCAGTAATAGAATCTCCCAAGAATGAAGTGCCAATGACCTGATGGATCCACTGCTGAATTCTTCTTGACCTTTAAAGAAGAACACCAACACTCCCCCAAACTTTTCCTTGAACTGGAAAGGGAAGGAACACTACCAAACTCATTATATGAAGCCAGCATTGTACTCATTTGAAAACAGACAAGGACAAAACAAAGAATTAAAGGCCAATCTGTTTAATGAAAATGGATGCGAAAATTCTCAATAAAATACTTGCTAATCAAATTCAGTAACATATCAAAAAGATCATACACCATGATCAAGTTGGTTTCATTCCAGAGGTGCAAAGATGGCTCAACTTATGCAAATCAATAAATGTAACACAGCACATAAAGATAATCGAGGACAAAAATCACATGATCATCTCAACTGATGCAGAAAAAGCCTTTGACACAATTCAACAGCCTTTTATGATAAAACTCTGAAGAAACTAGGAACAGAATGAATGTACCTCAACAGAATAAGCACAAACCTTTGCTCAACATGATACCAAACAGGACAAACTGAAACCATTTCCTCTAAAGTCAGGAATGAAACAAGGGTGTCCGTTCTCCTTACTCCTATTCAATATAGTACTGGAATTCCTAGCCAGAGTAATAAGGCAAGAGAAAGAAATAAAAGGATTCAAATAGGGAAGGAAGAAGCCAAATTATCCCTAATTGCAAATGATATGATTCTATTCTGAAAAGACCCTAAAGAGTCTACAAAAAAAAAACCTCCTAGATCTAATAAATTTCCAGCAATGTTGCAGGATATAAAATCAAGTGTAAAAGTCAGTAGCTTTTCTATATATCTATATTGCAATAGTGAACAGGCTCAGAATGAAATCAGGAAAACAATTTCATTCACAAAATAAACACCAAAAAAAAAAAAAACAAACTTAACCAAGGAGGTGAAAGAAAGCTACAAAACCTTGAGGAAAGAAACTGAAGAAGACACCAAAAGATGAAAGACCCCCTAAATTCATGAATTAGCAGAATTAATATCATCAAAATGGCTATACTACTGAAAGCAATTTACAGATTCAATGCAATGCCCACCAAAAATCCAACGTCATTCTTCACAGAAATAGAAAAATCAATCAAAAATTCATACGGAAGCACAAAAGACCCCAAATATCAAATGTAACCCTAAGCAAAAAGAGCAATACTGGAGGTGTCATATTACTGGATTTCAAATTATACCATAGAGCCATAGTAATGAAAACAGCATAGTTCTGGCACATACATGAGAACCAACGGAATGGAATAGAAGACCAGAAATAAAACCACACAACTACAGTCATCTGATCTTTGACAAAGTACCAAAAACATACATTGGAGAAGAGATAGGCTATTCAACCAGTGGTGCTGGGAAAACTGGTTATCTACGTGAAGAAGACTGAAATTAAACAGCCATCTCTCGCCTTATGTAAAAATCAACTCCAAATGGATCAAAGATTTTAAGGTAAGACCTGAATCTTTGAAACTACAAGGGAAAACTCTAGAAGACAAAGGCATAGGTCATTTTTTCTGAGTAGGACTCCAATTTCCAGGAAATAAGAGCAAGAATTGACAAATGGGAGTGCATCAAGTGAAAAGTTTCTGCACTGCAAAAGAAACACATTTCCAGAATCAAGAGATAATCCACAGAATGGGAGAAAATCTTTGCCAGCTATTCAACAGATAAAGGATTAATATCCAGAATATACAAAGAGCTCAAAAAACTAAGCAGCAAAAGAACAAATAATCCAACTAATAAATAGGTAAACTAATTCAACATACAGTTCTCAGAAGTACAAATTACTAATAATTTAAATAAATGTAGAAATATTCAATATCCTTACCCATAAAGGAAATGAAAATCAAAACTACCCCAGTCAGATTGGCTATCGCCAAGAACACAAACAACACCAAATGCTGGTGAGGATGTGGGGAACAGGAACCCTTCTACACTGTTGGAGGGATGTAAACTAGTGCAGCCACTATGGAAATTAGTGTGGAGGATCTCAAAAAAATGTACAGGTAAGATGAATCATAAATTCTCTTAATTGTTCTAACAATCTTAATAAGGGTTTTAATCTGAAATCACAGATATAGCCAGGGATAATGGTATATCCTGTAATCCCAGCACTCAGGAAGCTCATGAGTTCAAGGCCAGCCTGGGCTACATAGACAGACTCTGTGTCAAAAAAATAAAATTGATGTCATAATGAAACCCATTATTTTATATAATGTATGCTAATAAAAAATTTTTAATAAATTAAATTTTTGTGATACTGGGGTTTGAACTCAGAGCTTCATACTTGCTCAACAGGCATTCTACTGCTTGAGCCACACCTCCAGCCCCTTACACTCTGGTTATTTTGTAGATAGGGTCTCACCTTTTGCCCAGACTGCCTTGGGTTGCCTCCTATTTATGCTTCCCGCCATTGCTAGGATGACTACTCTCAGCTTTTTTCCATTGAGATGGGGCCTGTCATACTATTTTCCCCCAGGCTGGCCTCAAACTCCCCATCTCAGCTTCCTGAACAGCTTGGAAAGACAGAAGTGCACTACAGAGCCAAGGTAATGATTGAGATGGTCTCGCAAACTGTTTGCCTGGCTGGCCTCAAAGAATGATCCTTTCCATTTCCACCTCCCAAATAAGTAGCAAGGACTATAGGCGTGAGCCAAGAGTACCTAGCTAAACTAAATTAAAATTTCAAAATAAATTACAAATATAAACCAATTATTCAATTACTGATTTTAAGTTAAGTAATCATGGGGCCATTCTAATAGGCAATTTATCTAAAATACCTAGATACAGGGTATCCTTAACAAAAAAAAATGTTAATATGGATTGATTTACTTTATCATTTCTATATTGAATTCCAAATCTTCCCAAAGCTACAAATATATCTGCTGCTAAAGAAAGATTGCATTACACAAACATAATTTGGGACTTGCTTTCTAGGACAAGTTTGGGGAAATATTTTTCCCAGTTAGATAAAGTTGCATATTAGTAAGAGATTTGGGCCAGATTTTGAGATCCAAACCAAGGACACCCAGAATAACTTATAACAGTGAGTGACAAGCTAAGAGTAATTTTTTTTTTTTTTTTTTTGCGGTGATGGGGACGTGGGGCTGGGCTGGAACCCAGAGTCTCAGGAATGCTAAGCCTGCACTCCACCACTGAACTTCACACCAGATAGACACAGATAGTGTCTCTCTTCAGATAGAAGAGAGTTGGCTTTTGATGCCTTGGTATCAGCTGAAGGAGGGTGGTTGGTAAACCACCAAGAGAGAGAAACCCAAGCAGTATGAGGTCAAGTAGAGCCTGGAAAGAAAATATTACATGGTAAAACAACAAGAATTTAAGACAGGACTGTCTGACACTCTGTGCTATGTTGCTGTCTCTCAGGGTTCAACAGGACTAGGATACTTTCATGTTTGAAACACAGAAGTGGGACAAGTAGAGGAGCCAGGAAAGATGTGAAGGAGCAAGACACTGGGCAGAGGCAGGCAACAGGGCTCTGCCTTCACGATGGGCCCGGGTTTGTTAGAGAGGGCTCGACCACAGTGAGCAGTTGGGGCGTAGACCTTGTGTGATTTGGCTAATAAAGGAAAAGACAGGCAGGGCATGGTGTTCAGGACTGTAATCCCAGCCCTTGGGAGACAGAGCAGAAAGATTGCTAGCTCAAGGCCAGCCTGGTGATATAAGGAGACCCTGCCTCAAAAAAAAGGAAGGAAGGAAAAGGTGACTCCAGAAAGATAGAGGGCTCAGGAACCCCCCACCACCACATACACACACACACACACACACACACACACACACACACACACACACACACACACACACACACCAGACAGCAGAGGCTCAGGTTAAAATAGGATGTAGCCTTCTGGTTTTAGGGAAAACTCTTTAGGAGAAGGGATGATAGGTCACTTCCTATCACTGTTCCTAAGAAGACTGAGTCATAGAGTGCACACCTGGTGCTGAGTTACAGAATTCTGCATGGTTGCAGTCAGCTACTCACTCCTCAGCACCAGGGCAGGGTTACCAGATCCTCTTTTTCAGCGAATGAAAGGAGGCTTCAGCTTCTGGCCTCACCAGGGAGGAAGTGAATCATCCAGCTGTTCCAGCACAAAGTTCTCTTGAGCTGTCCTCCAACCCCAAGAATTCTGCATTTCAATCTAAGTAAGCAGAATATTTTGCTCATTTTTCATCAGGGTTATTTATTTATCATAACAACCCTCTGATTTGACTCTTTTTAAAGACTTCAAAATAATATTTTATGTAGGGCTATGCTCAAATGACCCCAAACATCTGGTGTTTGTGAAGCCAGTCAAATCACTGCCTCAATAAAAGGAAGCAAATTGACTACTTGCCATCATCATGAAGACACAAAAAAGTGGGTTTTATTTCCCACTGTTGATAATGACACATTAGTTCTTTGTACTTAACCAGGTCATTGGGGTTTGCCACTTTGAGCCAAACAAATTTTTGAGTAGTGCTACTATACTTGCTTTGATTCTTCCCAGGAAAGAAATGCAAGCATGCTCCATGCCCTTGTGTCCTGCCTGCTGGAAGAGCCTTCCTTCCAGCCACCGGGGCCTCATCTGGCCATCCCAGACTAGTGTACTCACCCAGAAAGGCTGCTACTGACCCACAGAGTAGTCAGCAAAGGCTTGGTGGCCGAGAATGAGCAAATGTGACTGGTGGTTATGAAGTGCTCACTTAACCTCAGTGAACAGTTGAATTTCCCACAGCTTCAGCTTGGGTGACATTTTCTAGCTTGCTCAGTGGGCTGACTCCCGCTGCTGACAGACCTGACAAGCCACTGAGTATATGTGTGGCTTCACAACCTCTCTTTGGGGATAAGGATTCAGATGGCCAATTCCATGAATTTCTTCCCGGGAGAGAAGGAAAGTTTGTAAAAGATTGAGCAGAACTATAGCGGTAAGTGCACACCGTTTTTTTTGTCAAAGAGTACAGCATCATCACAGGGTCTCTCCCACAGAGTGGACACACCTCGGGCCTCAGTGTAGCCATGTCACCTGCACAGTGAAAACCAAGGCCACGGCATGCCTTGCAAAGGAAGGAGATTCATCTTGAAACTGGATAAAACACGTAAAATATGCCCAGGGTTTTTTAAACACTGGTAAGACAACCAGCTTTCTATTTCAAAGTGTGTTTGAGTATTTTCCCATTTTTATGTAACTGTGAACTACATGTGAAATTAATTAAGTTAATATGGTGTTAAGTCCCATGACGATGTCATAACCCTCAGCTCCAGAGAATGTGGCACTGTCTGGAGATAAGGTGTATACAGTGAGCTTATCAGGCTAGGCCTGAATACAACAGAATTGGTGTTCTTATTAAGATGGGCTTGAAGTTAGAGGCCAGTCTGGACCACATAGCAAGATCCTGTCCCCAAAAAACAAAAAACAGGCCAGATGCCAGTGGTTCATGTCTATAGTCCCAGCTACTCAGGAGGCAGAGATCAGGAGGATCTCAGTTTGAGACCAGTCCTGGCAAAAATGCCCAATACACGAAAAGGACTGGCTGGTGGTATGGCTCAAATGGTAGAGTGCTTGCCTAGCAAGCGTGAGGCCCTGGGTTCAGACCCCAATAGTACAAAAAAAAAAAAAAAGGCAGTTTAGATATACATATAGGGAGGATGCCAGATGCCAAATGAACGTGGTGATGACCATCCAGAAGCCAAGGAGAGAGGCCTGATGTAGATCAGAGCCCTCAGAAGAAACCAACTTACCAACCACTTGGTCTGAGAAGATAAATTTCTGGTGTTTAAGGCACCCAGTTTGTGGCTCTTTGTTATAGCAGGGGTATCGAGCTAACATCCACAGGAAAACGATAAGCCACCCTCCATGCCTGCCCCTGGAAAACGGCAGTGATTTGAGTTTGTGCTGGAGAATGGCAAGCTCAAATGCTGCAGTCAGGAGGTAGTCAGACAAAGGAGGGAACCTCACTGGTTACACCAACCAGGATTACGAGAGGGACTCAGGGGACTGGTAAGCGGAAGTGTCCAATTCCAGCCAGCCACAGGCATACTGCTGCCAGGGAGTCTGACCTTTATGAAAAATCTAAACTTAGACTCTTTCCAAATGTGAAAATCTCCCCATTTGTAAGTATTAACAACCCATTGAAAAAGATTTTAAGGCTGGGGGCCTGGCTCAAGGGGTAGAGAGTTTGCCTAGCAAGTGTGAGGCCCTGAGTTCAAACCCCAGTACAGGCAAAAAAAAAAAAAGGAAAGACAGAAGGAAGGGAGGAAGGGAGGAAGGGAGGGAGGGAGGGAGGGAGGGAGGGAGGAAGAAAGAAAGAAAGAAAAAGAAAGATTGTCCTGAGCAACACCATATAGACAAATAAAATCTGAGGGGCCCACAGCCTGCAGCTAATGGAACTCAAGGTGAAATTACACAAGATATTCCCAGAGTTTGAGAGGAGTCGGGAGTTCATTTCCAAGCCTCCACGCTTTTTTTTTTTTTTTTTTTTTTGGTGGGACGGGAGTTTGAACTCAAGTCTTCACATTTGCAAAGCAGAAGCTCTACTGCTTAAGCCAGACCTCCAGTCCTTTTCACTCTGGTTATTTTGGAGATGGGGGTCTCTCGAATTATTTGCCCAGACTGACCTTGAACCACAATCCTCCCAATCTCAGCCTCCCAAGTAGCTGAGATTACAGGCATGAGCCACTGATGCCCAGCAATCCACCTTGCATTTAGATGGGGCCATATGACTAATTCTGGCCAATGAAATGTGACCAGTGGAGATGAATTATGTCACTGCTATGTCAAGATTGACAAATATGGAGGGTTCTTTCTCTTACTACCATCCCCTTCCAGAGCAAACTTGGAGGTACATATGGACCTTGCCAGTTTAAGAGGTCAGATTTAATTTGACAATGGCAAGAACATACAGTAAGGAGAAAGGATACTTCTCCCTGATCCTAAAAGAGAGAATGAGGAAAGAGACAGAAGGGGAAATTGTCTTTCATTAGAGAATCAGGGTGCATGATTCCAACCTCCCCTCCTCAATCTTGAGGGACAGGAGAAACTGAGCATCTTCCTCTGTTTTCTGTTGCTGATGGCACAATATCAGTGATCAGGTGAGTTAGAAAGTCTCGATGTTCTGGCCCAAGGTCAAGGGGCCCATCTGATGATGACCTGCTTGTTGGCTGAGTCTCCAGGCAGCGCAGAGAATCACTCAGTGAGAGAAAGAGGCACACTGGCTTTTACTGTAGATCCACTCTTATGATAACCTTAACCCATTGGTCCATTAATTGTAAGAATGGGTTAATCCAAACCAGGTGCCAGTGGCTCACATCTGGAATCCTAGCTACTTGGGAGACTGAGATTGGAAGGATCAAGGTTTAAGGCCAGCTGGGCAAAGAGTTCAAAATATCCCAGCTCCAAAATGACCAGAGCAAAATGGATTGGAAAAGTGACTCAAGTGGTAGAGAGCCTGCTTTGCAAGTGAGAAATATTGAGTTCAAACCCCAGTCCCACACAAAAAAAGAATGGGCTAAACCATTTATGAGTCCTCATGGGGGTCAAATTTCAGCAGGTGTTTTGGAGGGGATAAACCATAGTACCGAGGTCAAATTTCCAGCTCTACCTATGAGGAGTACACAGTGAGCCATGAGTGAAGGCTGCCAGTTACCTCTTGCCAAATATCTAGGGAGAATTTTCTGTGTTTTCTGCATTTATTCCCCAAAACTGGCCCACACAGAAGCACAGATTTTTTTTTTTTTTTTTGCAGTACTAGGGCTTGAACTTAGAGCCTACACATTGAGCCACCAGTCCTTTTTTGTAATGGGTTTTTTCAAGATGGGGTCTCGAGAACTATTTGCCCAGGCTGGCTTCAAACCATGATCCTCCTGATGTCTCTCTGCCTCCTGATAGCCAAGATTACAAACGTGAGGACCAGCACCAGGCTAGCAGCACAGATATTGAGGCTAAAGTTCCATTTCCCTATGCTCATTCTTTTCCCCTAGAGATGACATAAGAAAGCCAGGCACAGTGGTTCACACCTGTGATCAGGAGGTGGAAATCAGGACGGAGAGTCAAGGTCAGCCTGGGCAAATCGTCAGCAAGACCCCATCTCAACAGATAAGGTGGGCATATGGTGCACTTCTGTGTGGAGAGTGGATTATGAAAAGCCTATGAGAACTGGACACAAGCAAGGTAAGATGTGACTTAATTGCTTTTACCTGTAGGCCAAGATAGGCACAGCCCCAGCCATGAAACAGAAAAAAAGCAGAACAGCTGTGTCTCCTAAGCTTGCTTTCAGAGAAGCAGGAAGGCAGGTTTCTCCTGCTACAATGTCACACCCCTCCCCAAGAGCCTCTGCTGCACCCTGTTTGCTGCTGTTTATACACTGAAGGTGGGATTGAGGCTTTTTGCTTTTTGTCTTTGGCTTTTACTTTGGGCTTTGGCTTGTGTTTTTGGCTTTGGGCTTTTGCTTTTGGCTTTTTTGGTGTGGGAAGCTTCTGGAAGGGAAAAGAATTACTGAAGGGAAAAGAATTGCTAAAGGGAAATTGCTGAAGGGAAAGGGAAATTGCTGATGAGAAAAGAGTGGCTAAAGAGGGGTTGACAGAAAGTCTGCACCAAGAGCTTTAACATAGGCCTTAGAAGCTAAAGAAAAGACAAAGAGAACATGGGACAGTGCAAGATAGAGGACTGAGACTCTGCAAGTCTGAGCTCCAAGGCTTTAAGAAAGCTAAAGAGAGAATGCTAAAGAAAAGCTGCAAGCCTGGGGGCAAAAGACTTTAAGAGCGATTAGGCTAAAGATAAGCTAAGAGAAACCATGGAACAGTGCAAGTCTCAGGAAAGAGGTTTTAAGCAAGGTTTTAAAGAAGACTTTAGAAGCAAGGTTTTAAAGAACTGCAAGGAGTAAAGCCTTAAAGAATAAAGATAGAGAAAAGAAGCAATGAGAGTTAGGCATCTCCACCCGGGTGCCCAACACACCTGACCCCACTTTCTGTCTGTCTGTCGATCCTTTTTTATGTCTTTTTTTATGTCTTTTCTGAATCTCCAGTCACCTCCAGTTAAGCCCAGTTAGGTTTAGTAATAACAAGGGAGGGAGCGAGAAAACAGCATCTCCACTTCTGTAATTCCAGCTACACAGGAAGTACTGGTAGGAGAATCTCAGTCTAAGGCGAGCCCAGGCAAAAAGCAGGATCCTATCTGAAAAATAACTATAGCAAAAAGGGATAGAGGTGTGGCTGAAGTGGTAGAGTATCTGCCTCACAAGTGTGAGGCCCTGAGTTTTAAGGGGAAAAAAAAGATGCATGAAAATGACTAATGAGTGAAAGTTGTACTTCCTCTTTTCTTTTCTTTTTTTTTTTTTTTTTGGTAATACTGGAGTTTGAAGTGAGTCCTCATGCTTTCTAGGCAGGTGCTCTACCACTGGAGCCATGCCTGCCTCCAGACATGCTAGCTTCTTTTTTTTTACTGTAAACCATGGGGTTGTGGGTGAGCCCTTGTTTAGTGTGTGAATGGCCCTAGCTTTGCTCCAAAAAGATGTGACCAACATAATCTTCACAAAATTTTGATGTCATAGTTGTACTTCTAACATGACTTACTGAGGTAGTAAGATTACAAGAAATACAAGTACTTTTGAACACCGGAAAATGTCACAGAAAGGCTGTTTGCCTTTTTGGCCTTGTAACTTGACCCTTGAGCTCCTCGGAAATTCCTTTTCTTGCCTACACATAAACCCCTGGGTCTTGTGACCAGATGCATACACATCAACGTCCTTTGGCCTTCTTTATCCAGTGTCTTTTACTGCTGATAAGACTAGGTCCATCATTTCCCTCTGTCACTGTAGGCCTTTGTTGACCATTCTGCCTCCTGCCCTTCACTACCATTTCTCTCTCAAAGGCTCCTGGATAAGCTTTATCTCATGAAGCTGACTTCCCAGCACGGTCAGCATTTTTGAGTGTGTATTGGTGCTGGGGATAGAACCCAGGGCCTTGCTCATGTTGGGCAAACGCTCTGCCAGTGAGCACCATCTCCAGCTGCACTTTCAACATTTTTACTTCTCTTTTCCTTCCTAGCATGAATTTCCTACAAAAATTCATGGAGTGCCAGAACCATATATTTTACTACACACCTTAGTTGTTTATATTTATTTTTACATTTTAAATTAATGACATGTAAATATAGTTATTTATGGTGCTTTCTACATTTCTGTCAAAAACAAATCTTTACTAGAGCATCTGTGATCACAGCGCTCAGGAGGCTGAGGCAAGAGGATCACAAGTTTGAGACTAGCCTGGGCTACATTGTAAGACCTTATCTAAAAAACCCAAAAGCCCACAAAGAAAGCAAAAACAAAGAAAGAGACAAGATTTTTTATTAGCAAATAAGCAAGTTCATTTATTTAAGTATGACTTCACCCTCTGCATCAATATCTATTGGTAGATTTGCATTTTTTATTGTTAGATTTGACAAGCCTAATGTCTTTAATGAGTCACATTCTTCAGACCTTTTAGCCATGGGACTGTTTTTTCCACATGTTTACACTTGGAAAAGAAAGTCAAATAAGCCAGTAACATGGATGCTAGCTACAGAAAGAATTCTCCTGGCATAGAGGATGCTATCAACAGGTCATGTCTGGTGGATACCAGTGTGTGTGTGGGGGGGAAGATATAAGGAAAGAGTGAAGGAGAATGAATGTAATGGAAATATTATGGACTCATGTATGAAAATGGAAAAATGAGGCCTGTTGAAACTGTTCTAGGAATGGGGAGGGGGTAAAGGAGAATGATGGAGGGGGTAAATTCAACTATGATATTTTACAAGAACTTTTGTAAATGTCACAATGTACCCCCAGTACAACAATAATATGATAATAATTTTAAAAAGAGTGAGCAGACTTACCTCATTCAGCTGGAAATTTTCCTTTGTCCTTTTGTTTTTTGAGGCAGGGTTTCACTATGCAGCCCAAATTCCTGCCTCTACATCCTTGGCTCAGGGTCTTGCTATTGTGCCCAGTCTGGCCCCATACTCCTGGGCTTAAGTTATCCTCCTGTCTCAGTCTCCTAAGTATTGAAACTACAGGCAGGCAACCACACACCCAGCTCCTAACTTTCTGTTATTCTAATTCACCACTGGGTAGCAATAGTCGCTAGGTTTATACACAAAATTCCATACACGCTGGAATGGCGCTTGCCTGTACAGAGATATGACCACTTTCTTTCAAAATATCAGAAGATCTCTTTTTGCTGTTCTCCTGCTTCTTCTTACCCTGTGGAGAACATAACAGAACAGAAATCAAACAAACATCAACATATATGTTTATAGCCAGGCATAGTGGCAAGGTCATTTTCAGCAGACTCTATAAAGTTGCTATGCTACATAGTTATGGAAGTTGGTCAATGGTACACACCTGTAATTCAAGCATTCAAGAGGCTGAAGCAGGAGGATGGAGAATTCTAGGGCAGCCTGGGTTACATTGGGAGACCCTGCCTCAAAAAACGACAAAATGTGTGTGTGTACATACACATGGATCCCTTCTCAGCCTGCATTCACCTACCACATCTTCTCCTTATTCCAGTGGAAAGTACAAGGCAAAGTCAATTCCTCACCTGTGTGCTGGGCTCCACCCCACCTCTTTTTTTTTTTTCTTTTTTTTGGCAGTCCTGGCGTTTGAACTCATGACTTTGAACTTGCTAGGCAGGTGCTCTACCACATGAGCCATGCTTCCAATCCTTTTTACTCTGTTTTTTTTTTTTTTGAGATAGGGTCTTAGGGTCTCACTTTTTGCCAGGCCAGCCTGGCCCATGATCCTCCTATATTAGGCTTCTTACCATAGCTGGAATGACAGGCATGCATAACCACTCCCACCTTTTTTTCAATAAAGATGGGGTCTTGAAATTTTTCTTTCCTGGGCTGGCCTGGAACCTGACTCCACCCTTCAATACTCATGGTGGACCTTATGAAAGAAAACTCCACAAGTGATAAATATTCACTTGTACAAAACTATTGACAAGAAAATGTTCACAATATATTGCTAAATAAAAAATCAGACTATAAAACAGCATTATAGAATACTATTAAAATAGATAAGGAGCTAGGGTTGCAGCTCAGTGGAAAAGCATTTGCCTAGCATTCAGGAGGCCCTGGGTTTGAACCTCCAAAATAATATAGACAAGACAGACAGGTATAGTGGTGCAGGCTTACGATCCCAGCCTTCAGGAGGCTGAGGTTGGAAGGTCCTGAATTTGAGGTCAGCCTGGGCTATGTAGTCAGAGCTTGTCTTTTTTTTTTTTTTTAAAAGGTGGCTATAAACACATGGGAAAGACTAAAAAATCATACATATTCCTAGTGTTATCCCTCAGTAGAATGTGTCAAAAGGAAAAAAATTAAAATGATTTAAAGATCCTTATTGGCTTTATTTTCAGTCCTAGTGGTGGGCCACACTTTATTCGATAGAGTAGAATAAGGATTGCACTGAGCAGAGGAAGTGTTTGGTTTTTTTTTCTTTTGTTGTTTTATTTTGTTTTGTTTTTTGAGAGACAGGGTTTAGCTACGTAGCCCAGGCAGAGCTAGAACTCACCATCCTCCTGAGAAGGAGTCTCCCAGTGCTAGCATTACAGGCATGTGCCACCATGCCTAGCTTTATTTCTGTAGGTCTTTTCTATTCCCACATTAGCTCACTCCAGTACACAACTCTCTCTCTAGAATTCTGTATTCAAAAAACATATCTGTTGGAAATATCAAACATTCTCTTTTTTATTGTATTGCTAATGTTTAATGCTAATGAAAATGTTTTAAGCTTTTTAAAATATGCACCAGTCCTTGTGATATTAACCAGACACACATGCCATAACTTGTGTCTGAACTTCACTTACTATCCTCAAAAGGTTGTGATATGAGAAAAAATTATTTATCTGTACATGTCTACAGCATTCACTCACCCTTGTTCTTCCCACAGGTAGAAAGATGAGAGCTATGGATGAAGGCTAAAGCCACCCAGTCAGTTCTCTTGAGGGGGGATATGCAATAGAGTGAAATGCAGCTAGTCATCACACCCTACGCCCTGTGGGTGACAAGCGTCCCAGACCTCCTGCTGTCTTCCAGCACTGTCATAAGGAGCAGAATATCGTTACTATGGCTACATCATTTGCAGGACCCTCTGTAAAATCAAAGTGTGGGGCTTGTTGTTTGAAATTATGAAGAATTTCACATTGGTGACAGCAGAGCATTAAACCAAAGTGGAATGCTCCCAGTGTGAGTCCAGTATGGCTGCACAGGTCTCCTGCCTAGGAAGCCAGCCATGACTGCAGTGACAGACCTCAGGACACTTCCTGCTGGGGGCTTGGGGAGCAGGTGGGCAGTAGGTAACTATGGCTAGAGACATAGGGTGAGATTTTTGCTTGAGGGCATTTTGGGATGAAGAGAAAGGATAAGAGCTCTCTTGCTGGGTTTTTTGTTTTTTTTTCAAGTGTTGAAGTGGTCTGCACGTCCCCCTTATAGTGTTCAAGAAAGTGAAGAAATAGTTCTTATAAAAGGATATTTTTTATACCATAAAATTCATCCTTTTATGAAAGAGTATTTTAGTCTGCAAGACTCTGGTGCCATTTAGGGACTGGATACACAGGGTCACTCTGTACAGCCAGGTATTAGTAATGTCACTAATTAGGTTAGGGTTGGCTGACACTTTTATACTAATGCTAGTTTATTTGCACTAATGACCTATGAGTAAAAGTACACTATGCTTGACTTCCTCTCTCCCTCTTCCTTCCTTGTTTTTAACAAACGAAACCCTTTGTTACTTTCCAGTAAGAAGCTTAAATATTTTCACTTAATCATAATCACTTCTGCTTATCCAACCAAATGATTATTTTCCCAATATAATTGCACAGAGGATCATAATGAGTTCTTGCTTGTTCAAAGTCACTGCCCTCTATGTCACCTCACTCACCAGGAGCTATGCTATAACTAAGGTCTCTCCCTGACCTGTTGCCTTCACTGGCCACATACCCTTCCACCCATGGCTGAGCCCCTCTTTACTCTTTTCACCCTGCCTTCCAGAGCCCCAGTTCCCATGCAAACAATGTTCTTATATTAGCAAATTCTTCCCAGAAGTCCCCCTCCCACCACCACCACTTTCTCTCTGATGAGGGTCTCACTATGTTGCCTAGGCTATTTTTCGTCTCCTGGGCTCCCTCCTGCCTCTGCCTCCTGAGTGGTGGGACTATAGGTGCATGCTACCACACCTGGCAATATGTAACTATTCTCCAAAATCATCATTTCGGGGCCGGAACATTGCTTTATACTATGATTTTTAAAGTACTTGAAAATTTTCTCCTCCTTTGAGATACATGCCACCTAATGACCTTCTTGTTATAGGAAAACCATAGATTTCTGGTCATTCCTTCCTGTTAGCCCCTTTGTCCCTTCACCAACACCATCCTAAAAAAGCCTAAACTCGGCTTTTTTTGTGGTTTTTTTTTTTTTTTTGCAGTTCTGGGGTTCAAATTCAGGGCTTCACTCTTCTGTAAACTTGAGTTGATCCAACCAAGAAATGTAATTTCTAGGGAAAGCAGAGCAGGAGAAGGAGCTTGTATCCATAGGTGAAGTAATGGAGCCTTCACAGCAACCCCGGTCCTCTTGAGGGTCAATTAGAGTTGTAAGTTTTTAAGCCACTTCTATTTGATTTATCTACTTATTTACTTATTTATTTATTGGATTTTTGAGATAGTCTCACTATGTAGCCTCCAGCCTTAGCCTCCCAAATGCTGTGATTATAGGTGTGCATCTCAAGCCCAGCTTGCAAGCCACTTTTAATGTGGGCCCTTGTTATAAATACCAGAACCTATATTTCAGCTTATTTATCTATTTATTTGTTTGTTTTTTGCAGTACTGGGGTTTGAACTCTGGGCCTACACCTTGAGCCACTCCACTATCCCTTTTTTGTGAAGGGTTTTTTTCGAGATAGGGTCTTGCAAACTATTTGCCTGGTTTGGCTTCAAACTGCGATCCTCCTGATCTCTACCTTCTGTGTAGCTAGGATTACAGGTGTGAACCAACGGAGCCCGGTTTCAGCTAATTTAGATGCTGGCTAAAAAAGATACACTGTGAATTCAAATGGCTACAGCATAAGACAGAAAGTAGTGAGCAACTAGGGCACAGATAAAAATGAATGACAGAGAGGAATCATCTCAAGCCAGGCTGTGAGTTTAATAGAAGTTAAAGTTTCTGAGCTGTAGCAGACTGACTGTCCAAAAGTGGTGGAATGTCAGCATGGGCTCTTACCAATCAGCTACTGATTTTTCTGTCATTTTCTTTCTTTCCTTTTCCTTCCCGTGCTCCTCCGTTTCCCTTCTCCTCTCTTCTCTTTCTTTTTTTGGTGCTGGGGATCAAACTCAAGGCTTGAGTAGGCTGCACAAGTGCTTGACAACTGGGCTACACCCCACATCCCATACTTTTTGTCTCTACTGAAAACCTTGGCATGACCCATGCTGAAACTGAAGTAACCTACAAAGTCGTTCAGAGCCGGGCGCCGGTGGCTCGCAGCTGTAATCCTAGCTACTCAGGAAGACCGCGGTACAAAGACAGCCTAAGCAAATTGTGCTGGAGACCCTATCTCGAAAAAAACCCATCACAAAAAAGGGCCGATGGAATGGTTCAAGGTGTAGGCCCTGAGTTCAAGCCCCAGTACCAAAAAAAAAAAAAAGTCATGGTCCTTTTGTTATCTAGCGCTGTACTGTCGAGTAGGTTGTCACCTATTAGTAGAGTAGTAAGATTTAAATTAATAAAAACAAAATAAAAAAAAAACTTAGCTCCTCACACGAGCCACATTTTCAGCGCCTAGTGGCCACCTGTGACCGCTGGCTGTTGTATCAGCGGAAACACAGCTCTCTTCCACCATGGCGGAAGGTCCTTTTGCACGGCCCTAGGGATGCTTGAGAGCGTATGTGCCTCCCTTCCACCAACGCTCAACCCAAGCGAAAGACTGTTGCCGAGCTCATCTACTTCCTAGGGGGATTTAAACACGGGTACCGTCAACAGAAACCACAAGGCTTTGGCCTGGTGAGGTGTGCCGATTCTTCCGCCTAAATCAGAGAAGACAGCGGGCGGTGAAAAGGAGGCAACGACCCAGACGTGGAGGCGGAAGGAGAGCAGAAGGGGCGGGGCGCCGCGCGGAGGGCGGGCCCTTCACCAGATTGGGGGCGGGGCCGCGGGCGCAGGCTCTCCAACCAGACTGGGGGCGGGGCCGAGTGGTGGGCGGGCCTCTCACCAGACTGGGGACGGGGCGGGGCGGGACTGGGTTGGGGGCGGACCCTTCGCCAGGCAGAGGCGGGCCGCGTGGGGTGCGGGCTCTTTAACCGGACTGGGGGCGGGACCAGGGGGGCGGGGTTGCGAGGGGCGGGCCGGGAAGGCGGGGCTGCGAGCTGTCGGCGCGCGAGCCCCGCCGTGCGTGCTCACGTGACAGGTCCGCGCGTCCCTGCTCACGCAGTTGTCCAGGCGAGCGAAGATGGCGGCCGAGAGGGAGCCTCCTCCGCTGGGGGACGGGAAGCCCACCGACTTTGAGGAGCTGGAGGACGGGGAAGACCTGTTCACCAGCACTGTCTCCACCCTGGAGGTGAGAGCGCGTCGCCGTGGGTGCCGTGCCGTGCTGTTCCGCGCGTCTCACCTTTGGCTGCCTTTCCCTGCCTGACTTGTCCCTCCCCGCCCCCCGGGTTTGCCGGACCGAATCGGGGCGACACCTGTGACGCCGGCCCCACCTCAGGTGCCTGTGGTGGCGGGGGTTGGCCTGGATGGCCAGGCGTCCTCCCGAGAGCAGCCTGGGGGCCGGGCCGGGCGGACGGGGCTTTGGCCGCGTCTTTCGGGCTCGTGCACCTCTCCAGGCCACGGGGCCGGGCCTTCGGTCCCTGCCTGCCGCAGCCCCTGCGGACCGGGCCGGCCTTCCCTCCCGCGAGAGCCCGCGCCCTGGCCCCGTTCCTCGGCTCTGTCCTGCGCCGCCGCCACTTCCGTGGGCCCGAGCTTCCGCTCGCGACTCTCAAGTGGAGGAACGCGCTCGCCGGTCTTGTTCGTAGGGTTTTTAGAGGATATGCATGCATGGTGTTTAGAAAATACGCGCTCGATCGGAGGGAGTAGTCTAGCAGTCCAGGAACTGCCTTTTTTTTTTTTTTAAGTTACCAGGGGAGAAATAGGAACAGCTCTGCACCCCTTTTCCTCTGTTCTCGCATGGTCAGCGGTCTCTGAAGCAGGGTGTTCCTGTTTTTGTCCGAGGAAACACCCTCGTGAACTCCAGTGCGGCGGCCCGCGTCCGCCGGCGCTGCTGACAGCACGGCCGCCCCAGCCGCGTTAGCTGCGTCCACCGGGACGCGAGCACACGCCAGTGGCCTGCTCCCCATCAGGTGCTTTGTTGACGCCTTCTTGACCTCTTCAGCTCTCCACCAAGTCAACTGGAAATTATTGTAGAAGAGCCGTTATCTGCATTTCAGCCATCGGAACCTGGGAACTTCCGGGAACCGTTTTCTGCACTCGACAATCTGCTAATTGTGCAGTGTCGCAGCCAAACCCCACCTACCCCCAGAGCATAGGTTCCCTGGAGTGCCATGATCACCTCTGCTCCTCACAAAACCTCAAACATTTGTAGCCAATAAATGCTTACTGGACTAATTGGCAAAACCAGCATCTCCTAAGAATTAGTACAGATTATTTTCCAGGGTATATTTGGGGGAGTTAGTATCTTTTTTACCCCTGTATACATAATACTCAGTTACCTTAACATGTTGAAAGTGTCCACAGGATCCTAAAGCCTTTTTCTCTTTGGGGATACAAAGGTTTCTAGCAGGCGTCAGAGCAAACCTGACTGACCTTGTGTGAACTAAAATCCTAAGCATTCTGTTTAAAGTTGAGGCCACTTAGAATAAAAGGAACTAATATTTGTATTTCCCATGTGGATGGGGCTTTAAGGAAAAAAAAGCGTTTGACTCTTTTTTTCAGGGAAAGTCTGCAAAATTTGATTATGACTGCTTTAAATTTATTTTGGTAAATGTACTGTGAAAGTTGTAAATAAAGTTATTAACTGTTCACTTAAATCCTTATTTCAGGGACTTATACAGGTTATTTTTAAGAAAGTGGTAGGCTGTCAGATTTGTAAATTCAATATTTTTCCCCTTTAAAATGTTTGGCAAAGGATATATAGCAGAATTTCATAGCATACCACAGTTACTCTAAAATTGCTCTTTTTAAAACAGCTTCTCAAACTTTGGTTACAAAAGAATTCACAGTATTCATGTTTAACATGTAGATGCCTGCACCTCACTGGAATCTGTGTGCTTTTTGGTTTTTTTGAGAGGTTCTATATTCAACCCAAGCTGGGCTAGAACTTGAGATCCTCCTCTCAGCCTACCAGGTGCTAGGCTACATGAATGCACCACCAGGCCCAGCTGTTTGTGGTGCTGGGTGTAGAGCCCAAAGCCTTGCATACGCTGGGCAAGTACTCTGCCATTGAGCTACATCCTGGATGCTTTTCAAACTTTATACAGTAAGTTACCTAGTGATGTTGAAGGCAAATTCTGATTCTGCTGGTCTGGGGTAGGATCCAATATTGTATATTTTTAACAAGCTTTCCTGATACAGCTTCTGGGCCATAGAGAACACTGAGTGAGCAGGTGTGAAGTGACCTTCTGCCTTGAATACTTATTAACTAAGAAAATATTTACTAACTACGCTGTAAATTGAAAGTAAGCCATATAAGTAAATGTCTTTTAATTTTAAAAAGTAAAGTTTTCAAATTATATTATTCATTTAGCAATTTCTGAGGGCAAAGCATTTCCTTTCAAAATTAAGAACAGTCACAAAAAGCTGAGTTCAGTAAAATAAGCTGTTTCAGCCAGGCCTAGGAGTGTGTACCTGTAATACCCAGCATGTGCTAGACTGAGGCAGATGGATAGCCAGTTTGAGACCAGGCTGGGGCTACATTGCAAGATCCTGTTCAAAAACATTCCCATCAAAAGAACCAAAAAAATAAAATAAAAAGGTGTTTCAGACCCACAAAACAGTTCTGTTTTAGAAGTAAGGCTTTAAATTGTTAATGAATGCTACTTTTTTCCTTAAATGATACGATCTTAATCTAGATGCTTAACCTTTTATCATGGAGTAGTAGACCCCACCTTTCAAAAGGAAAGTCAGGAATTTGTATTATATGCCTGGGTGTTTTTTGTTTAGTTGGTTTTTTAGAGATAGTTTTGTTGAGATATAATTCACTTACTGTACAATTCACTTATTTAATGTGTACAGTTTATTTAAATTTTTTTGGTGGAACTAGGGTTTGAACTCAGTCTCACACTTGCTAGGCAGATAACACTACCACTTGAGTCATGCCCATTGACCTTTTTTGCTTTAGTTATATTTTGTATAGGGTCTTGAGTTTTTGCCCAGGCCAGCCTCTAACTGCAATCCTTTTACCTATGTCTTCTGTGTAGCTGAGATTAGAAAAACGTACCACCAGGCCTACCTTACTGGTTGAGATGGGGTCTGGTTACCTTTTGACCCAGGCTGACCTCAAACCACAATCCTCGTTTTCTCTTCCTCCTGAGTAACTAGGATTACAGGTGTATGCCTATGCCTTTGCTTTTGAGTGTTGGGACTATTGGAGGCATGGGTTGCAGTGCCTGACTCTTTACATGGTGGGGGGTTTTTTGCTCCCTGAGATAGGGTCTCCTTCTCTACCCTAGGCTGACCTCAAATTCACCTAGAATTCCAGTTATGTGTACCTCTTCAGGCCTTAACTTTCTGGTCTTAATGGGGTCCTTTGAAGCACAAGTCTTTTTACATTTTTATGAAATTCAGTTCATCCATTTTTTCTTTTGTTATGCGTTCAGTGTCATAGCCAAGAATCCTCTACTGAATCCAAGGTCGTGAAGGTTTCTGAAGCCCTATGCTTTCTTCTAAGAGTTTTATATTTTCAGCTCTTATGTTAGGTCTGATCCATTTTGAGTTAGTTTTTGTATATGGCATTAGATAAGGGTCCAATGTCATTCTTTTGCATATGGTAATCTAGTTCCAACACCATTTGTTGAAAAGAATGTTCTTTTCCTACTGAGTGATGGTCATGGGACCCTTGTCAAAAGTCAGTTGACCAAATAGATAAATAGATGTTTGTACCTTGGTTTTTTTTTCCCCATTCAGTTATTTACTCATCTCAAATCTAAGAGTCAGCTGAAATTAAGATGAAGACCACAGTTTTCCTTACATTGTCACATCCTTTTTTTTTTTTCTTTTCCAGTAGTGGGACTTGAACAAACGCATGGCCTTCACCTTGAGCCACTCACCAGCCCTATTTTTGTGAAGGGTTTTTTGAGATAGGGTCTCTAGGAACTATTTGTCCGGCTGGCTTTGAACCGAGAGCCTTCTGATCTCTGCCTCCTGAGTAGCTAGCTTTACAGGTGTGAGCCACTGGCGCCCCGCACATTGTCACAGCTTAATGTTTGAGAGCATTTCACTGGAATTTCCAAGTGAGGACTTCAGGGTCTTAGAATTCCTTTCCTATCATGTAACCCTAGGCTGTAAGTGCTCAGAAAATGCCTTTGAGTATTTAATTGGGGGTGGGGTAAGGCACACCTATAATCCCAGCACTTGGGAGGCTGAGACATGAAGATCTCTAGTTGGAGGACCGCTTGGGCTACATGAGATCCTGTTTCAAAAAAAGTAAACAAAATCCTTGAACATGAGTATTTACTCAACTGTACTGTTTAGAAAATAATGGGAGTGCAGAGGTCAGCAAAACACTGGAAGTCTTCAAGGATGGGCTAGCTCCAGTGGAGAAGAAAGACAGATACAGAAGACTCTAAGGCAGAGATTATATGTTCTGAAAACACAAATTTCCAGTGGGATACAGGGGAGATTCTAATTTCTAGCAACATTCCTGGCATAGTAGATGAATTGTAAGTGTATCTGCTGGCTGGAAAAAGTCACTGAGGAGGTAGGAAGTATTTAAGAGAGGCTTTGAAGGGTGAGATAAAATTATAAAATGATGGAATAGCCAAGGTCACTTAAGGTTCATATTCTTGGGGAATATACATAATTTGAAGTGGCTGATTAGTGGATGTGTTTTGGGTTTGCTGTGTAGTGACATTGTGGAGTTTTCAAATCTAAATGTTTATAGAGCATTTCAACTGGAATTTCCCAGTGAGGACTTCAAGGTCTTAGAATTCTTTTCCTGTCAAGTAACCCTAGGCTGTAAGTCCTCAGAAGATACCCTATTTAGTTGACTTCAGTAAATATTGAGTATTTAGTTGGGGGTGGGGTGGGGAACGCCTGTAATCCCAGCACTTGGGAGGCTGAGGCATGAAAATAGGCAGGTGAAAGCTGTGGGAGACATACGTGTCTGTAGCATGATACCTGGGAAGGTTGATGTAGCAGTTTCAGAGGTAAATTTGAATTGGAGTTACATTGGTAGATTGATAAGTTGGACTGTCTTTTACAGTTTGAGGTTAAAGACCTCAAGAAGGAAAGTGCAAGTAATAAAAGAGAGAAGGAATTGGAGTCACTACAGACATAGTTTGTGAGACTCCCTCTCTTAAGGGGATTCTTAGAGAAAGGAATTAGAAGTTTATTTGACTTATGGATAGTTACACTATTAAAGATAGCATCAGTCTGAGGGTGTAACTCAGTGTAGAGTGCTTAGGTGGCATTTGTGACACATACGAAAAGATAACATCAGGCAGCTGGATGGGCTAGAGGTAGAGATTTGGGAGGCTGTCATACTTTTATTGAAAGATGATGCTGAATCTTACTCTGAGGAAATCTGTCTTGTCTCTGCCCTTATGAAGTGAATGAAGTAACAGAAGTCAATACACTAAATACAACTGTGAACAAATACTGGTAGTACCAGCTGATACGTGCATACAGTACAGAAGAGTATCTAAGACTGGAGTGATTTAATTGCTCTTTAATTGGCCTTTGAGACCCTGAAGTGGTTGGCATTAGCAAGGGAGAGTACATAGAATGAGACCCTTTTGATAAAGAGGAACTGAAAATCTAGCTCTGTAACTGTTGAAAATAGAAACTAGGGCTGTGGCTCAAGTACTAGAGAGCCTGCCGGCAAGCACAAGTCCTTGAGTACCACTAATACAAACCCAGTACCACCAAAAAACAAAACAAAACAAAAATTAGAAGGAGTAACAAAATTAGGTCTAGGGATGTAACTCAGTGGTAGTGCTTGTCTAACATGTGCAGGGCCTGGGTTTAATCCCTCGCATTGGTTTGGGGGCGGGGGGATGTCGTACCTATTTTAATTAACTTAGAAGAGAAGAATAATTTGTTTTCCCAGTTGTTTACTGCTGTGCGTCTTCATTTCTTCCCCAAAGTCCAAGTTTTTGTGACTTTTTCCTAGCATATGTCTTCAGCCTGAAGAACTTCTTTCAGCATTTTTTTTTTTTAAAGCCAGCTCTGTGGCAACAGATTCCTACAGTGTTTTTTCATTTCAGAATATCTTTATTTCAACTTCATTCCTGAAAGACTTTTGATACAGGCCCTCTCTATGAAGCCCGAGCTGTCCTCCAACTCTGGATCCTCCTCTTAGCCTCCAACTGCTGAGATAACATGTGCATACCACCATAGCAGGCATTGATACATGTTTTTGATGAATGTAGAATTCTGAGTTTGACAGTTCCTTTCCTTCAGCACTTTAAACGATTTTGGGCCGCTGTTTTCTATTTTCTGTGATTTCTAATGAGAAATATGTAGTCATTCTAATCATTTTTCTAAATGTAATTTTTGTGTGTTTTTAATTGCTTCATGTTTTGCCATTTCTGTCATTTTTTATGGTGTAACTGGATCTGGTTTACTATGGGGTTGTTTAGAGTTTACGTCTGCCTTAATCTGTAAAATTTATGTCTTTCAATAAATTTGGAAAGTACTTACCTGTCATTTCTTGAAATATTTTTTTGTAATTGTTCTCTTTCTCTCTCTCTTTCTAGGACTTTAATGCCATGAATGTTAGACATTGTTCTTTTTCATTGTTGAGGATCAAACCCAGGGCCTCACACATTAGGCTAGTATTCTACCACTGAGCTATATCCCCAGTCTGTCTGAAATTTTACTCTTTGTAAGTTATCAGATTGACTAGTTTTATGGCTGCTGAAAGAGGACATGATAAAGGAGTTTATTAGTCAAAGCATAGCAAGCAGCATGAGTGTCGTGTTTGAGACAGTTTCCTGTGCCCCTCATGTTCCAGTCAGGCGAGGTAAATGGGCCAGGGGATGCTACACCTGTGTTTGATCTGTGTGACAGCTACAAACTGAAGCTTTGGAAAGTTAATTGATTTGCAGTAGGCCACATTACTGCCTATTTTCGGTTTTTGAGGAGACTGTATTACACTGTACAGTAGACAAACCTGGTCTTTGCTTTGAAAACCTCTTCCAAGGTTGTTCATTGTGTAAGTGTTAATGACAAGATAGTCTAGAACAAGGGAGCAAATTTCTTTGCTTGCAAAATGCACAGGAGCATGAGAGACCATGGGGATTTGATACACTGTAGAGTCTGTTCCACAAATGTGCAGCTTGGAGGTAAGTCTATGATTTGTGTAGATTCATTCATAGAATTAAGAGATTTTCTCCAGGATCCCCCCTATTCCCTACTCTTCACCTTCTAGGTACTTTTTTTTTCAGTTTTCTGGGTAGTAACATAACTACTCCTGTGAGTTTTATCTGTTTACACTGTCACACACTTGCCCAGGTTGGGCCAGCCTTGCAGAAATGCAGTCAAAGAAAAGAGAAAGAAAAAAAAAAAAAAACCTAATGAGGATTTCTGCTCTATAAACTTCAGACTACTGGGTTCTCTTTTCCTGGTGCAACTGCCCAAAGAATTCTATTTTCTCTTGGATTTACTGCTGCCGTCATGCAGCTAAGCCACTGGGTCTGTCATCAGGGCAATGCCAGAACAAAAAACAGAGGGACAAGGTAAAAAAAAGGAGTTTCCCACAAGTACTAACCAGGCCTAACCCTGCTTAGCTGCCAGGATCAGAGGAGACTGTGTTCAGGATGGTATGGCCGTAAACCACCCATATTCTCTTAGATGTAGGGTGTTTTAACGAGAAAAACAAAAGATTTTTTTCTTGGCATCATTGTTGCTCCTATTTATGGCATAGTTCTACAATTGGCACTAACCTTAGATGTCAAGACAGAGAACAACAACAGCATAAATCTCAAAATTGACCTTTGTAAGAATCATTTTTCACATTTTTTGGCTCCTTCCTCAATCTGCTTGTTTATTTTAACATGATTGTGTTTGTATTATACAGGGTTCTTAGTGTCCACCTGTAGGAGAGAGGCTGTAGTGGGCTTCTTTGATCTTGGTTGAAATCCAAAGTACTACTCTTTAACTTAACAAACACTAGCAAGACCCTTGATATTTTGTATTAAAAACCTCCACACACTACTAGATGATACTGTGAGGGAAGAAAAGACTATATTAAGAATACTAGTATCTATTCAGGTGTTGTGATGCACATCTATAATTTCAGCACTTGAGAGACTGAGGCTAGAGGATCAAGGGTTCAAGGCTAACCTGGACTACAAAGTAAGACCTTGTACCAGAAAAAAAAGAAAAAAATATACTGGTGTTAACTCAATTATGGTTTTTTTTTTTTTCTTATTTTTAATTTTTTTCAATTAGGTATCTTAAATAGCTGGTAGTTCTGATTGCCCAGAACCTGTGCTCCAGTCCTAGAAACCATCAGTGTTCCTTCTTCCATCACTTTCCCCTTTGGCAGTCACTCTCCACACCTATCCAGTCACTGGAGAACAGCTCTTGTATTGACCAATAACCTGGAAGAGGCATGGGGAAGCTGGGACACAGATAAGAAGGTCCTTAGAGCCTTCAGTGAGTCAGTGTTCCATGGCTGCTTCCAGAGCAGAGAAGCACGGCCCTCATAGCTGCTAATGAAGAGACTGGGGAGAAACTGATGCCACATAGCTTCTCCATAGCAGTGTTACCCCTGCCACGCTGGCCTTCACTGGAGCTACTGACCACCTACACCATTCCTATCCCACATTCCACTCAGGCTCTGGACTGAGAGACAAAGGGGTTATTTTTGTTATATAAATACTTTGTTTCGTTTTTCTTACTCTTGTCTCTGGAAACTACTTATCTCAGATGCTAGCATAATATAAATGTTTAATTACGTTATGAATTCATTATTTTTTTTAATTTTATTTTCTGAGTCAGGATCTCTGTATATAGTCCAGACCTCAAACTCAGAGTCCTGCTTCAGCCTTGCAAGTGCTGGGATTACAGGCATGTTCTATCACGCCTGGTTTACCAATTCATTATAGATTATATAAACAGTGCATGTACTGTAGTTGAATACTGTATTTTTTTTTTGCTGTCTATAAGAGACTTTATTTTTTTATTCATTTACAGTTGAATACTGTATTAAAATCCTTAACAATCTTGTATTTTAAAGAATTAAAAAATACCTTGGTTCAGATATTTACCATTTCTGTGCTTTTTTATTCTTTAAACATTTTTATTAGCATCTATTATTTGTAAGGGGCTTTCATTGTGACATGTTCATATATTCTTGTAACATATCTTGGTTAGATTCACCCCACTGTCATTCTCCCTCCCCTCTTCTCCCCTACTTAAAATGATTTCTACATGTTTCAGTGTTCCTTTAGCATATCCTCTGCTCTAACGAGTACATCTATTGATGGGAATTCTCTTGTACTTCCTCTGAAAACTTTGTCACTTTCATTCTTTTTGCCAGTTTATAGATTTCTGGGTCAATAGCTCTCTTTCAGCACTTTGAAGGTGTTCTTCCACTGTTTTCTGAAGACTAAGAAGAATCTACGTGCTTTCTCTCAGACTTCAGTAGGGTGGGGCAGGGAGGAGACCACATGACCCCAGGATGGAGGTTTTTAAAGCTATGGGAAGTGACATACCATCATTTCTGCTGTGTGCTATTGGTTACACAGACCAACCCCTGGTACAAAGTGAGAGAATACTGTGCAAGGGTGTGAATACTTGGAGTTAGAGATCATGGTCAACCATCTTGGAGGCTAATTACTACCATCCTTCTAGGCAATAACTTAACTCTTTTGTTTCTAAGATTTTTACAAAAGCAAAAGAAAATACAATATGATGTGATAGGAGAACATCAATTTTTCATTACTTCAGTGAGCATAAAATGCAAATCATGGAGTGTGGCAGGAGATGAGGCTGGAGAAGACAGCCTTGTATGGATGCAGAAGGGTTTGGGTTTTAGACTGCAGTCGTCGGCAGGTCACTGAAGAACTATGAGCAACAAGTGGAGCCATCAACTCCTGGAACAATATGAAGAATATACTGAAAGGTGGGGGGGTGGCGGAAGATAGTGAGGCAGAGCTTGAGTTTAGGGAAAAAAATAATTTAGGATTGTGGCAGTGAAAATATACAGGAAAGAGACAGTAAGAGTACAAGTGTCAGTTAGTGACTGGCTAGATGTGGAAGATGTAGGTGATCAGGGAAAAGTAGGATTCTGGGAAAATGCCTCTATTTCTGGATTGGCTACTGGGTGAGTAGTAATAGGGCAAACTATGACTTATGGGCCAAATCGTGCCTGATTCCTATCTTAAAATCTGAATGGGACACAGCTGCATCCATTTGTTTGTATGAAGAGTTGAGTAGTTATGACAAAGACTATGTGGGCCTTCATTAGCCATTTGGCTCTCCCCCAATTTGTCAACATAGGAAACTCCATCTCTTTCCAGAATCAGTTTAAAAAGTTATAATCTCTGATTTATTTGGGTAGACTTAGAGACTCCTTCTTGGCATTCCAACAGTACTTAGTATGTGGCTTTATTACAACAGTTGTTACATTCTAATCTTTATGCACATATATTTTCCCACTGAAATCTTGAGAGTAGAGACATGGCTTTTCATCTTTATACCTATAGGCCAAATGTATTAGCTGAGGGTTGTCTGTGTATACATTGCATAATAAAGTAAGGTTTCATTGTTTGTATTTCATGATAACCTCAAAGAAATTCTATTGTCAGAAAAGGTTATTTGGATAACTTGAATAATGGTAAGTGAATATTAGTATCTTTTCTTTAGCTGCTGAATAAGAGTTAATTGGGAAGGATATAATAAAGATTGTGATTAAAGTAGTGTTTTGAATTATTTAAGGTAGGCTTGTTTTTGTTTTCATCATTGTTCCCATAATAGAATCTCATTTGACAGTGCTTAATTGAATGGGTTTTCTTAAATGAATATTTGAAAATATCAAATTACAAATGAATGAAATTTTAGTCAGTAATAGTAGAACATTAAAATTTAATGAATTGTGTTTAAATTGTGGAAGGGTAAGAATTAGAATAAAAGCACTCTCAGATTGGCCTGCTTAGAGAAGGCTTTCTGTAAAATGAAAGTGTTGGGGTATTTGGAGAAAGTAATGGACAGAGAGGGGAGAACGGTGATAGCCTGCATGGGTTGGCTGACATGAACAGAGACAGGCAGGAATGGCAGCTATTTAATATGTGATGTATTGAGAAGGGATTTGGTTGCAAATGGCATAAACCAACTAGTTCAATTGAGAGGAAAAAGAATGTGTTAGAATCAACAAGAAACCTGAAAAATAAGGGATGGGAACCAAGGGAGGTAAGGTAGCCAAGATGCCATGACTCATCTGTTTGTATATGCCACTTGTGGTAACATCAACACTGGACACTGACACTTGTGTCTGTACTTGTGAGTGGCACCATTGCTGGACACTTCCCAGTGAACTGTCTTTACTTTTGGCAGCCTCTGGGAGTAGGCTTTCACTGATCTGCCTCGAGAGCTCCAAACATAGGAAAGTTGTTTGGCTGCTGGTAAACAACACGGCAAATACCCGTTAAATGTTATTCCTTAATTGAGATAAGGTAGAGTGGACAATGAGAGGAAACATTAGTCAGGTGATTGGTAACTAGAAAAGCAGGCCAGAGGACTAACTGAATTTTTTTTTAGTAGTGAACTGACCTAGTAAAGACAGACATTACCATGGCAGATGTTTTTGAAATAGACGGGTGTGTGAACAGGTATTTCACAGAGAACTCTGCACTGTAGTTTGGGCATAGTATGGTAAAAATCAAACAATAACCATAGAGATAGAAAATAGTTGCACATGATTAGAGAATCAGCAGCATTCAGGATCAGGAAGTCAAAGGAGAAAGAAGATGTTTTACATTTCCCAGTATCACAACCTTTATGTAGTCAATTTTAAGTGACAAGAGTAGCAGTTGTTGTTGAAGGACTGGGGCGGTAACTCAAGTGGGCCCTTGAGTTCACACTGAGGTATGGCCTGAGGTCTACAAGAACAATTTGGTTGGATGTGGTGGTGCACAGCTGTAATTCCAGCTACTCCAGAGGCACAGGCAGGAGAATCAAGAGTTTGAGCCAGCCCAGCAAAAGTACTACTAAGAGCCTGGCTCAAAAACCAAAAGAGGGCTGGTAGAGTGTGTGAAGCCCTGAGTTCAAACCTCAGGATTGCAAAAAAACAAAACAAAAAAAAGTACCGATACTTGCCTAGCATGTATAAGGCCCTAGGTTCAATCCCCAGCACCACAAAAAGAAAGGTATATTCAATATTCTATATAAAAATCTTCAAGGTGACTCATTTGCTGTAAGTAGACTGGTACAATAAAAAATATTTTGGGGGATATAGAATAAAGTTGACTACTAAAACTGAAATACTTTTAATTGCTGTCAGAAAACTAGGATGTATATTATAGAAGTTACACTTCAGGAACTGTTTTAATGCAATTAGTGTAGAGGAAAAGTATCACTTTAGGGGCGGGAAGTGTGGCTCAAGTGGTAGAGTGCTTGCCTACAAGCACAAAACCCTGAATTCAAACCCCAGTACCGCCAAAAAAAAAAAGCATCTAAGATTATTCTGAGGAGCTTTCAAATGGAGAATTGAAAGGTCCCTTTATTTTTTAATAGACTTGATACAGTGGTATGTGAATATTAATGCTGATTAAGCCTGTAGCAGCATCAGTAATTGAAGCTAAGAGCCACAATTCCAAATCCTTTTAAATTAGTGCTTCTCCTTTATTATGAGAGTGTGGCAGCCGAAGGGGAGTGGCTGCTTGGAATCAGGCTGTTGTAAAAGGTCCGAACCTCAGGGATCATGCAAGCAACACATGAATAAAGAAATTAAATTTGATGTATTCAGATTTGTTCAGTAACTTCTCATTGGGATGGCCAAAGCACAAGCTCTGCTTTGCTTTAATTTCACTCTATTTATGAAGCTTTCTTCCTCTTTTTTTTTTTTTTTTCTTTCAGTTTGGGGATTGAACACCGAGCCTCATATATGCTATGCAGGTGCTATACCTCTGAGCTACATCCCAGCCCTTTCATTTTTTATTTGGAAACATGGCAGTTTCTCAGGCTATCCTCTCAAACTTGGGTTTCCTCAGCCTCCAGAGGAGCTGGTATTATAGATGTGACCACTGCACTCAGCTTATTACGCTTTTTAATTCATGTCTCTCAAATCCATCCTCACTATTGATCTTAAACAGTTTATCTAGATTAATATGTATACTAGTATGCTAATATAGCTTCATTTCCACATGTTTGATAGCCTCCATTCTAATCTCCGTGCTCCTCGAACGTTCTCTTAAAATCACTAGAATTTTCTGAAGGCTTAAAAAGCTTTCACATGACTTTCACAAGAAAGTTCTTAATCCTTAGCATGCTTTACAAGACACTTTACCATCTGGGCTCTCAGAATCCTTTAGTTCAATTCTTGAGAAAAATAAAGGTACAAAAAAAAAATAAAAATAACCACGTACAACCACCTAAAGATGATCACGATGTAACAGTTTCCCTCTAACTTTCTGTGTAGGTCAGCTAGCTTCGTACTCCCTGCATAGCCCAAGCTGGCCTCTTGATCTCCTCCCAGGTACTGGGATTACAGCAAATTGATGATTACTTGCCTGGCTTTCTCTAAAGTTATTGTGGCATACATTTTTTTTATGCAAAATTGGGAATGAATTTGATAAGCAATAATGTAGTTTTTCCTCATTTAATCTTAAATGAGGACATAATAATATGTCTATGTGAAGTAGTGCTTGCAACAATGATTTTTTGAATGTCTAACTTTTCTGGGCAGGTGTTTATCACTTTGAGCCATGCTCCCCCCCCCAGCCCTACAATGTATAACATTTCTTCATAAATTTTGATAGAACTTAATTTTGAAACTACTCCCTGTTTATTAAATAGGTAGGTAATGTTAGCTACTCAGTAAATATTCAATCTAACTTTTGTTCCATATCCTGTTTCCTAAGGCTAGATCACCAGCCAAAAGTGTGGATATTGTTTTTACATGTATTTCTCGAATGTCATTTGTGTCTTGGGGTTTTTCTTTGAAAAGATCCAATTTAGTAGAAAATATGGCTGGGGACAAGAATTGGTCAGACAAAACAGTCAAATAAGGGGTTGGCAGAGTAGCTCAAGTGGTAGAGTGCCTGCCTAGCAAGTGTAAGGCCCTGAGTTCAAACCCCAGTACCTCAGAGGGAAAAAAGACTGGTAGATTTATATTGATAAAATGTTAACTATGATACTATTAACGAATTTATAGGCCTTATCCAGATTTTGTCAGTTTTAGGTTCTTTTGGTCTTTGGGATTTAGTTGTTTTTACTTAGTTCCTTCCAGTGTGATAATTGGCAGGGTTGGGTTTTTGTTTGTTTGTTGGGTGGGAGGATGTCTTTTCTGCCTTGGAAACTTTTGAAAAGTACTAGCCAGTTACTTCGTAGAATGTTCTTTTATTTGGATTTGTAGAATATTTTCTCATTATTGGATTGAGGTTATATATTTGGTTCCTCCACTGTAGCTTATTGTACCAAGTTATTCACTAAATACATATTGTTCCATGTGAAATAGAATTCAGATGATTTTTAAAGAGTAAATCTTTGTTTTTTTGTTTTCTGTGGTGTTGGGGATCACACTCAGACTCGCACGTGCTAGGCAAGCTGTGTACTACTGAGCCACATCCCAGCCTGAGTAAACCTTTGGATTTGTTGCCACCCACTAGTTATCAAAAGAGCCAAGAGAAATGAAGGAATTTTGTGAAGCATTTTCTTTCTATTTCTAAGATACGATGAACTCTATTTCTAGGCAAGTGTTGTGGTATGTGAACCAGATAATGTAATTTTAAATACTTTAGTAGCCACATGAAAAAAAATAGGAACAGGTAAAATTAATTAATTATAGTAATACATTTTACATAATTCAATATATCCAAACCTTATGTAAAGTATCATTTCAATATGTAACCAACATAGAAAATATTAATATATAGATACCCTTTTTTTGGGTACTAAGTCTTCAAATGTAACACATTTCAGTTTGGACTTGCTATATTTCAACTGCCCAGTAACACTCATCAAGATTAAGAAGTACAAAAATATGGCTGGGGTGTGGCTCAAGTAGTAGAGGGCTGCCTAGCAAGTGTAAGGCCCTGAACTCAAACCCCAGTATGAGGAGTGAGAGAGAGAGAACTAAAACATATGCTTAAAGTTTTGGGAAAGGGCATATTTTTAATTTGAGACTAGAAATCTTAGAACACCTGTATTATTAATTCAGCTGTTACTAAGCCTTCTTATGGTATATGGTAAAGCAACTCTTTGAACTTGCCCATGCAAGGTGTTTTCAAGATCTACTGAGTTGCCTGAAATGTTGGTGCTTGGATACATCTGCCCCCACCAGAAAAAAACAAAAGCATGGTAATAACAAAAGCAAAAATATTGATTGTTAAAAATCAAGGAACTCAGCTGGGTGCGATGGCACACACCAGACATTTTAGCTATAGAAGTGGGAAAAGGAAAGAAGGGAGGGAGGGGAACAAAGGGGGAAGGGAGTGATGTAGGGAGAGGGGAAGGGAGTATTGGAGGGAGGGAGGGAGTGAAGGGAGGAAGGGGAGGAAGGAAGGAAGGGAGGGAGGAAGGAAGGAAGGAAGAAAGGAACTTGATTTTGGTTATATTATTCATGTTGGGTTTTGTTAATTATAACTCAATGTGACAAACTGGTACCTCTAAAGGGATTACACTTTAAATCTTAAGTGCCTTTTGTTACAAAGGAGATGAATAAAAGTGTCTTGAATTTATTCTTAGCTTAGAAGAGGAAATATAAATAGATGCTCTTTTTTTCTTTTTCTTACTCAAGAAAAAGAATGTTTTATTTCTGTACTGTGTAGAGACTAATTACAACAGATAAGCATCACAATCCATTGCCTCTTACTGTTCTCTTTAAAAGTCAAGTCCATCGTCACCAGAACCAGCTAGTCTTCCTGCAGAAGATATTAGCGCAAACTCCAATGGTCCAAAACCTGTACAAGTTGTGCTAGATGACGACAGAGAAGATCTTTTTGCAGGTAATTGTCATATCTTTGTTTTTTAAATAATGGCTAGTTAAAAAATATCTATTCCATTACAAAATAATCACTAAAGCAAAACTGAAATTCTGTCTTAGTTGTAGCTCTCTTTTAACACTTAGAAAGATGAGGAATTTCCAGTTTGATCATCTTGTGAAAAATGCAGAGTGTTATGAGAAGCAAAAAAATTGTGGTCCTGTCTGTTTTTTCAGTATTTGAAAATAAATTACTTGTTATAATTTGTTTGCTTTGGTTATGGCATTCATACCTTGGAAAATAGCAGTGATTGTATTTTTTTTATTACTTACAAGTTGTCACAAAGCAAAATTAAACTATGAAATTAAAAATGACTTCATTTTATTTATGTTTGGAATCTGATTATTTTAATACACTACCTCTTTCATTTTGATTCACTTTTAGTTGAGTAAATTGATACTCAAGGAATTTATTATGGATGTGGAGGCAGGGCTTGGAGTAGTCCATCCTAACTTTAAAAACAATTGACTCTCTTCAAAACAACTAAGCTTTAAGGCTAAAATTTAGGTACAAATTAATGTTTTAATATTGAAGAGCAAAATATTTCTTATAGTTATTGACACAAAAAAATTAAAATAGTAAATCTTTCTGTGTTTAATAATTTACTTGAACTGGCTTTCATTAAGTTAAACTTTAATACATATTCAATTCTTGTTCAGTAATTCAAACCATTCTATCATCTTGTGCAAATAAGTTTGAACGTATCACAAAAATCCATATAATCCATATAATTTCCGACTTGATTAATTTCGTGAAAAGTTTTCACCACTGATGAAGTTATGGGGGTTTTATCTTGTTTGTTTTTCTTTCTTTGAGATTTCGTTTTGTTGTTTTGGTTTGGTTTTTGGTTTTTTGACACAGGAGCTTGCTGTGTAGCCTGGGTTGGCCTTGAATTCGTGATCCTCCTATCTCCGCCTCCCAAGTGCTGGGTTCACAGGTATGTGACCATCCTGCCCCGCTGAATTCATGCACTTTATGATGTCAGAAAATTAAAAGACAATGACACCAAAAGTCAATTGGTTTTCTTTTTTTTTTCCTTAAGTCGTCTAACAACTTACAGTCAGAATCACAGATAACCAAAAGTTATAGTATTTTGTTCTTTTTTGTTATGTTTTGTGGAATTTTTTCTAGGCAGTTGCCAAAAGTACTTTCGTGGCATTTGTGTTCTAAGCTAAAGATGACAAAAGACCTTTCTCTACTAAGGAAATAATAATCTAAACTTGTGTGCGTTCCCATTGACACAGTGTAGGCTCATGTGTAAAGGTTTTGTATTATCCATTTTATTAAAAACTCTTCAGCTATACAGTGTCAGAATTTTCTTATTTTTAAATTTTGGGGGATGGTACTGGTTGAACTCAGGACTTTGTGCATGCTAGGCAGTTACTCTATCACTTGAGCCACGCCAACAGCACTCTCAAATGTACATGATAAGGATGCTGAAATTTTACTCTTAACAACTGTGTGAGAGCATGTTCAGGAAAAAGACTTCTTGTTGTTTCACAGTGTGCGCAGATCAAACTTGGTAAGTAAGGTTTATACAGTGGTTTTTACCCACGTAGTTTATTAAGAAACCTTCGATATTTTAGTCTGTCTAGAAGACTGGTGTGAGTGAAGTATACTCATTGTCAGTATTTGTTTTAAAAAGGAGAAATGAGGACTAAAGAAAATAAGCATTGTCATCTGTTTCCTGTAGTAACCTACAAGTAAAACTGCTTTTTTTCTTTTATTAGGGCATTATAGTTGTGAGGAGAGTACATTGTGACATTTATAAAAGTACTGACAATGTATCTTAGATTAATCTTGCTCCATCCTGCTTCATCCTGCTGCCTCACCTTCCCAGAAAAATTTCAACAGGTCTCATTGTTCCACCTTCACACATGAATACCCAATACTTCCACCATATTTGCTACCCTTTTCTTATGCCTTCCCCTTTCCCTCTGGTACCAATCCCTGGACAGGACCTATTTTACCTTTCTGTCTTTCATTTTTTTAAAAATGCATTTTTGTTTGTTTATGATGGTCACAGGGTGTTTCATTGTGACATTTCCATATATGTATGTATTATACCCCGAATTGTTTCATCCCTCTGTTTTTCTCCTTTTTACTTTAGTCATCTTACGATGATTTCAACAGGTTTGAGTGTTCCATATTCATACTTGTATAGAAAGTACATAACCATAGTCACCTTTTTTACTTTCTTCATTAAAACCACTTTTTATGCATGCATTGTCTTTTTTGTTAAACTCAGCTGTATTTCATAATGTTATCAGTAGCTAATCTAAGTCATAATCTGATCATTTTTATGAATGATTTATACTACACATGATTCTTATTTATAATGAATTTAAGCCTTATGGAGGAAGATATTTCTAAGGAAGCATAATTGAGCATAATATATGCTATGAGGACAGTGCAAACTTGTCCAGCAGTGAGAACACATTCTTATTTATCTTGTGTCAGTGCATATCGTATAGATGCTGATCTGTACCTAGTCATTTTGGTTTTAAAAGCATAAAGAGCTGGAGGCGAGATTCAAGTGATAGAACACTTGCCTGTCAAGCATGAGGCCTTGAGCTTAATCCCTGGTACTGCCAAAATAAAACCATATAAAAATTCCATTATGTCTCTATGTGTACTGGTGTGCTTTAGGTAGCATTTCAAGTAGTATATGTCAGAAGCAATACCAGAAAAAGTTAATTGACGTATATTCCAGTTATTAGTTGATTTACAGAATGTTCACCAAATAGTTAACAACATTACCCTGCTCCACCCTTTATTAGATCTTAAAGAATGCTTTCACGTTGACATAACCAATTTATATTGGTCCTTAACATATGTCTCTAAGGAAAAGTTAATCTTTGTGGTTAATACCTATAGGGCATCTTCCTGAACCTTTAGGTCTGGTTTAAATTATATTCTTTGAATTTGTAGTATTTTAGTTTACTTAAGCTAAAAGTCATGAAAGCAGTTTAAGGCCAGACTATCAATTACTGGGCTGAATCTAAATCTTTTATCCATTTATTTTGTTTCCCATTCCATGTTAGTTACTTTGATCATATTTAGCCTTATTTATTTTGATATCTCTTAGCATTTACAAAGCAGCCTATTAGTGCAAAGAACACAAACCTGGCATTAGTGAAGTACAATGTAATTGAAAATTTAAAATGACTTTATACTGATATCTCAGTAAAATTACTCTTTTCATATTTTGTCATTTTTGTCTATGGGTCCGTTGCAGTAACAGTGCCCCTTCAGAGATTGGGAGGGCGGTGTTGAAGATTTTAGGGGGTTATTTTGCTGTGTGTTGTCACGCTTGCTGCCTTGCCTATTATTTGTAGACTTTATAGCTTTGAGATAGTGCTCCTTTGCTTTCTCATACTGCTCATTGTTTTCATTTCTTTAATAGAAAAAAAGAAATACCAAGCCGTTTTCTTTTTTCTGGTTACCATAATTTGAAAGATTTTAATTATACACCTATAATCTCAGCAGCTCTGGAGTAGAACATAGGAGGATCTTGAGTTTGAGTCCAGACCAGGCAAAGTTAGCAAGACCCTGTCTCTAAAACAAAAAACATCAGATGATTTGAATTAAAAAGCTGATGTCCAGCAAGGTATGACAATAGCATGTTAGAATTCTGATGGCAGTAGAAAAAATAAATAAAAACCAAAGGGCTAGGGGCATAGTTCAGATGGTGAATCAGTTGTCTAACATGGCAAGTAGTGGTACTACGTTCAATCCCCAGTAAACCCCCCCAAAAAAAAAAGATTTTTAGCTATTAATAATTTTCCTTTAATATAAAATATAAAGAGATCCATGCTAAGAATCTTATCAACACTAAATAGCCAGTAAGAATGCTTTGCCAACATGTCAGCCTGTACAGCCTTTTTTCAAATAATGTGTTGCTGCTGCAGTTACCTCTGTACTTTTTGAAGTATTAAGATGAAAGTGAGCTGGGCACCAGTGGCTCAGCCCATAATCCTAGATGCTCATGAAGTAGAGATCTGTAGGATCATGGTTGGAAGCCAGCCCAGGCAAATAGTTCTTGAGACCTATCTCGGAAAACCCTTCACAAAAATGGCTTGCAGAGTGGGCTCAAGGTGAAGACCTTCAGTTCTAGGCCCAGAACTGCCCACCCCCCCCAAAAAAAAAAAAAAAAAGATTAAAGTGACTCAGCTGGGCTCAGCTGGGCTCAGCTGGGTGTTGGTGACTCACACCTGTAATCCTAGCTACTTGGGAGGCACAGATCAGAGGATCAAGGCTCAAAGCCAACCCAGGTTAAAAAAAAAAAAAAGCAAAACCCTGTCTCAAAATTACTCAACACAAAAAAGGACTGGCAGAACGGCTCAAGTGGTAGACCACCTGCATAGCAAGCATGAGGCCCTGAGTTCAAACCTCCATACCACCTAAAAAACAAATGAAGTGATTACATGGCTTACTACCTCCCAAACCTCAAGGAATTTGAGAACTCAGGTTAGAAACCATCAGTGTTATGCTCACTGATAGTAATGTTTACTTTCCTTGCTCTGAATTTTGCTTATGCTAGTATTCCATTTTCAGGGATTTTCCCCTATTCTCTACCTGTTTAAGCTTTCTCAGATCAGTTTCACAAGCTGTTTCTCCAGCCTAAACTATTATCTCCTGTGTCTACTCAAATTAAAGTGTTCATAAAGTAATTGTCTTGTGTAACATTCTTTTTATTGTTCTTTTAAGTCTTTTATTGCTACTTAACATTCCACATGTCTTGTTTTCTCAACTAGATTATAAACTCCCTGAGGGCAGGTATGATATTTTCCATTTCTTTGTGTTTCTCCATTGTGTTTAGCACAGTATTACCTAGCCTATAGATATTCAGTTTATCAATGGATATGGTTTGATTTTAATTATGTTTAATTTTAGATTTTTCAAGTGAATGAGCATTTTAAATTAAAACCTAAGCACCCATTTGCTTTGTGTCATATTTGTATATTCAACTAATACCCAGTAATCTTGGGCAGTTAATTGCTTTAGATTACTAACTTTGTGACTTTAACAAATTTTTATTCCTATTTGGGATGGTTCTGGGCAGCTTCCTGCCATAAAATTTGTGTTCATATGTATAAAATAATCAATGTTAGCCTGAAAAAATAGTTGAAAGGTAAGTTACCCTGAGCATAAGATCCATGTCCTTGCTCCTCTCCGGGTCCAGAGAACTTCAGTAATGCAGATAATTAATAGGATTTAACATGACTCTGCCCCCAAGCCAACGAAGTTTCTATTTGTTTTAAAGTTTTATTAACAACTAAAGGGTTCATAAAATTCTTTAGTAATAATTTTTAAGGTACTTTATTTTGATACTTACTTCTGGGTACTATAAAATTTTCATACTTCTATAACTGCCATATAGACTATTAAGAGCTGGTTGCAATTTCTTTAATTAACTTATTTAATTTGTGTCTAGAAGCCACAGAAGAAGTTTCTTTGGATAGCCCAGAAAGGGAGCCCATCCTTTCCTCAGAACCTTCTCCTGCAGTCACACCTGTCACCCCTACTGCACTCATTGCTCCTAGAATGGAATCCAAGAGTCTGTCAGCTCCTGTGATTTTCGATAGATCCCGGGAAGAGGTAAGGGAAAATGTGTATATTCTAAATTAATGTGTAACAGGAACATGTTTTGTTCCCTACTCAATGTCACAGTCCTATTAGTTGTTCCTAATCAAAAGACATTGTAGGAAAAGAGAATTGGACTTCAGAAGTTGGGAGGTTTCACTTGTGATTTTCATTCTTATCCCAACCCAATGACCTGAGCATACCCCTTCCTTTTTTAAATTGGGAATTTTGTTATTTGTGATCTTGTATTGATCAGGTAATGGAGGATTTGAAAACTCTTAATAACAGTAAAGTATTTTGAGTAATTTTATTTTATAAAAGCATGTAATTACTGCTGTTGATACTTAAAGGTTGCTTGCTAATGTTTGTTTATTTTTATTTCTGCAATGCTGAGGATTGAACTTGGGGCCTTATACATGTTGGGCAAGTGCTCTACCACTGTCCCAAGTCCCCAGCTCATGTTTAGCCTTCATTTTTAAAAGGAAGGGCTATAGATCAGCTGAAGATATGTTCTCATAATTTAGCAGTATTTTTTTTTTAATTTATAAAGGATAGAAGTTTACTTTGGAGGTGGCAATAACTATTTTGGAATACTGGGGGTTGAACTCAGAACCTCATGCTTGCTAGACAGACACTCTATCATTTTAACCACACCCCCGAATAATTTTTAATAAGGTGCATTTGGAGAAGAAAAAATCATGTTATAGAGGTTATTTTAAATGGAAAAATCTGTATTTTAAAAGTCATTCATACAAAATATATCATTTAAATAATGACTACATACACAAGCATGACTAATGTTATAAACACAATATTAAGGAAAAGAAGCAAGATGTGAGTACTTACTATATGATTCCATGATAAAAATCTTAGAAACAGATAAAACTAGTGAACAGTGCTAGAAGTCAGCAGAGTGTTTATGTGGGCAGGGTGAAGAATAGATTTTGCCTGGAGGGGAAGCATTAGAGAGTCTTCTGGGATAACTGAAAGTGTTTATTTCTGTTTTGGGTTCTGGGTAGGAAGATGTGTTCACTTCGTGAAAATGTGTTGAGCTGTACACTTACAATTCATACACTTTTCTATATGTATATTGTGATTCAAAAAGATTCACTTTAAAAAATGTCTGTATAAGCAGGCAACCTTAACAGTGGTGCATGCCTGTAATCCCAGTGCTTAAGGCTGAGGCAGGAGGATCAGGAGTTCAAGACCAGCCTGGGCTATACAATGTGAGACCGTGTCTCAAAGAAAGAAAGAAAAATTGAGGACTTCAGCATTTTTCCACATCTGAGAAGTAAAGAACACTTTCTGTTACTTGTCCAAATGATCCTTATTTGTAATGTTTTGCTTCATTTTATTTACATAGTCAGCAAATGTGAAAGCTTTTATTGTTTTTCAGTATTAAGTGGCTTTTTGTATTAATTATTATGACAGTGACCCTAATAGAACATAGATGGTAGAATTAGTTATTAGTGTTATGACAATAATGTAAATTGGAACCTTTTTAATACCAAAATTAATTATACTATTCTAGATTGAAGAAGAAGCAAATGGAGATATTTTTGATATAGAAATTGGTGTGTCAGATCCAGAGAAAGTTGGTAAGTCATTATTATATTTCATACTTCTTTTTGACCAGATTCACCTGTTATATCCTATTTTTCCCCATTAAGTACATAATTACAAGTATTAAAATAGTACTTTATTCTTAGGCAGATTTTTATTTGTTTTTATGGTTCTGGGGACCAAACCCAGGGCCTTGCACATGCTGAACAAAGCCTTCTATCAGTGAGCTAAATCCCCAGCCAACGATATGGTTTCTAATAATAGTGTTTAACTTTTCTTACAGGTGATGGCATGAATGCTTACATGGCATACAGAGTAACAACAAAGGTGAGACTTTTGTTCCTTTAATAAAACACTGACCACTCAGTGTAGGTGTAGAGGATATGACAGTCTTTTAAGATGAAAGTGAACCTTTACAAAGACTACTGTCCCATAATGATCACCAACAAGTTGTTACAGTGAGTTGTGAGTGACTTGTGTTCTATGGGAATATGCTGGAAGAGAGAATGTAGACCTACAGGTCAGGCAAGCCTTCCTGGAGAAAACAGTCTGAGCCAGACAAAGGTGAGGGGTGTGATTTGGGAAGGACGGGAAGAAGAGTGGAATACTTGTTCTAAGCAAAGGGATTTGCTTGTATAAAATGCAAAAGTCAGGAAAGTATGACTGAATTGTTGGCCATAAGTCTCCATGTGTTATGAGCAGCCACATTAAGAAATTTGTTCGTCCCAAGTTTAGAGGAGAGCTATTAAAGAAGTTTAGACAAGAGTGTGACACCATTAGGTTTTTGCGTAGAAATACATCAGGTCTGTATGAATGGGGAGGGCCAAGCTAGAGGTCAGGATTGCATTAAGAGGCTACTACAATTATTACACCTTAAAACCCAGAGTCCGTTGCAGCAATCATTAGTTCAAGAAGTAATGTTTGATACTACTTCTCGAATGATTCTGGAAATGAGCAAAATAAATAGCTTTTTGAGTTGAATAAGAGGTTGAGTGAAAAGGACTCAAATATAAGGAAGAAGGAGATGTCTGAGTTACTATGTTAGAGGATGTATGATGGGGAGGAACACAGTGCGGATGGGGTGAGTGTTGTTAATTAATTAAATATTTATTTGTATCATGATGTCAGACTACTGCAAGCACTGGGGTATAGCAGTAAACAGGACGGACAAGTGTTCTTTTCTTATGTAACTCATGTTCAAGTTGAGGGAAATACAGTGAATTTGAGGTACCAACGAGATTAAAATGGACATGTCACTTGGGCATTTGGAAACATTGAACTGAAGCTCAAAAGGCAATCCAGGCCATAGGTAAGGATGTAAGAATCATAATTGTAAATATGGTAGAGTGTACGAGATGTTTCAAGGATAGAATAAAGCAAATTATTTTCTGCCCTCTTACATTTCTTTAAAAAAAAAGAAAAGCAAAAAACTGTGATTTAGAGTTTTTTAAAACTGTTAGAAATAATGTACACCACATTAGGTACTCTGCATTCTTTTGCAAAGTAGAGCAATGTGTACATAGACATATTCATAAGTATATGTCACATTAAGTTCTAAATAACTGCTAACTGCTGAAAAATTGAAATTCCTGTTCTTCACTTGCAGACTTCTCTTTCCATGTTCAGTAAGAGTGAATTTTCAGTTAAAAGAAGATTCAGTGACTTTCTTGGTTTGCATAGCAAATTAGCAAGCAAGTATTTACATGTTGGCTACATTGTGCCGCCAGCACCAGAGAAAAGTATAGTAGGTAAGCATGAGTGAGAAACAATTTTTGTTACTGTTACTACTTTAATTTTAACTGTATAGATTTGTGAATTCCAAAATAATTCACGGTCAATATCTTATAACAATACAGAACTTAAGTACTCCATTTATGATAATCATGCATTTAGTTGAAGAGTGTACTTCTAATACTTTTATTTCCTAATACGTGAGGATTTGGATGTTGAGTATTGAACTGAAATTTACCAAGTTGAAAGCAGTTGGAAACCATAACTTTTAGGATCAATAGAATACCACTTTACTGAATCCCACTCAAAGAATATGTAGTATTGCTAATATTTCCCAATGTAGTATTGCTGACATTTTCCCAAGAGCTAGAGTTGCTTGTCCCTTAGCTACATATTGTCCAAAAAGGTTTAATTTAGCCTTGCTCATATAAGAACTGTTTAAACTCATCTTAGTTGATTTCATATCTCAATTTAATGTTTAAAAACATTTCTACTTCCCCATTCTGGGCTACATAGCAAGTTACAGGCCAGTTTGGGCTATCTAGTGAGACCCTATCTCAAAAAAACAAAACAAAAATTCATTTCTACTTGCAGAAAATTACAAAAGAAGAGGAACTCCTCATTTATCCCACTGCTAAGATATCTGTCCTAAAATTTTGTAGTATTTTTCTAGTCTTGTGGTAAATCTTGTAGTGTTTTTCCTAATCTTTTTACTTAACTTATTTCACTTTTCAAGTCTTCATAAGGCTATTCTGAAAATATTTAAAATGAATTTTGCTAATCTTTTAATTATTTTTACTTTTTTAATACTCAGTTTGAAAGCGGTGTTACTTTCGTGTCATTTATAATTTTGAAAACTAACATTGAATTTGTTGTATGTCTTTTATTAATTTATGAATCTAATCAGGTGGTTCTTTTAACTTTTTGATCTCAAGACTTTGTATTCGTGTGGGGGTGTGTGTGTGGTGTGGGAGGGGGTCGGGGAGGGTGGGGAGTGTTACTGAGGCGATCAAACTCAAGGCCTTAGGCTTGCTAGGCAAGTACTGTCCCACTAAGTCTATATTCTTAAATTTTATTATAGAGTCTAAAAGAGTTTTCGCTTATATAGGCTACATCTGTTGACAATTACTACATTTGAAAAGATGTTAAATTTTTATTCAAAGGCTGCTTATGTTTGTTTTTCATTTTACAAATTTGTAATTTCTGTCATAATAGAGGGTGGCTGCTGGGTATGGTAGCACACACCTGTAGTCCCAGCACTCAGGAGGCTGAGGCAGGAGGATCATGAGTTTGTAGGCAGCCTGGGCTACACAGTGAGACCCTCTCAAGAAACAAAAAAATCAAAACAGTATTCTTATATCTGCTTCTGCACTTAATTTGTTATGTGTAACATAGCAAGTAACCTTTATAAAACTTTACTCTGAACACTCATTAAAGAATGAGAGTTTTTAAAAAGACTAAGAATAGCTTACTGCTGTTATGAAGAGAGACTTTGCCTCCCCTCCCCCATGAATGGGTATCTCAAACTCTTCAGATTCTCTGAACTGAAATTTAACAACTGCTAGCCAGGTGTGGTGGCACACTCTACAATCCCAGCACTCAAGAAACTGAGGCGAAAGGATCACAAGTTCTAGACCAGTCTGGGTCACATAGTAAGACCCTGTCTTAAGAAAAAAGAAAAAAAATGCATTGAAAATGTTAATAAGCGTTAGCAGGTAAATGGTTTTGTTTCCCCTCATACAATGCTCCATAATGGTTACCTCCAGGAAGGAGCTTTTAGTGAAGATAGAAGATCACTCCACAACAGTGAGATCCCCCCAGGGAAATAGAATATGTGAAAAAAATTAACATCCCAGATCCAGCACATAAGATAGATAATTTTAGGTGTTTGAGTTTTCCTTTTCAAACCTGTATATTTTGTTAAACCAAATATTAATGGATAATCTGTTACTTACTTGCCAGATATACCAACCTGAAGAGGAATTGCATAGTTTTACATAATCTTTTTTTTTTTTTTTTGGCTTCAGTAGTTATTCTTTGGTTACATAATCTTTTTTTTTTTTTTTTTTTTTGGCTTCAGTAGTTATTCTTTGGATAGGTTCTCACATTTTGCTCACAGCTTGCCTTAGACTACAGTCCTCCTACTTAACGCTTCCCAAGTAGGAAAGGGGCACCACCATGCCCAGCCCCACATAACCTATCTTTAAAGACTATGAGATACAGCTAATTATATATGATTCATCCACTTAAAACTTACAAGCAGTGGCTTTTAGCATACTCAGAGTTATACATGCATTATTACAACCAGTTTTATTTGTATTCCCCCAAAAGGAGTCCAGTACCCCTTAGCCATCATGTGATTTCCTCTAATCCCCAGACCCCAGCCCTGGCAATCTCTAATTAACTTCTGTTCAGGACATTTCATATAAAGGAATCATGCACTATATGGTTCTTGAAGATAAGCTTCCACTTAGTATTATTTTTTTCAACATTCCACAGTGTTGTAGCATTATGTATCAATGCTTCATTTCCAAAGGATACTTTTTTTTTAAAGGAAAATGAACAGGAGAAAAGAGGAAAATCTGCAGCCTAACATTTTAGCATTAAAATTGAAATTGCCAGGGCAGAAATGGTTAACATAAGTTTTGTTTTTTGGTTTCTTTGTTCTTTTAGTGCTGGGTTTGACCCGAGAGCCTCATGCATGCTAAGCACATAGCCACTGAGCTATATCCCCAGCCTAATTAACATGCTTTTTATTTTAAAATTTGAAGTGTTTTAAATATTTATGAAAGAGCTTGTTCTTTCACATATTATAAAACCAGCTATTGGACTAGAAGTGTAGCTCAAGCAATAGAGCACCTGTTTTGCAAGTGTGAAGCTCTGAGTTCAAACCCCATTCTCCCAAAAAAAACAAAAACAGCTGCTTGCTGAGGATCACCTATAGTCCCAAGTGCTCAGGAGGCTGAGGCAGGAGGGTCACTTGAGCCTAGAAGTTAGTTTAAGGCCAGACCTGTCTCAAAACAAAAGCCAAAACAGAAACCAGCTATGACAAATAAGAACAGTGCTCTCAGAATCTGCATCAGGGAAAGCATTTAGCAAATTCACAAGCTATATTTATCTTTATTTTTGTCATCCTGAAAGTAAAGAGCCTTAATTATTATTCATAAGAAATGAAAATGTGGGCTGGTGATGTGGCTGAAGCGGTAGAGTAGCTATCTAGGAAGCCTGAGGCCCTAATTTCAAACCCCTGGACTACCTTCCCCTACCAAATGTTATTGAGCTTCAATTTAATGATTTAAATTTTCCATTGTGCACGTTGAATGTAAAAATGTTGGAGGCTTAATGATGCAGCTCAGTGCTAGAGCACTTGCCTAGCATGTGTGAGGCCTTGGGTTCTACCCAGACTGGGGGAAAAAGTATTCCTGAAATGTAAAAACATTTGAATTTACCAGGACTGTAAAATATAGCAGATAAAGAAACTTTGATGTTAACTGTTACATAAATAAGCAGTATGAGTCAAAAACTATGCACACAGCTCAATTCTTCTTTGTCTGTTCTCTGATGTTATAGGTATTTACTTACTAAGCAGAGATGTTAACACATGAGATTTAATTCCTCAAAATGGTTTGCATTTTAAGTAAGTTAATAGTTACAGACTTAGGAGATTTTTGTCAAGTTCAAATTCAAAGTATGTTTTAAATTAGGAAATGATTATAAAAGTCTGTTTCAAAATAATCTAAAATCATCATGAATCTCTTAATTTCTTCAAAGGTATGACCAAGGTCAAAGTAGGTAAAGAAGATTCATCATCCACTGAATTTGTAGAAAAACGGAGAGCAGCTCTGGAAAGGTAATTGTAGGTACTAATACTTTATCACTCTCATGCTTTTACTTCAGTAATGTAAATCTACTTCCATTAAATAGAACAACTGTGTTTTAATGATTAATTTTTATCAGAGTACCACTTCATAGCTCTCATGAGTGCCTTAAACCTTTATTTTAAAAATTGATTGTTTCAGCAACACCGTACTGTATTTGTTCTGTTTATCATGCTGGAAGCAGAAAAATAAAGTAAGTTAATTAAGGATAGAATTATACCATAGCTGCAGTCAGCACGAGCACTAAGAAACTGCCAGGCTTCTACAAGGAAAATGTGGAAATTGTAATTGCGGGGAAAGAGTTGATAAAAATGCTTGGAGAAGCCAGATGTGGTTGGTACATATCTGTAATTCCAGCATTTAGGAGGTTGAGGCAGGCAGGTCCCGAGTTTGAGGACAGCCTGGGCAACATAGTCAGACCCTGTCTCAAAAAAGAGTTTGGAAAGGCCTGGAGCTATAGCTCAGGAGTAGAGTGCTTACGGGTGGGGGGGGGTATGGATAAAAATTAGCCCACTTTGGTATTATTATTATTTCTTAGAAAGTTATGCCCTATACATGTACTAATTTTAAACATTAAGTATGCTTTTAAAAATGCAGTGTGTTCCCCCCTTTTATGTACTTGATTTTGACTTGATTGTATAGTGTAGTGTTACTCATTGCTTCAGTTCACTATATATTTAAAGACAGAGCTGGGAATGTAACTCAGTGTCAGGACACTTGCTGAGTATGCATGAGGTCCTGAGTTCCATCCCAAGCACTGCAAAAAATGATTGATTGAATGATTGATTGATTGATTGTAGCTAGGCATGGTGGCACACACCCAAAGTCCCATCACTCAGGAGGCTGAGACAGAAGGATAGGGAGTTTGAACCCAGTCTAGGCTGCATTGTGAGACCCTGTTTCAGAGAAAAAGAAAAAGACTAATAATATATGCTGTTTCTTTAGTATACATGAACTACACATTTCATATTGCTTTGAGAGGTATGCCTTCATTGTGGCAAACTGAAAGAGGAATGGACAGGAGGAACCCCTACTCCCAGAATCTTAACATTTATTCCTTCCTTGCATTGCTGAAAATATGAGAACGATCCTAGCTATTTGGGAGGCTAAGGTCAGAAGGATTGCGGTTCAAGGCCAGCCTGGGCAAATTGTTTTAGAAATCCCATCTCCAAAACAACCAGAGCAAAATGGACTGTAGGTACGGAAGAGTGTCTGCCTTTCCAGCACCTGCTTTGCGAACATGAAACCCTGAGTTCAGATCCCAGTACTGCCCCCCAAAAATGTGAGGAAACTATTGTAAAGGATAACTTGTAGAACATAATATGGTAATAACTTAGGCTTGAAACACTTGTTTGCTTTAAATTTTCTCTTGTCTAAAAATCTGTGTTTGGGCAGGTTTTAGGAGTGTATGTGTATGTATGTATACACACATATCTGCAGAGTGTAAATTCTTTTTAAAAACTCTTTAAGGAAACTTTCTGTTTTTTAATAGTAAATTGCTTATATTTTAAGAAAATGACACAATAAAGTCAGGTTTAAATAGTATGCAATAAGAAAAGCTGAAGAACATGCAGTTTACAATATTAGAGAAAATTAAAAGATGGGATTATATCCATGGAAACCCAGGAAGAGAATTTAAATTGCATCAAGAGAAGTTTGGGTGGGCATTAGAATTGATTGTGTTGCAAGAGAAATTATAGACAGAATATTTTTAAGCATAAAGGAACATAATGTTCTCCCTTCATTTCCTGAAAATGTAACCATGACCCTTTGAAAGACCTTTCAAGTCTTATTTTCCTATGAGTAAATTTGAAATGTTTTGGATGGCATGCTTGATAAGAAACTTAATGGAGATTTATTGTACCAAAGACATTCCATTTGATTCTGCATCTCCTTGTAACTCGACTTCATCGGCTAGTTCATGCCAAGCCTTCATGTAGAATGAAACACTACAGTTTCTTTACTGGTAAATGTTAACTTGCTAAATGCTACCTTAGTGGAATTAGCAATAGTAGGGGGCAAAAAAAGAACACTCTAATATGAGAGCAAAATTAATTTTTTTTTAACCAGAAAAAATGACTCGAAAATATAAGCATAAAGTTATAAAAGCAAAGGCACTGAAATGATTTCTTTAGTTTTCCTATCTTGTTTCTCCTACCCCAGTCAAACTTAGTCCTGTGTACATCTGTTTCTTAATGTGTATGAGGTTTTAAAGCTGCATTTTTTTTTTTTTTTTACTCTTTCATATATTTGACTTTTCTTAGTGATTTCCTCATGGCATTCCTTAATTTAAACAGTAGAACTGGGCATATGGCTGGAATACCCAGCCTAGTTGGATCTAGTGAGCAGGGACATATTTAACCTGTTACTTTTTAACCGTAGCATACAAGAGCCACTAAAACCTCTTCCCTGGTGGGGCTTATACTTTGATACAAGAAAACAAATAATAAACATACAAACATAAATTATATAATATGTGACATAGTAGCAGTCCTGTGAAAAAAAGAAAGGACAGAACAATAGGGCATCTGGGACCAGGTGTATAAGATGTGGCTTGTGGAAATTTAAATAGATCAGAAGGAAGCCAGTGATCAGAAAACTTCACTGGAGTGTGGTGTTTGAGCCTTTAAACATGAAAGAGAAGTGGGAGTTAGTCATGAGTTTATCAGGGAACAAAGCATTCTAGGCAGAAAGCAGAAAAATGACTGGGGTATGATAGGTCAGTGTGGCCCAGAGCAGAGGGAATGATCAAAAGGGATAGGATGCCAGCCACATTAAAAAAAAAAAAAAAAAAAAAAAGCAACTCCATCATGGGGCTTGTAGTCCATTACAAGGAACTTGACTTTCTGAATGAAATTAAGGTAATATGATCTGATTTTATGTATTAAAAGGATTATTCTAGTCCCTATATTAAAAAGGAGTATGGCTGAGGGCATGGCTCAAGTGGTAGAGTACTTGCCTGGCAAGCACAAGTCCGTGAGTTCAAACTAGTGTCACCATGCCAGAAAGTCAAAAGCCAAAAGAACTGCAAAAGATGGAAGCAGAGAAACTAATTGGGAGACTACTGCAACTTTTTAAGGCCTCTGGACTAGTAGTGTTTTGGCTGATGGGAAATAGTTTTACATTCCAGGCATCAGAAGCAAGCAATGGGATTTCCTGATGAATTAGATAATCCCAAACAGCTGCATGCCTCCAAATTCCTTGATATGAAAGAGTGAACTGGCTGGGCCTGTGGCTCATGCTTGTAATCCTAGCTGTTTGGGAGGCTGAGATTGGGTGGATCACAGTTTGAGGCCAGCCCAGGCAAATAGCTTTCAAGGTCCCATCTCCAAAATAACCAGAGCAAAATGGACTGGAGGCTTGGCTCAACCAGTAGAACACTTGCTTTGCAAGTGCATAGCCCTAAGTTCAAATCCTGGTCACACAAACAAGGTGTATATTAATTGTTTGGATCTTGCCAGTTGGGATTTAGATGTCTGAAATGAACACAATCCTAATTAATTTATTTGTTCCTTAGAGATGAGGAAGAATACATTTAAGTAACTTCTCAAAGGTCACAGAGATAATATAATGCAGGCTTCTACTAAAAAGGGATTCTAAATCTTGTTCTCTATTTCCATGCTTCTCTAAATTTCTCAGTTTGTGGTTGCTAAAGTGTGTCTTTACCTATACACTTGATCTTAGCCAAAAGGCCAAGAAGCAGTTATCCTTACATATAAGATAAACTCACTTAAAAAGCTAAACATTGATCTACTATTTGATCCAGCGATACCACTCTTGGGGATATACCCAAAAGACTGTGACACAGGTTACTCCAGAGGCACCTGCACACCCATGTTTATTGCAGCACTAGTCATAATATCCAAGTTATGGAAACAGCCAAGATGCCCCACTACTGACAAGTGGATCAAGAAAATGTGGTATCTATACACAGTGGAATTTTATGCAGCCATGAAGAAGAACGAAATGTTATCATTCGCGGGTAAATGGATGGAATTAGAGAACATCATTCTGAGTGAGGTTAGCCTGGCCCAAAAGACCAAAAATCATATGTTCTCCCTCATATGTGGACGTTAGATCAAGGGCAAACACAGCAAGGGGATTGAACTTTGGTCACAAGATAAAACGAGAGCACACAAGGGAGATATGAGGATAGGTAAGACACCTAAAAAATTAGCATTTTGTTGCCCTCAATGCAGAGAAACTAAAGCAGATACCTTAAAAGCAACTGAGGCCAATAGGAGAAAGGGACCAGGAACTAGAGAAAAGGTTAGATCAAGAAGAATTAACCTAGAAGGTAACACACATGCACAGGAAATTAATGTGAGTCAACTCCCTGTATAGCTATCCTTATCTCAATTAGCAAAAACTCTTGGTCCTTCCTATTATTGCTTATACTCTGTCTTCAACAAAATTAGAGGTAAGGGCAAAATAGTTTCTGCCGGGTATTGAGGGGGTGGGGGGGAGAGGGAGGGGGCAGGGTGGCTAGTAAGGGAGGGGGTGGGGGCAGGGGGGAGAAATAACCCAAGCACTGTATGCACATATGAATAATAAAATAATTAAATAAATAAAATAAATTCACTATGATCCTAAGATAAGATACAAAGGATGCTCAAGAAAACCAAATGAGTTATCTTTTTTCTTTTTTTTTTTTTTTTTTTTTTTTTGCAGTGCTGGGGTTTGAACTCAGGGTCTCACAGTTGCTAGGCAGGTGCTGTACCATTTGAGCCGCAGCCCCAGATCCCCTTTTTTTAAAAAGTTTTTTTTACTTTTTATTGTTATTGTTATAATGATTGCTATAGCCTTCATTAACCTTAATTCTGAATTGGTGTGTGTTTATAAATGTTTATTGTTTTAAATCCAGTTCTTAATTTTATTATCATATAAGCCATATACTTTTTTTTTAGTTAGTTCTCTTTACTTCCACGTAACTCTTAAGAAGGAGGCGCTATGCCCCTTTGCATAGCCACCTGCCATTCTGTCTCTTCTCAATGGCATCCTAATAAATCGTTGGTTTCTCCTTAAAAAAAAAAAAAAGAAAAATTTTGCTGTCTTTTTCTAGAATGTTATTTTTCCAAAATTGATTCTTCACAAAGCTCATATGTACCAGGATACAAATAGGGATCTGTAGTCAACTGAGCTTTGTTAACGTAAGATTTTCACAAAGTTATACCAGGTTTATTTCTTGTAGGACTTGTCACAGCGCCAATATGAGTCTTAAAGAGAAGAATATGTATGTAACCATACTTCAAACTTTCTTGATCGTAAAATCAGTCTTTTTCATGGGGTATTGTATATAAGTAACATTACATATTCCCAAATAATGTTTGAAATATTTGAAATTTCCTAGAGTGTAAGTACTAGATATTTTGTCTTCCTGCTTGTTTATTTTACAAATATGTGAGTGCCTACTATTTGCCAGGACTGAAATTAACAACTTAAGCAAACTGCCTTCAGGTAGTATGAAGTCTAAGCAACTAAATAACTTCTCTGATAGTGTTGGGAGAACTTCATTGCTAAAATTATAAGTTAAATTCCAATGGGAAAATACAACATTTCTTAAGCTTATAAGATTGTTCTCACTGCATGTTTTGGCTCTGTAATATAGGCAGCAATTTTTTAAAACTGCATCATATATTGTACATATCTATTAAATGTTCTGTTTCCATTATAATGGCTTCTTATATGGATTGCTAACTTAAAATGGAGTATAATATGGATGTGTAATTTAAGTGTGTTAAAACAAAGTACCATTTAAACATCAGCAGTCATTATGACCATTGTGTAGAATGTGACTCTAGAAGTTGCTACTTTTTTTTCAGAAACTGTTACTTTTAGGCATATTTTATAATATTATAAAGAGAAGAAGAAATTACTGACTACATTCAGAATTTAGAATTTACATACAGATACTACTGACTTCTATTCTGGAGAAATGGAATAAATGTATTTTAACTGAAGTAAAAAATCATAATTGCAGTGTTATTGTATGTAGTCATTAATCTGGAGAAAGATAAGTTTTTAAAATAATGAGATTTGAGAAATAATTGAGAATCATCAAATAGTTGACCTTTTCCCCTTCTATGTGAGCAAAGGGCAGTGACTGAAGTTGGGCTAACAGTGGTATCAAAAAGTGTTTCTCCTGACTCTCATTTTTATGGGGCATCACATTTAGATAAGACATGTATCAAAATCAGCACATGCCTGCAATCCCAGAACTGGAAGGCTGAGATAGGAGGATGGCGAGTTCCAGGCCAGCCTGGGCTACATTAGTGAGACGCTGTCTCAAAAAAACCAAAAACTATTGAAGAAATTTAGTCCTCATCAAATAAGGATCAAAGCTGATTGTGACCAATTAAATCTGCGATCAAAACCTTTTATTCTTTTGCTGAAATACAACTTAAAACACAACTAATAAAGGACACTTTTACGCTTAAATCTAGGTATCTTCAAAGAACAGTAAAACATCCAGCTTTGCTGCAGGATCCTGACTTACGGCAGTTTTTGGAAAGTTCAGAGGTATTACTTCTACTTTAAATTTTTGTATATAAATTTTTTCATTTATATTTATTATAATTTATGTAAGATTAGATATTCTGTAAATCATTAGATTAATAGATGCACTAAAGCAATATATATATGCTTTTTCTTAGTGCTTTAATTACTTCACTAAATGACTAGCAGAGTATCTCCTTGGCTTTGACATTAATAGGGCAACCAGTCCCTTTCTGGAAAATGGTTTATAAATAGTCTCAGTTTCTTAGGCATCATGTTGAAATAAGTTTATTCAGGTTTCACTTTAGAGGAAGTTGAATGTATGCTGTGTGTCTAGATTCTGATACCCTTATTAAGTTTCAAAATGAAAATCTGTGACTTGAAGCAGCCTAAATTATAACCAAGCTGATCCCTATATTTGAGATGTTTGTCACATTTGGGGCTTTTATAAACAGTTGAGGGCTGGCAGAGTGTCTCAAGTGGTGAGAACACCTGCCTAGCAAGCGTAGCAAGTGTGAGGCCCTGAGTTCAAACCCCAGTACCACCAAAGAAAGAAAAAAGAATGAAAACAGTTGAGAGTTCTAATTGTTACTACTGGAGATTTTTTGTAAAATTTACTTGCATCTCAGAATTTTTTAAAAGTTCAAAACTATACAATCTTAACTCCAAGCTTAAGGAGATTTTTCTCAAGACCTTCTTTCCTTATAAGCAGTTATTTCTGCAAGCAAACAGGTGGCCAACGTTAGGGTGCTTGGCAATTTCCTAATATATTTTGACAGTGTTTGTTCCATCTAAATGTAAACGTGTAGAAGAAAAGCAAATGGAAAGTCTATTTTTTAAGTTTTCCTTTGAGAATGTACAAGTAGTGTATTTGAGAAATTAGATCTATTGAAATGTATGAGAGTGAAGAAAACACAAGCCCTTTTTTCGTTTTCTTTTTTTATTTAGGGAGAAGGTCTCTTTTGTGCCCAGTTTTAAAGCTCTAGGCTTTTAACCGGTTTGTTTGCCCTTATTTGTCATTCAATTCCAGCTGCCTAGAGCAGTTAACACGCAGGCTCTGAGTGGAGCAGGAATATTGAGGATGGTGAACAAGGCTGCCGACGCTGTCAACAAAATGACAATCAAGATGAATGAATCGGATGCAGTAAGAGCTGATTTTTCGACTTGAATAATGAGATGAATTAATGAGCCCAACAATTGCATTTTAAAGCTGTACAAGTAGAAAATAGGATATTAATTTGCTTATTGAGTTTAGTCCTCTGCCACATAATTTGACCACCATGGTTATACATGGTTAATTTGTTGCTTTAAAACAAGAAACGTAGCTCGCTATTGGTAACCTGATTTACAATCGTTTGTTCTTCCTAAATTAGCTCCATTTTTCATTTCTTTCTTAGTGGTTTGAAGAAAAGCAGCAGCAATTTGAGAATCTCGACCAACAACTTCGGAAACTTCATGCCAGTGTTGAAGCCTTGGTCTGTCATAGAAAAGGTTTGTTTGCCTTTTTATTTACGTGTTTAGCACCATAAAGCTAATCAAAATATTTAAGTTTTAATTAAACAAATACACTAACATTACAGAAGAAAGAAATCAATAGCTTAAGAGAATATTTTCTAGTTCAATTTTATTATTTAAAAACTCTTGGCTGGTGGAGTGGCTCAGGTTGTAGAGCGCTTGCCTAGCATGCATGAGACCCTGAGTTCAAACCCCAGTGCCACCAAAAACATCTGAATAAACAAAAATAGAAATTTTTGCTCTTGCTGTGTGCTAGTGGCTCAGGCCTGTCATCCTGGCTATTTGGAAGGCCGAGATGGAGGGGGTCAAGATTGGAGCCCTGAGTTCAAACACCAAAAACAAAACAACAACAAAAGAATTGTTCTATTTTTATCTAACTTTGAGTTTAGAAGTAGAAAGATGCTAACCTTATAAAACTATATTTGAATTTTGTATTAAAATTCTTAGTCATTTGGTTAGCTTTGTTTTAATGGATGAGGATGTCTTATTAATTACTAATTTAGATTATAATAATTTGAGATTCAAAAATTAGAATTTGCAAATTTTCTTTTAAATATTTGTATTGTGCCTTTATTTCCTAGCAAGGACTTTAAAGTATTTTAATCATTTTCAAACCCCAGTATTTAAAACTTTAGGGGGATTTATCCTAAGAATTCATAGGAAATTTGAGTTACAGGGCTTTTTATCCACAGTGAAGTTTTGGGTTTTTTTGAAGAAAATAAAACTCTTGATAACAGTTTTCCAAAATATTTAATAAGTAATTGAGTATGTGACATTGGCTATAATGCATTTTTTAAGATAGTTAATAGAACGCTTCTAATGTATGCATTGTTTTGTCTTGTTATATTTGTAGTTTATCACAGCTTTCCCATATGTGCTATGTATCTCTTAGGGAATGGGCTTTATGGTTCTTTACAAAACCTTCAATAATGTAGAGCTGCTCAGCAGTTTCCCAGAAAACGTCATTGTTAATCCTCAGTGATGTCCAGCCTAGAAACACTTTGTTCTTTTTTTGAACTATCTATAGTGGTCATGTGGAAAACAATCTTGTTAGAAATTCTAATATTTTTCTGAGCATGTGATACAAAAAGAGAAAAAGATTTAAGATTGAAATAAATTGTGTATACAATTCAAACCCTCCCCCATTGACATTAAGAACTAGATGTCAGTTAGTGGTAGGACACTTGCCTAGCAAGTGCAAGCCTCTAAATTAAAAAAAAAAAAAAAAAAAAAGTCAAAAAATTGCCCACATTATTTTCAGTGACATGTTTAAAGGCCAAAGAATGTAGTACAAATTAATTGCAATCCTAATGCTTCTTAGCAGGAATTCATTTGTTTCTTTAAAAATGGACAGAGAAAGAATGAGCTCTTTGGGGAAAGGGAGGCAGAGCATTGTATTAAGTTATTTAAACGTGGCTCATCACCCAAGCAGTTGCATTTTCCCTAGTCCAGCAGTGATTCTTCCTGATTTTGACGCTTATGCCCAAAGCACTTTAATGATGGTTTCAGACTAATTTAAAGTATTATTTGAGGAATTCATGATTAGATAAATTTTAGAGTGTAGAAAGTCAACACAATGCTGGCAGAGTAGCTCAAGTGGTGCAGCACCTGCCTTGAAAGGGTGAGACCCTGAGTTCAAATCCCAGTACTGCCAAAAAAAAAAAAAAAGAAAGTCAACACAATATTTTAAAATTTTACTAGAGAAAACTAAAAGTAAATGCTGTTTCATTTCAGAACTTTCAGCCAACACAGCTGCCTTTGCTAAAAGTGCTGCCATGTTAGGCAATTCTGAGGACCATACTGCTTTATCTCGAGCCTTGTCGCAACTTGCAGAGGTAGAGGAGAAGATAGACCAGTTACATCAAGAACAAGCTTTTGCTGACTTTTACATGTTTTCAGAACTACTTAGTGACTACATTCGTCTCATTGCTGCAGTGAAAGTAAGCCCACTTTTGAAATCGTTCTTTCATTCTTTTCTCTACAGTGGTTTGCTCTAGAAAGAATTTGGTTTCCTACTGGACATGGATTTTAAATACTTATATTCTGTCTTATATAAAATGCCTTTAAGATGAGTACTTGGAACTTAATATTTTCTTCCCTTATGACTTAGGTAGTAAGTAAACAGAATGTTTTAAAGAGGCCTAAGGAATGCAAAAAGGAAGCATTATAAATTAACTTATTTATTCATATATACAAGCTTGCAACTATTTACATTTGTTTGCTCATTGTAACAGTAACTGAAACTATCTCCTGGACTCTCTTTATCATTAGTAAAGCTGGCTGTGTATTGAGAAACAGAATAAAACCAGAAATGATTGTTGGAATGAATGTGTTCTGTGGAGGCTTAAGCATTGGGACTGTAATCAAACTTTGTATATACAAATGTGTGGTTACCATGTATTTGTAGATGAAATGGACTAAATTAAATCATGGATTGTATTATTTGTATTATTTATAAATATAAATAATTTAATTTCTGGGTACTTTGGGAAAAATCCAGTTAAAAAATGAGTCCTCCACTATTTGACCTCTTAAACTGAACTGAGTGTTATTCAGTCTGTCATATGTTTCAGAAGATTCTTCATGATGTGGGGGTATCTTTGAGTTATTGTTACAAACATTAGTCATCATAGGGAGGAGGAATTTATACATATAAGACTACAATTTACACGTATAAGACTAAATGAGACCTTCCTTGCTTCCTTAAGCAGACATTTTCAGCCCAAGTCTGTGATCAAATTGGTATCCATGCGTGCTGAGAACATTGATACACTGCCTATTTTCTGATGTTTTGCTTTCAAGTTGATGGTAGCAATTAGAGGACTAATAGCACTTCAGAATGGTGCTTTCTTAAAGGTGATAAATTACCACTTTTGCTTATATTTACTCTTTATGCTCTGGGGACTATTTTGTACTTTCAGTTATTTACAGATGTTACATGCTTTTCAGTGGTTGCATAGCATTCCATCATATAGACTGTAGATGTACCTTGAGTTATTTAACCAGTTCAGGCTTAAATAATGTTAAGGTTTTTTTGTTTTGTTTTGGCAGTACTGGGGTTTGAACTCAGGGCTTCAAGCTTGCTAAGCAAGGGCTCTACCACTTGAGCCACTACTAGCCCATTTTTGGGTTCGATATTTTTGAGATAAGATCTCTTGAACTATTTGCCCGGGATGGCTTCGAACCTCAGTCCTCCTGATCTCTGCCTCCTGAGTAGCTAGGATTACAGGTGTGAGCCACTGGCATTCAGCTGAAGAGTAGTTTTCTAACAATAAGTTTTTCATACTAGGAGTGCTAGAGGGAAGAATATACCACAAAAGTAGGAAGCTAGCCAGGTGCTGGTGGCTCACGCCTATAATCCTTACCTACTCAGGAGGCAGAGATCAGGAGGATCATGATTCAAAGCCAGCCCAGATAAATAGTTTTGCGAGACCCTATCTCAAAAAACCCTTCACAAAAATAGGGTGGCTCACAATGAAGACCCTGTGTTCAAGCCTCAGTACTGCAAAAAAAAAAAGTAGGAAGCTAAGAACATCAAGATCTGGAACCTAAAGAAAGATCTAGTTTTACTCATATCAAAATATTGGTAAATGAAACCCCCTTGTACAATTAATCTATGCTAAAGTTAATTTGTATCCTTAAGATTAATTTTTTCTAAAATAACCTGACTTTAATAATCTTATTTTATAAAGTTCCTGTATCTGTACAATAAACGTGTTGTGAGTACTATGAGCTAATAAATTGAATGGGAACCAAATAAGTTTAAAGTTAGGGTGTCAATGAGAAGCTGGTGTACAAATACTGAAATTAAAGGATTTTATTACCTTTTGTCCTACATTGCTACCTATTTTAAATAATCAAATTGTTATTAAATAGAGTTTATAAATGAAGAGTTTATGTGGTCCTGTTCTCCAAAAAAAAAAATTAGGCCTAAAGTCTTAAATTACCTTTTGATTTGGGTGTGTGTGTGAGTAAGATTGTCTGGGGCTGTTCATTCATTCATTCATTCATTCATTCATTTTGAGATAGGGTCTTGCTGTATAACCAAGGCTGGCCTCAAACTCATAGTGGAGCCCAGCTGGCCTTGAACTTATGATCCTCCTCAGCCTCTAAAATGCTGGGTTTACTTACAGATTTGCGCCACCACTCCTAGCTGTTTGTTTTAAATTGTAGTGGCTTTTTAAAATTTGTGATTGACATAATACTTTTGTGATTTGGGTCCAAATTAATTTGGCTAAAGTTTATTCTTAGTGAATTTATATATCTGTAGATGCAGTGCTTTGATTTGTCTAGGCTGTTATACTAATGAATTTAAAATATTTACAATCAGCCAGGCACCAGTAGCTCACACCTGTAATCCTAGCTATTCAGAAGTCAGAGACCAGGAATACCACCGTCTTAAGCCAGCCTGGACAAATAGTTCACGAGACCCCATCTTGAAAAAAACCCAACACAAAAACAGGGCTAGCAGAGTGTTTCAAGTGGTATAGCACCTGCCTAGCAAGCGTGAGGCCCTGCATTCAAACCCTAGTGCTACCAAAAAAAAATGTCTACAATCTTTAAGAACTCTTGGAAAAAAATACAAGTGGCCTTCCATAGTGGTAGGTGGGTTCCACATCTAAGTATTTAGGTAACCAAAGATAGCGTTTGGTGGGAAATAGCGCACGTGTACTGAACACTTGCAGACCTCTTTCCTTTCCTTGTTCACGCAAACCAATGCAATATAACAACTACATTTATATAACATTTGCATTTTATTGGGTGTTATAAGTAGTCTGGAGATGATTTTTTTGTTATTTTTTTCTCTTTTTAAATTTCTTAATAAATTTTATTATTTTTTAGAGATGATTTAAAGTATACAGGAATGGAAGTTCCATGCAAATACTGTCCCCTTTTATGTAAGAAATTGAGCATCCCTAGATTTTGCTATCTGCAGTGGTCCTGTAACAAATTCCTGTGACCACGAAGGGATGACCGCACTTTGGTTTCTAGTTGGTTAAATTTGTAAGTGGTATTGCCCACACTTTTAAAATTATACTGTATGATAAAAGTGCTGTCCATTTTTTTTTCGTTTTTACGTTTATATTCTTTGAACTTTTAGTAGAAGTCTAGAGTTAATCAACCATGTTTATGTGTATGTGTTACTTAGAAGGAATCCATAATTGTGTCTCCTAGTTACTAAATACATACTAGGTTAAGTCACCATGTTGTATACTTTTATGTTATTTATAATCCACAAACGTAGATGTCATTACCCCCACCCTTTAAATTTTGGAGAATGTACCCAGGGCCATGCAGTGCAAAGCTGATGTTCAGACCCATATTTGATTGTTTCAGATCCTACTATTTTGTGTTCATTTTATTTGTTTCTCTTGTGCTGGGTGTCAAACCCAGGGCCTCTCAAGACTTGCTAGAGAAGTGATGTACCAGAGCTGTGCTTACAACTCCTAAAGCCCACTGTTTTTCTTGTTTTGTTTTGCTTTTTGAATTTACTACATATTTTTCTCATAAGCGCATATATTTATTTACTGTTTCTTGGTTTACATTTTTTTTATTGGGAATAAACTGAAATAACTGCATTAATACTTCTGGTACACCTAATTTATTAATGATTCCTTTGTTCAATTAGTAAATACTAATATATAACATATATATTAGTATTATATATATTAGTGTGTGTGTGTGTGTGTATGTATATATATATATATTCTATTCCAAATACAAAACTAACAAAAAGAATTCATAATGGTCTCTCTCATCCTATCCATCAGTTTTCTCCTGAGACTTCTAAGTACTCTCATCATACATCCGTATTTCATCTCTGTCTTTCATTCACTTGTTTTTGCTCTGCCAAACCCCATGAAAGCAGTTCTGGATTTGGCTGGATTGTTCTGTTAATCTCTCTCTGTTGCTTTTCTTCATTGAGTTCTGCACATAGATATGTAAATATCTAGGACCATCTTCCCCCATTTGATTAGGCCCTACTTTTAGTTGCTTTGCCTTTTTTTTATTAAAAACTATTAGAATCTCTTCTACCATGCTTTTACTTTGTTTACTATTATCTGAATTTTTCCCATTTTATTTTTCAATTTCTGACGTTTCTAATGCTTAAATCTGCTTTTGATGTTTTTTAGTAGCAAAACTTCAGTGTAGCTATAACACCTATTTTTAGAATGTATTTTCCTATTAAATACATTATTTTTCAAAACATAAAACTCTGTTATAAATCTTATTATAAACTACATTTTAAACTCTAAAGGCTAATGAAATGGATTTTGTGTTTAGCTTTTTTTATCCTGAGCTCTTATTTTTCATCCAGTGACAGTTTTTTGGTTTCAGCAATTGCTAGGAGATTTATTTTTGGTATTTTTATGCTTACAGCATTTAAATGCATGTCTTTCTTTCAGTGTTTCAGTAGTGGTAGTATAATGAAAGTAGTGTTACTCTGGGGGTGGGGAACAGGGGGAGAAATGACCCAAACAATGTATGCACATGTAAATAAATGAGTAATTTATAAAAAATAAAGATTAGAAGAAAAAAAAAAAGAAAGTAGTGTTACTCAGTAGCATGTGTCATTCACTTCCAGGGTGTGTTTGACCATCGAATGAAGTGCTGGCAGAAATGGGAAGATGCTCAAATTACTTTGCTCAAGAAACGTGAAACAGAGGCAAAAATGATGGTTGCCAACAAGCCAGACAAAATACAGCAAGCTAAAAATGAAATAAGAGAGGTGATTACTAAGTGCTTTATTTTGTTACTCAGATTTTTCATGTTACTCATACATGCATAATTTTTCATAATTTGTTCTGGACCATTTAACACTTAGCCATTTCGCCACATGCTTATGGGCGGGGTTAGAATGACTGACATTGGTCATCATTAACATCTCCATAAGATCACAGGGATGGGGAAAGACACATGCAAGGAAGCAATCCAGAGTTAACTGTACATGCTGACTAGACATTTCTTTTCAAAATGTAATTTGATTTCAGATGATGACTCATTCTGTGTCTAAAAATGGCTTTAGAGGTGGGTCTATCCCACATGTAGTTGTCCAGGCAACATTATCCCCATATATATGCATTATATATGGTATTTTAACAAATTTGTATAAGGTTATTATAATTTATACACTTTTTTTACCATGCTTCAATAAGGAAATTGAAGAGGTAGGACAACCTTTATATTACTAAACATGAATGTGCCTGCTCTTTGAAGAGTAGGGACCAGTGTTTTGCTTACATACTGGGAAAATATCATTTCATTGCTTAAACTTTTGTTTTATTTTAGCTGTTTCATTGGTCACTAATCACGACATTTTGTCCTTTTTGTACTGAATTTAGTGCTTATTGAGGGGTCTTCAGTAGACCATAATTCCACTTTTTTTTAATCTAGCTATTTTACCATTACAAAAGTGTTTTTTAAATGTTTGTCATATGATTTTCTTATTTTGAACAATTTCCATGGATATATAAATTATGATGAATGTGTATTCTTGAAATTAAAATTGTTGACATAGAAAATTAGAAGATTGTACTGTAAGACAGCTAATTTTTTGGTAGTGTTTTTTTTTGTTTTTTTGGTGTTATAGGGGTTCAAACTCAGGGCTTCACACTTGCTAGGCAGGTGCTCTACCACCAGCCCTATTTGTTAGTGAACTTTATGCTAAAAATCTTTTCTCTAAGTCACGCCTAGTTAATGTATGGGCATTATAGGATTTTTTGGTTTGTTTGTTTAAGGACAGTCTCCTTATGTAGCCCATGCTGATCTTGAATTCAAGATTCGCCTGCCTGAGCCTCCCCGCTGAGATTACAAGTGTGCACCACGCCTGGCAGGGTGTTGTGGTGCACTAAATGTTAGCACATTCTCATCTTGAGGGAGTCTGGCAGTGAAATACTAATGGAAATTACGCTAATGTTATTTCATAACTTGAAAGTGAAAATACCTTTGAATGATGCTATATTGAGTTTTGGCAATATTAGGCATTCTTTTTAAGTTAAATGATTGATCCTGACAGCTAACACTGTAACTGTTTCTTCCAAACAAATATGAAGTATTTGTTCTTTTGTTTGTTTTTATTAGTGGGAGGCAAAAGTACAGCAAGGAGAAAGAGATTTCGAACAGATCTCTAAAACAATTCGAAAAGAAGTGGGAAGATTTGAGGCATGTATAATAGTTTTGCACTTTTCTTAATAATGTCACATTTTGCTAAAATTTTATGGTAAAATTAAATTTAGTTTTCTACTGGTTGACTTTTTCATGTATTGTACTTCATTTAACAGAAAGAACGAGTGAAGGATTTTAAAAGTGTTATCATCAAGTACTTGGAGTCATTAGTACAAACACAGCAACAAGTAAGCTAACTTTTTGATAACTTCTAGAAGTTGTTTTTGGTGTACTTGTTCATTTTAAAGAAGATGGTTAATGAAATAGACTTTTAAGCTCCAGCAAGAATAAGAAGTAGAATAGAGAAAACAGTGACAATAATGGAAAACTTTCTCAGTTACAATTTGCTTCTTCTAACCAATACACAGAGACATACTTTTCCCAATGTTAGGCTATAAAAAACCTGCTAGGCAACTTTCCCTTTCTCTTTCTGCCTAGGTTTTTATTTTATTTGTTTGGTGATACTGGGGATTGAGTTCAGGACCTTGTGCTTGCTGGCAGGCACTGTACTGCTTGAGCCATGCCTCCTTCCCTGTTTGTTTTGTTTTCAAGACAAGATCTCATCATGTACCCCAGGCTGGCCTCGGCGTGCATAGCACAGCACAGCACAGCACAGCAGCTCAGGTGAAGAGGGCAGCGCTAATGAGAAAGGTGTTGCCTTCCAGAGACACCCAGTGCAGCTTGCACCCTACACAGGACAAGGCCACCCTAGACTGTTGTGATTGTTTTATTTTGTTTGGGGTTTTTAGTGTTCAGTGCTACAGTGTCATTTGTTTCCTTAACGAGAGAAAACTGTGGTTTTAATGATAAATTCAATAAAAGTTTATTTAAAAAGATACTATGAGGGATATATGCATTAAAATGACAAAAAGTAATGAGAATATATTTTTACTGTCATTCACAGCTGATAAAATACTGGGAGGCATTCCTACCCGAAGCCAAAGCCATTGCCTAGCAATGAGATTATTCCTGCCAAGAAGACATGGGACATTTGTTCCAGTTATGCTGAATGCTAAAGTGAAACCATTGAAACCATCTAAATAAACCACAATATATTTTATGAACTACATGTGGTTTTTTACATATATATATATATATATAAATGAATATGTGTATATATGTATATGTGTGTGTATATACATATATATACATATATATATTCTGACATTTTATTACAGGCTGCATGTCCTGACCCTCTTGGAATTAAGTGGACTGTGGCATGATATTCTGCAGTATTTTGCTGAATTGAACACTATTGTGTCTTAAATACTTGCACTGAAGAGTGCACTGCAAGGCCAGAAAATTTTATGATTTTCTTTATAGTATAATATGTTTACCCTCTTTATGAAGTGAATTATCAATGAATTGATTAATGTTCACTTATACATTCTTGTACAGAAATTATGATTTTGTGATTACAGTAATAAAATGATATTCGTTGTGAGGTACTAGTAGCAAATTATTTGAGTATGTAAACTTTTGGGAACTTTTTAATAGGAAGACTTTTTTTCTCAATGTATTACAATTAATATTGTGACTCCTTAAATATTTTAATTGACAGAAAAATAATGAACTCGTCTCATTAAATGATTAAATGATGCTTTAAGTTTTCTCATGAAATCGTCACAAAGACAATTTATGTCTTGGCCATCTTCAGTAAAGAAGAAAATGATTGTCTTTGCTTATTTTTAACCATCCCAATGACCAATTTAAGATTATGAAAAAAATGCATTTATGTGCTTCTCTTACAAGTCCCATGGATTTTTGCCCATCTTCTATTGTCTTCAAATCCAAGACTTTGCATATATTCAATTTATTCCTTGCCTTTTCTTTGTCTTTTATTTTTAAAGGTACATTGGTCATATGGACCCAAAATGCTCAAATACACCAGGATTTGATGAATAACCAAGAACAGTACAAACAAATTTGAAGTAAAATGAAATTTACTTCACCTTTGGCCACCTTATTGTCCTTTTTGTCTCTATTTAGATGGCTATTACCCAGTCCTTAATGCTGACAAAAGTTTAAATTATGATTAGTAGCATACTTATTTTGTTTTAAAGTATTCTTAAAAATACTTGGCTAAAAGATGCCCCACCACTGATGAATGGATTGAGAAAATGTGGTATCTATACACAATGGAATTTTATGCAGCCATGAAGAAGAACGAAATGTTATCATTCGCTGGTAAATGGATGGAATTGGAGAATATCATTCTGAGTGAGGTTAGCCTGGCCCAAAAGACCAAAAATCGTATGTTCTCCCTCATATGCAGACATTAGATCAAGGGCAAACACAACAAGGGGATTGGACCTTGATCACATGATAAAAGCGAGAGCACACAAGGGAGATATGAGGATAGGTAAGACACCTAAAAAATTAGCTAGCATTTGTTGCCCTCAACGCAGAGAAACTAAAGCAGATACCTTAAAAGCAATTGAGGCCAATAGGAGAAGGGGACCAGGAACTAGAGAAAAGGTTAGATAAAAAAGAATTAACCTAGAAGGCAACACACACGCACAGGAAATTAATGTGAGTCAACTCCCTGTATAGCTATCCTTATCTCAACTAGCAAAAACCCTTGTTCCTTCCTATTATTGCTTATACTCTCTCTTCAACAAAATTAGAGATAAGGGCAAAATAGTTTCTGCCGGGTATTGAGGGTGGGGTGGAGAGGGAGGGGGCAGAGTGGGTGGTAAGGGAGGGGGTGGGGGCAGGGAGGAGAAATGACCCAAGCATTGTATGCACATATGTATAATAATAAAAAAAAAAGAAACTTGGCTGAGCCAGGCGCTGGTAGCTCACACCTGTAATCGTAGCCACTCAGGAGGCAAAGATCAGGAGGATCGGGGTTCAAAGCCAACCCAGGCAAATAGTTCACAAGACCCTATCTCAAAAATACCCAACACAAAAAAGGGCTGGTTGAGTGGCTCAAGCTGTAAGCCCTGAATTCAAACCCAGGTGCTGCAAAAAGAAAAAAAATAGTTGGCTGTTTTTTCTGGAGCAAAGTATGCATGCCTGTAGTACCAGCACTCAGGAGGCCTGGGAGTACAAGGCCAGCCTAGGTTATGTAGCCAGGCTATCTCCAAAAAAAGGAAAAAATCCCTTTTCCTGAGCTTAATGAAGAAATCCCCTCTAGTGGCTTACTGGATACAGTGACTATCTCTGTCTTTAGTATGTGTTCTGGTTGAAATGTCAAAACTACTGTAGATGTTATTCACGTTTATACTCAGAGAACTTAGCAGGATGCCTGACACATACTAAGTTAGTAATAAAGACTTAATTGAATGGGAAACTCAGAGGATGCAAAATAATGTTGCACTTCCAAGAAACCAAAGCAGAAGAATACAATCTTTTATTGTTGATTCTGCTGGAAAAAATACCTTTGAGAAATGAGTAATTGATAGTAATGCGGGTCAGATGTTGTCTTGTTATCACATTGATATTAAGGAAAATACAGGCTTACCAGGAATAGTTTCACTGCAGTGATCTGCTAGTATGACATTCATGGCTGTGTTAATGCCAGAGATACAGTTCACACCTGGTGTAATAACTTATTCAGGCCAAAATCTTCAGTCAACTGTATTACATTCACTAGAATATTTGGTACCTCCAAATAAACATTTTCAGTCTAAATGGAGCTGAAGTAACCCAACCATGATTCCATCCCAGACTGCATTCCCCTGTTGGAAATTTTCAAGTAAATTACATGAGCTTCTGATATCTGCCAACATTTTAATTATTTGAAAACCCATCAGCCCTCATGTCTCCTGTGTATATTTCTAAAATGTTTTATTGCAAATAAACAAGAGCTAATCTTTTAGTATTTAAATTTAAAGGTTTCTTTTGGTGGAAGTGGGATTTGAACTCAGGGCTCTGTGCTTACAAAGCAAGCACTCTACGCCTGGCAAGCATGCCTGGCTGAGACTGGTAAACATTTTAACTGAAATGGAGAATCTAAGCTTGGTTTAAAAGCCTAGTGTGAGCTGGGTGTCGCCGATCACGTCTGTAATCCCAGCGAGGAGGAGGTAGATACAGGAGAGCTGAAGTTCGACACCAGCCTGTCCAGAATGTTAGCGAGACCCCCATCTCAAAAGACAAGATTGGCTGGGCATGCCAGCCCATGCCTGTAACCCGAGCTACCTAGGAGGCTGAGACTGAGAGGATTGTGGTTCCAGGCCAGCCTGCGCAAATAGTTCGTGAGACCCATCTCCAAAATAACCAAAGCAACATGGACTGGAGGTATGGCTCAAGTGATAAAGCACCTCCTTTGAAAACTGAAACCCTCAGTTCAAACCCCAGATTCTTCTGTAATTGAGACATGAAGCCAAATGCTTTTATTTTCAGTTACATTACTTAGGTATTATAATTTTCCTAAGCTTGAATTGGTGCTATTTCTGAAGTCTCTGCTGTTTTCTCTCCCACCATCAAGATCTCCTGACTTTACCAGAATGATCTTGTCTCCTATGACACTTTTTTTTTTGGTGAGACTGGGATTTGAACCCAGGGCTTCATGCTTGCAAAGCAGGTACTTTATCACTTGAGCCACCTTCAGTCCACTTTGCCCCAGCTATTTTGGAGATGGGGCTGCGGAACTTTGGCCAGGCTGACCTTGAATCACAATCCTGATCACAGCCTCCCAAGTTATGATTATAATCCCAAGCTATGATTATAGGTGTGAGCCACTGGCACCCAGCTGTAATACTATGCTTTTTTTCTTTTTTCTTTTTCTTTTTTTTTTTTTTCAGTGCTAGGGTTTGAACTGAGGGCCTATACCGTAAGCCACTCCACCAGCCCTTTTCTATGATGGTTTTTTGAGATAGGGTCTCACAAACTATTTGCCCAGGCTGGCTTCCAACCACAATCCTCCTTGATCTATATCTCCTGAGTAATCAGGATTATAGGTGTGAGTCACTGGCACCTGGCTTGAAATACTTAATTGTATTTTTAATTGTCCCTCTCTGCTCTGCCAGTCCAACTGCCCTGCTGCTAGGCTGGTCTTCCCAAAGAAGGAGTCTAGTGCCAAGTACAGGTATGAGGTAGCTCATACCTGTAAATCATAGCGACTCAGGAGGCAGCGATCAGGAGGATCGTAGTTTGAAGCTAGTCCAGGGAAATAGTTCTCCAGACCTTATCTCCAAAATACCCAACACAAAAAAATGGGCTGGTGGAGTGGCTCAAGAGATAGAGCGCCTGCCTAGCATGTGTGCAGCTCTGAGTCCAAGCCCAATACCATCAAAAAAAAGAAAAGAAAACAGCCCTTGTTACTGTATGGTGCACAGCAATCTTCAGTAGAGTCCAGTAATCTACAGACCAGGGGCTCCAGAGCCCCTCTGAGTCACTTTCCTTGCCAGGGCCATTTGCCTCCCCCTTCACTCAACCATTTGCTTTGGTAGGATCAAGCCTGTCTTGTGAACTTGCTCTCTCTGTTCCTGGTTCACTGTCTTGGTTGATTATACCTAATGAACTATTAGCTCTCTCCACTTTAACAACAGTTGTTTAATCTCATCATTTAAACTTTCGGACCAAATTTAAAAGTACACATCTTAAAATGAATCTTTTGAGTGCCCTAACAAGAAAGAAGGAAGGCAGGAAGGGATCTCTTGATCGCTAAATAGGACTGTACTATATATAACACTCTGTTCTTTTTAGATTGCACTTATGGAGGTTCTTTTGCATGAGAGTTGTGTGGCCTGACTGTCATAGCCAGTCTTTCCTGAGAGCAACGAAGCCCTTGTTGTGTCTTATAGAACCTAGTGTGTTACAGCCCAAACAGTGTAATTGGGCAATTAAGAACCAGTTTATGCATGCAGCCCACCTGTTGAATCTCAGGATCTACAATACTGACCTTGAACAAGTTCTCTCTCTCTAAACCTTAGTTTTCTTATCCAGAAAATGGAAACTGCTTCTTAACTGATAGGAGTTTCTTAGCAATAGCAAGTGCTTAATAAATTAGCTATTATACATGCAATAAAACTTAGCACTTGACATAATCTAAGCATTATTTCACCAATCTTTAGGGCTTCTTCCAAATGATGGATAGGTTTGTGCTTGATTAGGGCCAAGATGAGCTTACCAAAATGCTTCCTTCCCAGAGATCTATTCTGGGTGCTGTGGGGCCCAGGATCAGAGGAAGGAAAGAAGACAGTCAAAATGAGTTTATAGACAGCCAAGAGAAGCTTAGAAATATCCCACACACAGCACAACAGATACCCCACATTAAAGGAGTGTTGTCAGAAAGTGATAGTGTCCTTTGTAGAAGCCTAGAGGAAGGGTGAGAAAAATGAGGTAATTACTTAGGAAAAGAGACATTTACTTTCCATGCTAACTCATGAGAGATGGAGTGGCTCAAGCAGTAAGAGTGCCTGCCTAGCAAGCGTGAGGCCTTGAGTTCAAACCCCAGTGCCACCAAAAAAAAAAAAAAGTAACTCAGTAACTCATGAAAGAGTCTTGCAGATGTTGTAGACTAAGGGAAGTAGTGGTTCATGAAGAAAAAAAGATCACAACGACATTTGTTGGCATGGCAGTCATCCAGCCAAGTGATGGTGAGTGCCTGCACGACAGCAGTGGGAGAGAGAGGAGGTTCTTTAGAGAAATAGAAATAAAAATGGACAAGTTTAATATTTCATTTGGAGATACATGCTCAAATTAATGTCTAAGGAAAGAATGGAAGAGAAGTCAGATGTGAGGCAGGACAGGTAGATAAGGCAACAAAGAAAAATAATTTTTAAAAATTACAAATATTAAAAAGGCCAGATTTAGGAATTAAAACAGAACCAGGAAGAAAAGATTGAAAATCAGAGCGCAGCAAGCCTTCCATCACCCGGGCCCTTTTGAGACAGTAAGTGGGTTGTTATCCATGGGTTGGGAGACACAGAGTAAAAGGCGTGTCTGGCAAATGAGTACCCTAAATGTCACACATTGTCTCCAGTGTGTTAATAAGTTTACCCTGGACCCTTTGTCTCTGTGTTTCGTTGTTTGGTGGCACTGGGTTTGAAACAGGAGCTTTAACTTGCAAAGCAGGCACTCTTAACACTTGTGCCACACTTCCAGTCCCTTCTGCTCTTGTTATTTGTTGGAGATGGAGGTCTCTCCAACTGTCTTCCTAGACTAGCCTCTGACTGATTCTGTGAATTTCGGCCTCCCAAGTAGCTAAGATTATAGGCATGAGCCACCAACGCTGACTGTCCTTGTGTTTTTTAGTGATAATAAGATTCAGTCATGTTTTGGGTAATAGACCCATCTTAAACCCTTTGTCTTCATGCTTGGAAACAGCGAAATGATTAAGGATTGCTAGGAGATGTGTCCACTTGTCTAGATGAGGTACAGTTCAGCATAAATACACCTATGACAAGGGTCAGAATTTTGAGCCTCTTCAGCGCCCACCCTCTGTATTGGGGGTACTCCTGATTCCCTTTTCTAATTCTCCCTACTTTATCCATTTTGCTAAATACATCTGTGCTAAACTTCTACCTGGAGATATTCACCTTGTTTGTGAAAGCCCTTGAGATGCTTTTCCTTGTGGATTTCAAGGACCATAATTCTTGTGGGAATTGGGAAGCCAAATGGAGGATTTCTTTCCTGCTCTTTTCTCAGGGCCTACGCTTCCTCTCATCTAGTTCCTTTCTTTGGCAAAAGATGGGAAGAGCCTCAAAAAGAAATGGAGTGTTTCTTTCTCTGAATTAATGGAAAGGGGAATGACCATATTTGGAAATTAAAAACTTAGTTCAAGCCTACAACCTTATCAGTGAAAGATTTGATTTTCTTAGTGAAGTATGAAAACAAGCCACCAGCAGGGACATCAGTAGGAAGACCAAAGATTGGAGGCCCAAAAGACTGACACATGTTTAGAAAAAAACGGATGAGTAAGAATGAATCCTGATCACCAAATGAACTTGGAAGTTGATGGATGTGAGAGAACTTCAAAAGAAGATTTTGCTATAAGAATTGAAAAGAAGCCAGGCATCTATGGCGCACGCCTGTAGTACCAGCTACTCAGGAGGCAGAGATCAGTAGGATCACAGTTCAAAGCCAGCCCAGCAAATAGTTCGAAAAAACCCTTTACCTGGCTGACAGAGTTGCTCAAGGGGTAAAGCACCTGCCTGGCAAGCATGAGGCCCTGAGTTCAAACTCCAGTACCAAAAAAAAAGAACTGGAAAAGAGGGAGGTTACATTAGGAGAAAGGAAGGCAAGAGAGTAAGTGACAGGCACAGGCTGGAAGATTACATGTGATTAGGTGACAGTTCCCTGAGAGGGAAGAGGGGAAGAGGAGACAGTGGGCAGAGAAGGAAAGTTACAGGACTACTGGTGTACTGGTCTTTGCTTAAAAGAGTAACTTCAATACAGTGAACCCCCTAAGCTTTTCTGTAATGTCCTTAGCACTATTTCTGTGGTATTTCTAGAATGTGCTTTTTAATTTGGCAATGTTTATGAAGGTGTTGCTTTTCAGTACATAAAAATCTATTTCTGTCTTCTGGGTTTTAATGTTTATTTTATCAAATTAATACATTCATATTATCTGAAAATTAAACAAGCAGGCTAAGTAACAGGGAAGAAAAAGAAAAACCCCCATGCTGAACTCCTCCTTGTTCCTGTACCGTCCTCACACTTCCCTTCCGATGGTCATTACAGTTGTAAATTGGTTTTCTTTTCTGGTGGGACTGGGGTCAGCACTTACAAAGTGGGGCGCCACCTCTTGGGCCACACCTCCAGTCCATTTTGCTTTGGTTATCTTGGAGACCCCCCACTCCCCCTCCTCGGGCCCCCGCAAGGAGCTAGGATTACAGACGTGTGCCGCTGCATCCGACCTGTAAATTCCTTTTCAATTGTAGGTTCCTCTGTAGTTCTAAGCTCTCCAGCAGTTTTTGGTTCAGACCATAAAATGGCGCACGCCCAGTAAAAGGAAATTTGTCCTCATTCTGACATCATTGGTCACATCCCATGCATACAACGAAAACCGAATCCCCAGGTGCGCATGCGCAGAATGCCCCGCCTCCTTTAATCAAACCTGTCAATTAAGCTGGGCGCCAGTGGCTCACGCCTGAAGTACTACCTGCTCAGGAAGCAGAGAGCAAGAGGATTATGGTTCGAAGCCAGCCGGGGTAAATCGTGAGACCCTGTTTCGAAAAAACCCTTCAGATAGGGCTGTCAGAGTGGCTCAAGGTGAAGGCCTTGAGTTCAAAACCCAGTACCAAAAACCTGTCAATTACCCTAGCCCCACCTGCAAAGACCTGCCATTTGCCCTTACAACTTGCAAATTGCCCTCTGAACAAAGATCAGGGTAGGCGAGGGCCTACCATTCCTTCTTTTGCACTGCCTGTATTTTCCTTTTCCTTTCAATAAAACTTTGCTGCAGCTCTACATTTTATGTCTCTGTGCAGTGCTTTACTTGAGGTGCAAGGACCTGAGGTCTTCTCTACCAGGGCTTCTGAGACCACTCTCTGTAACAAACTAGTATTCGAAAAGGCTAAATAACAAAATACAGTGGTTCTGTGTCCACACGTTCCCAGTTTCTCTGGTCCTTCCCCTCACAGCAACCTGAATTTACTCTTGGCTGTTTCTTTTGCTGTTATATACCTTCGCATTTAGGGTTTTTTTTTCTGGAGGTGCTGGGGTTTGAACTCAAGGCCACACACTTCCTAGGCAGTGCTCTACCACTTTCGACACACTGCAGACCTTGTTTTTATTTTTTTAATTTTTTGATGGTTCTGGAGTTTGAACTCAGAGCCTTGTGCAGGCGCTGTATCACTTGAGCCATGGCCCAGCACTGCATTTTATCTTTTTGGCTTTTTTTCTTTTTTGGCAGTACTGGGGTTTAAACTCAGGACCTATGCCTTGAGCCACTCCACCAGCCCTTTTTTGTGATGGTTTTTTTTCGAGATAGGGTCTCTCGAACTATTTGCCTGGGTTGACTTTGAACCTTGATCCTCCTGATCTCTGCCTCCTGAGGATTACAGGCATGAGCCACCGAAGCCAGCTTTTATCTTTTTGGGTGATAAAGAAGAGTTTAGCTCTACTCTGCCATTTCTCTGCTTTATATCTTTGTTCTCCACTCTTCCAATGCAGTTGTAGCACAGGTTTTGGTTAAATTGGCGTTCGACATTTGCACTATTGTGTCTATATAAACATCCATGGCTGAAAGCTGCAGCATGTTCAGTAGTGATTTCTTCTTCAAAAATATCACCACTGGTTTTTAGACAGCTTTTCATTTACAGAAAAATTCAGAAAATTGTACACTGTTCCTCATATGCCCCAAACAGAATCCCATACTAACACCTTACATTAGTGTAGTACTTTTGTTACAGTTAAGGAACACACACTGCTCCTGTAACCGCGCTTAAACTGCTCTTGCTGAAAAGTGCTGACTCCTTACTTGGGCCCATGAATTCACTAAAATCTTGGTATCTGTCTTTGCTATGAGCCATTCTCTCCTGCAGTCACTCTGCAGTCACCTTGTGTTCAAGAAAGGACAGGACTGAGCAGCACTGATTGACATCTTTGTGACAAGGGACCAAAACTACCCCTAAGGAACAGTGGAGCCTTCCAGGACAGATCACCCCTCCACATGAGGACAGTTACCTATAATGATGAGACTGCACCCTGGAGCAGGAGCAATCATCCCATGGGAACCAGATTGCTCCCTTCAAGCGATGACAGAGATGACAACTTCTCCAGAACCTTCGAAGAACACACCTGTGACTGGGATGTCTAACTGAACATTTTTTGTTCTGGCCCTAATTCTTTGTCTCTGAAAGCTGAAGCTCATTCTGTACCCTGAAGATGGCTGAAGATGGGCCGAGGGCTTGCTCTGCCTCTTCCCAGGGTGTGTCCAGGACCGTGTACTAAATCTCCTTCCTCTGCCCCTTGCTGTTGTGGACTGGGGAAGATGCGGGTTAGTGAAATTTACCCAGATGGAGAGCAGGAGAAAGCAATGCAATTTACTTGAAAATTTCCAACAGGGGAATGCAGTCTGGGATGGAATCATGGTTGGGTTACTTCAGCTCCATTTAGACTGAAAATGTACCAGGTACCAGTGGCTCAGGCCTGTAATCCTAGCTACTCAGGAGGCAGAGATCAGGAGGATCCCTGTTCGAAGCCAGCCTGGGAAAATAGGTGAGACTCTACCTTGAAAAAAAACCCTTCAAACACAAAAAAAGGGCTGGTAAAGTGGTTCAGGGTGTAGGCACCTGAGTTCAAGCCCCAGTACCAATAAATAAATAAATAAATAAATAAAATTTTTGGTATCTATTTCTAAAACTAAGCAAGCAAAAGTAACTGTCACAACAGTTTTTCTGTCACGGTGACAAAATACTGTGTGGTGAGGCAGAGAATGGTGGCGGGAGCATGAGGTGGGGCAGAAAGCTCACCCTGTGGGGGCCTGGAGGCCGAGACAGCTGGGGACCAGACAAAACACCCTTTTTCACCACTTGAGCCATTCCACCTAAAACACCCTTGAAAGATACCCACTGACCCACTTCCTCCAGGCAGGCCCCCGTTCCTAATGGCCCTCTCAGCTACGAGCTCATCAATGGGTGAATGGATTATGCACTGATGTGCTATGTATTGATTAATGCATTGATGAGGTCAGGATCCTCATGAACCAATCACCCCTCAGTAGCACCACCAGGTGAGGACCAAGATTCTGGGGGACATTTTATTTTATTTATTTATTTATTTTATTATTCATATGTGCATACAATGCTTGGGTCATTTCTCCCCCCTGCCCCCACCCTCTCCCTTACCACCCACTCCGCCCCCTCCCTCTCCCCCCACCCCCTCAATACCCAGCAGAAACTATTTTTCCCTTATTTCTAATTTTGTTGTAGAGAGAGTATAAGCAATAATAGGAAGGAACAAGGGTTTTTGCTGGTTGAGATAAGGATAGCTATACAGGGCATTGACTCACATTGATTTCCTGTGCGTGTGTGTTACCTTCTAGGTTAATTCTTTTTGATCTCACCTTTTCTCCAGTTCCTGGTCCCCTTCTCCTATTGGCCTCAGTTGCTTTTAAGGCATCTGCTTTAGTTTCTCTGTGTTGAGGACAGCAAATGCGATCTAGTTTTTTAGGTGTCTTACCTATCCTCACCCCTCCCTTGTGTGCTCTCACTTTATCATGTGATCAAAGTTCAATCCCCTTGTTGTGTTTGCCCTTGATCTAATGTCCACATATGAGGGAGAACATACGATTTTTGGTCTTTTGAGCCAGGCTAACCTCACCCAGAATGATGTTCTCCAATTCCATCCATTTACCAGCGAATGATAACATTTTGTTCTTCTTCACGGCTGCATAAAATTCCATTGTGTATAGATACCAGATTTTCTTGATCCATTCGTCAGTAGTGGGGCACCTTGGCTGTTTCCCTAACTTGGCTATTGTGAATAGTGCTGCAATAAACATGGGTGTGCAGGTGCCTCTGGAGTAACCTGTGTCACAGTCTTTTGGGTATATCCTCAGGAGTGGTATTGCTGGATCATATGGCAGATCTATGTTTAGATTTTTAAAGAGCCTCCAAATTTTTTTCCAGAGTGGTTGTACTAGTTTACATTCCCACCAGCAGTGTAAGAGGGTTCCTTTTTCTCTGGAGGACATTTTATTTATGAATCACAATAGCACTCATTTCCTGACCCGCCTCCTTACCAACACTGGGATAATCTGAAATATTGGCTAATCTAAAATTAATCTGTGTTAATTTGCCTTTTTCTATCATTAGCTGGATTTGAGCGTGTTGCTCATGGCATCCACAGGAGCCCTCGTTCTTCTTTCCTCTCGAGATTTAAGCTGATGTGTCATTCCCTTCCACCGATGGAATACTGCAGAGTTGGTGGAGTGCCATTTCTGAGGCCAGGTGATGGACATCGTCATGCCTTTTGCTCTTGAGCTCTTTTTGGATCTCTCACTTGGGGGAAGCCAGCCTGGATGTTTTCAGGATGTTCAAGCATTCAGAGGCTGGAACTCAGGCCTCTTCTCAATAGCCCCAAAGAACTGCCATGCTTGGAAGTAACCACTTTAAAAGTGGACCCTAAAGCCCACACAAGTCTTAGGATGACCATAGGTTGGGGGACCTCTTGACTGCACCTATGGTGTCCTGGGCTTCTGACCCACTGAAACTGGGAGATGATAAGTACTTATTGTGCTGCAAGCTAAGTTTGAGGACTTGTCATTTACAGATATAAGTAGAGGTATATATTGATAAATAATACATAATACAGATTTTTTTGTCCTTTTGTATTCTTCTGGGAATTGTATCTATTTTTAAAGTATTAAAACATATATATATATATATATATATATATTTTTTTTTTTTTTGACAGTACTAGGGCTTGAACTCAGGGCCTCATGCTTGCTAGGCAGTTAGGCAGGCACTCTACCACTGGAGACACTCTATCAGCCCTGTTTTCTGCTGAATATTTTCAAGATAGGGACTCCTGAACTGTTTGCCCAGGCTGGCCTTGAACTGTGATCTTCCTGATCCCTGCCTCCTAGTAGCTAGCATTATAGGTGTGAGTCATCAACGCCTGATAAAAAAAAATATTTTATTATATAAACAAAATAAAGGATCTATATCCTTTACCATACATGGTGCAAATGTTTTTCTCAGTTTATTAAACATCTTTTAACTTTATGGTCTTTGGCCTTCATTATTTTAATTATTATTTTGTGGTACTAGGCAGTCAACCCAGATCCTCGCACATGCTTTAGTTTTAAATCCTTTTCTAGTCTAGAATACAATCCTACATCCTATGTCTTTGACATTTTAGACTTTATGTAATAAGACTTTGTCTACCTTAAAGTTATGAAAATATTTTCCCATATTTTATACCTTTTCACAGAACTTATTACTATACAGAGCACTTATCTTGAAAACCTGTTTTACTTTCTTCCCCAATGATAGCTGGTTATTCCTACACCCAAGACTAAACAGTGTGTCTAACCCTCTGGATTATTTCTGCTGCATTCTCCTATACTTGGGTATTCATTTCTAGACTGGCTGTTTCTCTTGGTCACTTGCCAATCCCACAGCTGGATCATGGTCATTTAAGTGTGTTTGATGGCCTACACATAAAGATGTATAGTAGATATAAGGTGACTTATCCCAAATTCATTTTTGTTCTTTTTCAAAATTGTGGTGGCAATTCACTTGAAAACGAATTGTAGAAGCAGTTTGTTATTTTTCTTAGCTTGATGGGGCTTTGTTTTTACTTTATAAATCATTTTGTTGTGGGGCTGGCATAATAGCACACTCCTGTAAGCCCAGCTACTCTGGAGGCAGAGATGGGGAGGATCAGGGTTAAAGGCTAGCCAGGGGCAAAAAATTAGTAAGACTCCCCCCTCCATCTCAACCAATAGCTGGGCATGGTGGTATACATTTGTGGTCCCAGTTACGTAGGAGGAATAGACAGGAAGATCGAGGTGTGAGGTTGGCCCTGGGCAAAAAACTGACACTCTATCTAAAAATAACCAAAGCAGAAAAAGTCTGGGGGAGTGGCTCAAGTGAAGAGCACCTGCCTAGCAAGTGCGAGGCCCTGAGTTCAAGATCTTGGTGCTGCCCAAAACAATCATTTTGGTGAAAATTTATGTCTTTACAATACGCTTACTTACATTCATGAACGTGACATAACTATTATTCAGCTCTTCTTTTATGTCCTGTAAAAATTTTCATCTTCTTTGTATAAGTTTTACACATTTGCTATTAGGTTTACCCTTAGATATAAGTGTATAATTCTGTTATTAATGAAATCTGTTTGTTTTCTCTGTGTAATTTTCTATTTGGTTAATGTGGCTTCGTAAGAAAGCTATTTGATATGAAATCTATAGGTTTTTATATGTTGACCTAATATCTGGTACCTTATTAAATTCTTTCATTAGTTCCCTTTTTTTTTTTCAGCAGCACTGCACATTGAGCTCAGGGATCACACTTGTAAGGCAGGTACTTGACCACATGAGCCACTCCACCAGCCCTGTTTTGTGATGGGTTTCTTTGATATACGTTCTTACCCCAGCTGCTTTGAACCGAGATCCTCCTGATCTCTGCCTCTTGAGTAGCTAGGATTACAGGCAAGAGCCACTGGCATCCAGCTAGTTCTAAAATTTTTTAAATTAATGCTGTTCTGCTAGGCACTGGTGGCTCATGCCTGTAACCTTAACTACTAAGGAGGCTGAGATTGGGAGGACAGTGGTTCAAGTCCAGCCCAGGGAAATAGTTTGAGTGATTCCATCTCCAAAATAACCAGAGCAAAATGGACTGGAGTGTGGCTTAAGAGGTAGAGTACCTACTTTGTAAAAGCAAAGCCCTGAATTCAAAACCCAGTCCCATAAAAAAACAAAACAAAACATTAATTCTGTTATATACAGATGATCATTTCACCTATAAATACTTTTAGTTTTCTCTCTTCTTGTCCAGTCTCTGTACTTCTTATTTCTTTTACTTGTCTTGGCTAAGTCTTCCCACAAAATGTCAAACTATAGTAGTGATAAAGGTTGGGGTTGTGGCTGAAGTGGTACAGCACCTGTTGAATTCAAACCCCCAATACCACCAAAAAATAATAGTAGTGATAAAGTTACTGACACTGTTATGATGCTTTCCCATATGACAGGATATTTGTTGTGGGTTATAATTAAAGATGCTCTTTGCTATTTTTAGCCTAAGAATTTAGTTAAGTGGTGTACTGTTGTATTAATTTTCAGGGATCTATTAGGATTATGCCCTTCTTTCTTTCCATCCTTCCTTTCATTGTTCTTTTTCTTTTCTTTGTTTTTTGGGGGGGCTGGGATTTAAACTCAGGGCTTTGAGCTTGCAAAAAGGGTGCTCTGTTGCTTAAGCTACACCTTCAGCCCATTTTGCTTTGGTTATTTTGGAGATAGGGTCTTGTAAACTATTTCCCAGGCTGGTCTCAAACTGTGATCCTCCACTAGCTAGGATGACAGGCTTGAGCCACTGGTTACCAGCTTCTTATTCCTATTTATTTATTTTAGTGGTACTGGGGTTTGAACTCAGGACCTCATGCTTGCTGGCAGGCACTCTACCACTTAAGCTACTCTGCCAGCCTTTATTTTGGGTTGGCTATTTTCGAGATAGGGTCTCACAAACTATTTCCGGGGCTGGCCTTGAAGCACAGTCATCCTGAACTTTGCCACCTGAGTGGCTGGGATTACAGGCATGACCACTAGCATCTGGTTCTTTTTCTTTCCTTTCCTTTCCTTTTTTGTTTTGACAGGGTCTTGGTGTGTAGCGCAGGCTAGCCTTGAGCTTTCAATCCTCCTCTTTCAGCCTCCCAGCTGCTGGTATTGCAGGTGTATGACACCACACCTGCTTTTTTTCCTTTCCTAATCTGATAGTGAGAAGTACATCAATGACCTTCCTAATGCTTAGTCATGTTTTCATTTCTGGGATAAGCCTTACTTGGTCACAATGTGTTTGTCTTATAATTGAATGTTGACTGTGTAAAACATTCTATTGAGGTTTTGATAAAAAATGCTAATATAAGTTTTTCACCTAGGTGACTCAAGACTGTTTCTATCCATCACTAGATATGTGCAGTACTTATGGTACAAGGATCTTGATTCCAGAGAATCTTATTTTTCTTTTGTAAGTTGTTTGCTCTTATTAGCAGATATGAACTGTTCAATCCTCTTTCCATTTATTTTTATTAGCATTTTGAGGAAAGACACTCAGCTGGTCTGTCAGACTGTAAGGCCAGACTAAAGATACATGGGTAGACACGATAACAATTTGCAGGTTCTCTTACTTTGATGCTGTGCTTTTCTCTCCCATAGGAGTGCACTCTCAGAACTTGGTTAGAAATGTAACTCTTCTAATTATTAACTAATAATTTCATAGTTGCTCTGAGGCTTTATTACACCATCTGTAAAAACTAAGATTGTAACAATACCACCTATGGCAGGCTGATGGACCTTAAAATGATAGCTTGTATACATTTTCAGCAAGGGGAAAGCAAATTATGCACAACTCCTAATAGATGCAGAGAATAGGTTTCATTTGGACCCTCTGTCAGAGCTTCCTGGATTTACACATTTCCTTTCCAAAACACACACCAGGTTACAGGCAGGCTGTTGTAGAAGGAGAGTGTAGAAAACACATGAAGTTTGATCAAGCCGGGTACAGTGGTATGTAGCTAGAGTGCCAGATTCTCAGGAGGCTGAGGCAGGAGAATCACTGCAGGCTCAAGGCCAGACTGGGCAACATAGTGAATCCATGTTTCAAGAAGAAAAAGAAAAACCAAAACCAACACCCGAGGCCCAAGGATTTCATGGCTGTGTTTACCAGTCTTACAACTGTCTGGGAGGCGGTCTCTGCCATCATCACCTTTCATTACTTTCAACAGAACCTACAGAAACACCACTTGCTTGCTGTCAGGTCCTACTGCACCTCGATGCACTTACACTTGCTCCTGGGGTAGCTGTGAAGCTTAAGGAAGGCAGGGTAGCACCTAGCATAGCAGCACCTACTCTGTGCTGCTGGTTTCACAAAGATGGGTGTTAATTGTTTAAATAAGGCTTATAAGAAAAATGTGCTGTGCCAAGAAAGGGGTAACAAGATTTTTTAGGTACATTTTTATTGTTTCTTTTTTTTTTTTTTTTTGTGTTACTGGGGTTTGAACTCAGGACCACTCCACCAGCCCTTTTTTGTGATGGGTTTTTTTGAGATAGGGTCTCTCAATTATTTGCTTGGGCTGGCTTTGAACTATGATCCTCCTGATCTGTACCTCCTTAGTAGCTGGGATTACAGGCATGAGCCACTGGCTCCCAGCTTTCATTGGTTTTTATTATGACATTTTCATATATGTATACTTTGATCATATTCAACCCATTATCCTTTTTTGTCCCCTGCCCTCTCCCCCTGATCTTGTTCCTTTTCCCAGATAGTCTCCTTTCTACTTTTAATGCTTTTTCTTTTTCTCCCAGTACTGAGTTTTGAACTCAGGGCTTCACACTTACTAGGCAGGTGCTCTACCACTTGAGCCATTCCACCAGCCCTTTTTTGTGTTGGGTAGTTTTTGAGATAGAGTCTTGCTTTTGTTGCCTAGGGTGGTCTGGAACCTCTTGATCTCTGCCTCCTGAGTAGCTAGGATTACAGGCGTGGGACCCTGGCACCCAGCTCCATAATACCTTTTATGACTGAACACTCTATTTTTCTTCTCTATGGCCGAATAATACTCTATTCATCTGCAGCTGGGCACTTAGGCTGATTCCATAACTTGACTATTGTGAATAAGGATGCAATAAACACGGCTGAGCAAGTGCCTCTATTGTATGCAGACTTACATCTTTTGGGTATATGCCCAGAAGTCGTACAGCTGGGTCATACAGTAGTTCTGCTTTTAGCGTTTTGAGGAATCTCCATAAATTTCCATAGTGGTTTCAGTAATTTGCATTCTCACCAACAGTGAATAAAGGCTCCTTTCCCCACCCCATCCTCAGCTATATAACAAGATTTTAAAAAAGGCAGTTTCCCTAAAACCTAGTGGGTAAGACACATCACACTACACAGTGTGATTGTCACAAGGTTGAGGCAATCTGCAAGCGGGGCTCTGATCTCCAGCTGCATGGCACCCACAGATGCCTCTCTGCATCAGGAGGTACTGGCCAGTGGAAGGCAAGAAGGTGGCCTTGTCAGCCGCAGCTCGGGCAGGAACTTTGGAAGGAGCCACATCCTGCAGCTGCAAATGTCAAGGAGAACGCTGGGCAGGAGGACGGCCTTCAGATGCGGCTGAGGTGGAGGGCTTGTCAGGGCCCATGGTCAACCCGAGGTTTGCGGAGGTGAAACGCCCCAGTCCCCAAGGGCAACTGTTTGCCTGTAGCCCAAGAAGCGGCCGGTGGACAGGGAAATAGTTTTCTGCCTTGTGACCCCGCTGGCTGAAGTCACTTGGTGACCCACAAATCAAGTCCAAGTTTCTGCACCGCGTTTCCCTGAGTAACTTAGCGGCGAGCTTTGCTGACACAGAGCGCTCCATCGTTCTCAGGATGCGGGACCCCAGGGGCGCAGCGGGCAGAAGCGGGGCCCTGCGGGAATGGCCGCCCCGGGCACGGGCGCAGACGGCCAGCTAGGCACGATTTCAAAGCGCCGGCATCTTCCATGCCCTGCAGTCCTTGATGTGCCAGGAGCGGCGCTGGGCGACCCGGAAGCCGACCCCCTGGGTAGCCCGAGGGCGCGCGTGAGACTCGGGCCGGGAATTCCACGGGGCGGCGCCCGGCGCACCACTCGATCCGGCTCGGCCCGGTTCGGCCCGGTTCGGCCCGGTTCGGCCCGGTTCGGCCCGGTTCGGCCACGCGGCGAGGCCACGGGGCGGAGCCAGTGAAGGGGCGGGGGCGGAGCCAGGGGCGGGGGCGGAGCCAGCGGCGCGCCCGTCCCCCGCCCGCCCTGCGCTCTGCGCCCCGGCCGGCGCGGCCATGGAGGTCTACATCCCGTCCTTTCGCTACGAGGAGAGCGACCTGGAGCGGGGATACACGGTAGGAGGGCAGGGCCGGGAACCGGGACCGCGAGCCGGGCCGAGGCTTCTGCGCTGGGCCGGGCCCCGCCGCCTCCGCCCCGCGCGCGGCACCCCCTCTCCTCTCCCCGCTCCCCTCCCCCGGCCCACAGGCTGCGCCCGCGCGGTCGTCAAGGAAACGGCCCCTCTCCCGGCCCCCCAGCCCGCCGCAGCCCCACCCCGCGCCCTTCTCCCCGCGGAGGCCTCGCCCGCTGCGCTCGCGTCCTGCCCACCGCCCCTGTCCACCAGCGCCTTCCCTGCCCGCGTCCAGGTTCCTTCCAACCTTCCAACCTTCCAACCATCGCCACCGAGCCAGAGGGAACATGGGTGGATTTGGATGGTTTCCAAGGGTTTTCCTTTTTCCTTCTTTTTCTGGTCCTGCATGGCACGAAATGGCACACGCAGGTACTCACCGAGCCCCTGTTCCAGAGAATGGTGGTCACCAAGAGGCTGGAAACGGAGCCTGCACTCCCCCGAGTGCAGGCCCCGGGCCCTGTCAGGATCAAGTTTAGCAGGAGCTGTTGGCTGATTCCCCAGTGAACTTAAGCATCTGCGGTGGTGTCTAGACGGGCGTTGCTCCTGGGACAAATGCCCCACAAGGGCAGACCTTGGGACGTTCCCTTTTGGTTGTTCAAGAACAGGTGCGGTGCTGCTTGTTCATTTCGCCTAGTCATGAACTTCTCTCTCTATCCAATCTCTCTGTTCCCCTTATTTTGTCCTGCTGCATTGGCCAGGTCCTCCCACAAAATGCCTCACACTAGCTGGGACAACATCTCTGGCACTATTAGGATGCTCCCCATGCCGTGTTGAATAGGATTTTTGCTTGGGCTGTGCTAGTTGGTCTTTAACACATTGAACACATATCTTGCTATTTCTAGCCTAAGAATTAGTAGGAATCACTGTACTGTGTTACACTGTTCTTTTCAGGATCTGTCGGGGAAAGATTGCAGAGAGGCCTGAGAGGATTGTGGTTTTATTCACAGCCAGTTCACTCACTTGATAAGTACTAGTTTCATTAATTTGCCAACTTTACCCCTTTCCCCTCCTCCACATTTCTACTTTTTGGTGGCAGTGCATTTGAGCCATTGAGAGTTCATAGTGAAAACTAAGTCATCCTTGCCAAGGAAGATTTAGAATTTAAAACAGTGATTGGGAAAAAAAAAAAATCTAGAGTGTATGTGGGATTTTAGAATGAAGTAAACTGCTTGTTCTAAGTATCCTGAAACAAGCACTTCAAGTGCTGTGTTTGGGGAGGAGGCTGCGGTGAGGGGGCTGTGCTCAGTAGTGGCCTTTGTTTATGTAAATCCTTGCCTGTGTGTTAACATTTGGTTACATACTCAGTATCTATCTTAAAACAAAACAAAACATTTTTATTTTAGTACTGGGGATGTGTGCCAGTGGTAGACGCTTGTCTAGTGTGCACAAGGTCCTAGGTTTCATCCCCAGCATCCCACAAAATAACAAAACAAACACCACCAACTAAAACCCTCTAACCTGACCTAATTCCAGGTTGTCTTAAATAAAATTTTCTCAGTATCTCACCTGTTCTATTATCAGTAACAATGGGACCCTACAATTTGGGGGGCATTTTAGAATTTGGAGCTAGAAAGGCTGCTTGTAAGGGGCCTTGTGTTCAGAGAAGGTGAAGGTGGTTTCAGTAGTCCAAGCCAACCCCTAACTATGTGCAGAAACAGGCACTTTGAAACAGATCAAAAAAGTAAGGTTCATTGCCCATTGCTGTTTTTCTTCTAATAGAGGAGCTGTATTTTCCCCTGCAGAGCTTTCATGTATCTTTTTATTACTTAATAATTATGTTTGTGTATGGGGGGCTTTTTGTTTTCAGTCATGGTCTTGTTATGTAGCCCAGCTCTAACTGAGGATCTTTTGCCTCAGCCCTGTGAGTGCTGGGATTACAATTATGCACAACCATACCTGGTTTATGTTTGTGTTTTAAATTAAAAAACCGTTACATCCAATTCTAACAAATTCAGAGATAGGAAATTTAAGTAGAAAGGATGGATGGTTCCTCCTCCGTGCTGATAGTCCCATGCCGCCAGAGATTCATGAAAGGTGTATGTATGTGTGTGTGTGTGTGTGTGTAGCTGTGATGGTGGTACTCTTAGAGTCTATGTTGTGAAAACATAGCTTTATATATGGCCAGGCATGTGCCAGAAACTCATTTGGAAGGAGCCCTTGTGGGGGTAAACTTGGTAGTTTGAAGATTGTTTGCATGATGAGAGTTCATGTGCTCTTAAAAGTTTACTTTTTGGGCTGGTGGAGTGACTCAAGTGGTAGGAGCACTTGTCTAGCAAATGTGAGGCCCTGAATTCAAACCCCAGTACCACAAACAAACAAACAGAAAGTTTACGTTTTAAAAACTATGTCAGTTAGATTGGGAACCAGGCCTCCTGTAGTGATTGGGTTTTCCTTCCTGGGGTGGTGAAGCAGCTGGTGATACTTTGTTCCCTCCTAGAATCGGTTTTATAATTGTATAGCCTGTATTCATTCAGTAACTGTTAACCACACTTCTGTTAGGAATAGAGCAGTGAGTACTGTTTCAGCCATAAAACAATGAAAAATAATCTCATTCTGGGTCAAGCCCATCCTTGGGAACTTGCATCCATCCATGCCCCAGCTTGTGTGTGTCGTTGTTAAGAGGCCCTTTGTGCTCATCACCAGATCCCCTTCACTAAGGTTGATGACCAGACGAAACTAGGGGATTGGGAAGGGCTCTGCAGAAAAGGGGAGAACCCCTGAAAGTGCTTGGCTGCCTTTGTGTGGTGGTGAAGGACTGTCGCAGGGATCTCAGACCAAGGATGTCATCCAAGAGAGAAATGAACAAATAAAAAATCAGATATGGAGCTGGCTCCATATCTTGAGTGGCTCAAGTGGTAGAGCACCTGCTTAGCAAGCCTGAGGCACTGATTTCAAAACCTCAGTTCCGCCAAAAACAAACACAAATCAGATTTATTTGTTCAAGAAAGGAACAAATAAAAAATCAGATGCAAGAAATGAATAAATAAAAAAATCAGATATAAGAACAAATAACTCATTAAAAAAGCATATACACATATATATAAAATCTGTTTCTTAAGTAAGAAACTGATAAAACTATACATTTTAGCTATGATTATGTTTTAAATTTAAAAGACATTGTATCAAATTCTAACAAATTGACCCATAGAAAGTTTAAAAGGTGGGGGGATTCTTCTCTGCTCATAGCTAGTCCTGTGTTCCCAGAGATAAAGCCTGGGGAGGCAGTGCTTAGAGATTACCCCCTATGCTACCAAAGTCAAGTTTTTGTTTGTTTAAGAATGAATGGCCTTGCACTGGGGCCATTTAAGTGCAGAGCACTTGAATGCAAGACCCTGAGTTCAAACCCCAATACTGCCAAAGTAAATAAATGGCCAAATTTTATGCCATCTGTCACCCCACAGTTTAGGGGCAACTTTCGGTGCCGACTTGGGTGGGTGAGTCTCTGATTGCTATTGCAGGTCTCCTGCAGTAACTCGACTGCTTGCTAAGTTTTATTTTTTTGGCAGCTCTAGGGTTTGAACTCAGGGCCTCACACTTGCTAGGCAGGTGCTCTACCACTTGAACCACTCTGCCAGCTGTTTGCTAAGTTTTAGCAACTGATCATATCTCATGTTAAAATAAATCTTTGCATATGCTTTTTTGTGCCATTAGTAGAATTTCTGTAAAACATTAACAAAAGTGGTACTTTTGGGTTCTTTAAAATTTTTATACATATTTTTTCTTATTCAAAATGTGTATACAAATTTATGCTCAATTTACCTTTTTTTGTTTTGGTGCTACTGGGATTTGAACTCAGGGCTTTGCACTTGCAAAACAGTTGCTCTTCTGCTTGAGCCACACCTCCCATCAATTTTGCTTAGATCATTTTGGACACTGGGGTCTCTGGGTTAGCCTGGGATTGCAATCCTCCTGATCTCAGCTTCCCTAGTAGCTAGGATTATAGGTGTGAGCCATGGGTGCCTGCTGGCTTTCAGTTTACCTTTGAAAGAGTGAACTTTGACCTCAGTGGACAGCTCACTCCTTACCGTGGGCCTGCTGGGTGCTGGGTAGGAATTAAAAGAACGGTATGATTCCTGCCCTCAGGGATTCTCAGACTGCAAGAGTGGCTGTTAGAGTGAGTGTGTCAGGGAAGGATTAGGGACTTGATGGCTGACCTCAGTTCTGCTCTGCAGTGCTGGGGCGGGGAGGGCTCAGGAATGCTGACTTTGAAATCTGATCAGCATTTTGCTAGCATGAGACTTTTTGAAAGAGGAAATGCGGGGCAAAAATCTCATTTCAGGGAAAAGGCATTTTAGAAACGCACTAAAAACCCAAGTAAATGAAAAAGCCATTTTCTTTTTTTATTTTCTGAGTCAGGATCTTACTATGTAGCCAGGATGGCCTCAATTCTGTTTTAGGCTGGAATTAGGGGAGTGTACCACCAGACCAGGCTGAAACTTTTAAATCAGTTTCCTTTTCTGAAAAGAAACAAAATGCAGATAAAGTCAAATGTTACTTTCCAGGGAGATGGTTCTACTCTGTCTACCGCCTCCTCCACAGTTTACTCTGGCCTCTGTTTCCTTGGGAGGCTGTAAGCTTCTTAGGGGCTTGGAACACTGTCTCTGGGGCTGTGTCCTTGTACGCCACCTTCACATGGTAGGGATTCAGTACATGACTGAGCCACTGAATCCTCCAGGACAGTAGAGCAGGGATCTTGGGGCGTGGCAGCCCAGTGGGCTAGGTGAGGTTGGGTGGAGGCTGGACTTTCAAGGAAGTAGCAGGGATGGTGCAAAGTTATTTCAGAAGGAGGTGAGGAAAGACCAGGGCATGAGCAGTTGGCTACTGAGGAATTTTAAGAAGGAAGTAGTGTGGTAAGCTTTGCATTTGGAAAGATGACTATCTCAGGCAGTTTGGGCTTCTGTGACAAAAATACCATAACCTAGGTAGTTTATAAGATAACAAAAATTCATTTTTCACTGTTGCGGGAGCTCAGAAGGCCAGGATCCAGGTGCTGGCAGAGTCGGTGTCTGGTGGGGGCTGTATCCTGGTTCATAGAAGGTGCCTGCGTGTTGTGTTCTCATCCTGGAAGGGCACAGAGCTCCTTTGAGCCTGTTTGGTAAGGGCACTAATTCTATGCGTGAAGACTCTGTCCTCCTGACATATTCGCCTCCCCATACCTACCTCCTAGGACCGTTACTGTGGAGTTAGGATTGCAATTTGCGAATCTGAGGGGGACACAAGCATTCAGGGCACAGTAGTGGCCCCAAAGCCCTCATCGTTAAGAGACATTTGTAGATAGCCAGGATGGAGAGAACAAACACCTGAACCACGGCCTTGGCGCTCACTGTGGAGAGGAAGAGATGATGACAAGAATTCTAGTGGCTCCCATGGATGCAGTAACCAGGTAAGAGCAGGAGCCAGGGATATGTCCTTGTTGAAACTCCTGGGTTTGGGGTGATGGCTGCAACTATTTGATTTTGGATGGAGTTCAGAGTAGAGAGAGGTCTGGGCTGGAAATATGGCTCTAGGGTCATTCAGCATAGCATGGAAATTAGATGAGTGTGAGGAAGGGGGAGAGCGAGGGTCTAGGGGGAAAGGACCCTGGCCTGTGAGGCTAAAGAGAAGAGGTGGGGGTGCTTTCCAAGGGGACCATGCCGTGCCACACACTGCTGACCCTTCTGTCAGGGTAGGACCTGAGAATCAGCAGGTCTTGGATGCCATTTAAGAACAAAGCTGGAATCACTACTTAGGTCACAATACAAAATTTGTCTGTATTAGATTTTAGTTTACATAGAAGTGAAAATCTAATGTTTTAGACTTTTCTATCCCTGAGAAAACGTAAGGCAGGAAGGGGCTGTTATAGCTCAGCAGTCAGATGTTTCCATCCTTAGTCACCAAGCTAAGGCACAGTTTCACCTGTACACATTTCACTATGGATATCTGACATGTAAGCAATTTTTTCTTCTATGGTAGGGGGGATTGAGCCCAGGATCTCACAGATGCCAGACAAGGGCTGTATTACTGTGCTGACATCCCCGGCTCTTTATTTAAATTTGAAATGGTGTATTATTAAGTTGTCCAGGCTGGCCTTGGACACATGACCCCCCTGCCTTGACCTCCTGGGTAGCTGGGATTATAGGCAGGCACCACCATGCCCAGCTGAGAATTTTTTGTTCAGCTGTATTTTGGGACAGGGCCTCAGTATGTAGGCCGACAGGCCTGGAACTTGTGGTCCTCCTGCCTCTGCCTCCTGAGTGCCAGGATTACATGCTTAGCCCTGATGGACGTTAGAATTTTTTAACCACAACCAAAATGTAAATAGTACTGTAAAATTATCAGTAGTTTAATATCAACCAGTTCTCATCTTTTAGCAAAACTACAACATAAACTATTGCCTTGGAATTAATAGTGATTTGTATTTTATTGTAGCCATTTTGGAATTTTGAGAATGCGACTGAGAGGTTGAATGGGAGTGTGAGCACTTGAGAGAGACCATTATATCTCTATTTGCTTTTAGCCGAAAACTTCTACCTGGTGACAAAATAGTGACAAAAGCTTTGTTATGGGAAACTTGAACTGAGGTGGGACTCTGAGGCAAGGAAGGAATGCTTTATTGTGCTGGCACAGACTCAGTGGACTCATGTCCAAAGGCTGAACTCTGAGAATGAAGGGGTCTTACCTTATGTATCCTTGCAAGCAGGTTACAGAGGCAATTATAAAATAAAATAAAAAGTTTTAACCCACATCTGGTTGCATGCAATCCTGTAGGCAACTTCACCCTAGTGCTAAGTGGCTCTCTACCCCTAGTGCTATGTGACATTCTTCACATTTGGGTTCTTTAGGTTTTAGCTCTCTGCTATGCTATCCCTTCCTCCCTGCTACTTTATCAGAACACAGCCTGTCTGTTTCTCTTCTGATCCTCCTCCCTGCTACATCATTCCCCACTTTGATGTTCAGACCCACTTAGAGTCAAAGAGCATCATCTTGATCTAGGGGTTTGTGTTTTCATTTCATCATTACATGGGAGGCTGTTTTTCTTTCTATAGTGGCCTCCATAATGGTGCTGATAGACCACAATACCAGGGGTACCAGGCAGGGTAGCATCAGACATACTCCCAAGATTAGACCCACTGCTCCTATCAGGGTTTTGAATCTGCCCAAGGCAGAGAATCACAGACTGTTTGGGTCCCATCCTTTCACACCTGTACAGGTACATGTGCCATCTTTCCAATATTAGTGGCAGTTTCCATTACTGCTTGACTGTTGTCATCTATGTGAAGGCAGCAGTATGATCAGTGAACTTGCCACATACTCCCCCCTCCTCAGCTAAAAATAATCCCAAGGTGATTGTGATACATAGCAGCTCGCATTTGGGTTCATTGCTTGGCCAGTAGCTCTATGGCACAGGCAGTCTGGTTGATAATAATTTCCATAACTGCCTATAACCTAATAATTCTGTTGAACATATAGATAGGAGTCGGGTAACCCCAGCTCCCATCCTGTGCCCAGGTGGCTGGCCCAGGTTGCCTCCTCTGGGGAGGCCATTTGTCTGCTCCCCATCTCTGTTGGCCCCCCACCTCGAGGTCCCTTTTTATTCTAGGCCCCAGAGTTTCATAAAGGGGAGCCTCCTGCTGTTCCCCTTGGAGGTTGGGCAAGAGGAAGAACCCAGGCTGGATAACTCCTGTAGTACAGCTTCCCTTCCAAGTCCTAGGGGGTTTGGTATGAACTAGCTTCCCACATACACAAAATAACCCATCCGATGCCCTACACCACTCCGGGTCAGTATTGGTGAGGTTATTCCAATATTTGCCAATTTCTGGGATGCCTTGGAGTGGGTTTGCCTTGCCAGTAGAACAATTTAAGAGGCTGTCATTGGTTGGACAATCATGACATTGGGGACTGTTTTCCGATGGGGGCAATATCTAATACCATTTAGGCTCATTGGGTGACTAGGTTAGATAAAGTCCCATTCCAAGAGGGTCCTTGATACAAGGGGTTTCCCCCACCCACTTTTCATACTCTGACCTGGTTCTTTTGATAGATTCTTCCCTAGTTACCTCTGAGGTAAGAATCCAGGTGTGAGGTCAGTTACTTTCTTGTCTACTTACAGATTGATTCCACAATAAAAGTTGGTACACATTTAAACTGGTCTCTTTCCAAGGCCATTCCTCACTCATGAGGGTGCCTCCATACACCCAGCAGCTTGAGATATTTAGTTCTTTAGCAATCCTTTCTGCCAGGTCTATAAAAAAGATTTTTTCCTATTGTTGGGAGGTCCAGTCCTTTGCCTAATTCATCTCTTATTTTATTTTGCAGTGTTTGAGCTTCTGCTATGCACAGATGCGTAGACTAGTCAGCTTTCAGAGTGACTAGAGCAGGGCTGTTGTCTCATTGTTCGGGGTCCCCTGTTGTTTCCTGGGAAGCAGAGTCCTGCCGAGGGAGGGCACTGACAATTCAGAGGGTGATCCTACACAGTGAAACTGGACCTGGGATGTTCTTGCATTCAGGAGAAGCTGGCTTGATCCAAGGAGCTGTCTCTGCTACTTTAACAGTGGTAGGGGTAGGCAAAATAACAAAAAGCCTCTAAAGGTTGGATATTCCATTCCTTTACTCAGACGGCATCCTATGGCCGGTAAGGGTGTGTGGGAGTTGTCAGGCTGACAGGAAGTCTCTCCTGGACCCAGTCATTGGTCTTTGAGAGAGTCAACCTGAGGGCTTCTGGTGGCCCACGTCAGTTGGCAGTCGAGTAGCTGGGTTTAGAGTCTTAACAACCTCCAGCTGGATGTGTGGGTTTTCACATAGCATACTCTGGTATTTGACCATCTGAGAGTTAGCCAGTAATTTCCCTTATGCTCCATGAGTGTCAGGACAGAGTGGGGAACCCAGACAGTGAGTTCTTGCCCTAGGGTGAGCTTGTCTGCTTCTGTTCCTAGAGCAGCAGTGGCTGCTAGGACATGCAGGCAAGGTGGCCAGCCTTGGGAAACAGCATCAAGTTGTTTTGACAGTAAGCCACCCGAAGGTGCCAGGAGTGCAGTAACTGAGTCAGGACCCCAATAGCTGTTCTCTTTCACTCATGGACATATAGGAAAAAGGGCTTCATCACATCTGGCAGGCCCAGAGCAAGGGCATTTGTGAGTGCCTTCTTGATTTCTTTAAAGGCTTTCTTGTGCTCCCTCCCCCATACCAACGGGAAGCTCCCGTTCTTCCCCCTTTGTGGCTTCATAGAGGGGTTTGGACAAGAGTGAGTAGTTAGGGATCCATATTCGACAGAAACTGCAGCTCCCAAAAGCTCTCTACTTTGCTGGTGGGTCTTAGGGGCTAGTTGGAACAGACAGCCTGTTTCCTCTCAGGGCTGAGCCTGCATTGCCCTGGGATAGATGAAAGCTGAGGCATTTGACAGTGTTTTGGCAAACCTGGGCCTTTTTCCTAGACACTTTGTATCCTGCTTCCCATAAAAGAGAAAAGAGAAGGCATGTTCCTTCCATACAGTCCTCCCAAGTTGGTCCAGCCAGCAGGAGGTGATCTACATACTGGAGGAGTGTGCATCCATGCTAGTTGGCTGAGAAGGCTTTTAGGTCAGATGCCAAGGCAGTTCCGAAAATAGTGGGTGAAGTTTTGAAACTTGTGGCAGCCAAGTTCAGGTTAGCTGACCCTTTTTCCCAGTGTTGGGATTTTCCCATTGGAACGCAAAAACAGGCTGGTTCTGTGGGGCCAAGCAGATGAAGAAGAATGTATCTTCAAGGTACAGGCAGATAAAACACTTTGCCTGGTCTGGGACAAGACCTAAAATCATGTATGGATTTGGGACTTTGGGGTGCAAAGTGACAGTTGCTGAATTTACTGCCCAGAGGTCCTGAACTGGCCTGAAATCCTCAGTCCCCGGTTTCTGTACTGGTAATAAGGGGGTGTTCCAGGATGACTGACAAGGTCGGAGAATCCTATATTTTAACAGTCTGTCAAAGTGTTTTTGAATTCTGACCTGGGTCTTGCAAGGAATGAAGTACTGTTTCTGGCTGACGGGGCTGACTCTCAGCTTTAGTTCTACCACTGCTGGGGGGCACATTTTGGGCCAGACCTGGGTGGTTATCTTCATCCCATACACCTGGAATCTTGAAGGGAGGCTTAGGAATCTCAAGAGGCCTCCCTTCAGGGGAATAGAGCTGCCATTCTTCTTCTTGTGCAACCATGATGGTTAGTCTTTGCCTCAGGTCCTGTCATAGAACTGGTGGGGCCTCTCCTCTGTCCCTTAGAGTACTGCTGATGTTTTGCTCATTTTCATGGCCTTTTTCCCTCCTTCCTCATGCCTCCCAATAATACCTACTGATACTGTTCAAGTTGCTATATATAATATATAATAATCTAGGCTATCATTGGGGTTCCAGTGGGGGTCTTCCTCGGGGAAAGGGGCCTGAGACTATGCCTGAGTGTTTAGGGTGCCTTTAGGGGCATGATTTACTAACCACTTTAGAGCTGCCAGCATTATATGGCATAGCTCTTCAGTATTAGATAGAGTCAGAAGAAGCTATCAACAGTCTGTCCATGTGGGTTTGTGAGTCTGGATGATAGACTGCATTAAATCAGTCAGAGCCTGAGGCTTTTCCATGAAGGAGGGGGTGTAATGTTCCAGTTGAGGAGGTCTGTGGTGGTGAAGGGCTGATAGACAAATACCCGTCCTCCTCCTTGTACTTGGCCTTCCTGGTCATAATAATTGGGGCTCTGGGCTTCCCTCAGTGGCATGTGCAGGGCATCAGGAGTCTGAGGAGAGGAGGGGTCCTCATGGTGACTGGTCAGATGCTCTCGACTGAGCGGGGGATGTGGAGTGAGCACTGGCGGACTTGGAGTGGGTATGGAGTCCATAGGACTCAAGGAGGTCAGAGGAGTCAAAGCTCCCAAGGCTTCTGAACCAGATTTTACAGGTGTGGCTGTCCCTTGAGTTTCCCCATCCAGTGTCAGAGGTGGGGGTGCAGAACTGGGCACTGGTGGCAGAGGTGGAGAGAGTGGTGCATAGGGTGGTGGTACCTCCTCAGGTTCCTCAGCCAGTTTAGGCTCCTTTGCCTTTTCTCTGTACTTAGAAGCTGTGGCCACCCTAGCTACCATAATTCTACAGACTTCTTCTAGGTAAGGCCTTAGTCATGTGGGCCAGCTAAAAACAGCATCCTGACAGCAATCAGTATAGGGAAATTGTTCTGGGTGTCCAGGCTTTTCTGCAATTACTCTATAAACTTCATTAACCACAGTTTTATGTAATGACCCTTTTGGGGGCCACCCTATGACAAGAGCAGGCCAGTCTACTTCACAAAAAACCTTAAGCTTGTTAGGAGTTAACTTAACTCCATAGTCGCCATTAAATCCCTTTTTAAGGTTTTTAACCATACTCTCCAAGGGAGTGTTTTTACTCTGATTTCCATCCATCTCCTCCCATTACCAGATGGCAAGACAGATACAGAGGGGTAGGGGTTTTGGAGGAGAGGTAAGGGGTCCTCTTCTCTGTCTCACAAGGGAGAACAATTGTGCCCCTTATTGGTGATCTGGTCACGGTTGCCTGGCCAGGAAATGCACCAGCAGAGTCCTCACTTGCTTTGTCTGTCTTTGGCCGCTCCCCTAGTGAGGATTTAGGCATCTCTTGGCTGTATAAACCCCGGACCAGAGACCCTGTTAGTGTTCACCACGGACCCAAAGATTGGGGCTGCTCACTGGACCCAAGGATTGGGGCTCCTCACTCACTTCACAGCTGGGCTGCATTTCACGCTCGCACTTTCACACACTCACAGAGCACAATACTTCTATCCTGCTCCCTGAACCTGAAAGGCATGGTTTCATCCCAAAAGGCAGTTACTAAGGTGTCTCACTGACTGGGAGTTGATCATTCTCTCCTTCTGCTTCCTGAGGCAGGCCTAAATTCAAACCCAGGTTCTTACTAGTCTCACGGGCAGTGCTTCCCTCACTGGTTCCTACGTCTGTTGTACATCTGAGGCCTCACACAGAGGCCTCACACAGACTCGCCGGGACGATGAGTCCCTCCTCTGGATCAAGCTGTCTGTTGATGCCTGGTGGGATCACTTCTCCCAGCAGTCTGGGAGATGTGCCTGGTGATAAGGGAGGTGAAAAACCCCCCATACCGGACGAGCCTCCAAGAAATGTTATGGGAAACTTGAACAGACACACAGGACTCTGAGGCAAGGAAGCAGTGCTTTATTATGCCAGTGCAGACTCGGCAGACTGGCACCCAAAGGCTGAGCCCTGAGAACAAAGGGGTCTCTCACCTTATATACTCTTGCAAGCAGGTTACAGAGGCAATTTAAAAAAAAGTTTTAACCCATATATGGTTATATGCAATCCTATAGGCTACTTCACCCTAGTGCTACGTGACCTTCTTCACGTTTGGATTCTTTAGGTTTTTATCTTTCTGCTGTGCCATCCCTTCCCCCTTGCTACTTTATAAGAACACAGGCCTGTCTGTTTCTCTTCCAGTCCTCTTCCCTGCTACAGCTTCAGACTTTGTGTTTTGGAAGAGAGGATATTTACTATGAGTAAGGGGTCTTTTTTTCCCCCAGAAGCCCCACACAGCTAAATCTCCCTTTCTATTTCAGTATTAGTCCTTTCTCAGTCAATCCTGTTGTCAGAGGAATTCTGTGTGCTGATTGGCTGAGGCCAGAGTTACCTGATGTAATCACCAGGGCAGGGAGTGACAGGTTAGCCAGATGGAACTAGAACAGGGGGCCTCTCTGAGTGTGAACGGGGTCAGCCCATTCCTGCCTCCCAGCCCCACAGGCATTCATTGGGAGCAGGACAGGATGTCACTGAGACCACAGTGGCTACAGCAAAGTCCTTCAGTCAGTCATCCATTGTAAGTGTGTGTGAAAAGGAGGCGTAGTGTAATAGGGACAGAGCTGGCACATCTCATTCTCATAGCAGGAGCACGTTAAGTATTCATTGAATGCTTACATCAAGCATTGTGAGATACGTTCCTTACTTTATCATTGGGGACAAAAAAATGCAGTTTGGAAAATTCCTTTTTTTTTTCTTTCTCTTTTTGGCAGTACTGGGGATCAAACCCAGGTCTTCATGCATAATAGGCAAACCCTCAATCACTGAGCTACATTCTGGCCCTGAAAAGTTCTTCTAGAACATTGTCAAGCTTAGAATGATCACTGTATTCATCTAAAAATCCAAGGTGGGCTGCCAGTGCAGCTCAGTGGGGAGCGCTTGCTCTGGCTTTGATCCCCAGCACAGCAAAAGAATAAAATAAATAATAGTCAGAATATGTACAAGAGGATCAAATTTTGCAAATAGGGTATTTAGAAATTTTCATTGAGCTAGAAATACATTTTAATCTTTTTAGCTCTTTTATGTTTATCTTTTTAAATAAACTTTAACTTTGAAGTAGTTTTAGGTATGTAGAGAAGTTGGACTGAACCCCCTCACCAGCTTTCTGCAGTGTTACCATGCATTACCATGGTGTGTTTGTCAAGACCAGGAAAGGGACGTTGGTTCATTTTGCTTTCACCAACTTTTCTGTGAGTGTCTTTGTTCTGTTCTATTCAGTCCAGAATACCACATTGCATGCGCTTCAGTCTGCTTTGTTTCAGTGCTAAGTGTTCCAAATTGTGGCACACTGTCTCAAAAATGAGTGAGATACAGTGTTAAAGATGAACCTGTACCGATCAAATTAAGTTTTACTTATTTCAGATTCTATTTGGCAAGAGCTTATTCATAATGTTGGATCCCTGGATGGTGGACTCTGGCATAGTTCAGCATGAAAGGCGAAGCTGTGGGCTCCTGCTATCTGCATTGAGATCTTGCCTCTGGAATATACTTAAAGTCCAGTGTCCACATCTTCCTCTTCTGTACAAGAGAGTTACAGTAGTAATGGCTGCCTTGTGAGTGGGCTGAGGAGTAAATGAGATATCCCTGCAGAGTTTTTGCCATTTATTCCTGTTATTTCAGGTAGGGGCTGCCTTGAAGTTTACTTTTTTTTTTTTTAAAGCTTTCTAATGTAAGTTAGTAACATAAACAAAACTTTAAGAGAAATATTTATGTTATAAAAAATAATGTGCAAATAATTTGAAGTACTTCAGAAACAGCGGTTACATATAACCAGCTAGTATTCTTACATCTTTCAAATTGTTTTTTTCTGTTAAGGTTCAGTTCTCTATTCTTACTACTTGATCATTAAGGCTAATCTGTTTACATAAATGATTAGGAGATCTTATTGTCATGGAGACACAGACTTCTCATCTTCTCCATTCCCTCCATCCAGCCCTCCCCTCCCCTCCTCTCCCCTCTTGTCCCCTCCTGTCCTGTCCCCTCCCCTCCCCTCAGGGGTCAGCTCTACAAAGAGGAGAGACATCATGGTTTGCATAAGTTTTTTTTTTGGCAGTACTGGGGTTCGAATTCAGGGCTTGGAGCTTACAGGGCTTACACATACCCCTTGAGCCGCACCTTCAGTCCATTTTTTCTCTGGTTATTTTGGAGATGGTGGTCTCATGAACTATTGCCTAGGTTGGCCTCAAACTTTGATCCTCCCAATCTCAGTCTCCCAGGTAGCTTTGTTAGAAATACTGTTCTCAAACAGTGAACAAAGAAACACTTAGTTGTTGCTCAGCATGGCAAAAAGAAAAAGTTTTACTTCTGCAGAAGGGTGCAGCCACAGACTATAGTCTGATAGGCAGAACACACTGAATGGGGAGTCAGCTCAGTTTTTGCCTGTTTGCCCCTCGCCCTGATGGACTGGTTTGGGATCACATTCTTCGTGATTGGCTACTTAGAAAAGGGGGCATGTGGGATAAGGGGGACCTCGAAGCAGGGAGAACAAGAAAACTCTTTTGGGCAATATTCATCTTTAAGTGAGCAGTTTGAGATTAGGACATCTGGCGATAAACAGCTCTTTATTTGACCGCAAGAACCTTACAAGGTCAAGCAACAGTTTACAAAAGCACGTAGGCAGCAATTTGGGGAGGTTAGCTGGCGTCTACACAGTGATAGTTATACATTAACTCTGACAGAAAAGACTGACTTTAGTTGATTCTCACAACTAAGATTAGAGTCACGAGTCACCATTTCCTAGCACAGCTTTTTTATTCTTTTAAACAATTAGTTGTACATTGGGGTTCCTTGTGACATTTCTTTATGTACATACATTGCACCCTGGTTTGCACATCTGTTTTTCTCCCTTTTCCCCTCCTGCTTCTTCAGATGACTTTGACAGGTTTCAGTGCTCCAGGTGTACACATGTGTAGAAACAACATCAGCCATATTCACCTGCCTTTACCCTCTTCACTTACCTCCCCCTCTGCTAGTGCCCTCCCTTAGTGTGACCTGTGTTACATTCCTGTCCTCCATTGTTTGCGTCTGTTCATTGTTCACTGGGGTTTTGCCTTGGTATTTTACCTGTAAATAAATTGTGCTTTATCAGTCTGTCCCCCTGTTACTCTTTTTTACCCTTTCCTCCCACTCTGTTCAACAGTTTTAAGTGCGTTTCGTTGTATCTTGTTCCTACACAGATCCGATGCATATTTCAGTATAATTCACTCCCTATCATTCTCTTCGTCTTTTCCTCCTCCCTTAGTCCCCTCTAACTCACTTTATGGTGACTTGTTACAGCAGTAGTAGGAAACTAATCCAGCTCCCAAACACAGTGTGAGCCCAAGGTGTGGACTGAGTTTGTGAAGGCATTTAGGTCTTTTCAGTGGTCAAAGCTACTATTTAATTTTTGTTTTTTTAAGATAAAATATAGGATAAATTCAGGAGAACAGGATTTTCCCCTCAGACTCTTCAGTCATCGGCTGTGTCTTGCTGACACTGATACAATAGCACGTGATTGACAGTTTGCCTTCTCTGATACACATGTAACACCAGCTTAAAATTTAAAAAATAAGTTGTAGTCTCATAGCTGTCCTTTTAGGAGTGTACAAAAATTTCTCTGTTTATGACATCAGGTAACTCTTTCCTCTTATTTTATGTCATATTTTTAGAGAAATTAAAAAAAACTTTTTTTGTAGTACTGGGATTTGAACTTAGGGTTACACCTTGAGCCACTCCATCAGCTCTTTTTTGTGAGGATTTTTTTTTGAGTTAGGGTCTTGTGAACTATTTGCCCAGGCTGGCTTCAAACCACAGTCCTCCTGATCTCTGCCTCCTGTGTAGCTGGGATTATAGGCATCAGGACCAATGCCCGGCTGGTTTTGTTTTATCCTTGTGTAAAGTACATATATGGTGTTGATTATACCATACCCAGGTCTACCCACCAAAGTACAGTTTCTGTGTCTGTCTTCATCCTGTGTTCTTCCTCTCACTGATTTCCACTAAAAAACAAACAAACTCAGGCCTTGAGGCTGTCACCAGCACCCCACCAAAAATAGGGAGTTAATTTTTCTTCTGAGTATAGCAGGATTTACTGAAATCAAAAGATGAAATGTAAAAATAAACCCTTGTTGCCTGTTTTAAAGTGGTGGCTCATTCTTCCTCTTACATACATTAGCAAACACTAATGCCTCGTGCCAGCTCCTCTCTTTAGGCGTGCCATCACATGCCACAGTGGTCTCTCCACCAGTACGTCTTGGAGGCCATTCGGTGTGGGTGAGTTGGGCCTCGACCCTGCAAACACTGCTCTGTTCTCCATTGTTTGGCTAAGTCCACAGCCTTGTACTAGTCTTTAAAATCTGTCACTGAATCCCAAGCAAATGCATGCATCCTTTTGCCAGAGGTCAAGGTTGCCAGAGGCCGGCTGTTTTGCACTTGAGTGGTCCACCCTGCCCTGTGTGCTTGCATTCTTGCCACTCCTATGTCAACACAATTCTTAGTGTCGATCTGACTTTGAACCCTGCTTGGTATCGAGTGCCTTTAGGTGGTTAGCAACCACTTGCTGCTTTTTGAGGGGTAGGGCAGTACCAGAGTTTGAATTCTGGTTTAAACTAGGCAGGCACTTGATTTACACCCCAGCCCCACTTACAGTTCTCTTCTGTGTGACTAAGATAGCTTTAGGAATTACCGTTTTGAACTTTTCACCATTTCAGAGAACCTTCTAAACCTCTAATTACAGTTACATGGGTTTTATAAACAAGGCTGCAACAAGTCCCAGTGAAGCAAAACATCCAGTGAAAAGAGAAACAGTCACTTCTCAACTGAAAATAAGTTCAACCCCACACATTTATATGTGGAGGTAGATCCACGAACAAGGTTAGTGGAAATAAAATACACACATAAAAGTGTTTCCTGTGAGTGCCGCCACCAGTGGCTCATACCTATATTCCTAGCTACTCCAGAGGCAGAGATCAGGAAGATTTGAGGTTTGAAGTCCCCCTGGGCAAATAGTTTGAGAGACCCTATCTTGAAAATACCCAGCACAAAATGGGGCTGACGGAGTGTCTCAAGTGGTAGAGTACCTGCCTAGCAAACGTGAGGCCCTGAGTTCAAGCTCCAGTACTGCCAAAGATTAAAAAAATGTTTGTTGTGAGAAAAGACACATTTTTTACCCTCTCCCTGGAGAGGGTAAAGCTAAGTTGGACTAGTGGGAAGAGTCCCACCATGAAGAGTCCAATATCTCAGCCTAGCTTCCCTTGAGGTCCTAAGAGAAATGATGAAACCTAAGTCAGATCGCCGGCCTGGGATGGTCTGATGAGTTGTTGAAGCTCTGTACCCCAAGTCACATTCGTGCAGAGTGCCAGCATCTGTGAAGCCTCCGGGCTCCTGTTAGTTATTACAGGTGTGAGCCACTGGCACCCGGTTTTAAAAGCTGAGTTAATTTTAGTTTTCGAAAGTGGGGTCTTTTTTTTTTTTTTTTTTCCACTACTTCCCTTTATGTCCCCAATCTGATAAGCAAATGCAATGAATGATTTAGGAAGAACTGAGAGGATTTTTACTATCTCTCATTTACTGTTTTATTTACCTGAAAGTTTTACAAAGGAGCGGATGAACTCCCATAACCCTCCTAGATCCCATGTAATTTGCTAGCAGAATTCTGATTACTAGATCTCACATATTCGAAATATACTGGGGTCCTCTTCTATTACTTTTTAAAAATTTTTGGTGGGAATGGCTTTCAAACTCAGGGCTTCATGCTTGCAAAGCAGGTGTTCTACCACTTGAGCCATACCTCCAGTCCATTTTGCTTTGGTTATTTTGAAGATGGAGTCTCTCAAACCATTTCCCCAGGCTGGCCTCAAACTGCAATCCTTCTCGTCTCAGCTTCTCAAGTAACTAGGATTACAGGCATGTGCCACCAGTGCTGGGCCTATTAATTTTAAATTTTTCTTTTTTGAAGGTGGTGAATGAGTATTTGAAATACACTCACGTTCTCTTGTTATGGTGTATAGGAAAGGTAAGATTACTTGGGTTTTCACTTTACAGTTCTCATTCTGAGGATGAAATGATGAGTGAGGTAATTCTCACCAGCTGCCTTTCCCTAGTTCTTGGAGTTCAGGGATCTGGATTGTTTTAGAAGCTGAAGCCTCTCTTCACTCTCATCCCTTTCTCCACCTTACTAATGGAAACTCATTGTACTGTTGAGGTTGCATGAGGCAGGTGGAGCAGAAATTCACCTTTGTGGTTATCTCTGACTGCTTGCAGTATCCCAAGTGCTGTGCTGTTGATAGGGGCAGAAGTAGCTGAAGTGGAAGCTTCTCTGGAAGGGTGAGTGCAGCGCTATTTGAGAAAGGGAGGAGGTGGATTCAGGTTAAAGCAAGGACATGGGAAAGGGTAAGAAATAAGAATAAGGAGGGGCAAGGGGCAGGGTGGGACTGGAGTTTGAAGAGTGAGGTGGAATGTTATAGTGTGAGATACCCAGTACAGTTAAAGAAAGGAAAAGTAAAACAAGTGCTACTTATTTTTACTCAGTAGGCAAAATAAAAAATCAGTGTTGATAAGGACAGAGGGAAGGGGAAACTCTAACACTGTTGGTGAGACTGTTTGGAAGGTCAGTTTGACAATATTTGGTAAAGAAGGTATTTCTGTTCACTTTGGCCCCACCTTCCTACTTTTCGATCTCTATCTATAAATGAACAAGGATATACATATGAAGTTGTTCATTGTGGCATCATTTACAATGTTGAGAGAGAGTAAAAACAAGTCATTCCAGTTTTAAACAAGCATTTATTGACTCCCTCTTGGCAGCCCTAATCAGCTTTTCAGGGATACAGCGGTGAGTAAGACATTTACATCTGCTCAGGAAGCTCTTTTCCACAAAGCTTACCTTCTAACTGGGCATGGGGGCAGAATTAAACATGAGAATTAAGTTATATATGGTATCTCAGGTAGTGATAAGCACTCTGGAGAAAAATAAAGGAAGGGAGATGAAGAGTGCTGAGGAAGATGACCTGGGACAGAGACCTGCAGCAGGTGGTCGGGGAGTCATGAGGTTATGGAAGGAAGAAATGTTCTGGGTGGAGGGAACAGCATGTATAAAGGATGTGAGGTAGGAGCGTGCTCACCGTGTTTGAGGAATAGAAAGGCCAGTGGGGTTGGGCTGGAGGAAGAACCTAGGGCAGTAAGACTGTGGGTGATTGATGATGCGAAGGGAATGATGAGGCATTGGCAGGGGGCCAGGTAGACATTGAGAATGACATTAGGAAGCAAGGAGTGATATGATTCAGTAGTGTTTGTTCATCACCAGCCATGTGTGTTCTGGACTCAGAGGCCACCATACAGAAGAAATCCCTGTACTTGTGGAGCTTACTCTTAGTTTCATGAATTCTCTTTGGAAAAGATCACTCTCATTTTAGAATGGATAGTAGACTTCAGGAGGGGTGAGATAGGCAGGAAGCTCAGTCAAAAAGCTATTTGAATAGCCCCAGTAAAAGATAACGATGGCTTAGGAAAGTACTGTAGGTAGAAATGGTAAAGATGGTGGGTTCTGGATAGACTTTGGTGTTGAAACCAAGGGATTGAGGAACAAGGCCTGAGCAAATGGAAAAATGATGGCACTGTTTCCTGAGAAATGGAAGAATGTGGATAGGGAAGATTTTGGGAGAAAAGTCAGTAGTCTCACTTTGGGACATGCTTAATTTGAAATGTTTGACTGAGTATATGAACACACTGTGGCCTAGTGTCGGGATACATAGAATTACCGGTAAGTTTACCCTTTGTTAACTTGGCAGCACCCATACAGAAATCCTTACACTGTATTTAACCTCCAAATAAAGTTATCTTTCTGCCTGGTGTGATATCATTGTCCTGTGTACAACCCAAAATGTACTGACCCCTTTTCTAGAACAAGAAGTAGAGTCCTTGTGGTAGTTACTCTTCTTGTTGATGTCACATGACTTAGGTACTGTGGTGGAAAGTTAACCATACTTAGTGTACTATGATGATAAGTCAGTATATCTTACATTACTTGATGAAGGTATAAGGGAGGGAAAAACCAAGGTAATTGCTTCATGTGTATATCAGCCAACATTCAGAACTAAACAGAGAAGGAGTATACCTGACAATTATGGTCCTCGTTTCTATAGCTGGTCTCATGGTTGGAGCTCTCTTCTTCCTTTACCCATTCTGTATTCCCTTCAGTGAGCACCTCAGCTGGCCATGTTTCTTTACCTGGTGGAGTGACCCAGACCTTTATTCCTGAAGGGTCTGGGCCATTAGGAGTCTTTTCTGAATTGGGTTGCTATAGTTTTTGATTGGCTTTTTAATACTTTGCTAGAGCAAAGGGACTTCCTGTATTATAGACATACTCTCCCTTCACCTCTGTTGTGGACAGTAGTCCAGAATTCCCCCTTGGTACTCGGGACCAGTGATCCCAGCCAGCACAGTAGTTCCTTCTTTGCCTGTTGTTTCAGAGATATGAGTTGTATAAAGTGGGCTGGACAGCAGCCTTAGTTGCAGTTCTGTGGGCCCATTGTTCTGTCTCCTAATGGAAGCATTTCTCCCTTTGAAACTAAAATCTTTCATTCAGCAGAGCACAAAGGCATGGGGTCAAGAAAGAAAGATTTTGCTAGTGGTCACTAAGGGTAATAATGGTGAGTGGTGCCACTCCCATTTCCATCATTGACTCCTGGGCCTGTGAATCCTTGCTCTGGGAAGAGCAGCACCATTCTGTCAAGCCATCTGCTTCATGATGTTGGTGAGTATGGTAAGTGAATTCCATGAGCACTTACCCATTGCTAAACTTCACTTGCTGGGAAGTGAGTTCCTTGGTCAGGAGCAGTGCTGTCTTGAATACCGGGACGGTAGGTGAGGCATTCTTAATTCTAACATGGTAGTTTTGGCAGAAACGTTGTGTCCAGTATCCATTGTAGTAAGGATGAAATGCTGCCCTTTCTATTGCTGCCACCAGGTGATTGGCTGGTCACCTGGGGAATGAGGCAATATTGAGGACTAAGTGTTAACCAGGTTAGCTTGCTAACAGAACCTCCATACGTAACCTCCGTTGCTGCTGCCATGACTATTTTGTTCATGAGTCTACTGGGCAATGACAGGTGTGTCCAGTGTAACAGGAAAACTGGCATTCATGGAACAGGTCAGCCTGTCTTCTTGATATTAAAATTGTCTTAGTGAGTGTTTATATGGTACGCAAGTATCTTTATGTCCTTCACCTATTTGAAAAGGTCTGTCCACATACCTCTTCCCCAGTTTCTTTGTCAGGAGTTTCTTAGTCGTTTCTTCTAAGTTCCTGGCCACAGCTTCTGAATTGGTATAGAATCCCATGTGTGGTCACATTGCCTACCAAGCCAGGTGCTGCTTTAAGTTCTGGCCACAGAGACCTCCCTTTACCACAGCCCTTCATGGATGGCCTAGGGAGGCCATAGTGCTGTAGATGTCCACTTTCGGGTGGACCCTGTGTGTTGTACAGAGCCACCTGTAGACCAGACCCTCAACTCCTCCTCTGTCACCTGACTGGAGGGAACTGCCATGAGGCTGGGAGAGAGAAGATAGTATGTAGGAGGAGTGAGAACCTTGGGCCACTTTTTCTGTAACTTGTACCTTCAGGGACTGCTTGGCTGATCTCATCCATGCCACTTCCATTTGATGATGGAGGACTTTGTGGTTAGTGGTTCAGATAACATCCTGTCCATGATGGCCACTCAGGGTGCTAACTCAGCAGACCATGCTTAGATGTTCTGTCTCTGAGGCAGGCTAAAATTATGGAAAATTCAGGACTCATAGAAAAATAACCATGCTTTGGCTCAGGGACCACCCTCACCTGGCAGGGGCACCCATGCCCCTCCCACTTCTTGATTATTGGATAGAAATCTGGTTCTTTTCTTCCCATAAATTAGCATAAGTTTTAAAAGCACCTGGGAAAGAGAAGCACGCTCTCCCTGCCTCTGGATTCCACCTTGCCCCACCATGCTCCCTTTTGTATTTCCCTTCTCTAACTTTTAATAAACTCCATTTATACCCACTTGTCCTGCCATGGATTCTTCCTGGTGAGACACAAAGAATTTGGAAATCTTCTGATCACTGAGTGCCCTGGCCACCCATTAACACCTCTACTATGGCTAAGAGCTGTTATTCAAAAGGAGAGTTGTCATAACTGAGGATGACAGGGCTTTGCTGCGAAATTCTAAGGACTATGCTGTGATTCACTTGTAGCAGCCCTCTAGAGGCCCCAACAGCATACTGGCCACTTCAAGCACCATTATGTGTGCTGGGTCACATGGCAAAGCATATCACAAATATCTGGGCACCCCATAGCCTAGTCAAGTTGACACAAAACTAACCATCATACCCCCTTTTAAAAGTGGAATATACTCGTCATTCATAAGTGAACATTGCAGTCATTTTCTCCTTTTTGTTTTATGTCAAATGAATATAGCACAAGAAAAGTTCTTATATTTTGTTATCTGATGTTTAAACTGTGTCCTGTCCTTCCTGCAGTTGGAAGATTTCCCCTCAGATGCATCCTAGTGTCTGCTGGGATTGCAGATGTGTGTGACTACACTTGGTTTTGCATACTAGATTTTAAAACATGATTGTAGTACAGGTAATAACAGTTTACAGAAAAGGACTGTTTTCCTTATTTATGGTCTGCAAACAATTAGATCTCATCGTGGGTAAAAATTGATGACTGCAGCTTCCAAACTGTGGAGCCTGTGTAATGAATGCAACAGTTGTTCATGACGGGGTGGTGAACGACCTTTAAATGCAGCTGCTTACAGAAGCTGTCCTCTGGGAGTAATCTAACTTCCAAATGACACTCCTGAGTGCTTGTTATCATTTAAATATGCTTCCTTTTGTCAATAAGAGAATAACAAATACTGGTTAGATTTCTGATGTTGATTCAGATACCAGGGAACAGAATGGGATGAATAAATTAGTGTATGTTTGATTTATATTGACCAAAATTTTTTACATTGCTGTGTTACAGGTCAAGGTGACATGCATTTAAATGTAAATGCATTGTAGAGTGGAGGTCATGTTTGAGTGTTTGACTGACATGAGTGCTTACACTGTTTCTAATTAACTTTTGAATATTATCCTTAAATTCCTTTTCAAGTGCCAATTATTAGGGGCAGCATTGAAATTAATTTAGGGTATTAGTGGAGACCTTATTTTAAAAATCAGTATTCTTGATCTTTCTCATAAAAATTATTGGAGTATATTACGGTTTTGTTTTATCTCATTATTTGTATGGAAATCAGTTCTGCTTTTTCCATCAGACTGCATTCATTGTGGCTTTTCTGTTGAATGTTTTGCAGAAATAATCTGAGATAGCATTAAAAAAAAAAATCAAAGTAAGGGACCAAGTCTGGCCTACTACAGGAAGTACTTAAGCACACACATCCATCTCCTTGGTGCTGAGAGCTTTCTCGTTGAGGCGTGGTGGTGTGTGTGTGTGTTCATAGGCTGAGGGTGACAGTCCATCTTACCTGCCACTCATTAGTAGTCCAAAGTAGTATATGTTTTAGGAAATTTTAATTGACACCTGATTTGCCCTCAGAGAGTATCTTCACAAGAATGCTACTTCTTTTGCATCTAACTATTGCTGGATCAGAAGCATTTTGTTTTCAGTGTGGAATAGTTTTTATTTATGTCCTGTGGGATATAATTCCAAAGTGTAAAATGGAAATGTACAAAAGCTTTCTTTTCCACCATGAAGACCTTTGTTTTTAACTAAACAGTATGCCTTGGGAATTCAGGAGAGATTTCTGGGCTTTGCATCGTGAGGAGCTGTGTGTAATCAGAAGGCAGCACAAAGCTCCTCTACTTCAGAACTTTTCATTGCCAGCTTTTATATACATAAATAAATGCAGCTGTGCTCTGAGCAGAAAGGACACCTTTGCCTGCCACTCATGAAAGGCAGTGGTCCTGCAGTGCCAGTCCAGGGTCAGTCACCATGTTTTTCCAGAGCCTGCAGCTTCGTAGGCTCTGTGTCCAGAACAGCACTAACCCCGAATTGTGTATGAGCGCAGAGGAAGGGACAGTACTGAATGCTAAGGACACAGAGAAGGAAGTGGAGATAGTAACACTGAAAGTGGGGATAGTGACCAGTGCTGCCTGCACATGGGATGAGTCACTCAGTGTAGGAGTGAATCGGAGGGACTGAGGAGTCACGTGTCCCCTAACACGGAATGCCTATGTGCAGGGACATGGGAAAGGGTGACAAACAGAAAGTTTTTTCAGCCATGATGCTAAGGAAAAAGGCGGGAACTCGAGGAGAAGGCTCTTGGTCTCTGTGATGGTGCTTCTGGTGGCTAGAGCGTTTGGACCGAGTCACAGGGAGGCTGGGGGCTTCTCCTGCACGAAGCCAGCTTCCTTGCCATGCTACTCAGTCCTTGCACATTGGAGTTGCCTGCAGAGGCGCTTACTGCTGAGGCCTGGGGCCCACTCTGAGAGGGTCTGAGTGCGCTGGGCTATGGTTTGACTGTACAGGGGGTTGGACTCAGGGCCTCAAGCTTGCTGGGAAGGAGCTCTACCACTTAAGCCACACCTCCAGTCCATTTTGCTCTGTTTGCCTGGGGTTGGCCATGAACCTTGATCCTCCTGATCTCAGCCTCCCAAGAACTTAGAGTACATGCTTATAGGCATGAGCCACTGGCACCTGGCTGATAATACTTTATTAATAATTTATTATTTTTTGATAATTTTATTTATTTCGGTATAGCAGGATAAAGTATAGACAAGGTGAGGGGGGAGGGAGAAAAAGAGAAATACTTCCTCTTCCCCATGCAGGAAATGGGAGCGAAGTAGATAATTTTACTTGTAGTAAACCTGCACACAGAGGAGTGGGCAGCCTGGCTTGCAAAAGGGGTCCTTTGAGGGTTGGTTTCATGTGAAGGAAGAGATACCAGCTTTGGTTTTAAGCCTGTAGGGCCGGTCACAATCTGATTCAGCAAAAGCGTGTCCAGTTCTGCCTTACAAGCAAATGAACCTCAAAAGGTTTTGTGAGCTCAGCTTGTTTGAGGAACCTCTGAGGAGCGTCATTATTGAGCTCTGGAGCCAGACAGACTCGGTTCCACATTCTGGCTGGGTGACTACTGAGGAAACTTGTGAAAGCCACTTAACTTCTCTCAGCCTATTTCCCAAAAATACCTTCTCATCAGGGTCAAATCTAAAGGGCAGGCACATAGGAAGAGCTTGCTTTAGATCCTAACTACTTTTCTTTGTCGTGGGTTCCCAACAGTGTTCTCAGGTAAAACCTTGGCATTCGATGTTTTCTGGATGCTTTCTCCAGGTGAGAAGGCCCATGAAGGAGAGGCAGCCAGCCAGTCCCAAGTGTCACAGGTTCTTAGTTCATGGCTAGCCCGGCAGCAGGTGGCCCAGTCCTCATGCAGTGTGTTCTACTGTGAGTAGAAGGAGAACTGTTGACTCTCAGCTCCTCAGTGTTGAGGTTCAGCCAGGTTCACACAAGGCCAGGTTTAATGAGTGTCATTGTAACCTAGAGCTTTGTTTCCGAAGCTATTTTTATAGTCAGGGTTTGCTTCTTCTGTGGGTTCTGGCCCTAGAAGAGTTCTGTGTAGCTCATCTTTCTTTGGCTCAGAAAATTCTAAATGCCTGGGAGGGGAAGTCTTTGGAACTGGGAGTTTAGCTCAGAGTTTTTATGTGGGCATGTTTGCAATCTGGGTACTTGATAGGGCCTGGTGAAGAGGTCTGGAGGGAGAGCCAGGCACAAGTGTCAGGCAGGAGTCGTAGCACTTGGCAGTGACTGAGGTTTGGGTACAAGCAAAAGGCACAGAGTGTGAGGCACAATTTTATTGGTTCCAATATGTACTTGGATTCAGCCAGTGGTTCTTGAAGGCCTGCGACATACCAAGTGCAGTACTGGGCTACTGAGGATACTGTCACACTCAGGAGTTTGTCTCTAAGACCCTCAGGAAACACCAGAACGCTCTAGGTGTCACATAATGTATGCTAGACGTGTAGCTTAATCAAGGAATCCCTTAGTGCACCATGGAGAGCTGAACATACAAATCTAGTTATGTTGGCAAGCTTAAATATGAACAGCTGTTAACCTTGGTTTCTTTATCTTTAAAAAGGATTAACAAGAATACTTAACCCATAGTGTTGTCACCAAGGTTAAATGAAGCAATACTGTGACCTGCCTAGCAAGGTGAATGAGTGCCTTAGAGTATAACAGTAAGGAGATCCCTTCCCTGTGGACCAGAAACCTGGGCGAGGTCTGTGAGAGAGGCATCTCTATATATTGGGGAGCCAGGGTGGAGCATTGAGGTGGGGAGGAAGATTGGTGTATCACTTTGGGTACTGACCCATGCGCAGTGTGTTTTACTTCTCCTGATTCTGGACCACACAGCATCAGAGTCAGCACTTGCTAATGAGAAAGAAAGTAGGGTTGAGTTTATTCTGTAAACTTGACCTTTTGGGGGGAGGTCCTGTAAGAAGGAGCATAGCAAGCCTAACTCAGTGAGCTCTTAAAGAACCTAATACAGCCAGGTGTGGCAGTATGCACTTCTAGTCCCAGCACGCAGGAGGTGGAGGCAGGAGGAGCTCAAATTCAAGGCCAATCCAGGCTATGTAACAAGACTCTGTCTTAAAGAAAAAAAAAAAATGACATGGCTCAAGTGGTAGAAAACCTGTCTAGCAAGCACAGGGACCTGAGTTCAACTCCCAATACAGAAAAAAAAAAAATCACAAAGATTTTATTTTTTAGAAACAAAAGCCAACACTAATACAGAAACAGTTGCGTGTTACTTGATTAACACCTGTGATTTCATTTGACTGAACCTCAGTTGGTGTTGAGCAGTTCTGAGCAGTTACAGTCATCTCCCTGAAGGGAGCAGAGCTCAAAGTGCAAAGCACTTTGGTTACTGCTCAGCAGGTCAGGAAGTGATAGTCCAGGAGCCTCTCTGCTGGTCGCATCACCTGAAGCTCATTGTTCAGCCAGGCTGCTATGCCCCTCCTCACAGAACCTCCCATAATGGGGCTTAAGGCAATATGTGGAGTCCCCATTGTGGTCATCAAACTGAGACTCAGCCCTGGGGATGGTAATTGCCCCAGGAAGCACTTTTTATCTTTTATTTATTTATTTTATTTATATGTGCATACAATGTTTGGGTCATTTCTCCCCCCTTCACCTACCCCCTCCCTTACCTCCCTCTCCACCCTCCCTCTGCCCCCCACCCCCTCGCTACCAGGCAGAAACTATTTTGCCCTTATCTCTAATTTTGTTGAAGAGAGAGTATAAGCAATAATTGGAAGGAACAAGGGTTTTTGCTGGTTGAGATAAGGATAGCTATACAGGGAGCTGACTCACATTGATTTCCTGTGCATGTGTGTTACCTGCTAGGTTAATTCTTCTTGATCTAACCTTTTCTCTAGTTCCTGGTCCCCTTCTCCTATTGGCCTCAGTTGCTTTAAAGTATCTGCTTTAGTTTCTCTGTGTTGAGGGCAACAAATGCTATCTAGTTTTTTGGGTGTCTTACCTATCCTCCTATCTCCCTTGTGTGCTCTCGCTTTTATCATGTGATCAAAGCCCAATCCCCTTGTTGTGTTTGCCCTTGATCTAATGTCTGCATATGAGGGAGAACATACGATTTTTGGTCTTTTGGGCCTGGCTAACCTCACTCAGAATGATGTTCTCCAATTCTATCCATTTACCAGCGATCATTTCATTCTTCTTCATGGCTGCATAAAATTCCATTGTGTATAGATACCACATTTTCTTAATCCATTCGTCAGTAGTGGGGCATCTTGGCTGTTTCCATAACTTGGCTATTGTGAATAGTGCCGCAATAAACATGGGTGTGAAGGTGCCTCTGGAGTAACCTGAGTCACAGTCTTTTGGGTATATCCCCAAGAGTGGTATTGCTGGATCATATGGTAGATCAATGTTTAGCTTTTTAAGTAGCCTCCAAATTTTTTTTCCAGAGTGGTTGTATTAGTTTACATTCCCACCAGCAGTGTAACAGGGTTCCTTTTTCCGCTTCCCCACCCATCCTCACCAACAGCTGTTGTTAGTGGTGTTGCTAATGATGGCTATTCTAACAGGGGTGAGGTGGAATCTTAGTGTGGTCTTAATTTGCATTTCCTTTATTGCTAGAGATGGTGAGCATTTTTTCATGTGTTTTTTGGACATTTGGATTTCTTCTTTTGAGAAATTTCTGTTTCGTTCACTTGCCCATTTCTTTATTGGTTCATTAGTTTTGGGAGAATTTAGTTTTTTAAGTTCCCTGTTTATTCTGGTTATCAGTCCTCTGTCTGATGTGTAGCTGGCAAATATTTTCTCCCACTCTGTGGGTGTTCTCTTCAGTTTAGAGACCATTTCTTTTGTTGAGCAGAAGCCTTTTAGTTTTATGAAGTCCCATTTGTATGCTATCTCTTAGTTGCTGTGCTGCTGGGGTTCCATTGAGAAAGTTCTTACCTATACCTACTAATTCCAGAGTATTTCCTACTCTTCAGGAAGCACTTTTTAAACAGAAATGTGTGGCAGTGTGTAGTTAGAAATAGGAAACATTTTCTTATAAAAAATGCTGAACTGAAAGGACTGGTCTGGTGTAGGAGGTGGTGATGGCGAAAGGTGACGTGTGTCCTTGTGTGCGGGAGTGTGTTTAGTGGTAGGTTGTCTGGACCTGAACATGTCTGGTTAGAATTTGGCCAGATTTTATTTCTTCAGCTACCCTGGCTTTATGCAAGGAGAACCTCTCTGTGTGATGAAGTGTCATGGAACCCTGAACTTTCCTCCTGAATTTCTTGTGGGCCATTTTTTTAAGTCTTTATAAACAGTTAACTGAATGTGTCAGGTGATAGACTGGTTTTTGTTGCTGTTTTTTTTTTTTTTTTTTTTTTTGTGGTGTTAGGGACCAAACTCAGAGCCTGGCGAATGCTAGGCAGACACTGCTACTGAGCTACACCCCAGCCCTTAACCTTTTTTTTTTTTTGGTGGGACTGGGGTTTGAACTAAGGCTTCCCACTGCAAAGCAGGTACTCTATCAATTGAGCCACACCTCCATTCCCTTTTGCTGTGGTTATTTTGGTGATAGGGTCTCAAGAACTATTTGCTCGGGCTGGCTTTGAACCAAGATCCTTCCAATCTCAGCCTTCCAAGTAGCTAGATGACAGGTGTGAGCCATCCTTGCTTGGCTCCCTGAGTCTTTTTTGTGGGTAGGCATTGGGTTCTGGAATTGCCCATGCCACTTCATTCTGAAGGTAATTATTTTATAATTTTTTGAAACCATTGCTTTATGTTTGAAGTATATTAATTTTTACTTATGACATCAGTTGGTAACTTGAGGAATATTAGTCTTTGAAAGTACCTTAACATAGTTTGAACTGATTACCTAATTAATACATCCTTAGCATGGTAAGATAGTTTAATGAATAGTTACACAAAAGACAGATGGGGATTGTTGAAGATCAGTGCCATTTCACCTCTTGTGTTCTTAGTCTCAACATACAATGGAAGCAAAGCATTTATCTGTTACGGAGTAGCTTAATTGCATGTGAGTGCCTGCTTGGTGCCAGCCACAAGCAGTTACCAACTATAAGGCATGATCTAGCTCTCAAGGAGTTAGAAGTTTAGCTCTGCACAAAACACACAGTTCCCAAAAAGCAGTATGAATGCTTTATGGCAATAAATTATATTGAATGAAGGTTTGGAGAATGAGATTGACAAGGAATAGAGTAGCTGGAAGATCTCCAGAGATGGTGCTTCAGCTACCTTTGGAAGGGTAGTTTTGATTTAGATAAGTGGATGGAAGGGAGAGGGCTTGTGTAGCAGTGTGCCCAGGTAAAGGGGGAACCACTCTAAATGGGCACAGTATCGTGGGTGTGGGGAGAGAGCAGTGCTGTGTGTGTGGGAGGTCAGTGGTGGGTAGAGGGAGGAAGAATTTTGGCTGCAGACCAGTCTTGGTCTGTTCCATTTGGATGGGGAGCAGGGGAGCAAGGCATATTGTAGTGAGTAGAATGTGTGAGTTACTTTGGGGGGAGTGGTGGAGATTGAAGAACTCCCCATCCCTGGCATTCTGAGCAGATCAGTAGGACCCCTGATACGTTCCTGGGAACTGCTCAGCAGGTCATGGTGGGACCAGAGACCCTGAAATCTGACAGCTGTGTAGAAATAATTAGTCTGCATATAAAATATTTGTGAACAGCAAAGTGACTTGGAAATGAGGAAGTCATGCCAATTAAACTTGCCTTGGTGTGTGGACCATTTCCAAAGAGGCTGATTGGAAAAAGCTGCAGGACTGTTGCTGGGACCAGAAGATGAGTGGGATGGGGACAGTAGCATGGACCAGGGATAGGAGATGCAGAAGACAATGCTAGTGGGCTTTGGGAACGGTCTAGAATTGGTGGCTGAAAGAAAGTGTAAATAAAATTAAATTATAAAAGTATAATGTCATGAGTCTCCTCCAGCTGGAAGTCTCATGGTTTCCTGCCTACAGGATGTCTATCCGTTTCCTACCATTATCTCTTCCCAAGCCAGTTTTACTTCCTGCTTGCAGCCAATGGCAAAGGTTTTGCTCCCCTCCCCACCCTGCCAGGTTCTCCTCACTCTGTTGGCTGCGTCTTCCCACCTTTAGGCCAATGATGATCTCCACTGGACCCTCTCTTGGTGGCCCTGCTTCAGGGGACAGGAGCCCTCGGAACACTCTCTGAAGGGTGGCTGCTCCAGGTGCCTGGATATTCACTTTGTTTCATGATGCTTGAGCCTCAGCCTGCTTCTGGCTTTTCCTGTTCCTCCGAGGGGGCCCAGAGAGCAGTGATGCTGAGCTGGGAGAGCCGGGCATAGCACAAGTGCCTTAGGTGGAAGACTTCCTAGATAGATAACAAGAGAGCATTTTCCTAGGGAGGTCAGTGCCACTTCCTTTTCTATTCAGAGAACTACCGTTTCCTTCCTCCCTTCCAAATGTCTGGCTGATGTTCAGTTCAGTGGAGGCCCATTGTGTGGTTCTAGAGAGGTCAAAGAAGTCTGGAGAACAAGGTGGAGAAGGGGCTGTGGGAAGTGGAGGTCAGATGGCAGAGGATGATTGAGAGGGTTGGAGAGAGTCCAGGGACTTTTTGTCCATGAGAGGGAGAAGGCGTTAGCAGCAACAGAGGAAAGCAGGGTCAGGAAAGGGTTTTTCTAATGAAGCCAAAGACAGTGTGTACTTCTAGGTCAACGAGAGCAGGCAGTGGTGTACAAGCCTGAGGGATTTTTTTTTTTGACAGTCTTGCTATGTAGAATTCAAGACTAATTTTGAATTTGAGATCCTTCTGCTTCAACCTCCTGAGTGCTGGGATTACAAGTATGTACCACCCTACCCAGCAAGCCTGAGATTGCAGGTATAAGTGGGAGGAAGGTCCTGGGAAGTCATCTTGCTTGTTGGAGCTGCTTTTTCTCGTTAGGCACACAGTCTTTGCTGATGATTCAGCCATACCAAGTGCAAATAAGGAATGAGTTTAGAGCAGCATTGTGCAATGTGATGCATATCACAGGAGTGAGCCTCATGAGGACCGCCAGTCACCACACTGAGAAAGGAAAAGAAGCAGGTAAGATGAGCCTCAGGAATATATTTACTTCACTCAGCAAATCCAGAATATTATTTTAACTTATTTTTAACCTTATTTATATGATTTTTGTGGTAATTCTTTGAAATTTGTTATTTTTATACTTCCAGGATATCTCCATTTGACCAGCCATGTTTCCAGTGTTCAGTACAAACACATGGGGAAATAGGCAGATTGCTGTCCTATAGTGAGATGTGCCGTGAGGCAGGAGTGACAGGGCCGGGAGCTGACATCGCCAGCTCCTGTGAGAAGCTCATCTCTGTTTTCTGTCTACACTGTCCACAGGAGTTCTTTCTAAGCTTCTTGCTTTCAGCTCACCTTGGATAAATTGTGTCTGTGGGGCTGTGAATTACAAAGAAGTATTGAAGAGGCTCCAGTCAGACTCTGGACTCAGTTTACATCTAACTTTCCTTGTTTCTAAAATGATGATAGTACTAACAAATGAAATGAAATGAAATTCTATGCCTGTGTTATAGGGTTATTACAACAATTGGGTGCAGAGGATTTGTAATAGCCAATGCTTCACCCATGGGTAAGGCTTCACAAGAAATTTACATGTTAAAAGAAAATGTTTCAGCCATTCAGTTTGATTCAGTGTTGATCATCATTGTAGATTTTTTTTCTTTTTGCTTGTTTTGGAGACAGGGTCTTGTTGTGTAGCCCAGGCTGGCCTGTAGTCGGGATTACAGGTGTATACCACCATCTCTGGCTTTGTTGTAGCTTACTTAAAAGAAATTTTTAGGGACTAGAATTTGAAGTTAGCATTTAAACAAACATCAGCCTCCTCAGTCTTGAGTTTTCTTTGGGAAAAATAACACAACATAGACTTCTATATCTTGTGATTTTAAAGGTTTTTGTGTTTACTAATTAAAATCTATGAAGAGTAATCAATACGTTATTCTTAGGAGATGCCTTACAGTGGGAGATACATTCTTACAGGTCTTTCAAAAAGAGAATAGTACACTTGAACCTGAGGTGCTAGTGGCTTCTGAGAAGTTTGCCACAAACACAGGCAGCTTTGTCCTGCTTGCAGCCCAAGTTGGAAACTTTTTCACTAATAATAACTGAACAAGAGGCTGTGAGAGTGAGCAAGGTGGTGGTGGGGCAGTAGGAACCCCATGGGCGCTGTGCCCATATGCCTCTGTCTGTCATTAAGGCCCCATTTTTCAGAAGAGCTTTTACCAAAACGAGATAGTTGGGTTATGTCACTTGGAGATGATGTAGGCACCTGCCTGCTTGTATCCAGCTTGGCCCTTCTTAAGGATCCCAGAGCTGAGTTTTGCCTATAAAAGTGGAAAATGGACCTGATAAAAATGTTTAGTCTGCAAAATCACATTTTTTTTATCATATCACAAAAGAACAATGTTTCATTGTGTTGTGGTCAAAATAGAAGCTGACCTTGTTTGTTCACCAAAGCTCAAATCCTAGAGATAAGGGGTCTGAATAATAGAGTCCAGTGGAAAGAGTAGAATGTAATTATTTGTAGCTTGTCAAGTTGTAGCCCTTGCCTGCCCCGAGTGATTCAAATCTGGGAACACAGTACAGTTCTGTAAGCCAACCGCAAGCAGCATCAGAGCGATCTCCCCTGGCCGCAGACAGCACAGAAATTGCACCAGTTTGTCACGCGCTGAGCGTGCCACTGCGCAAAGATCATTTGGTTGCAAATAGGCCTGGCCCCGAAGCCCTGAAACCCGCTCTGTGATATCTGACTCTTGGCCTGCGATTTGTCATGTCCCCACCACTATCAGCTGTGCAGTAATTCTAATAGATTCTGATGGCTTCCCTGTGGAAGCCCAGCATTCACCTAGTTTGGACATAGTTACAAGGGAGGGGCTTTTCTGACCAAAGACAGGAGTGTGTGCAGAAAAATTGGAGATTCTTTTATTTTGTTAAAAATTAGGTTTTTGCTATAGAGTAATATTCTCTGATTTTAAACCATTTGTTGCATAGTTTAATATCTGTAAAACATACTGTTTTTAGTTGCCTCTGGAACTATATTATTGGCAACAGGCTGACTGTCAGAAGTCACAGTTATTAGAACGGAGCTGCTCTAACATAGTGGCTTATTTGGCCTCTTGCTACTCCAAATGTGGCTCTGTTGTCAGCAGCATTGGTGGCAGTGCAGGAAGTGCAGACTCCCTGGCCCCACCCCAGGCCCAAATCCCAGTGTGCAGCCTCATCAGGTCCCTGGGGACGTGGACGTGCATGCACGTTCAAGTTGGAGAAGCCAGTGACCCCTGCTCAGCGCGCAGATTGTGGAGTCAGAGGGATCTTGTTGGAATTCTGGTCGGTTGTGCTGAGCTTCGGGGACTGAAATGACTCCATCGGAGTACACGTGTGCGCACCACTACCTGCACGTGCCTCGCCTGACAGAGCATGCAGTCACACATGGTGTGGAGTGTGGTGGCTCTGTGGGCTTTTGTCTAACTGTGAAATGATTACCTGCAGGTAACTTCCACCGTATCGGGACTGGGGATTTTCTAGAACTTCACCCAGCTTTGGCTGGACTTAGTGTTAGGATCCCCCCACCCCCACGTATCACACACATCTTCCTAGTCTTGCCCACAGCATGGGCCTGTCATGATTTAGAACATGTCTGGGGCACGGCCAGTGCTGGCTACACGGAGAGGTGTGAAAATGCACCCATGGACACGGGCTGGTGCCGCCTCAGCATCCAGTAGGGTCTGTGCTCAGCTGTCTCCGTCCCCTAGTGTTCGCAGTGTGGACAGAGCTCGTGCCCGCCGGAGGAGTGACTGGTGCACGTTCTGCAGGGTGGTAGGGTAGCCATTGTCGCAATTAGTGACCAGTCTGAAATGGCTAATAGAGGACTTTGAATGCTCCCAGGACGAAGATAAAGGTCTGAGGTGACAGTTACGCCAGCTACCCTGATGCGTACACTTACTGAATGTCACACGGCACCCTTAAATAGGTACTATGACTACGCAGCAATTAAAATAAACCTTTTTTTTTTTTTAAAGTTAAGGGCTATTGAGAGTAGAATGGTAGTTGCCAGACGCTGGGGAGAGTCGGGGGAAGGAAGAGATCAGGACAGGTCAGTCAACAGGAACTAAGTTGTGGAAGTTCTGGGGTGCTAGTGCACAGTGAAGTGACTGTAGATAGAGCTAAGGTACTCCCTATTTCACAAAGCTAGAAGGGATTTTCAAAGTTTTTTTTTTTTTTGCAGTACTGGGGATTGAACTCAGGGCCCCATGCTTGTTAGGCAGGTGCTCTACCACTTGAGCTACACAACAAGTTCTCGTTTTGCTTTTAGTTTGTTTTTCAGATAGGGTCTCATGCAGATTTTTGCCTGGGTTGGCTTTGAACTGTGATCCTCTTACCTCTGTCTCCCGAGTAGCTGGGGATTAGAGGTGTGCACCACCATGCCACACTTGTTTTTGAGATGGGGTCTTGCTAGCTTTTTCTCTGGGCTAGCCTTGAACTGCAATCCTCTTGTCTCCACCTTCTGAGTAGCTGGGATTACAGGCCTGTACCACTACACCAGGCCCAGGATTTTGAAACATTTACCATAAAAAATGGTGAATGTTTGAAGAGATATATATGTTTACCCTGATTTAAACATGTAATGGTACTCTTATAAATATATACAATTTTTACAGTTTATGTATCAGTTAAAAGATAAATTAAAAAAATTAAGAGCCAGTACAAAAACCAACTTATTTTCTTTGGGAACACTGTTTTCCATCCTTTCCTGTTTTTTTCTCACAATTAATTTCTCAGTCTGTCAGTTCATGTATAGTTGTCAGCTCATGGGCTTTCCTGGCCTTTTTTTTTTGAGACCCCACTAGCCCAGGCTTGAAATGAACTTGGGATCCTCCTGCCTTTGCCTCCTGTGTTCTGGGATTCTAGGTGTGCCTGCAACACTGGCTTTGAAGATGACACGGATCACTTAGACGATGTGTTTCCATATATGCACTTGTTAAGGAGATAGGGGTGGAAGGGCATGTGGGGAGGAATTGGGCAGGTCTAGGCAGACAGACAGAAAAGATGGGGTGTGTGAGAACTAAAGCAGATTGGGGAAAGAAGCTCACATCAGTGGAAGGAGTCAGTGCAGACACAAAGTTTACTGGGTTCCGCTCAGTTAATTGGCATATCAGTGTTTGAGAAGGCGGGAGTTGGGGTGACTTCACCAGGGGTTCCTGACCTTGAAATTGCATGCAAAATCTTGCATGTGGTACGTGTAGATGCTTTTCTTCTGAGGTCTTCAAGTGTCCACATTTGTGACCCCAGATCATGCCTACAAGTGAAATTCTTGTCAAAGTCTAAACTGTTGTCTGAGTTCATCTGTTCATTTAAGGACTTCTTTGTTAATTGCTGCTGTTAATGCACTAGAATCATTTTGTAATTGCTCATGTATGGTTAGATTCACTTCAGTCTCTTGCTGCTGTAAGGGGAGCAGTGACCGGGGTAACTCCATTTTGGATGAGAGAGGCACTTTAGAAGCAGACATCTGAAGAGGTGGGAAACAACACACTTCTCAGAGAAGTAACAAATGCCTGACCACAATAACAAGATGCAGCTGCACAATGTGGTAGTGGCCCCAAGGCCAGGACAAGTTGGGTAGGTTTCCAAGGTCAAGACAAGCTGACCAGACCGTCTTGGAATGCTGTTTGATAAGGAGGGGGATGTACAGGTGGCCGAGTTCAGCGAGAAGCTGACTAGGCACCAACCAATCACAAATGTCGTTTCAAGGTAGAATAGTTGACCTTAGTCAGGCAGAGTCCTATGTCATCTCCTAGACTTGAGCCATTCTTTGGCTTAGCTCTTTCACTAAGTCCCACACATCAGGATGCTTTGCTGTCCTCTCAGTAAACATTGTGCTTGCTTTACTCTTAACTCCTGGTCTGGTGTCTTCAGTCATGGACTTCATCAGGACACGAACTTGGGATCAACAATCCAGTATCACCGCCTTAATAAACTAGGGTCCTATGTATTATCTTTACATTTTCTCTCTAAATCTTACTTGATCAATTGGTTGCTTCAGTAACAATTAGCTTCTTCCATACCCCTGTGAACTTTTAGTGATGTTGTTTATTAAAAAGTTCCTGGGAAACATTTTTGTTAATGGGGTAAAGAAGGCAGTGGCTGTCACTTGGTGTGCTTGCCTTGTGAACATCTCTTAATGCCTGTGCAGTGCATTAGGGGCTAACAAACTAAGGGGCTCTCAAAGCTCTGTGAAGCTCATTACCGAGGATTGTCACGTCATTGATTCTTACATGAGAACCTTGTGAATTGATTAATATTTTCTGCAGTACTCTCATTGGTTCCACAGCAGAAGCTGACTTAGTGTCAGAGTTATGACACTCTTTGATTTATTCAGTCCAATGTGTAAATGTCCATTTCAACTTTTGAATTTAGAGTTGGAAGTGTCAGATTGGAAACACATATTCTAACTGTCCCTGGGTTCCTGTAGGAGTGAATGCAGGCTCTTTTCTCCTCTTACTGATATGTTGAATGGTCTTCTGTAGTTTCTTTATCTGACAGTACACATGTCAGATGACCAGTTTCTCTCAATGAGTCTGTCCTCAATAATGGCAGGTCCAACTGCAGTTATATTTCCCTCATAGAGAATGAGCAGTAGAGATTAATATGTCAGGTGAGGGGTTCAGAAAGGCTCTGAAAGAAGAGTGGGGGTGTCAAGGAGTGGGTAGAGAGCATCTCTCTGTTGACCCACAGGTCTGCTTTCCAGTGGGAAGTATGCAGTCTCTCTCAGTGGAGAGTTCAAGGTTTATACACAGCTTCTCAGTGGAAAGCAGATACATTTGTACAGACACCTCTTCTGACAGTTGGACCAGCCGGATGCATAGTTCTTAGAGACCATTTCAAAGGCATTTTTTGAAAGGTTGTATTTGAAACAAGTGGTGTAAGCAGTTTAGAAGTAAATAAGCCAGCGTTTTTAAAGCACAGGTGAAGGGCCGGAGTTGAACAAGGACGGGTCCGCTTCCTCCATGGGGGGTTGAGAGGAGGAAAGTGTGGGGCTGGCTTGTAGGTGGTGGTGGGTAGATGAGTATTAGTGCTCTGCTTAGGAGGAGGGCTCCCTCCCCATTTTTCTTGGGTGGCATTTCCTTACTGCTCACCTCCCTGCTCTTCTGCTGAAGCTCATCCCGTGTTCCGTCTAGACTGACGCCTGGTGTACACAGCCTGGCCCACGCTGAACAGGTGCACCGTTCATGCCTCAGGCCCCTCCTGGTCCAGGGTCTTCCTCCTCTGGATTTCCAATCCCCTGCAGCCCCTCCCACCTTTTGAATCATCTTCTTTTGTTTGTGCTCTGAAAACTGTGGCTTTGCCCTTCACTCCATCATAATGCCTTATTATCTGTGACTTTTGTTTTTTGTTTGGCAGTACTGGGGTTGCACTCAGGGCCCGGCAGTGTCTAGGCAGGTGCTGTACAACTTGAGTCGTGCCCTAGCCCCTGTTGCATTGGTTGTTTTTTGAGACAAGGTCTTGCTTTATGCCTGGACCACACTCCTCTTATTTGTGCTTCCCCATGTAACTAGGATGACAGGTGTGCACCACAGCACCCAGCCATTGGTTGAGATGGGATCTGACTAACTTTTTCTTGGGCCTCGAACTGTGATCCTGCTGATCAGTCTCTCAAGCAGCTGGGATTATAGGTGTGAGCCACTGGCATCAAGGCAAAATTCCTTTTTGGTGGTGGGGAACTGAGGAGCAAGGCTCTACCACTGAGCTATGAAGTGGAGGAGTTTTAACTTTGTTTCATTTGCTTTTTTTTTTTTTTTGGTGGGACTGGGGTTTGAACTTGGGGCATCACACATTACGCTTGCTAGGCAGGCGCTCCACTACTTAAGCTATTCCACCAGCCCTTACTTGCTTTTTTAAAGAATAATGTATTTGTTAAAAAATACAATATAGTTTTTAAAGTATTCATTTTGCATTATTACCTCCTATAGTTCTCATTGTACTCAATTCTGTGTGTACAGTCATGCTCTCACCCAGGGCAGGCCTCTTGTCATGCTGGGGAGTGCCCTGGGTCTTTAAGCTTTGTTAAAACTTAAACAGACTGGTCTGCTGTATTTGTGTAAGTCTGAGCTTTCTCCAACCCTTGTTATGTTCTGCGACTGGCCAGGGCAGTGGATGATTGTATGAAGAAATGTGTGGTGAGTGATGGATACTGACTTCAGAGCAGACATTGAGGGGTCCAGAGTGCAGTTGTCCATGTCTAGGCTTGGAAGGCTAGAGGAAGCACAGCGAGGCCCTTCACACAATGGGAGAGCAAGCCGGCCTTCCAGAAGACCAATGGCACATTCTGAAAGAAATTTAACCTTCAATTAATGTTGAAAGCATAGTGCAAAGGACACTTGCACCCACTCAGCACACCAGTTAACCTTTGGCCGAGTTTGCTTTGCATCCTTGCTCTCTTGTTTAGTTTCCTTCTTTCTCTCACTCGCCCCCACCCTCCCTAGTTTACTCACTTGTATTTTTTGGATGAAACCTTTGAAAGTAAGTTTTGTTTCCTTTCACCCCTAAATGACAGCATTTCACCTCTTCTGGCCCAATGGTTCACCAGAGAAATGATCTTTGCCTAAATAAGTTGTTATATTGATAATTGCAACATGCTGATTTCTGATTCTGTCATTTCTTTTTCTTTTTTTTTAAATTAGTGTATATCAAGTGTACAAAATAATGGGTTTAATTATGACATTTTCACATGTATGTCATTTCTTCTACATTTATTGGCAGGCATTCTTCTATAAAGAGGATTTCCAGCCTTGCTTCTTCCACCTTATACCTCTATTGATTCTTGGCTTTTTTGTTTTTGTTTTTTGGTTTTTTGAGACAGGATCTCACTGTGTAGCCCATACTGGCCTCAAACTGTGATCCTCCTGCCTTTGCCTCCTGCATGCTGGGGATTATAGGTGTGAAGCACCATGCCTGGCTCCATGTCTTCCTTTCTGTCCAACAAGTAACACAGGTTCACCTTGCACTTTCCCAGTTCTAGATTCTTCCGAGGACTACTGCTTCCTTTTAGTGGAGAGTGGTATGGTATGTAGAAACTAAGATCTGGATGGCAGGTGTGATATGGTCTGTCATTACTTTGAGTAGATAGAACTAAAAAACATATACATATGAGCATGAGCTCTGAAATTCCTTATTTTTGTGTCTTCCACAGGTTGGACCTTCCTTCTCTGAATTGCATGAGACCAGAAATGTTGTGGATTAAATATTTTTTCAGATTTTGGAATATTTACATATCCATAATGAGGTCTCTTGGGGATGGGACCCAAGAGTAAATACTCAGTTCATTTATGTGTCACAAACACCTTATACACATGGCCTGAAGGCAGGTTTTTTTCAGTTAAAGAAAATTTTAAGCAGTATTTGTGGGGTAGCTACAATTTACCTATAGCTCGTCACATGATCCAGGTATGGACTTTCTACTTGTGGCATCAAAGAGATTCGAGTTTTGGATTTGTAGATTAGAGGTGCTCAACCTGAGTATACATATATATATAACTTTATACTTGTAAATATTAACTGCATATAGCTGTATTATAGGTTTCAAACTATGCGTGTGTACACACATTTTGAATTACAACATTTCATGTTTCATTTCTCTTTTCCTCATACATAATAATTCTAGTATTTACAGATCAAAAGCATTTTAACATTAAATCTGCTGAATAAAATTTAAGGTTTTTACGCAGTTCTTTTTGTCTTAAAGTATATCCCATTAGGTTTGTATAGTCAGAGTTCTGTGTTCAAAAGTTACTTGAAGGCTAGGTGTGATGGGGCACACTTGTAACTGGGGAATTGAGGCATAAGAATCTCGAGTTCAAGGCCAGCCTGGGCTACAGAGTGAGACTGTGTCTCAAAACAACAACAGCAAAAACAGCTGGGCACCCGTGGCTCACACCTGACACCCTAGCTACTTGGGAGGCTGAGATCGGGAGGATTGAGGTTCAAGGCCAGCCCAGGCAAATAGTTCTCAAGACCCCATTTCCAGAATAACCAGAGCTAGATGGACTGGAGGTGTGACTCAGTGGTAGAGCACCTGCTTTGCAAGCACGAAGTTCTGAATCAAACACCAGTCCCACCAAAAAAAACCAAAACAGCAACAGAAAAACACAACAACAAAAAAGTTACTTGAATTAATTGTCTGCTCTGTATTGTTACACAATCAATTTAACATATAGTTAGGTTTGTTTTTCTGTTTACATTCAGTTTGTGGGGATTTCTTTTCCCTTTTTCTCTTTTTTTTTGGGGGGGTTTGCTCTTGCTAAGTAGGCATTCTACCATTTGAGCTGTGCCTCCAGCTTTGTTCTGATATATTTTCCTTTTGATTTACGAGGGCTGGGACTGTAGTTCAGAGGCCCTGGGGTTAATCCTGAGCACCCAAATAATTAATTTTTTTTTTGTTGATACTTGAGTTTGAATTCAGGGTCTTATACTTGCTAGGCAGGTGCTCTACCATTTGAATCACAACCTCAGACCCTCCTTATTAAATCTCAGTGAATGTATAGAGCATATATTTATCTCTAAACTGTAAAATGGTATTTTTGGGAAGGTCTTACTGCTCTTCCATCTTATGCTCATGTATGTAGATAACTTTTTATTAGATTCCTGTTTATACTTCTGTGTTTCTTTTATGATATCTCCATTCCTTATTGTGCTTTTCAATAATATCATACTATACATAATCATCTCTTATCAGTGAGAAGCACTCCTTGTGAGTCCACGGAAGTCATTTTTTTGTGGTTGCATGTTACCTCATTGGGGTTATACCATATTTTATTGGACTGTCTCCTTTGGATGGACAGTTGAGTAGTTTTCATATTTTCTTTCTCTTACACATAATGCCCTGGCAGCCATTTGTTGTTGTTTTTGTTAACACCTGCTGGCTGTGGTGGTACACGCCTGTAATCCCAGGGCTGGGAAGGCTGAGGCAGGAGGACCTTGACTAGCCTGGGTAGCTATATGCTTAGACCCTGTCTTAAAGGAAAAAAAGAAAGAAAAGATATTGCCTTAGTACTGTTTGGTGATATAATGAAGGGTAAGATGTATTTCTGCCCCTGAAATGCTTAAAGTCTAATGACAGTACATTTTTAGAAGGAAGTACTCTAGGAAGTGGTCCCAGTACCACTATTTTCCTCTGGGTTTGGTACTGGGGATCAAACCCAGAGCCTCAGGCATGCTATAGCTAGTGGTGTTAAGTATGATTTGGGTGTTTTCAGTAATTCTGAATATAGGCTGCACATTCCCATAGAAGCAGATGAGACAAATAAGTGGTAAGTAACAATTATGCTGTGGTTTAGTTTCCAAGTAAAAATAAAAAGAAACTTTCATGTTTTCATTGTTAAATTATTGAGCTGTAAGTGCCACGTTTCAGCAGATCACTTCATTTTAGTTTAATAACACTTTCTAAAGGGAAAATATGGAGAATTTTTCCCTCTTACTAATATTATTCAGCTAAAATAATTTCTGTTTCTTACTCTGTCCCTTAAAAAAACGTGACATTGAATCTGCATTCGTCTGGGGTAAAGCCAACATGGCTTTGGGTGGCTGGTGGCTTCACGTTCACAGAATGGGTTTGGTGGCAAGGGCCCGCTTACCGAAGATCACCCCGGGCGTCACAGTTCTGCGTGATTCCACATGGCCGTGACATGTCCTGTGGAGCATCGCAGGGGGCGCACCATGTGCGTGCATCAGGTCTGACTGCGCTGTGTCTGGGCACTGGGATGACCATTCTGGTTTTGGTTGGCTGTGCTTGGGGAATGTGGACACAAGGCATGGCCTCCTGGCTGTGGTTTCCCTGCTGCTTGGAGCAGAGCTGGCCTGTCACTCCTGAGCTTTCGGCTTCCTTCAGCTCTGCACATCGCGCCTTCCTACCTTGACACTGGCTCTGCATAGCTACAGACGCTAGCTTCCAGAGAAGACTCCAAATAAGTACTCCCTCTGTCTGTAAATGTTGTCAGTGTGTTGCAGGGATAGTTTATTTTCTATTAATCAGGCCTAAAAAGACCAGAGTATGAAAAGCTTGAAGAGTATACTGTTTTAAACAATTGGTGAGAAATGGTGGCCTTTTGTTGCTCTTGGATCAGTGTTCTTCCCCCAAGTGGCTTTTCTTTAATTCTTTTCTTGCCCTGCTGTGGCAGTGTCCCTTGCCTCTTGCCCATCTGCTCTAGCTAGCCAAAGAAAATCTCCCCTTCTGCTTGCCTGAGCCAGTATTTGAGGATCTGTCTCAAAACCAGTGTCATAGAGAACAAAGGAAGGACTAAATAACAGACAAAACACACAGTACTTTCTTTAAAATTGGAGGAATGAGGGTACAGAGGTTGGCACCATGGTATTTTCCCTTTCCTTGGCCGGGCAGACATCACCAACATCATGATGCCCAGTCTCCGGTGCAAGGCAGCGTGGGGACCTTAGCAGGGTTGTGTAGCCATCCTTGTTAGACCTTGGCATGTGAGCTGCACAGCCTGTTCTTAAGGTAATTAAATTCTGCCAACCACTTGGCTTCACCCACAGACTTGTCACACACATATTCATGTCACTCTAGTCCAGCTTCACTGAGGAGATCTGGTTGCCGCTGACAAGACACTCAGGATCTCTCTACTCTGGTGGCAGCCACCAGTTCTGTCATGTCTGTGGCTTCCTGTGCTTCCTCGCCCTGACCTTTCTGTTTGGAGGTTTGCTTGCTTATGATTTACTAGGTTTCTCATGGATGCTGCGCACTTACATCTTGAGTTTCTTTCTTTCCCTCTGGCTGAATTCAGCAATAGCATGTGTACAGCCAGAAAAAAAAAGTCTTCCTTGTTTCTGTGATAGACCACAGCTTGTTTATACTGCAGCTAACTCCCTCTGTTACTATTTTATTGGTTTATATGATTTTTAAAATTTATCACATTATGTGACTGCCCTTCACCAAGCAGACTGGTCTCAGTGGCCTGAGGTTTGACTCTAACCACCAGCCAGAAACTCTTACGGCATTTGGAAATTGGGAAATGAACACGGGTAGGAAAAGTCTCCAGGCTGTGTGTGCATCATCCCTCGTGCCAGTTCTTAAAACCAAGGGGCAGACAGGGCTGTCCTTCCTTTCTTTGTGTTAGATTGATACAGCATTTTAGGCTATTGTGTGTTAATTAACTGCAATGTCGTTTAACAGAAGATGCATCTGCAGGGGCTCTGCCTCTGCGTGGATTTCCTCACCTACCTTGCCTCGTCCCTGTGCCAGTAGGTGTCACTGTGTACATTAAGTGGAAATCAAAGATGTCATTACAGACATTTCCAAAATCAAGTATCATTACACATTTTTCAAAAACAGCTCCCAACAGTAAGCAAGAATATTTACACTCCTTCCTTTTTGTATATTTAAAAAAAAATACCCTCTTAGGCTATGTTAAGAAAACATGACACTGTTTTTCTCTCCTTCATGCTGCCACTGTGTGTGAACACTCTTGCACTTGAGAAAGTATTTGTGTGCATTCATGGAATCAGAAGATGGTGTGGGCTTTTTCTTTTCTGTTTTTAGAGGTGCGGGAGATGGAACCCAGGGCCCAGCAAGCACTAGAACAGGAACTGCACCCTGCTGGTGTAGAACTACGTTGTTAGAAGCCTTTCTTCTGGAAGGGGAGATTACTTCCCTTCAGATATTCCTCTGTGACAATACAGGAGTGTTTAAAAAAATTGACTACCATGCAGTGAATAACTTTGCTTTTCCAAAGCAGGTTTCCTTTTACTTGAGTCACACTTCCAGTCCATTTTGCTTTGGTTATTTTGGAGATGGGATCTCGAGAACTATTTGCCCTGGCTGGCCCCTACCCTCAGTTCTCTCCTTCTCAGCCTCCCAAATAGTTAGGATTACAGGCATGAGTCACTGGTGATCGGCTCTGAGGATTTTTTAAACAAGTATTTTTAAGGCTCTATGTATTCATTGGACTACTCTTCAGATTTTTTAGTTTCTCTGAAACAGGTAATGTCTAATCATGTTTTATAATCTTAACAGACCCTGTTTTCCATGACATTAGTGGAACTGCCTTGTTTAAGTGTCTGAGTCTTTTTTCTATGGGTTCCCCTTTGCTTCTTGAAAGACGTAAAAGTATTGGACTTTTTGTGTGTTCTGTTGCTTTGGGGTGGGGAGGTAGTAGCTTGCTCCTTTAGTGCGTCTTCAGCGTAGTAATACTCTGGGTTCCAGAAGGCTGCACTGGGGGGTGGTGTTCCAATAGTGATGTGTTATCTGAAATATCAGTGTATGGTTTCCATTCAGAAGAAAGTTACCGAGACTGTCATGAAGAGTGATTTAGAGAAGGTTCTTGGGAACTGAGAGTACCTGTGCGAGGTTTTAGAGCACATGTATTAAATCATCTGCTACCCTGTCTACCCTGATATTCATAATGAAGATGGAGAGGAGTTCTGTCTGCTGGCCAGGGCAAAACTGGCTACAAGACATGTGCAGATAGCAGTTACAATTCTGTATGGCTTACTCAAAATTCCTTTCTGTTTATGCCTTTTTAAATGCGTGATACTCAGAAACCCTCACCCAAATCCAAGTCCTTGCAGGCAATGTGATAGTTGAGGGAGCTTCGTGTCAGAGAGCGGGCCTCCAGCGCTGCATCGGCAGCCTGAGTTGCATGTCTATGGTCAGAGCTCAGATTTTCTCTGTTTCAAGTTCCCTGGTCTGGGGAAAGGGGACAAGTGTTGTGAAGGTTAAATTAGGGGCTTTAGCTGAATCTATGATACTTTACTTCTTAAAAGAAAAAATGAGGGGGCTTGGTGGTGCACACTATAATCCCAGCGCTTGAGGCTGAGGCAGGAAGGTCACGAGTTCGAGGCCAGCCTGGGCTACATAGCAAGACCCTGTCTCAAAACACCGAACAGCAGCAACAACAACAAAAGGAAAAGAAAAAAAAAAAGAAGAAAAAGTGAAACCAAGTAAGTATGGAAAGACGGAAGCCTTTATTAAATCTTTTCCTCCCTCCCTCCCTGGGTTTGAACGCAGGGCTTCACACTTGCTAGGCAGGCATTCTACCACTGCAGCCACACTTCCACCCTTTTTGCTCTGGGTGTTTTGGAGACAGTGTATCACTTTTTGCCCAGGCTGGCCTGGACCACAATCATATTTATGCTTCCTGCTGCGGCTGGGATGACAGGCGTGCGCAACTTTGCTGAGCTTTTTCTGTTGAATCAGAATTTCGAGAACTTTTTGCCTGGACTGGCCCGGAACTGGAATCCTCCCGATCTCAGCCTCCCATGTTGCTGGGATGAGAGATGGGCACCATTGTGCCCGTGTATTGGCTGAGATGGGGTCTCATGAACACTTTGCCCAGGCCAGCCTTGAATCAAGATTCTCCCAGTCTCATCCTCCCAAGTAGATACGATTACAGGCATGAGCCACTGGTGCCCAGCTAATTTGTTAAATCTTGATGCTGGGTAGGTGTGTTTGTACCATTTTCTGCCTGGAGACTCATGTAATTGGTCTGGACATTTATGTTTTGTATTTTCAGAGTGCCCTGCAGGTAACTGATGTACAGTTAGGACTGAGAATCGTTGGTCTACAGGGGATCTTTATTACCATGCATGCAAGCCAAGTGCAGTTGATAGGGCATGTTTACAAACCAGAGTCCAGGAATTGGAGTCGAAGAACCTTGTAAGTGTTCGCGTCTTTTGAGTCCAGTGCAGGGCAGCTAGAGGCATCATTGGTGGTGGGCTGCTTCCCTTCCTCCTTCCATTCCTCCCTCCCTCCTCCTTCCTGCAAGGGAAGTGCTCTGCCACTGAGCTACAGGCAGTCAGTCCCAGCCCATGTTCTGCTGTTTGAGAACAGTCTCTTTGATGTTGAATTTGCTCTTTGCCATTCTGCTGGGATCACATTCCTCTCTGCTGCTGGCCTGCACTGGTCTCCTCCGAGCTTACTTCAGTCATCTTGGCACACACCTGGTGCTTTGGAGCTGGAGTAGTGAGCCCCTTTACTGCTGGCAGGTCGTGGCAACAGGTGTTTTAAGGGGAGGGCTGGTGTCGCCAGTGGCAGCAGTAGGTCAAGGGAACTTACTTCTTTAACTGCTCTGTATTCAATGGAAATTTGCTGTTGGTACTAGAAAAAGTAGTTTAGCAGATAGTCTGCCAGAAACGCCTCTGTCGCACAAACGTGAAGCTCCTTACGCTGTTACCTGGAGCATTGTCGGGAGCTAGTCTACATGATGAGGGACTCAGTGAGCACCTAACCTTCAAGAGTGCCTAACTCATAGCCTCATAACAGAGTGGGGAACTTTCTCTATTAAGACATCAGTTCACAGATAGGAAAACCAGGGGGCTTAGTAGAAGCAGTTTTTTTCATCTTGATTTCCCCCTTTCTCCCTAACTTTATTGAGGTATAAATGACAATACAAAATACATGTATTTAAGGTATACAATGTGATGTACATATTGTGAACTGATTACCATAACCAAGCTAATTAGCATCTCCATCATCTTACATAGTTACCATTTTATGTGCATGTAAAACACACATAAAATGTGTAACATAAAACCTCCTTTTAAAAATTAGGAACAGGGAACATGCAAGTCTGTGCATTAGAAAGTTGGCTCAAGTTTCAGTTCTGGAAGGCCATATGGAAATGGGGCTGGTGTGGATGGTGTGGTACAGAATACACAATTGTGGGAAGAGAAAATCTTGTTAAAGACCTGAAAGTCAAAATTTTATTTCTTAACCAATACAAGTAATGTTCCTTTTAGATAGAGAAAATAATTCATATATTTTAAAAAGATAAAGTATTGCTAATATTTATGCTGAAGAGCTATTGCATCCTACTGAAGTTTCGGGCCTTGTGAAATACTGTTTGTTTTCATTGAGCAAGTGTTTATGCCTTGCACTGTGGGCACAGGAAGGAGGACTTGGAGGATTTATGAGATGCAATGTCTTTCTCGCTCTTTGAAGAAATGGCAATTTAAACAGCAATGAAGACTGGTATTCTTAGGAATAAAATACAGAGAGATAATAAGTGTTCTAGGAACTTAGGAACTATCCGCTTGGTCTAGGACCGACATGCAGAGGCTATGTAGACATTCCAGCACTAGTCTTCCTCCTCCTTGCTCCATGGCTGCCTTGGTGTCATACTCCTGCTCAAGGTCAAGGGTTACGTGGCTCTCGACTCTTAACTGTCTCCTGTTTTTGCCCTTGGGCTTCACAAATACATCTTCCAGGACTTTTTTCTTTTTAAGTGGTGCTGGGTCAAACTCAGGGCTTTGTACATGCTAGGAAAGTGCTCTACCACTGAACTACATCCCCAGCCCTATCTCCCAGGACCTTGACACTCCATCCTCTCTGGTGGATATGTCTTGCACACATGTTCTTGTTCTATTTGACCTTAGCCTCTGGGGGTAACCACAATATCCAGTAGATGCCTGGCCCTAGGATCCTCTTCCACAATGGTCCATGTGGTACCACTGTGTCTTGTCTTGCTCCTATTTTTTTTCACTGACGTCTTATTTATTTGTTTATTTGTTTTTATTGGCAGATCATGGTTGTATGGGGGATACATTGTAACATTTACATAAGTGCGTATAACATATCTTAGATTCACCCCTCCATCTTTCTCCTCCTCCTCTCCTCCTTCTTAGAACAGTGTCAGTAGGTTTCGTTGTTCTATTTTCATACACGAATACAAAATACACTCACCACGTTCACTCTCCTTCACCCTTTCCTTCTGCCTTTACACTGGTAGGTATTATCCTCTGGACAGTACCTATTCTACCTTCCTGTCCTTCATTGCTTCGGTGTCTGTTTTTCAGTGGGGTTTTGCCTTGGTATTTTAGACTGCATAAATCAGTCTAACCCTTCCACACTTCCTCACCCTTTTCCCCTACCCTGTATTGTTCAACAGTTTTCAGTGTGTTTCTTGTATCTTGTTCTTACTTAGATGTGATGTATTTCAATATTATTCACTCTCTATCATTCTTTTCTTCTCTTCCTCCTCCCTTAGTCTCCTCTAACAGTCCCACTTCTGGAAACATGTTCTGTATATCTTTATACGCATATATGATAATGCATGTATTTCATTGATCTGTCTTCCATATATGAGATAAAATGTGGTGGGCCTGGGGTTTGAACTCGGGGCTTCATTCTTGCAAAGCAGGTACTCTACCACTTGAGCCATGCCTCCAGTCCGTTTTTCTCTGATTATTTTGGAGATGGGGTCTCACGAACTATTTGCTGGCTTTGCATCACGATCCTCCTGATCTTACCCTCCCAAGTAGCTAGGATTACAGGTATGAGCCATTGGTGCCTGACCTTGTCTTGCCTCTTACTGAGTATCTGCCTCTGGACAGCCTTTAGACACCTACATTTTGTCTTATCTCCAATGCATTTCTCTTCCTTCTATCAACACACAGTACTTTTTTGTCTTCTGTATCTCTTTGCATTTGAGTTTGGACATCACCATCTACCCAGCTTCCCAGCATGAAACAAAAGGGTAATCACTGTCTCTCTTTCATTTGGGCACTCACCTACTTACCAGTTATGTCTTTGGCCTTGGCCCCTGCTCCCTTGTCTCCACCTTCTCTGAGTACCCCAGGTGGCCCTTCTCTGTGTACTCTAGGTAGCAGTGCCAGCTCTCATGTCTGTAATAGGTCCTGTTTCCCTACCCCACATCCTCTTACCTGTCTCTGCATACTGCTTTTGAATTTGCCTTTCTGAGTATTTCTGCTGCCTCTTGGCTGACTATGCTCTGAATGTCAGACTTGGAGGCATAGTTTCAAAAGCCTCTTCCCTGTCTTGTCCCAGCCTGCCTCTCAGCCTCTCTTAAACAGTCCTTCCCACCCCCCAACCAAGTTTCAACTCATACTAGTTTGTCAGTGTTAATTGCACAGTGTGTCATAACAGTTCTGGGTCTGTGTCTTTCTACTTACTGTTCCTTAGGCTGAGGAATCCCCAGCCTTTGAGGTCTTATGTCTATCCTATCAACAAAGAACCCAGTACCCAGACCAGAAAGTTGCTCCTCTATGAATTATGACTAATGGCCCCAGACAGAGATGGTGGCACTGCTCTGCATTTTTTTTTTTTTTTTTTTTTTGGTGGTACTGGGGCTTGAACTCAGGGCCTTCACCTTGAGCCACTCCACCAGCCCTGTTTTTGTGAAGGGTTTTTTGAGATAGGGTCTAGCAAACTATTTGCCCAGGGCTGGCTTTGTACTGCGATCCTCCTGATTTCTGCCTCCTGAGTATCTAGGATTATAGGTGTGAGTCACCAGTGCCTGGCTCTGCTCTGTGTTTTTAGTGTACCTTGTTTATGTCTCTTTTACACCAGTGTCTGTGAACTCTGACCTGCAAGTCATATTTGTGCATCCAGTTATATCCTGGATGCTGGTAACCACACGTGCTCAGTTCTTTGCCAGATAGATGAAGGCCCATACTAAATTGAGTTTTAAAGCCTGGGAAGTGGGGCTGCAGACTGGCTCAAGTGGTAGAGCACCTGATCAGCAAGTGTGAAGCTCTGAGTTCAAACCCCAATACTGCCAAAAACAAAACAAAACCAAAAAAAAAAAAAAAAGCCCTGGGAAGCTTTTGGCTGTGTGTTTAATGTTGGGTTTTATTTCTTAATCATCCTTAAATTTTGGTTTAGTATAGTGTATCTGCCTCATGTGCCTATAATTTAAAGCATAATTACTATGCGAATCTGTTTAAGAAGGATATGTTTCTAATTTTTTTTTTTAGTAGGACTGGGGTTTGAACTCACTTGCAAAGCAAGCACTCTAATGCTTAAGCCACATCTCCATTTTGCTGTGGTTATTTTGGAGATGGGGTCACTTGAACTGTTTGCCTGGGCTGACCTTGAACCTTATCCTTCAATATCAACCTCCCAAGTAGCTGGGATTACCGGCATGAGCCAGTACTGGTGGTTCTGGGGTTTGAACTCAGGGCCTCATACTTCCCAGGCAGGCACTCTACCATTTGAGCCACTCCACCAGCCCAATTCTTTAGTTTTGATAAGCGGCTTTTTCAGTGTTCAAGATGTCCTTCCACTGTAGACTGCTGTTTCCAGTTAAAACACTCTATTACTAGACAGATATGTTCTGTTATTTTCCTTTATATGTGATATTTTCCAGTAACCACATAAAATATATAAATATAGTACACATTAAAATTAAAACATAAATTCGCTAGTGTTCTATCTAATTGGTCCTAGAGTTAAATGGCACAGTATGTACAGGAACCCTTGCTGGGGATATCGCTCAGTAGTAGAGTGCTTGTCTGCAGAGAGAAGATCTTATGTTTATTTTTTGAAGTCCTTATAAGTTCTTGAATTGTGTAGGTTATATACATTTTTTCTTTCAGTACTGGTATTTGAACACAGGTTCTCAGGCATGCTAGGCAGGTGCTCTGCCCCTTGAGCCACGCCCCCAGCCCTTTTTGCTTTAGTTATTTTTCAGGTAGGGTCTCAAGTTTTCGTACTGTACTACGGTCCTTCCTACCTGTGCCTCCCCTGTAGCTGAGAGCACACGCATAAATCATCATAGCCGGTTTGTTGCTTGAGAAGAGGTCTTGCTAACATTTTGCCTGGTTTGGCCTCAAAGCACAGTCTTCCTGATTTCTGCCTCCTGGGATTTCAGGTGTAAGTTAAATTTAATTTTTTTCTTTTGTGGCACTGGGTTTGAACTCAGGGCCTTGTACTTGATAGGCAGGCATTCTACCATTTGAGCCATGCCCCCAGCCTTTTTTGCTTTTGTTATTTTTTGAGTAGGGTCTCGCTAAAAGTGAGATAAAATGCCTGGGCTGGCCTGAACCATGATCCCTGATCCTTCTAGTTACAATTCTGGTATAGTGGGATGGCAGGCACCATTACGCCCAGCTGGTTTTTTTTGGCCGGGGGTGGGGGGGGGGTGGGGGGGTGGGGGGTGGGGGGGTAGGGGGGGTGGGGGTGGTGGGAGGGCGGGGGAGGGTTGTTGGTATGAGGTCTTGTGGGCTTTTTTTCCCGTGTCTGGTTTCAAACTACCAGCCTCCCAATCACCACCTCCCAGGTAGGTAGGGTTACAGATGTGACCACTGAACCCAGCTTAAATTTAACGGTTTTTTAATTAAAAGAAACTTTTAGCCAGGCGTGGTCACCTGTAATTTCAGCACTTTGGGAGACAGAGGCAGAAAGAAGCACCAGAGACCGAGTTATATAGTGAGACCTCATCTCAAAAATTTTTAATAGAAATATCATAATTCTACATATTTATGTGATTGCATGTGATGTTTTGATTCGTGTATACATTTTGTAATGCTCAAATCAGGGTAAGTGTAACACTTGTCATTTCTGTGTGTTGAGCACATTCAAGCCTTGTTGCTGCCTGGGGATATACATTGTTGCCCTAGCAGCCCAAGCTGCTTGCTCCCATCTGATTGTAGCTCCCCACGCCCTTCCTCCCTCCTTCCCTCCCTCCCTTACTGATCCCAGCCCCTGGTGACCACTATTCTGCTCTGGTTCTATGAGATCAACATTGTTAGATCCCCACATCTGAGTAAGATCATGTGATGCTTGTCTTTCTGTGCTCGGCTTATTTCATAATGTCCTCCACTTCCATCTTACTGTCTCACATGACAGGATTTCCTCTTTTGATTTTTGAAACAGCATCTTGCTATGTAGCCCAGGCTAACCTCATTCATACTTGAGAGTCCCCTGCCTCAGCCTTTTGGGTGCTGGAATTACAGGCATGAACCACCACACCCGGCCTGGATTTCCTCCTTTTTTGGCAAAGTAGAATTTCACTGTGTATAAGTACCACATTTTCTTTATCCCTTCATCAGTTGGTGGACATTGAGGTTTTTATAATACAGTTTTAAACATTAGGGCAAGAGACATTTGAGAATGATAGGTTGTCGAAGTACAGTAGTCACTCAGTGGAATAATAAAATACCTACTCTTTTTAGAAAACATATATTAGTTATTTTAAGTTCATTAAATGTCTAAATGTCTTTTCTACAAATCTAATTATGTGGCCCTAGGATTTAAAAAGCTGTCTTATAGTTGCGGTGTTCTGTATTTTGTAGATTCTTATTAGTAATTTACATAGTCATTGGGTAATTTGGCTTATTTAATCCTGTTCAATATGCTCTTTAAAATTAAGTCTGACTGCCAGTAAGTGGCAACTAAGAAAGCCAAGGTAGCTTAGTACCCATCAACCAACTTCTCCTCCCCCGCAGCCCAGCAGCCACCATTTTACTGTCACCTCCTCTGAGATCAACTTGTTTTACTCCGTGTATGAGTGATATTTCATTGATAGTAGATCCAAGATTCATTTTCCTTTTGAATTTGACTTAAACACTATGGTGTTTAATTGGAAAAAAAAATGCCTTGCTCAGGTCCAGGCAAAGGAAGCCAGCCTAGGGTGGGAGGCGTGCTGGGGCCCTGGATGCCTCCCCACTCATAAGCTGAGCACACTGCCAGCTGTGGGAGACTGGTGTGGATGCTGGCCCCAGGAGAGTGTTTAAGTGTGTAAGAACATAGGTGTTTCAGATCTGGGAAGTTCTTCTGGGTCCTTAATGTCTTGACGAGAGCATATTAGAACACGCTGTGTGTATAGCCACACTCCAGTTGTGTAAGTGTGAAACAGGACTAAAAGGAGGAATATTGGACTTCAAGAGTTTTTTTGGTTTTGGTTTGTTTGGGGGGGGTGTTCTTTTTTTGTTTGTAGGAAAGGGCACTAATTTCATTGTGAGGAATGGGGAAGAGGCCTATGGGACATTTAGTCCCGATGTGGGTATATCCTGCCATTGTACCCTGAGAGGACCCAGCCAGCACCTGTTAGAAGAAGCCTGTGTGATTCTAGATCGTTACTGCATTGATGGGGTGGCCTCCCACAGCCACTCACTCTGGAGGCCCCATAGACACAGGTGCTACTGCCTAGCTGTACCTGAGAGTAGTTGTAATGTCACATCACAGTGTGCCCCTAGGACACCTAATGAGATTTGTCTGGGTTTTCTTGTGTTAATTTAAGGTCTTTCTTACATTCCAACCCAGATATTACATCTATATGTAAGATTACATTTGTAATTACGATTTTCATATTTAGGGATGTTTCTTGGGAACTCAGATGTAAATGAATTTTACTGCCTTTACCACCTTCTGTCCTCTGGGAACTTAGTCCTGTGTGGTGAATTCTAGTCCATTGAGTTCTGGATGTTGCAGGGTCTATTGTTCAACCACGATGTTATCTGGTAGAATACCAGAGACAGGATTGGAGGAACAACTGAGAGTCAGTTAGAAAATATGTATATCAAAGCACATATAAGTACGACAAAGAGCCACAAACCCAGCAGGTGTGTGCAGAGAGCTCCACCTACAGAACTGCATGAAGGCATGTCCTCGGCCATCTTAGAAGGGCCGTGGAGCTTAGCCAACCTGATATGCTTTGAAAGAGGACAGTGGCAGTATCGATAGTTGTGACCAGGTAATGGCAGGAAGCCTTGGCCGGCTGTCCTCTGGCTTCCACCACACTGCCTTACTGTCGTCCACTTTGCTGACATTGCACTTAGTGGTTGCTGTGTGCCTTGTTAGTCATGAGGACAGCAGAGTGAGTCTGTGATTCAAGTCAAGGTTGTGTTTCCATCTAGGCCTAGAACACAAAGAGCGTGAAACAAAAGTATTTGGAAAACAACAGGCAGTCTGTGGTTCAAAGCGCTGAGTTCACACGTGCGTTAAGGCGTGCATTTTGGTCTGGGTGATTAAAAAGGAAGATTCTATTGTAGTGATCACAACATACAAGAAATGAAGTAGTAGCCTTTTATCTGGGATGATTTGTACAATGCTAAAACTCATAGTATTTCTTTAAAAACCTAACGTGTTTGAAATACACACATTGAACACTTTCCTGCTGTTTTTACTTATTTTTATATTCAAGGCTAGTGCTGTAAATAAAAGGTCAGAAGCCACACCAGATATTCCTTTATCCAGATCTACTCACCTCCCCTTCCCCTGCCCGCTATGAGGCCCCCAGTGCTGGCATGGTCTTTGGAAAGGGGAGCACAGAGGACACGTGTTCACTTAGCCAACTGCAGTCTTGCTTGCTGGTCCCAGGCGCTGACTGGGCCTTGGCACGGCCTGGTAGGGGATGGACTTGGCCCCTTCCTTCAAGGGTCCCAAATTCAAGTCTGAGGCAGAAGCTGTGCTCGAACAGTGCTACAGGAGCTGGGATCTTGGCATCCTTGCCAAAAGAAAGGCTCAGAACTTAAGTGAAGAAGGAGAGCTTTACTAACAAGAGGCTGCCGAACGGGTCTGAGTTTCCTCTGCCCCTGTCCTTTTCTTAAGTCTACATAAGGAGATGGGAAGAAATTGAAATGGGGTAACATTTCTTAAACATTCTCCCAGTGTGGAACTCTGTGTTAGGCGCTTTACATGGGCCATCTCGTTTCCCTCTCAGAACAACTCTTTAAAGTGCACATGCTGTTAATATCTCTTACAGGTGAGTGACTTGCGGGGGTCACACAGTGAGCAGGAGGGGTGGGCTGGAAGCATGACTCTAGCTCTTGCTCTTCTGCACACCATGCCTTGCGCCCTGGGCTTGGAGACCAGCCCAGCCATGGCCATGGCGCTGCAGTAAATGATGTAAGTGGTGTCCAGACATTATAACATTGATTCACAAGGGAGAAAGCTATTCTCTTTGTACTGTCTTTTAATCTGTGTCATTTCCCCCTCCCCTAAAATGTTCTCCAAAAGCTTTAATTTGACATTGCTAATCTCTCTTCTGAAGGAAGAGAGAGCCAGTGCAGGCCCAGAGCCTTCAGCAAGAACCGTAATTTACAAACTCTCTCTTACACTCAACCTTCTCATTTTGGCAAGTGATACCACTTCCTGTGTCTGATTGTGACAGAAAGTTTTCTTTAAATAAAGTAGAAATAAAGTCTGTTAAAGAAAAACCCTAAGTCCAGATAGGATGCAGATGTGATCAAGTTGTGAAGATAGTATGGGAATTCATAATTTGGGGAAATACTCTGTCTGGAAGCAATTGAGGAGTAAAGACAAAATTAGACAGCCCTTGGGATGGGGTGGGAGCGCTTTTACCTTGGAGGCAGAGGGCTGGTAACTTTGCCCTGTCCATCTGAGCCTTTCCTTTTTTCATGTTTGAGAAGTCACATGGCAAGGCACTAAGTGTCTGATTTGTGGATCCCTGTTCCAGACGTGCTGATTTATAACTTTATGAACATTTTTGGCATTGCTATCTTTAAATCCGAAAGATGTGTATGCAGTAAGCTTCAATCTGGCGTGTTGGTTCTTAGAAACCACTAAATTCTACTGTGCTACCTAAATTTTGACAATACCTCAAGTTATCAATTGTTTGTTAGTTTTCCTGGCACTGCCACAAGAATAAAAGAAATACCTATTTAAACTTCTTTACACAGTGGTAGAAAAGTTCTCAGTTGAGCAGGTATAACTCACCAAATGGTAATTCCTTTCTTTTTTTTTTTTTTTTTTTTTAGGACAGCACAATTAGATTTTGGTAAGATTGAGACTTCAGCATCTCTTGGTCTGTTTGTCAGGACAGATTCACAAGTAGTTTGCAAGTGCTCATGAACAAATCAGGTTAGTAATCCAGTGATAGAAGCACAAATAGGTTGTCCTCAGGCGATGGGCCCAGCATGTAAGCACAAGTGGCATGAAATGATGAAGTTGTATTCTATTAGGCTCGGTGCGAGGGGGCCAATGTCATCACCTGAGTGTGGCCGCATTCCTGCAATACAACCTCATCTGTTCCGTCAACTAGTTTTGCTCTGATCAATAAGCAGTTTTCTGTGGCCTTTCACTGCTGTCAGATGTCATTGAGTGATGTAAATGCACATCAGAAACTAGAAACTTGACAGCTCGCCCAGGGTGGGAAGGGAGCGAGGAGAGGGAAATCACTGCAATGGATGTGGTTGACAGCTGACATCTCCTGGGGTAACTGACTGGATACTGTAGCAGCCAGCACTTTTCCCACATAAACACGAAGGAAAAGGATCCTGTACGTGTAAAAGATGGAGCAGATGTTTTAAGGGGCAAAAAAAGTTCAGTCTAATGATTGTGTAGGTTAATTCTGTAAAACATAATTAAAAGTAATTAGTTAATGCTAGTTTTTTTTATGATGCTGGTTTTTAACAAAGAATAATTTAGGCAAATGGAAATAATATATTTCTACCCATTTTCTCCATCACTCACTGCCAGAACTGTTAAGTAGGAAACTTTGTCAGTCCCAAAAGAGCTGTAGCCCAAAAGATGGTTGTTTATTCTAACAGTATTCATGTGGTAGGTTGTATGTAGGTAGGAAAGGAAAATCAGGAAACGCTCTTCCCTGAAGAGAGGTGGGACTGCCTGTTACCTAGAAGGGAAGGACACAGGCTGACTTCAGATATGCACAAAGCACAGCCATCAGGGTGGTTCCCAGTGAGAAGGGGGCGGGGACGTGCAGGGACAGGGTCAGAGAGTGCTTGGAGTTGTGAGGGAGACGTTCTGTCCCAACTCTGTTCTCTATTTTTAAGTTTTGATTTCAAATCATATGATTATATTACCTAATCAAAATGTTAAAATATAAAAAGACTATTTATTCCACATATGGAATTGTCTTAAAAGTGTTTCCTAGTAGGAAAAGAAATATGGCATGACTTTTATCAAAAGACGCTGTTCTGGGAACACCCTCATCAGCATCTGCGTCAGCAGATCTAAAGGAAAGGATTAAAACACAGGAATAGGGGTTACAAATCCTCATCAGATGGTATTTTAAATGATTTTGATGTTACTGACTAACATGCAGGAAACTTAGGTCATGAGAAACAGAGTTCCTATTTACTGAATGCTTACTGTATGTTAGATGCATGTATACTTTATAGGTACATACTTCATGTAAACACCACGGAGAAAGTGTTATTGCCTCTATTGAACAGATGCAAGACTGGTGCTCAGAGAGTTTAAATAACAGCCTAGGTCACAGCCAGTCAATGGAAAGTTGAAATTTGACCCCGGTGTCTGACTGTAGGGTGGAGGTTCCAGGCTGGATGGTTCCTGACTGCCTTTCGAGATCAGGTAGAGGTGGAGGTGGAGGTGGGAGGGAATGCTGCTAATACATGGAAAACTGGGCTTTGGATATTGTCAGCTCATTCCCTTCTCCTGCTGTTCCATAAAACTGGCTTGAAGAGAACCTTCTCTGTCCTCATATATACATGCCAGGCGCTTCCTACAGTACATGAATAGGCTGCAGATGTCCTTTGATGTGCCCTGTCACCTTCTTCCAGTCATGTTCTGAATGGGAACTAGTACCTGGCTGGAACTTCCTTCTCGTGCTTCGAAGTCATGTCACCAACATGGACGCTGATCATGGTAACAAGTGATCCTGTCAGACATGGAGCATGTTGCTTCATTGTGATGTGCTAATCGGGATATGAGATTGTACCCATGTTTATGTGGGTCCCTGTTATCAAGACACTTGGCAGGACCTCACCGGTCTCTCCTCCAGTATCCTTTCTCTGAAGTACGGCTGAAATGATTCCACTTCTCTTTAAAATTCCTTTCCCCGGTGGTACTGCTCACCTCCACGGTAGTTCTGATACTCCACTAGTAGATTACGGTGTTCTCTCCCCCTTGTTGGAAACAAGCTGCTGATGTCACCTTTAATCTGGCACTGATGGCACTCTGTGGATGCCCTCTGCTTGTCCCTTTCTCCGTAAGCCAGACTGCATAGTCGTGTCCCCCCCCCCCCACCCCCCGCGCCCCACAGTGCTCTTTCTCGGCTTGTTTCCTTTCCTCTGGGAACACTTGCTACCACTCAAAGTTGTACTGCCTTGTCTTCCCTGGAGGTGACGCTGCCTTCTGCACGTGAGGCTGAGGACAACCCTGTCCCTCCCTGGACCAGCACCCCACAGCACGCTGGGACTTCTCCCTCAACTCAATTCACAGAGCAGTCTTCCCTGGGTCTCACATGAAGGGGGAAGGGAGAAGAGCCCTCACTGAGAGAGTACTTAAAAGGTCACAGTGACTTGAGTTTTTTTGGAGACAGAGTTTCCCTGGATAGCCCAAGCTGACCTTGAACTTAGAATCTTCCTGCCTCCTGAGTGCTGGGATTATAGATGTGTGCCACCATGCCCTGCAGGACTTCATTTTAAATGCCAGCCATCCGCTTTTTTCTTTTCACTTTCTTAATGTTTAAAGGCCCAGCTTTCTAATTGTTATGAGTTCATTTTTTAGTTGATGTAATTACAACATGCTAAAGTGAAACATTACAAACACAAAAGTTCAAAGTGGAAGACAGTTTAGGAGAAGACTTTGGAGGGCTCAGCGTCTTCTTTTAAACCTTCTCTCACCTTTCCCTGCTCTCAGCTCCCCAAGTGAATCTGGTTCTTCTGCCAAACTTACCTTCCTACTTTGTCTTCTTCTGGCCTCAACAGCCCTGTGGGCTTCAGGCCTCACCTACCAGGAGACTGAGCCTGATCGGGGCCTCCCTTTTCAAGCTCTCAGTTGCTCTTCCCTTGCGGCATCCATGTGATGATTCTTACCAGTGTTCACTCTGTTGCCAGTGTGAAGCACGTGCTTACACCAGAAATGATCAGTCCTTTAAACTGAATAAATAAATAAATAAAAAGTAATTAGAGTCAGAAGTGAGAGGAAATGGTTTACCAAGATAGCATGGCCCTTTAATATCTGAATTAGGACAAAACCCACAGCACTTTCCACTCTGTCTGGTTTTTGTTTCTTTATTAGTTGTGTGGGTCCACACATGGGACTTGTTCAGTCTGACTGTGTTCCAGGGAGACCTGGGTCTCTGTTGTTTGTCTTTGGTCCTTCTGTGGAGCTGGTCTCTGCTGGTGCATTTCCTAGACCCTTCTTGAGGCTGATCTATCACTTATAAAGCTATAAGCTGAATGATTCTTGCTTTCCTTGTTTCAAATTTTGTGTTTAAATTATCCGGGGCTTTTGTACTTTAGAGTTCTTGTTCTAAGTCTTGTTCTGACTGCTTTCTTATCAAAGGCTTCCTCTTTGAATGGTCAGTCTGGGGCCTTTGTCTTTAACACTGGGCCCTCAGGCTCTACGTTAGTTATTTATCTGATTTACACCATCCGCGCTTATTGCCTCTCTTTAAAGAAAGAGGTGATGTACCCACCAGTGGCACAGGGTCTGTTTTCCCACATCATACTGACTGGGTCAAGTAGTAATCTTTCTTCTTGCAGCTGCCAGAAATTGCCTTGTCTAGTGGGTGATTTGGATTGTGGGCATGGCATCCTCTGTCTTGATCTTTTTTTTTTTTTCTCAGATCTTGACTAGAAATGTGCTAGCTGCCCTTTATTTACTGTGTTACTGGGATCTATAACATGTCCCTGTAATTCCTTTGCTTGTTTTCTCCAGAAGTCCTTGACTGCTTACTCAGGGTCCGAATCTTTCCTGCTCTTCCAAGGCCTTGGGGAAAAGGAAAGTCCTGGTCCTGCTGTGGTTTCTCCATGGAGAAGACTATCTCATTTGACAATGACCCTAAAATACAGCATCTGGAACTGAGCACATTCCTTCCCATGTGATTTGCTGTGGACCTCGTACGCATTCTTTATAGAATTAAAGGGATGCACATGCTGTGTGTTTGCTTGATTGATTCTGTTCCTCTTTCTTCCCTTTGCTTCAAATTTTGTTGCCAGACATTTAAGAAAGAGGACTTGAAGGAAGCTACTGTGGCGTGGTTTTGAGTTTGGAAACGTATCTTCAAACTATGGTGGTGGTGATGTGGTCATCATGAATATTTAGGTGTTGGGGTAAGGACTTGGCCAAAGTTCATTAGCACCGAATCTAGATACCGTGAAGCACCATTCTTCACACGCCAGGTGAGTAAGTATGAGGCAGAGCTGGAGGTGGCCACTGGAGCTTTGTGGTGTTCAAGGCAAGTCATAGATCCTGTTCTGAATGAGGGCAGGAAAGGTTGTCCTGGGGAAATACAGGATCACAGGAGTAAAGGTTCCCAGGACTACATTCGATGATCAACTTCCAAGATAGTCAGCCGTGGCCATGGCCTGGGGGCTAGACCACTGATCTTCAGAGAGGCTTTCAGAATACCATTTGCTTTTCTGATCTTCCTTTAATCTCATCTATAAAGTGATGATAATGATAATAGTGTGCGCCTTGTGCCTCCCATGAGCTATTAAATAATATCACAGTATCGAGGGAAGATGATTTATCTGATTGTTACATGACTTAAATCTTTCCTAGACATCTTTGTTTAGGGATTATGTTAGTTGGTTCAGGCTGCCCTAACAAGATATTACAGACTGAGTGGTTTAAACAATAGGAATGTATTTTCTCACTGTCCTGGAGACTGGAAGTCCAAGATCACTGTTGGTTTGTGGTGTCTCTTTTGTCCTCACATGGCCTTTCTGTGTTCAGAAAATGCCACATCCCTCATCTCTTTGCCTGTAAGGACACCTACTCTTGTCAGATCAGGCCCTACTCTTACTACCTTACTTATCTCCTCAGAGGCTCTATCTCTGCATGCAGTCACATTGAGAATGAGGACTTCAGCACATGAATGGGGAGGGTCACGATACAGTCTATAACGGGGTGGGGACTCCATTTACAGAGTTTGTTGTTTGCCCACCACCAGTGTTGAGTGGCCATGTAACGAATACTCTCCCATTCACCCATAATCAGAAAGTCAAATTACCATTTGAATGACTTCCGATCAAGTTGCACCCTCAGTTATCCCGTAGAACTTTTTAGAAAGATAATTTGGTTTATATTACTGGGATAGCACTTTCGCATATTGCTTTATGTTAATTATATTTACTTGTCTTTTCTTTACTAAGTTTTAAGCCTCATGAAGCGGTAGGTTAGAATTTGTATATATGACACCATCCTCTGTCTAGTGTCTGCTCCAGAGCCTAGCATAGATTAGTAACTCAGTACATATTTCATAGCCTTTAGAGCGGAAACAGTGTGTGATGGCCATCTAGTTTAACATAATGATATATTTACAGAAGGAAGGAAAAAGGAGATCTAGAAGAGTTAAGTGTTTAGCAAAGTCGCAGAGTCCTAGAGAAAGAGCGGAAAGGTTGTTCCTACGCTGTGCAATGCCCACCCTGCTATGAATAAAGTTTAAATGAGGTTAAAACTTGTGATTTAAGGGGGTTGCTTACTGTTTTAGATACATCTCCTCTCTGCACATACAAATTCAAGGGTCTAATCTGTAGAAAAAATTTTTTTATGCTCTTAGTACAACTTTTTGCCACTTATTAAGACTTCAGAGATACAAACCAGTAGCTCAGTAATTGCTTTCTTGAATCTGCCTTTAATAATTACATTTAGTAAAGCTGTATCGAAAATTAGAAAGGCAGAGACTAATGGAAAACTAGATTTTTTACTGAATTAGAAAGCAAGACAATCCATATATTGACAACACTTCAAGTTGAAACAGATCAGGAAAACTGTTTTGGACTGTTTGTGCAGAGGCAGACCTGGGCCTGATGGGCAGTGGCACCCACGTTTTATGGAAGCAGAGAAACTCTTAGAGAGTTCATGTAAGTCGGCATGTGGAGAGGAGAGAGTCCAGCTCTGATTTAGAGACAGGTCATTTGAATCTTTTAAAGCCTGAATTTCTCCTGGTACTAACAAAGAAGTAGAAAATAAAGATTTGTGTTAATGAAGTGTGGATATCTTTGAATAAGAAAAAGTACAAAACTCATTTGGGGTCATATCTTACCATCAGAAAGAAACTCAAGCAGGAAAATAGTGAGGTACTTCATCGGACTTGCATCTGTAGTATTGTGGTGTTGTCTTCATGGCCAGGAAAATGGGTCATTTTAATTCTCTTGTATTTCAAAAATTATATTAAAGCAATCTCAATAGTTAGATTAACTGTGGGTTGCTTAGATATTAGGAAGTAATTGATGTAATAATTTTGATTGGAAAAACAAAACACCTATAGGTCTTCTTCACTTATCAGGGGAGTGTGTTTTTAGATACAGCCCAGTAGCCTGCTAAGGCACTGCCTTCCTCCCAGGTAAGACCCTGGCTATGCAGTTCACACACATTGGGTCCAAGGAGCCCTTCCCATATGCAAGGTTATAACACGGGGTTATAATAACTTGAGAAAAAGACCCTGGTTTTGTATGTCCCGTCACCATGGATATCCTAGCTAAATCTTGTTTAATAGTGACCACCCCTTCTGGAGAATGAGTGAAAGCGTTTGCTTACAGCCTTTGGCAGTGGGAGGTTTATGTGTCCCTCTAAGCACGAGGAAACTAGAGAAGTCAGATCCATAGTCTCATACAGCATTTATTGCATTTCCTTTCTGGCCAAGCACGAGAGAAGAGTGAGGAAAAGGAGGCAATGGGATGAGAAGAGATCAGAGAGCATGTGGCTGAGCCTCCTTGAGAATCCCCGCCTAGCCAGGCGTGTATGTTTCGTAGCGCTCTCTGATTTCACGACCAGAACCCGTCCGCAGAGTAGAGAAGTAGGTAGGCAGGGTAGGTAGAATAGAGGGTAGGGTTGTCCTGATGGAGAACTGAATGTGCTGTGTGGTAGGAGAGGTGCAGACTGAGACCATTTCTGAAGTGGCGATTTGCACAGTAGGCAAGCAAGCCTGTGGGGTTAGTTAGGAATAAATTGGTGTTTGTTTGCTCTGCACAGAAATTGTGCATACGACTCAGACTCTGCCTTTAAACAGATGTGGAAAGAAGTACTCCTGACAAAGCTGTACACTGGTTGTTATACTTAGCAAAACATTAAGATGTGGAAAAGGCAGGCTGGAGGCATGGCTCACGTGACAGAGCAACTGCTTAGCAAGTGCAAGGCCCTGAGTTCAAACCCCAGTGCTGCAAAAACAAAAACCCTAATTGTAAAAGCAATTTGGCTCTTGAACTACATGTACTGCTCTTAAGCCACTTTGTTTAGAGCTGCTCCCGCTCGTCCTTGGGGAGTGTATGTTCCTGCTTTTATTCACTCATATTCTCAATAAAATTCTACTATTTCACAAAAAAATTTTTTAACAAGATTAATTGTATTATTTTATTATGTGAATCTTCTGAGACATGCTATGGTGTACTATCATTTGTTAGTCCTTTCTTTAAAAAGTAGGTTGTTTGTAATATTTTTATCATTGTAAACACATTTAAAAATATTTTTTATAATTACAAATACACCTTTTCATTTTTTTTGGTGAGACTGGGATTTGAACACAGGGCTTCATGTTTGCAAAGCAGGCACTCTACTGTTTGAGCCACACCTCCAGTCCATTTTCCTCTGGTTGTTTTGGAGATGGGGGTTGCTCAGACTCTGCCTGGCTGGCCTCAAGTAGCATTTCTCCCAGTTCAGCCTCCCAAGTAGCTGGGGTAACAGGGCTCTTTTTACTTGTAGCAGTCATACTTCGCTTTGGTTTGGTACCACTGCATTCAGGGAATAATAGTGCATAGCAGTGTATTACGTATGTGGCTCTATTAGGGAGGCGTAACCATCTCAATGTCTTTTTGCTCTGTTTCTGGTCTTCGTATGTCCTTTTCACATTAACTTGTTATTGTGATGTAGCCCATGGAAGACTACGTAATAAAACTAGTATCTTTCTTGCTGTCAGCTGTATTGAAATTGGATGTATTTTGTTGTTTTGACAGTACTGGGGTTTGAACTCAGAACCTGGCACTTGCTAGGCAGGCACTCTGGATGTACTGTTTATCTCTGAGGGCCAAGCAGCTTACTTTTCTGAAAAGTTTGTGTCCATATGGAGGTGATACTGTGAATTTTATTCTGAAAAAGGATAGGCTTGGCCCAGCCATGACAAGTAGTGGTGGGAGGGATTAACTCCCTGTTCTGTGAACTGCCTTAACGGACTTGATGAAAAAGTTTCCTTTAAGTGTGCACTGGCTCCCAGGAAAATTCCAGGCAGATTAACAGTTGTGCTGTGTCTGTTTATGGAGAGGAAGAAAAAAATTCACATCCCGGTGCTTATGTGGAAATCTACTCACTAAACCTAGGGTGAAGCTTGCAGGAAAGGTCTGGTTTCCCTGCACCTGGAGCAGGGTAAGAGTTCCCAGATGTTGACAGGCTTTTGGGGGTGGTGAGCATTAGATCTGCATTTTCACTGTTTCTAGAGGCCACATATGTCATGTCACTAAGTAGGAGTGACACATACAAACAACAGAAACCTTCAGACTGATTATATTTTTGCAAGTCAACACCTTTTCTTGAATCCATTGTTGTTTCTTTAAAGCAGTCAGACAAATTAAGTGATTATGATATATCATGTAACTGGGGGACTCTGTTTGGGGCAAAAGAAATCAATACAAGAAGCGCTTGGTGTGGCCTTTCCGCTCCCTTTCCTGCCCAGCTCCTCACATGGGGCGGAGATGCTGATTCTGCAGGAAGAATGACAGTGATTCATGCTAAGCTGGCCTTGTCAGGCGCCCAGCTTTGAGTCTTTGATGCTGGTATTGGTCATATAGACCTGGAAGAGGTAGTAATTGGTTTGATGCAGAGATTTAGCTATATATTTTTCAGTAAATAAACAGTATTTAAAGTGTAGCAGTGCAGGTGTTTTTGTTTTTAAGTTTAAAACACAGTAAGGACTATCTCTTTTTTTTTTTTTTTTTATTCATATGTGCATACAAGGCTTGGTTCATTTCTCCCCCCTGCCCCCACCCCCTCCCTTACCACCCACTCCGCCCCCTCCCTCTCCCCCCCCCAATACCCAGCAGAAACTATTTTGCCCTTATCTCTAATTTTGTTGTAGAGAGAGTATAAGCAATAATAGGAAGGAACAAGGGTTTTTGCTGGTTGAGATAAGGATAGCTATACAGGGCATTGACTCACATTGATTTCCTGTGCGTGGGTGTTACCTTCTAGGTTAATTCTTTTTGATCTCACCTTTTCTCTAGTTCCTGTTCCCCTTTTCCTATTGGCCTCAGTTGCTTTAAGGTATCTACTTTAGTTTCTCTGCGTTAAGGGCAACAAATGCTAGCTAGTTTTTTAGGTGTCTTACCTATCCTCACCCCTCCCTTGTGTGCTCTCGCTTTTGTCATGTGCTCATAGTCCAATCCCCTTGTTGTGTTTGCCCTTGATCTAATGTCCACATATGAGGGAGAACATAGGATTTTTGGTCTTTTGGGCCAGGCTAACCTCACTCAGAATGATGTTCTCCAATTCCATCCATTTACCAGCGAATGATAACATTTCGTTCTTCTTCATGGCTGCATAAAATTCCATTGTGTATAGATACCACATTTTCTTAATCCATTTGTCAGTGCTGGGGCATCTTGGCTGTTTCCATAACTTGGCTATTGTGAATAGTGCCGCAATAAACATGGATGTGCAGGTGCCTCTGGAGTAACAGTCTTTTGGGTATATCCCCAAGAGGACTATCTCTTAAGTTACGATCTATGACAGAGTTTCGTACTCTGTAAGCACACCTTCTCAATGCTGCCTCGTCTGACCATTCTGTGGCGAATAGCCTCCTCTCCCCAGACAGCCCACTTTCTTTTACTTGGCGCATGCATATCCCTCATGTAAGTAATGACTCAAACCTACCATGTACCTTAGCTATTTTCTGTATTTGTCATTTTCTCTGTCCTCTACTGGAGAGAGTAAAATCCCATGAGGATTCAAGGACAGACTTCAGGTGCCTTGAACAAGGTCTAGCATATGGTAGGTACTCAAAAAATATTTGGCTCAGCCAGGTACTGGTGGCACACGCCTGTCATCCTAGCTACACAGGAGGCAGAGATCAGGAGGTTGGAGGTTCGGAGCCAGTTTGAGAGACCCTATCTCAAAAAAACCCATCACAAAAAATGGGCTGGTGGAGTGGCTCAAGGTGTTGGCCCTGAGTTCAAGCCCCAGTACCAATATACATACATATATTATATAAATATATATATACATATATAATATGTTATATATATTATATATGGCTAAAGGGATATAACACTATTTTTATAGTGCAGCAGTTGTTAAACCAAGCATGTTCTAGGAGAGCAAAAGGCTTGGTAAGTATTGCTTCCTAAGAAGAATTAACATTTCTGAGTTTAGAAGGAAGGCTCAGAAGTCTGTAATCTTTAAGAGCTTGCTTTCTTCTTGTAAGAGGGCATGCTTTCTAACACCTGTCAGTGGAGCAGAGAAGGCTCTTTCCCCTGTGTGGGAGGAGAGCCCGGATTGTAGGAGTTTCTCAGTGGCCTGCATTCTTCCCCTAGCACCTAAGCAGTAGAGCCTGGGAGCTGGCAGTCTTGTTGCATACAGCCTGTTTGCAAGTAGCCTTCCCCATATGTGGAATATAGGCTTAATACAAATCTAACAATCCTATGAAAACCAGGTCACGCTAAGGGAGGTCACACATGAGAGGGAGAAGGTAAAAGAAGGAAGTTAAGAAGGTGAATATGGTTGATGTACTTCCTGTACAAGAATGAATAAAGAATTTTTAAACCTGTTGAAACTACCATAAGAAGGGGACTAAGGTAGAAAGAAGAAAAATAGAGATGAACCAAATCTGCCTATAATACTTATAAATATGGAAGTGCCACAAGGAAACTCCCTGTATAGCTATCTTAAACAACCAAAAATGTCATTTTTTTCCTTCTTTTCTTACACAAAATCGGAAAACTGGAAGGTGAAACAGGTCTTGTGGGGGAGGAGGTGGGGAAAGGGTGGGGGAGGGTGAATATGGTACAAATACTGTGTACACATGTATGTAAATGCAAAAATGAGACCTGTTGAAACTATTGCAGGAATGGGGGGAGGGGTTATGAAAGAGAATGGTGGAGGGAGTAAATTCAATATGCTATATTTGATAAATTGTAAGAATTTTTGTAAATGCCACAATACAACCCCCCACCCAGCACAATATTAAAAACAAAAAAGGAGCCTTCCCTTTCTAGGCTCCAGGGAAAACTGAACTCAGCCTTCAGAGAATACCAGAGCGTATTGGAAGTCATTTCCTCCGTGCCTAGAGAGAGGAACAGTGAATGAAACAAGGAATTCTCAGTCTCCCAAGCTTACATTTTCAAAAAAAAATCCACATTTGTGTGTGTGTGTGTGTTCTTTGGAACTGCCCTGGTTTTAGTGAGAATATTTTTAGAAACAGACACAGCACATCATAATACTTCTCGATGTGTTGGAAATGAAAGCTTCTTATAACCAGATTCCATTTAGATTCATGAGAAGCCTGATAATGCTCAGGAAGATAGGGAGTGTGTTGAGCACAAGCTATGCCAGGCTAGGTACTGAGTGCTGAGTGCTGTTTCTACCTTGTCTTACCTGTCTCCTCCCAGCACCAGCCCTGAGAAAGAGGGGTTTTCATCCATTGTCCTTATGAGGAGGGCAGGTGAGGTCAAAGTGGACACGCAGTGCCTGGGAGGAAGCCTGGCTGGGAAGTGGTGGGTCTGTGGGGTGTCTGAGTCTACACTGCTCCTCTGCTGTGTCCTCACCTGCCACCAACAATGCTATTACGACTGCAGTTTGTTTTTAACAGAGACCCTTTTTTCACAGCTGTTTTCATGCCCAGGCACTCAGGAGCACTGTTTTTTTTTTTTACCACTGACCACGGACTCTACCAGAAACCATCTTAGAACACACAGTCTGCCTCTATCATGTCCAACTTACTGCTCTTTGTCTTTAACAAAAGCAGCTCATCTTACCATTTCACTGTCAGATTGCTGAGCTGGACAGAGCTGTTATTTTGATCTTCCCAATTTATTGTCCTGTATAAGTCAGCTTTCTGTTATTATAACAAAACACCTGAGATAAAAACTCACGAGAGGAAAGGTTTGTTTTGGTTCATGGTTTGGAAGGCCTCAGTCCGTGGTCAGGCAGACCTGTGGCTCTTGGGCCTGTGTTGAGACAGCACATCATGGAAAGGAGCAGGAGGCAGAGCGACAGGAGAGGGCCCAGGTTCCCAGGTCCCAGTGACCAGAAGACCTCTCCTGGCCACCTCTTAAAGCTTCCCCACCTCACAGTAGCACCATGCTGGAAGCTAAGCCTTTAACACATGGGCCTTTGGGAGACGTTTTGAGATCCAGGCAGTAGCACTTGCTGTTGACTCCTGCTCACCTTTTCATTCCCTTACCTTAGTTTCTCATGGGCTCAGCCTGCCCTGTTGCCAAGTTGCTGTTGAAGGCATTAGTAATGTAATATCTATCTGTCTGTCTGTCTGTATATATTTTTGTGGGGGGATACTAGTGCTTGAACTCCAGGTCTTGTGCCTGCTAGGCAGGTGCTCTATCACTTGAGCCACGCCCCCAGGCTTTTTTGACATACCCCTACCTCCACCCAGGTAGGGGCTTGCATCTTTGCCCAGGTTGGCCTCAAGCTGTGCTCCAAGTAGCTGGGATTACAGACATGAGCCACCATGCCTGGTCTGTAACGTCGTAATATTTAACAGTCTACTTTCAGAGAGATTGACCTCGGGTCTGAAAATCACCTGTTGAGAACTCTTGTTTGACCTCCAGAGCTTCACAAGCCACAATGAGGTATAGTTCCAAAAACATTTAGGCAAATACAGGTTGCAGATACTGAATTCTAAGCCAAGTTCAAGGGAAGTCAGTGTTCCCCTTTGACTGGGTGCTGGTCAGTCTCCGCCAGTAGTTGAGGGTTTGAACAGGCACTAAGAGGCGAGTGCAGCAGCCCTGCACAGGTGATGTGCAGGTCAGCACTGCTAGTGGTAGTGAGGGAAGACATTTCCCTGATGTGGAGGTAGTGGATGTGGTCAGTGGACTACTCACGCCAGGGCTGGGGGATATCTCTTTCTCCTCCATGTATCAGTAGCCTTGCTGCAAAGCAGCAGTGGTAACAGCCCTTCAAAGTTAATAATGCCATGCATAGGTAGCATGTCTTGGGCTCTTCCTAAAAGCCAAGCAACGTGGTAATTGATCTCTGTGGGGAATCATTTCATCCTCCCAGGAGCCCCATGTGGTGATGGTGCCATCATAAGCTGTGGGGCCTGGGTGAGGAGGCTGAGGGCTGAGTGTTATCATCGTGTGTCAGCAGAGCCCAGAGGCTAGAGGCAGGACACGAGATTCCAACCTAGGGAGGTTGATTTAAGAACTAGCATTAACCATGATGCTATTCTGCAAATCTCAAGGGAGACAAAATATAATGATTGTAATTAATACATAATTAGGGTTAAATAGGCTTTTTCCTCCTAGGATGGCATTAAAACTAATTATCCTTTATTCTGATGATATGGAAGAATTTGTGCTGAGTTTTAAACTACCTGAGAAATTTATTTGGGGAGACACCATCCACTCATTAGTTGGGGAATGCTGGGATTTGGTTGAGTCCTGAATTCAACATTTTAGAATGTTGACAGACTCTTGTCATTTGGACAAGAAGGACATCTGAAGCTAGAGAAGTCTAATGTGGAAGAGGAAGACTTGTGAAATGGAGCAAAGGCCTCTCTGTGATGAAACAGGAAAGCCTAACCCTGATGTGAGCTCTGAGAGGTAGTCATCTGGGTTTAATTTATAGCCACACTCTGATGACTCCCAATTTGATCCCTGGGCTAAGGACCCCACCTCCATCCCTACACTTGTAAATCCAGCACTGTTCCATGTCTCTGCTGCATGCCTTGTGTGTACCCTAAACGTGACCTGGCCAGTTCTGCACTCACATTTGCCTCCTCAAGCTGACAGGTGCACTTTTAATGGCACTGCCAGCCTTCCCCTCCTCTTTCCTTTCCCTATCCCTTTCCCTCACATCCACATCACCATTAACTCTGGGCACATAAACATGCCAGCCATTTTCTTTTTCATCTGCCTGGCCACCCCTCCTCTCAGCAATGCCCACACCTAATTCCCAGAACCCATGACCATATCACCTAACTGGCAGAATGGACTTTGTAGACGTGCTAGAAGTTAAGACACTGGATAAGGAAGATTAACAGGATTATCTGCATGTTCCAAGGTCACAGGAGGTCCTTAGAAGAAGATGAGGGTGGAAGCTTGGGCTGGAGAAATGCAACCTGGGGTCTGGAGCTGCTGCTGCTGGCTTAGGTAGAAGAAAGGACCGGGAGCTGAGGTTTTTTTCCAGTGAGGAAAGGACCTCACATTTGCTGCACAGGCACTCTACCACTTGAGCCTTTTCACCAGCCCTGTGTTGTGTTGGGTGTTTTGAGAGACAGTCTCACTTTTTCCCAGGCTGGCCTCCAACACTGTCTGAACTGCACTTGTCTTGCTGTCTCTGACTGGCTGTGATGTGTGTCAGAGCCTGGTAATGTCTGCACATCGCGATGTGTGTTCACCTGAGTGTCGTCGCCTTTCTCACTGCATGGGTGTAAGCTCCATGAAAGCTGGTGCTTGTCTGCGTGGTTCCATGCTGGCTCCTGAGCCCAGGACAGCTCCCAGGCACATTGTATGCCCTCAGCGAGTATCTGTTCAATAAAATGCCAGATATTGTGCTGGGTGCCTTCTAGACTCTGTCCTGTTATGTCTCCATCTTTTCAGTAAGTATCTACACTAGGAGTTTGTCAGGAGAACAGAGCAGGAAAAGAATCTTTAGGTGACAGGGACAATAGATGGCAGAAAACTGGAAAACTGAACAAGGTCTTGTCATAGTCAGAAAATCAGGGTTTATTAAATTGACTCCATTTCTTGCTCCACTTTGCCACAGAAATCATGGTTAACCTACTTCCTTTCCAAGATCTTTTCCCAGAATTTAGAGGAAAAAAGCACGGTTAGGTGGTACACACCTATCATCTTGGTACTCAAGAGGATCTTGAATTCATGGTCAGCCCAAACTACATAGTCATACCCTGTCTCAAAAACACAAAGGTTATGATGTTGCTCAGTGGTTAGTGCTTGCCTAGCATGCATACCCTGGGCTTGATCCCCAGGGTGGGGGAAAAAAACCCCAGTATTGTGTATGTTTTAATGGTGACATAATAAAATATTAAAGTTTACCACAAACATTCCTTATGTCTGTTGCATCCTTCACCCTTCTCCCTCCCACTGTGAATTTAGTGCTATGAAAAATTAACTGTGGAAGTTAGTGATGTAACAGTTTGGTCAGGAGAAGGGGTGATGTCCCCTGAGGCAGTCACTGTGAGCTGTGAAGGGCAGCACAGTTAAACCTTCTCTTTGCCCTAGGGATTCTGTGGCAAGCCTGCCAATCAAAGTGACAGCTGTAGTGATGCAACCTCCGTGACTGCACCCAAACTTCCTTCTTTCACTGAGCTCAGTGGATGAAAACGACCTTGACTGGTGCCAGGTTGTCCTGGTTTCAGTCACACTTGACACTGAGAGGGGGTTCTGCAGCCCATTAGCGCTCAAGGCCCAGGTAAAGCTGCTTTGTCCTTGTGTGATTCTCGGGGTGTTTTCCTCTTTCTACTTCTGTGGGATCTTCGAAGAAATTTCTTTGGTTAGTTAGTAAACAATTTTTCAAAAAAAAATGGATGCGTATCTGAGAGTTTGAAGTATATGCATGGTTCTTTCAATATGAGGTCACCTTTTTTATTTATTTTTGGTGGTACTGGAGTTTGAACTCAGGGCCTCGTGCTTGCTAGGCAGGTGCTCTACTGCTTAAACCATGCCTCCAACCCCATATGCATGTTTTTAGAAGAAAATATCTTCCTGATTCACCAAGGGAAAGTATTTATTTAGGAAGATTTCATAAAGAAACAAAATGTTAATAAAAATATAGATTAAAGTTGGTAAATTTTTCCCACTTATTTAAAAATAGGTTACCTAAGCTAATCATCAGTGGAAGATTTTGTTTCTGATTTAAAGTATAACAGTGTAAACAGATTTTATATTTGATGACAATTTCTGGCCTTCCACAATAATCATATTTACATATAAGACAAATATCGAGCCATAGGAATCTGTTCTATTAAATTTGACTACTTATTTTTAGGCTTAAAGTAAGCATGTTTCCTGTACTCTGTGGTGTCATGTGACTTCAAAATCAGTTAGTTTTGTTTTTCTCCAAGAGGGCAATTAGAACAGGAAATTAGCCAGACAGTGTGGCACATGTCTAATCCTAGCACTTGGGAAGCTGAGGCAGGTGGATTATAAATTTAAGATCAGCCTGACCTACATAGTGAATTCCAGGTTAGTTTGGACAAGACTAGCAAGATCCTGCCTCAAAAAAACAATAGAGAGAAAAGTAAGCAAGCAACCACTCCCCAAAACCCAGGAAATGAGGTTTTCCAAGTAATTGAACAATTTTTCTTTCATCTTGCTGTTTACAAACTCTCATCAAAACAAGGGTCAGATACAAAAGCTTAGAATGACAGAGCACCCGCTCTTTGGTTCCTGCTCCACCCCGCCAATCTGAACATTGTATTTTCATGAGCATTTCACAGTATTTCTCATCCCTTGTTCTTAGTCTTGACCCAGTGACCCAAGAATCAAGAAAATGTCATGTGAGTGCCTATTAATTAGTGCACCCAAGAGCCCTCTCATCTGGCCTTTCAGCCTTCTGGCAGTTGGAGCGCAAGCTGTCAGTCACATCGAGCAGGGAAAACGAGCCTGTACTAAGTTTCCCTGATTTTCCAAACTGCCAAATAAGTCCGGCTGAGCCTGGAGATGAATATGCAGGTTAGGGAGAAATTAACCTAAAATGCACCACTGCGTGCACGACTCCTCGCGGACCCTGTTGCGGCACAGCCAGCTCAGCATCGCCATACTCATTTGATGAAATCATTTTAAGGGAAGAGTATTCTCTGGATAACGAGTCCAGGAGCCGTTAGTGCACTTGGTTTCCCTTGCTTGCAGATGCTCTTGGAGAACACTCGTTTGTTAGTGAGCACTTGGTTGGAGGACTCATTAATCAGTGATGCTGGGCCAGGGTCTCCTGAGCCTTCTGGGTTTGGGGAGAACCAGCTACTGTAATTAAAGGGATGAAATATATCACGGTCACAAAGTTACCACATCAGGCCACTGAGGGTTTTGAGCTAGTAGAATTAATCTCTTTAATTTTTTCCTTAGGTGTTTAAGATAGAAGTGCTAATGAATGGAAGAAAACACTTTGTTGAGAAGAGGTACAGCGAATTTCATGCCTTGCACAAAAAGGTAACCCTGGTTTTTGTTTTTTTTCCCTTTTCTCTATATGGCAGATGGTATGTAAGACTCTTTTCCGTGGTTCTAAGAGCATAAATATTTTTTGTGTGATATGTCTTTTTATTATGACAAAAATTGCTGTTTAAAGAATATTATCCAGTCTACTAAAAGCATGCTTTCTGAGCAGATGGGCTTGCTGATAAGGCTGCTTATGTATGCAGACCTGAGGCTGCAGACTTCAGTGTGTCGTGTGAGGTGTCACAGGTTCAGAAGAAGGTCCAGACCCTGTTTTATCGTGGAATGTGGTTAGTGTCCTTTACCAAAAGGAAAAAGAAAACATGCACGATCATCTTACAGTAAGAAATTTATTAGCCTCAGTACACACATGTTCCTGGAAAGGGTGTACACGTATACATGTACACGTGTTTAAGATTCTGTACATATATACTGCCTGCTTTCCAAATGTGATGCCCCAAGTTCAAACCCCAGCTGCACCAACAAGAAAAAAGATTACATACATGCAGATGTATATTTAAGATTATGTACATGTATGCATGTGAGTAAGGATTGGGGAGCACATATAAAAGAGGTTCCTAGCTTGTAGCCCTCTTCTGAATTGCTAAAGCCTTTTTACAACACTGATAAGAAGAGCTGCAAAAGGACTAACTAAGCTTTGGGGGAGATGGCCAGTAATGAATAGAAAAGTGAATGCTTTATTTCCTACCCCAATTTAAAATTTGCAGGTTATAAGTTACCATTGGGATGCTGAAATTGTCTTAATAACTAGAAAATACCTGAGGAAATTGCCCAGAAAATGACCATGTATGAGTGAGTCAGTACATTTCGACGACTTTTCTATATATTTATTTATATATATTTACTTTTTTAGGTAAATTTACTAAGACACAGACAGCTGGATGCTAAGTGTATGAAGTATGCTAAGTAAGGCACAGTCTTTCAGTTTCACTGATGGCCTCTTAAGTTTTCTGGGAAATGTCAGGCATAAGTATTGTGATAGTGTGCTAACATTGGATGGAAACTTCTTTAGCATTTTTTAAAGTTAAATTTTCCTGCTGTTTAATCAGGAGAACAGAGAATCGAGAATAAACTTGAATAGGACATATTGAGAAACTAGTGACTTATTTCCCTGTTTCCTTTCAAGGGGAGCTTTGTCATCTGTACTCGTGCTAGGCTGACAAGGGATAATTCACATTTAACTCTCCAGTTTGAATTTTGTCAAGTCCAAGTTTACTCCCCAGTTTGGTGACTACAGATGTAGACCAGGTGTTGCTATCAGACTTTACAAAGGCACCAACCCCAAGGGCTTCAGAGAAACAACCAGAACCTGGATCTTCCCTCCTTCTCATTGAATTCTGTTTTTGTTTTGTTGATTTTTGGAAGAAACATGTTCTAGAGAAGTTTCTGCAGGTTACTTGCTGAGCCAAGTCCCACAGGGAGATTTAGAATAGTCTCTGCCACACCCACCCAGCTTCTGCTAACCAGTCTGGACCTGGCAGCCTATTTGCAGATCCCTTCCTGACCTCCAAGGTCAGCACCTAGCTGTACTTTCCAGATACCGGGGAACCAAGGCCACAAGAGGCACAGTGGGGAGACTGCCAGTTAGGCTGGCCTGAGTAGGAGGCGCTCGTAGGGGCTTGCTCATCCTCTTCCCTTCTCTCAGTAATCAGACATTCTTAGCTCTTCACTGTCAGAAAATTCCTGGATTTTCTAGGACTTGCTGGTTTTTTTCTTTTTACATTTCTGCCATTCTATTAATAAATTTAGCCAGTCTTATACAAGAGGCTACCAGAGTTAACAGAGTGAAAATTCTGAATCTCTTAATTTAGCATATGTTTGGAGCCTTGTTAAAGTATTTGAGACATCCCTACAGGAATAAACACCTTTTGGGATGGAGTTTTGGTTGGGATGTGGTGTCTAGCGCTGTCTACCCTCTGTAGAGGGTGGTGCTGTTGGATTCTCCTTTACTTGCCCCATCGGATTGCAATAGATTTGGCAAAAGGTAACTGTAAAAGGCAGCTAGAGATAAGTGATGGTAGGATATGAAAGTAAGCATATTCTACGACCTTGACTGTTGAGGGCTGCAGTGGGAAAACGTCATCAGGAGGCTGTGCACGAGTACCTCTGACTGTTACTGCCCTCCCACCTGGGCCTTAGCATCCTTCTCTCAACCTCACTTTCCACGAAGTGATTTCCTTTAAACGTAGTTCCATCTGTTGTCATTGAACTTTCGTGAAATATTTGACTGTTTTTGCAGTATATGCAGTTTGCTCTGTTAACTGTCCTGATTTTCCTTGTCTTTACATTCTACATTACATTTCTCTCTTGCTAAAAGTGTTTAGCCAAAGGCCCGAGCTTCACTCTAAAAAAATATATGAAGCAGGGAGCCAGTGGCTCCACCTGTGATCTTAGCTGCTGGTGAGGTTGAAATCTGAAGAATTGAGGTTTGAGGCTAACCTAGGCAAAAAGTTTGTGAGACCCCCATCTCCAAAACAACCAGAACAAAATAGAGTGGAGGTGTCGCTCAAGCTGTAGAGTGCCTGCTTTGCAATCGGGAAGCCCTGAGTTCTAGCCCAGCCCCCCTCCACAATCTGTATGTATGAGCTGTTGGCCAATGCTTGGTGGCTTTGATGCCTAGCCCTTCTCTGTACACCGTGGATGCGCAAAAAGCCTCCTTGCTGATGGTCATTGCTAATTTTATTTTTATTAGGATGTATTTGTTGTACAGGGTGTGGGAGGGATTCATAGTGCATTGGTTAGATCACCTGTATTGTCTCTCCTCTCAGCCCCAGTTATTGCTAATTTTGAGGCCTGAACTAAAACCATTCCCTGTCTGAAAGTCCTGAATGATTATTGCTTCTCCTGAACTTTTGTAATTGATAATATTTAAGTATCATTTATATATTTCTTAAGCTATCTTTGTCTTTTGGAAAGATTTCTTGCGTATGTATTGTTTTCCTTCCCTCAATTTGCTTTTAGACTGTAAAGCTAAAGATAAATCCTTTTCTTCTTTTTTAAAAACATTCTTCAGAGTTGTTTTGTTTTTATTTTTCTGGTGGTACTGGGGTTTGAACTCAGGGCCTCACACTTGCTAGGCAGGTGCTCTACCACTTGAGCCACTCCACCAGCCCTTTTATGTGTTGGGTATTTTCAAGACAGGTTTTGTGAATTGTTTGCCTGGGCTGGCTTCAAACCTTGATCTCTGCCTCCTAAGTAGGTAGGATTTCATATGTGAGGCTGGACTTGTAAAGCTGAATCTTACGAAAGTTCACGGGCAGGGGAAAGCCCACTGTCCCCTTTGTGTCCTAATGCAGCTTCTTCTCTTTTCATACGATTGCTGTTTCCTCTCTTTGATTTTCTTGGATTTTTAAATAAAACAAATCCTGCCGGGCTAACCAAGTTCCCTGTGTGGTGGTGACTGTGGTGTAGAAGGTGGCCACACAGGAGGTGGCCACATAGGCTGTGGAGGCAGAATGTTCCTGAGGCTGCTTCATTTTACTTGGTTTGAGTTCGTGGAGTAAGTTACGCTCTTCGTCTGCACCTCGGGTTCCTCGTGTGTCGTGTGTCATACAGGGCTAGCTTCGTGGGTTGGTGTATGGATAAATGAGATTGTGTACATCATGCATTTTCTCTCCATATTCAAGACTATTTTCTTAGGCAGGATTGCCACAAGAAGCATTTCTCTGCCCAGGGTATGGATAATTTCATATCTCCTGCTACACATTTCCAAATCTCTTTCCAAAATGTTTGGGGCAGCAAGCACAAAAGCCCACAGCATCTCACTAGTTTTGAATGTTAGAAAAATTGTATTTGTTTCTGTACTGAGCATGGTGTTGCCTTGTTGTTTTAACTGGTGCTTAAATTTTTTTAGTTGTCATAGTGCCTCTTTTTGGAATTGTCTTTTTATGTGCTTCCTCTTTATTTACTGGTTTTGCTTATTAGTTTGTGCAGCCTATTAAATACTAGTCATTTGCTGAAAGTATTTCTTTTACCAAGGATTTAAAATTTTTGATTATGGTAGTTATTTTTATTTTTTAGTGGCGTTGAGACTTGAACCTGGGACCTCATTCTTGCTAGGCAGATGCTGTTACTGCTTGAGCCACTGCAGCATCTGTGATAGTTATTTTAATTGATAAAAGTTTTATATTTTTATATTGTCTAGTGTCAGTTTTTACCCTGAGATTTTACCTAGGAATTACCATTTCTTCTGCAGCTATGATGAGTTTTTGACTCCGTTTTCTTCTAGTTTGTCTGGATTGGAATTTTCAAAATGTGAACTTTGGATCTGTTACATGCAGTTCCTGGCACCTCCCTCCTTGATGAGTCTGACTGTGAGGGCCTGCAGGCTGTGTGTTAAGCAGCCCCAGAGGAAGGTTGAGAATTCCTGTTGTAGGTTTTGCTTTAAAGGATCAGTGAGACACAGCTTTCCCCATCCTACCCAACCTGACACATGGAGACAGAAGGTTTAGAACCACGCAGCTCCCTTCCTCTTACCTGCTGTATCCAGAATGTTCCTCAGCCTTTTGCTTTATTCTTCCACATATCTGCAATTGCACTGCTGGTGCAGAGAGGTACTTCTTTGTATTGGCATTGCTTTAACCGCTTCTGATCTTTGGTTTCCATACATTCTGTGCTGCAGACCAGCCTTCCCAAAGTGCCATGTTCCTCTCCATTCTTCACTCTGAATGGTCCATATGATCCACCACATCACAGATATGTACTCTCAAGGCCAGTGTCCTTATTTCTGTGTCAGTTTCCCAGTGCTGCTGTAATAGTCACCAAGAACTTAGTGGCCTAAAACAATACACATTTGTTATCTTACTCTGGAGGACTGGCAGGGTGCACTTGTGATAGACTCTAGGAGAGAATCCGTTTCCTTGCCTTTTCCAGCTTCCAGAGGTGGCCTGTAGTCATTGGCTCATGGCCCCTTCCATCTGCAAAGTTGACAGTCACATCCTTCCACCTTCTGCTTCCCTCATCACATCTCCTGTCCTCATCTCCCTCACTGACCTTGATGCTTCTGCCTCCCCTTGTGGGAACATTGGGACACTGTAACTCTAACCCAGAATAGGCTTCCCATTTCAGGATCCTGGATTTAAAGCACGTCTACGAAGCCCCTTTGCTCGTGCAGGAGAACATTCGTAGATTCTGGGGATCAGGGACTCCAGAGACTCTTGGGTATCTTTGATGGAACCATTATTCTATCTACCTTGAACCCTTTACTGGCTGACCATGTTTGTCACTGCTTCTCCTAAGAAAACTTGATGTCAGCCACACCTGTCTGTCTCACCCTGCATCCAAGTATGCACTGTGAAAATCCCCACCTCTCTGTCTTTGCAAAGCTGAATATTCTTCCCTCTGTGCTGTGATCCAGTCAAACCAATTAAGACATTTCAGTTTTCTCTTTTTCCATGACAGCTTCCTAATTATCTTGTTCTTGAAACACCTGTTCCATTTAAAATGTGAATTTCTGTGTAAACATTCAAAGTTAGGTCGGCATAATTAAAACATAACTATTGGGCTGGTGGTGTGGCTTAAGTGGTAGAACACCTACCTAGCAAGCCAGAGGCCCAACATTCAAACCTTAGTACCACAAAAAAAAGTCATCCGTAGATTTTGTCGGGGGGAGAAATGACCCAAGCCTTGTATGCACATATGAATAATAAAATAATAAAAAAAAGATTTTTATTTTATTTATTTTTTTTGGTGACAAAGAATATCACTGTATATCCCATGCTGGCCTCGGACTTGCCATCCACCTGCCTGGAGTGGCCTCCCGAGAGCTGAGATTCCAGGTGCGCACCGTGTGCCGGATCCTTTTTTTTTTTTGGTTTAAACAGCATTCATGTCCTATCTTTTTATCTTGCGCACTATTATTAGGCACATGGAGGACATTAATTATTTGGCGTATGTGCAGAACATGTGTGCTAGGGTGTGGGAGCTTTACGTTCACTGCAGATTTGACCCAACTTCCTTGTAGCCCACTTCTGTTAGGACCAGGCAGGCGCCAGCCACTGCTGCCCTGACGCCAAACAAGACCATTTGTTCTTCATAGCAGGTGGCCCTCCTGCAGCTCAGGCTCAGCCTCTTGTGCCAGGGTGAACCCGCGAGGTAAAAGCGCCCTCCTCCCCTGTGCCCTGCACCCCTGTCCGCACCCTGCCACAGCCCAGCAACGTAGCATCTTGAGGGCGGTGCCTGGAAAGAGCCCTGTCCTCACAGGCCCAGATCTGGTGTGTGGCAGAGCCTTCTCTGCACTGCATGCTGCTCAGCATCCTCTGTTTTCCATGCCTTCCTTCCCAGCTGCTTTCTGTCAGTTCCAGCCCACCCTTCTAGTCACAAGATTTGCAGTGAAATACAGAGCTGCTTCATTTTAAAATTAACTGTCCTCATTTGTGTTACTGCTTGCTTTGGACTTGAGTCAAATATTGTGTTCTCTTCTATTTAACTTAATGAAGGACACATTTCAGAAGAGTCCCAAAAACAGTCATGTGAGATTGAACCAAGAGCACCACATCCCCTGTCCTGTCTCTGAAGGGAACTCAGAGAGAGTGGTGACAGTCTGGGGGGAGATTGGCTGTTACCCTGAATGTCCTGGCTCCTTTAAGTTTTTTCTTTTCCATTCTGTTTACTCATGTTCTTGAGGAAGGTATTTCTGTGGACAATGGTAGATTTTCTGTCTGGGGTTTGGACTGGCAGGTCTGCATGGAGCAGGCTCTGTGTGCCAAGGGAAAGGGAATGGTCCACGCCAGGACCAGGGGGATGTGTGTGGCATCGTGGACCTGGTGCGTATCCGCGTGGATCAGAAAGGCCACTTGCCTGGATGCCACATGGCCAGGGTCGTTAATCATGGATGAGGTGGCAAGGAGTATTTATCTTGTAAGCAGCTGAGCCCGACTGCAAATGCATTGTCTCAGGCTTGTCTCTCATCTAAAGCAATTCATTACTCACCTCCAAAGGTGTCATAGATCTAGTGGCTGTGATGATCGACTTGCTCTGCACTCCTCACATAAATAAAAAGGAAAAACGTTTTCAGTGCTGTGTCTTCAGGCTTAAAAAAAAAGAGGAGACAGATAATGGAGTTAACTTTCTATTTCAAAATATAAGACATGTGACTCAGTCATTTTAAAGGAAGTTTCTTTATGATTAAGTTAAAATTTAATGTTTATTTCCACAGAATAATTTAGTGTTTTGGCCTTGTTCTGTGGGAAATACCTCAGATAGTACAGAGATGAGATATATGTCTGTTCCCTTGCAGGCGATCACAATTCCTCCCCCTTGTCTCTTGGATTACCAAGTTTCACTTGGTGCTGGGACAGTCTCGTCACTCAATGAACGCTTCACAGTTGTTCCCACTTAGCCAAGCGAAGCCCCTTGCTGACTGTACACCCCCACCCTGCTTGTGCCCTTAGCGCCTCTCTTTCAGCTTTGTGGGGGGAGCCTCTGCCCTGCCCCGCCCTGCACCTTGGTGTCATTGCGTCTGTGCCTGCTTCCCCCCCCCAGTCACCTCCCTGGTGACCTTGCTTCTCACTCCTCCTCACTCATTGCCCCGCCCCGCAGAGTCGGACACCAGCCTGGACCCTCTGCAGCATAGCAATGAATTACCACAGCCACAAATGTATAAGCTTAAAATAACACCATATCTCCTCTCAGCATTGCCATGGGCCGGGAGTCTGGGCACAGGCTTCCTAAGTTCTCTGCAAAGGGCCTCTCCTGACTGAAATCGGCGTGCCAGCCATCTCCTCCGAGGCTCAGGCCTCCTTGCACGTACGTCTGCAGTTGCAGGATGAGGTCCCTTTATTCCTGATTGTTGGCCAGGGACAACTCTCAGCCCCTAGATGCCTCTCAGGTCCTAGCCATGTGGCTCCGTCATGATGCGGCAGTCTGCTAGGACTGAGCTAATCATGGAAGTAACTCTTCTGCCATCTTCTCAGGTCCTGCTCACACCCAGGACAAGGGGGTTACAGGTGTGCTGGTTTTTGGATTCTCCTCACTACACCCCTCATCAGCCCCCTATCAGGCGTCACTCCAGCACCATCTCCTTTACTTCCACTGCTCTGAGTGCCCCTTGCATGTCCAGTTTCCAGGCTCCCAGGCTCCTGTGCCCCGATCACACATTGCCTCCGCTGGGTTGCCTGTTTTCAAGCAGAACAGCTGATTGCTTTGAGTTAGGAGTATCTTTGGTTGCATGCAATAGAAACTCTTCTAGCTTTCTTATACACACGAGATTTGTTATTTTTGCACAAGAGAACTGAAGGCAAGTAGTCCAAGGTGAGACGCATCCGTGTTCCAAACTTCTGTGCTCCTGCTCACCATCCTCACCTTAGCAAGGACTTTCACCCTTCTGGTCATAGCTTAACTGCCATCCCTCCAGCCATTGCTTCCACATTTCCGGCAGGAAGAAATGTTGCTTTTTTCTAGGAAAACAGAAGCTTGCTCCAGTAGACTTACCCCCTCCCCCGTCATTTCATTAACAACTCCGTCACAAGGTCACCGTGATTACCAGGGGACTTGGGAAGCCAGGACTTTCATCTCAGCATGTTGGGCTCTGAATGGCACTGGTGTTTTGGTGCTTTTCTTTTTTCATATAAAGAGGAATAAATATCAAGTAGGCAGCTGGCCGTGTCAGCCACATCCTGTACATGCAGGCTTAGATTTGACTGGACGTGACTCTGAAAGCACAAAAATGGTGACATTAACTGATACCATTTTTTCTCTACCCAAATCAGTGTCTGGGGCTGGTGAGGCAGCTTCCTGGTCACCAGGGACCTGGGCGCTTGTTGTTTTGCCATTCTCCATATACAGCTTCTGCCTTACAGTCAATAGTGGCTGCTCCAGCTCTAGCCATTGCATGGGCAGTTTAGCTAGCAGACAGAAGAACAAAACAAGAGCCTTTCCTTAAAGTCGATTGTGTACTCACCTGTTTCCCCACCTGTGACCAGGCTGACCTCAAACTCATGACCTTCCCACTGTAGCCTCCTGAGTGCTGGGATTATAGGCATACACCACCACACCTGGCTTGAGCCTGAATCTCTCAAGACATTCAGTTTGCTTCCCATTGAAAATGACATCCATCCTCAGATGGTCCCACTTTGCACAGGCTGTTCCCCTTGCTGTACCGCCTTGACCCTGCTTTATTGGCTGGCTTACTATCGCTGCGGGGCCTGGTGTGTATGGCACATGAGGACAGCGCATCCCCAGCACCCAGGAGCACGCAGGCCTCACTCAGTATTCAGTCCCCACCTCTATCAAGGGCTCTTCGTGTTCTCTGCAGCCTTTTTCCTAACTGGCATACTGGTAACGCGCTAACTAACGTGCTTTAATAAATCCTAGCGTTATCTGCTCCTGCTGCTGTCTCCTTCTCCCCAAATCCATTGGCCTTTTGCTCCAACCCAGACTGCTCATTCTCCAGGTCCTGGTCCACCTAGCTTTGGACTTCCCCTAACCCTGATGGTTTGAGCTCTGAGCCCTGGTCCCATTTTTCCCTCTTCCGTGTGTAATTTCCCACTGTCCTGGAATTACATCCTCAGCTCCTTAGAGGAAAAGGAGGCACAGGAGATAAACTGAGTTCCCAAATGTCTGAAAATGCTTTTGTTCTGTCATGCTTGGTTGTGGTGTGGTTGTCTGTAGAGCACATTTTGAAATTCGGTCTTTGGTGGAGGCAGGGATCTCTCAGCATCCAGTGTCGTCCAGGAGAAGTCAGTCGTCACTGCAGTTTTCTTTCCTTTGTTCATGATCTCATGTTTTTCCCTTTGTCATCTGTCTTTGATATTCTGAAGTCTCAATAGATAAGTGTAGGTGAGTGTGGGTCTTTTTAAAAATATGTACATTATGCCGGTACTCAGTGAGTTCTTAATTTGAAGACATATGTCTTTTGTTGTATGAAAGAAAATTTTATTATGTCTTTGAGAATTTCTTTTTTGGCAGTACTGGGGTTTGAACTTAGGGCTTCATGCTTGCTGGGCATTTCCTCTTAACACCTGAGCCATGCTTCTAGCCCTAATTTCTCTTATTCTTAATGGAATACTTACTAATTTTAATATTAAACATTCTGACTATTCCCTTGTGTTTTAAGTTTTCACTGAACTCTCACTTTGGTCTACATTTCAGGAGAGTTCCATGGTTTTATATTCTACCCCTTTAAAATTTTCTTTCATGTGTAATGTTTTATAATTCCCTCACATTTTCTTTTTTCTCTCTTTCATTTTTTTTTGGGCAGTACAGGGGTTTGAACTCAGCACCTCACACTTGCGAGGCAGGTGCTCTACCATTTGAGCTACTCTACCAGCACTGTTTTATGATGGCTTCTTTTGAGATAGGGTCTCGTGAACTATTTGTTCACGAGGTGGCTTTGAACCTCCATCCTCCTGATCTGCGTCCTAAGTAGCTAGGGTTTCAGGCGTGAGGGTGCCTGGCTGTTTTTTTTCTTTTTTGTAGCAACCTGTTCTTGTTTCATAGAAGCAGTATCTCCCTGAATCTTTCTGCAGATACTAAAAGAAATGTGAGCAGTCTTCGTAGGTGGCAGTTGCATTTGTTGTCATTCAAGGCAGCTCTCAGCTATTCCAGTCCTTAGTTGGACTTGCTTAACTGTTATTGGTCAAAATATTTATTTTTAAAGTATATTAGAATTGTTATCAAAATGAAAGAAACAAAGTCATGTAGTATTGAAACCTTAATTTTGATATTTCAGTAAAAGGAGTTCCTTTTCTAGATTTTTGAAAATAGTCTCATAGCATTTTAAACTTAAAGATTTAATGTAGTTCAAATTTTCATTGATTGTTACTTGTTTTTATAGCTGCCTCCTCATGTTGGTAAATTGTAAAATAACTTAAATAGTGTCCTTGTAACTATGTATAATTATAGGGATGTAAAATACTGCCACTGCATATGTCTGTGTGCAGAAAGGTATGTGGCTCTGCCGAGCCAAGGATTTTTTTAAAATCCTTGTACAAAACATTTTGTATAAAGTCTGCTTTCAGTAGTAAGAGTAATGTTTAATAAAAACATTCAAAGTTCTATCTAAGAACTGCTAAGTATCTCTGTTGTGTGATGAATCTGTTTCCTTGTGCTGTGAAAGTGAGCCTCAATCGCTATCAACTAGTCAGCTATTCTCATGGTTCCTCTGCTGGGGCATAGCCTGGTCCTCTTTAGGATGTGGAACAGTCAATGTCATTACAGGGAGTGAGAGGAGAGCCAGAATGGCTAGGATGGCCAAACCTCACCTAACTCAGACTCTGTTCCTTTTCCTTAGGGACACTGGCCCTTTTTATGGGGCGGGGTGTGCTGGGGAGGGGTGGGGTATGCTGGTGAGGGGCAGGGTGTGCTGGGGTAAATGCTGGCTGCTGGAGGGTTTGTCCCAGCCCTTGCTGCTGCTGCTGTCCTTTGGCAGAATCCCACTTTCTGCCTTTCAGAAAGTTGTTAATAATGTCTCCCTGGGTGATCCCTCCTTCCTGTCTGCCTTGGTCTTACCATTGTTCTGTGTCTTATTTCCTATAACTCTTTGCTTTTTCTTTAACTGTGTACCAAGATTAAATTCAGGTACATAAAAACCCCAAACATCAGTCACCTTTTTAAGAATGAAGATTATTTTTCTCCTCTAAAAAAAAAAAACACAGAGAGAGATCCTGAGATGGGCAGCTTGGCACAGTCCCACAAGGTTGCCATGCTGTCAAGTGTGCTGGCTCTGTCTTCTGCTTTGTTCTTCAGAGCACCTGTCTTCCATCTTCAGCATTCCTCATGGAACCAAATGGTTGCAGTAGTTCTGTTGATCATGGTCACAACCTAGGAAGGAAGAAGGTAAAAGGGCGTAAGACAGAAGTGCCAGCCAGTCAACTCTGCTCCACGTTGAAAAGAGGCTTTTTGGAAAGCCCTTCACTATGGCTTCTGGTTACATTTCATTGGCTTTCACTGTCTATAGAGGCATTTGGGAAATTAGCTTTTTAAGCTGAATTTAACAAAATGCATCGTTATTCCTGATAATATGGGAGGTGTATTTGTGAGGAAGAAAGGAAGAATGGACTTGGGTTTGCATCTAACTCTGTCATACCGTCAATAGTGACACTTTGGGATGGGGCCCAGCCTACAGGTTGGAACTGGAAGTGCAGTCTGTGCCTGCACACACTGCTTTGCAACAGAGGTCAGCCTGAGTGGCCAGTGGTGAGCATGCTCTTTCTTACATGTAGGGGGAATTTGTTTATTTTTGGTGTGCTGGGGTTTGAACTCGGCTTCACGCTAGCCAGGCAGATGCTCTGCTGCCTGATTTATACCTCTAGCCCACAGGGAGAAGTTCCTTTGCTCTTAGCTGCTCACGTCTAATCATGAGCATCTTCTTGTTCATGGTTTACCATTTGTTCGCACATGTAGTGGAGCAACCGTGGCAGTGGCAGACTTTCACAAGTTTTTAATTAGAGCATCTAGATTCATTCCATTTTTAGAGGCAGTCTACTCATTTCTAATTGCTGCCCGTAGCAAAGTACCACAAATTTAGTGGCTTAAAACAACACACATTTGTTTATTTTAATTTTTTATTAAAACAACACAAATCTATTTCCTTACACTTCCGAGGACACAATTGTAAAGTAAGTTTCACTGAGCTAAAATGGAGGTAGGTAGTCAGGACTGCGCTCCTTCTGGAGGCAGCAGGGGGCAGATCCATTTCAGCTTCTAGGGGTCGCCTAAGTTCATGGTCCCTCCTTACCTCACAGCCAGTGGCCAAGTATCTCCCTTTTTGGGATTGCATGGAGCTGCCCAGATAATCCAGCATAGTCTCACCATTTTGATGTGCAAAATCCTTTTGCCATTTGAGGTAACATTGATAAGTTTAGGATTTGGTCACCTGGAGGAAGGGGGTTATTCTGCTTAGCATGGGCAACTCTAACTCTACTTCCAATGGTATGTTTCTTTATTCTCTAAAACTACTTTCCAGAAGACTTAGCTGAGAACCATCATTCCATTTTCATGACCGAAATTTGAGCCTTTTATTAGGAATGCCGGAAAGACTATCCTCTGTGTTTTTAAATTAATCCTGCTACAGAATTCTCGGCAACTTTTGCAAATGCTGTCATCTAGTTCATATGGCATTTCTAGGGACAAGGCTCATAAACTATTGTTTATCACTTTTTCATGTGAAAAATATGTAGGAGGACTTTTTATCAAAAAGGTACTTCGAACAAAATTTTGTCATACTGAATTTTTAAAGATATAAGTTAACTTTTCATTTGTTTGGTTGTTTTTGCTTTTTTCAGGCAGGTCTCACTATGTAGCCAAGACTGACCTGGAATGAGTGATTTTCCTGCCTCTGCTCTCCCACCTGTTAGGCTTAAATATACATTATCACGCCTGGCCAGTAAGTTAATTTTTTAAACTAATTTTTTCTACTTTAGTTTTAGTTCACTTACTGGACTTTTAATTTTTTAGGAAAAATAAATTCAATCTGAAATGTCAGTAGTAATAACTACCAAAACACAGAACCCTTGCCCTGAACCCTGGGTAGCCAGGACACCTACATAAAGAACTCTTTGACAACATTTCAGTGTAATTGTATTTTCCTCTATTTTTTTCAGTTGGGGGATAGCAGTGTTTTACTTTTTTAATCCCAAATAATATCACTATAATTAACAGATCTCTCTCTCTCTCTCTGCCCCTCCTGTTTCTGTCTTTATAGCTTAAGAAATGTATAAAAACTCCAGAAATCCCTTCTAAACATGTTAGGAACTGGGTCCCAAAAGTCTTGGAGCAGCGACGGCAAGGTTTGGAAACATATTTACAGGTAAGATATGTTTAGATCTTCAATTAATATAATGTAATTTAAATAATATGTCTTACTAGTTTTTATCAGGATGTATGATACAAAATACGTCAAGCAGCCAAGGATTCCAAATTAAAGATGGGTGTTTAAAATTACAAATCCATTGTTGGTTGGTTTGTTCAGCTTTTTTATTAAGTTCTGTTTGAAATTGGTTTATGCATTGGGAAGATGAAAATTTAGAGTAAGAAGAGAAACTGATATAGAGAGGATGTGTCCGTTTTTTAGTTCACTGTACAACTTATTTTGTTTTTGGGCTTAGTAATTTTGTTGTTTTTGGTGTTTGGGGGCTGGTTGGGGTGGTGAGAGAAAGTGAATTTTCAGTGGGCCTGGCTGACACATCTCTGGGACCACATTGAGAATGTGTGAATAAAAATGGCCCATGACAAAGTGCCACGTTCACTGAATCAGAGCATGTACTAGGAATAATGCAGAGGAGGCTCTTTTGCAGCTGACAAGAGCAAGCTGCTCAAGTGAGGTAGACAAGAAAAAACAAGTGACAGAAAAAGCAAAGGAAAAGGTAGAACAGTATCAGCTTCTCTGCATTTTAAAACAAAAAAGCCCTACGGCATCAGGTGAATATTCCAAGAAATCTGCAAGTTCAAAGGGAACTGCTTTGGGCAGGTGTGGGAGGGGCAGGCCCCGAGACCAGCCAGGGCCACATGTGAGACATGACACATGACAATGACTGAGGTGAACATGGGCAGAGGCAGGGGAGTCTTGCCTCTCAGAAAAGAAGTGCTGGGGTTCACATAAAAGTTTGGAATTCATGCCTGACTCTTCCAAGGTCTGTCATAGTACGGAGAAATTGGCGGCCCTGACCATGCTCTTCCTTTGATGTCTTGGCCGAGCTCTAAGCGTCATTAGTCTCAGAGTGAATTCGGCTTAGTAGGAAACTAGGGGCCGTGTGAAGCCAACAGACTGTTTCCTCTGCAGAGCTCTGGTGGGAGGTTGGGCCTGGGTCACTGTGATTGACCTGGAGAGATGCCGTGTCCATAGGCTTGTCCTTACCTGTAAAGCTGAAGGATCTCTCAGCAGAAAGATGCCAGACGTCCATCCTGCCTCCTGTCGTTGTCCTGGTCTTTACAGTAATCAGGTAGCAAGCTGACATGCTGAAGGCTGTCGAGTGGGGCGGAGGAGGACTCTCTTCTCCATTTTTGTTCTTCTGCTTCAGGGTTTGCTGGAAGGTTCTTCACTGCCTCTTCCTGGGGGTGAGATCTTGAAGGAAACAGGGATTGCAAATCACAGGAATGTGTGTGGCCTCGTTCCTTGAGATTGTGTGCATAGAGCTGTGAGACTGACTTCCATAGCTTCAGGCAGCACTTCAGAGCAAAAGACAAACCCAAAACCCCAAAAAACGAGACTTCAGAAATTGTATGTAAAGGGTAAAAATGCATGTTCTCTATAATTAGGTGGAATAGGTAAACAGTTCATTTTCATTTGTAAGCCAGATTTTCCACAGATATTGTATATCTTCAAGCTTTAGCTCTGAAGAAGGCTTTATTCTTTTCTCCCCATTGTATTTGACACATGACTTCCATTACTACTCAGTGTAAACATTTTAAGTTGTTTGTACTTTGGATGTAAATATGTGGATAAGATCATCTGGCACAGAGAGGAGTTTATAGTGACACTCAAATTGAGCTTAGAATTTTCTATTCTCAGAAATAGGGCTTGAAAGATGTGGTTGAAGGGCTGAGAGGGCTCACTTCCTGTTGTGCATTTAATATTCAATTTGTTGTCACTTAGTTCCCCACAGAGATCAAGGATGCTTTCCCTTCTCCCTTTCCCACCCAATTCTGTCTGCCCGCAGTGGAAGCCAGACAAAAGCGGTAGAGGTGAATGTCTTGATTCCATGTGAGATGCAAAACCTTGCCAGATGTCATCTCTCGAGGTTTAATATCAGCCTTTTGATAAGGTAGATAGTGTGACTGTTTCTTCTGCTTGCTGCCTGCCTAACTGCAGTTAGAATCCCACTCGCTTTCGGGGCCAGGTGGAAGCCCCGGGGGTGGGTGCTGCCAGCACTTCTCCACAGGCACCATCCTGAGCTGGACAGGGTGACCCTGCTGGGCCCATGGACCTGAGAGTGCTACTCCCTCCAAGCTGTGGTGCCCCCGAGCCCATCAGTTAAGTTCTTGATTTCTCATCTGTAAAGCTGGCAAGTTGGCTCTCGAGAGGGTCAACAGAAACAGCCCCTCCTCCTATGCAGAGGGCAACTGGACCTTCTGTGCCCTGGTGAGTGCAGCCCCACGTGTTCCCGGAGGTGGCCCATGCTGCCCTTGGGTGTTAGACATGGAGAAGCTTACCTCACCTGCCGGCATAGATCAGGTAAGTATAAGAAAGGGTCCTGTAATTGTACACTATTGCAAGCGCCCCTGATGGATAGAAAGGTACAATGGATGATGCGTGTAAGTCTACAGCTTGAATAGTTAAAATCCTCTGAAAAACTGTGTTTGTTTCTGTGTTTTGTGCTTAGTCATCTGGTGTAGAGAAGAGTTTTTTGTTTATTTGTTGTTTGAGACAGGGTTTTGCTGTGTTGCCCAGGCTGGCCTCAAACTCCTGGGATCAAGTGACCCTCCTGTCTCAGCCTTCCGAGCACCTGGTATTACAAGACGTGTTCCTGTGCCCTGCTTGGAGAGGCCTTTATGGGGACATGCTGAGTATTGAATTTAAGCTAGAGACTAACTTAAAAACCAGAATCCACCCATTTTCCAAACTACTTTTTTCCTGTCTGAGTCTTAAACAGAGCACAGCCTCTCTTGGCACCAGTACTCTTTTAGTTCTTCCCATTCCTTTTCTGGTCACAATAGTTTGAAAATGAGAGGTATGGAAGGTCCATACTTGCCATTTATTTGGCTATTCTTCAGTTCAGAATTGAGCACACCATATTAATCTTAAAGATGTTAATTTATAAGTATCTGTTTTCCTCCTTTATATTTTAGCATCTCTAGTCAATTTAAATAATATTTGGAGGTACTGTTTTTATAGAATGTGTATTTCTTTCACATCATTGAAAAGTGAAAAATCTTAAGTTGAACCATCGTAATTGGGGTCCTTGTATACCAGATGTTTTAACTTGAAGATAGAACAAAATTAACATTTTACATTAATTTACCAGTAAGTGTTACACACACACATGCATGTGTGCAGTTTTGCTTCATGATAAGCATTCACCAAACCCTGTGGTGTTGGATGCAGAAAGGTAGACCTAGCCTTGAACCGTAGCCCAAATTTAGTGACCATAGTCATTTTATCCCTTTTTCCTCTCTGTTCCCCATGGTCCGAGCTTCACCTGGGCAAGTTCCAGGATCTCCCCTCCCCTTACCACAGACACCAGAGCCCAGGGGAAGGGCTGGGAAAAAAGAGGAGGTGTTTGTCACTGGAAGCCCTCTCAGGTCTTACTGGCTTGCCTCTGCAGTGTCCACCTCTCAGCCGCGTTGTGGCCAGTGAAGGCCTACTCCTGAAGGTAGAGTGAGGAAGGAGTGATTACCTAGGAAAAACCAGGGTGTTCTTGGCAAAAGAGAGGGGATGTTCTGAATGTGATGGAGGGGCAGAGAGCAACCAGCAAAACCCACTACAGAAAACTATACTTGTAAAGTCCAAAAAGGCAGGGAGACTGGAATTCAGAGCTCTTTCCTACGTTAGGTTTATAGAGAATTAAAGTCACAAGTATCCTTGACATTTGGGTGTGCATTTGTTATTGTTTTAAAAATAAAATAGGCTGAGTGTGGTGGCTCACATCTATAATCCCAACTACTTGGGAGGTAGAGATTGAGGAAGATGATTCCAGGCCAGCCCAGGCAAAATTGTGAGACTTTACCTAAAAAATAAAGTAAAAAAGAGCTGGAGCATGGCTTAATCAGTAGAGTACCTGTCTAGCAAGTCTCGAGGGCCTTGAGTTCAACCCCAATAACACCAAAAGCAAACAAACTGTAATTGCTTGTGAGCTAAAAGGATTACTTTCATATTAAAATTTTTACTACCAGTAGTGTTAGGAGCTAGAAAATTAATGAGTATAGCAGCTTATGGTATTCACTGTTTTCTGAGAAGTAAGTGTTAAGAATAAATTAATTGCTGTTTCCCATACTGGTTTGATCATCAAACACAAGTTAGGTCATAGTTTTGCCTTCTGGTAAAGTGATACTTCCTGAGACCTCACTGAAGTAAAAGTGTAGAAGCATGAGAAGAAAATAAAAGTGTAGAGCCCTAAGAAAGCTGCAGTAGATGGGCAGAGAGAGAGGCTTATCAAAGGAAAAGAGGGGTAAGTGCACTGGAGGTTGGGAGAGGACACGAGACCAGGAAAAAACAGGCCTGCGCTTGGTGTTCACTGGTGATGGAGCTGGGAGGCGGCTGCCCCCAGCAGTGCTGGACAGCCTGGGGACCAGGCAACTGCAGAGGCACAGGACAGTGAAGCTGAAAACAAAGGGTCCCGTCAGGGTGTGTGTACAGAAGGGGAGCGCAGCCACCGCCTTTGTGCAGAACACACACGGCCTATGGTCATTTTTAAAAAAATTTTTTATTCATATGTGCATACAATGTTTGGGTCATTTCTCCCCCCTTCCCCCACCGCCTCCCTTACCCCCCTTCCTCTCCCCCCCACTCCCTCAATAACCAGCAGAAACTATTTTGCCCTTATCTATAATTTTGTTGAAGAGAGAGTATAAGCAATAATTGGAAGGAACAAGGGTCTTTGCTGGTTGAGATAAGGATAGCTATACAGGGAGTTGACTTACATTAATTTCCTGTGCATCTGGGTTACCTTCCAGGTTAATTCTTCTTGATCGACCCTTTTCTCTAGTTCCTGGTTGCTTTCTCCTATTGGCCTCAGTTGCTTTTAAGGTATCTGCTTTAGTTTCTCTGCGTTGAGGGCAACAAATGCTATCTAGTTTTTTAGTTGTCTTACCTGTCTTCATATTTCCCTTGTGTGCTCTCGCTTTATCATGTGATCAAAGTCCAATCCCCTTGTTGTGTTTGCTCTTGATCTAATGTCCGCATATGAGGGAGAACATACGATTTTTGGTCTTTTGGGCCAGGCTAACCTCACTCAGAATGATGTTCTCCAGTTCCATCCATTTACTAGTGAATAATAACATTTTGTTCTTCTTCATGGCTGCATAAAATTCCATTGTGTATAAATACCACATTTTCTTGATCCATTCATCAGTAGTGGGGCATCTTGGCTGTTTCCATAACTTGGCTATTGTGAATAGTGCCGCAATAAACATGGATGTGCAGGTGCCTCTGGAGTAACTTGTGTCACATTCTTTTGGGTATATCCCCAAGAGTGGTATTGCTGGATCAAATGGTAGATCAATGTTTAGATTTTTAACTAGCCTCCAAATTTTTTTCCAGAGTGGTTGTACTAGTTTACATTCCCACCAGCAGTGTAAGAGGGTTCCTTTTTCCCCCACATCCTCATCAACACCTGTTGTTGGTGGTGTTGCTAATGATGGCTAACAGGGGTGAAGTGGGATCTTAGTGTGGTTTTAATTTGCATTTCCTTTATTGCTAGAGATGGTAAGCATTTTTTCATGTGTTTTTTGGCCATTTGAATTTCTTCTTTTGAGAAAGTTCTGTTTAGTTCACTTGCCCATTTCTTTATTGATTCATTAATTTTGGAAGAATTTAGTTTTTTGAGTTCCCTACATATTCTACTTATCAGTCCTTTGTCTGATGTGTAGCTGGAAAATATTTTCTCCCACTCTGTGGGTGGTCTCTTCAGTTTAGAGACCATTTCTTTTGTTAAGCAGAAGCTTTTTAGTTTTATGAAGTCCCATTTATCTATGCTATCTCTTAGTTGCTGTGCTGCTGGGGTTCCACTGAGAAAGTTCTTGCCTATACCTATTAATTCCAGAGTATTTCCTACACTTTCCTGTACCAACTTTAGAGTTTGGGGTCTGATATTAAGATCCTTGCTCCATTTTGAGTTAATATTGGTATAGGGTGATATACATGGATCTAGTTTCAGTTTTTTGCAGACTGCTAACCAGTTTTCCCAGCAGTTTTTGTTGAAGAGGCTGCTATTTCTCCATTGTATATTTTTAGCGCCTTTGTCAAAGACAAGTTGGTTATAAGGCCTATGTTCATGATGGGATTGCCCCAGGCTTGCTAGGCGGGCGCTCCGCCCGAGCCACACCCACGCCTCCTGCTTTTAGTTTGCTTTTTAGACTGGGTCTTATGCTTTTGCCTGGGCTGGCCTCGAGTCACAGTTCTCCTGTCTCTACCTCCTGAGTAGCTGTGTGCACCACTGTGTCTGGCTTGCAAATGAACATTAAAAAAAAACAAAAACTTTTCTCTTCAAAACAATAGAACAGAAGTTAAAGAGAATGGCTGGTGAAAGCTAAGCCTTCAAGATGTGGATATTAGGTCCCCCAGGTTGACAACCCCCTCCCAACCCATTTACCCTAAGGAAAAGCCTACCTGATGGTGTGCTGTCTGTCCCCATTCCATCTGTCTGCTCAGAAAGGAGGCCTATGTGAGCACCCTCCTGACATCCCAGCAGAGGAAACCTACCTCTGCCACCCAGGCTTCTTTATCTGCGTGATCTGCTAACCAGGCATTTGAAGAATACAAGTAGTGGGCCTGGTGTGGTGGTGCACACCTGTAACCCCAGGACTTGGGAGGCCGAGGTGGGAGGAACTCCAGCTCGAGGCCAATCCGCAGCTACATAGTCGGTCCCCAGGCCAGCCTTAGCTAGACAGTGGGGCTCTGCCTCAAAAAAATAAAAATAAATCCCAAAAAAGAAAGAACTCAAGGCTAAGGAAAATTTACAGTAGTGATACAAGTCCTCTGGAAAAATTAAACAGTAGGAGACGCTGGTTTCTGTATTCATGGGGCCCTGTCACCTGACTAGCCAACCCCCTCCATTCTCCAAATTACAGTGTGGTTATTGTTCCCTGGGTCAGTAATCCACAGTGGGTTAGAGTGTCCTCTTCCAGTGGTAATGGAAACACGCCCTATACTGCACAAACGTGTTGAAAATGTTGAGTATTCTCCAATTCTTGAGTGCAGTGAGCCGCACATGGTCACATCAAGAGCCTGAAGCACGCTGTTTAAATCTCTCAATCTATACGAAGAAAGATGTGTTAAAATATCCATCTTTATCACTATTGATACAGTGAGGGCTAAGTCAACTTTTTCTTTTTGTAGTGTTGAGGATCATACCCTGGGCCTGGTGTGCGCTAGGCAAATGCTGTACCGCTGAGCCAGGCCCAGCTACATCTGCACTTTTCATTACTCAACCTTCTCTGATTTTTTTTTTTGTCTCCTTTTGGATTGGTGGGATTGTTTTTCCTCTTTGTATCCCCTTGTTCGTTTATGTCTTTTCTTTTAGTAGTCACCTATTACCTTTACTTTCCCCCCGAACATTACAAGGACCTTACTTTCTTGAGACAGGATCTTGCTGTGAAGGCCAGGTGGCCTCCAACTCACTATCCTCCTGCCTCAGCCTCCCATATCCTGGGATTGCAGGTGTGGTCTCCCAGGCCTGGCTCCTCAAAATGATTTGACTGTGATCACTCTGGGTGTAGCACTATGGGTTGATAGGTCTTTTCTCTTAGTACTTGGAAAATACGGTGCCACTTCTTTCTGATCCCCATAGTATCTCACTTTACAAATCCAGTCCACCATCATAGCACTTTTCTCTATATTTAAGAGGTTGTTTTAAAATGGGTGCTTTCAAGTCTATATCCTCGTCGTTAGTTCAGAAGTTTAATTATGATGGGTCTTGGTGTTCAAACTTTGAACGTTTCCCCTTTAAAGTTCTCTCAGCTTCTAGAACATGTAGGTTACTGTCTCTTGCCAGATTCAGAACTTTTGAACCATTATTTATGGCATGCACTTTCTCCTTTCCTCCACAACTCAGTGACAAGAACACTTGTCTGCGCCCCTCCCCTACCCATCAATTCCCATTCTTTTTTTTCACACTGTTCTTTGCAGGTCAGCTTTGGTCATTTCCAGCCTACTGAGTCTCCCCCATCCCTTCCATTGTTCCGAGCCCGTACACTGGCTGTTGGGTTTTTCAGTTCTAAAATTCCCACTTGGCTCTTCCTTATACCTCGGTGTCTTCACTGGATCATTGCTTTCTTTTGCTTCAAATGTGTTTGTAATTGCTCATTGAAGTGTGTTTATTGGGCTACCTTAAAATCATTGCCCAGTAATTCCATCTATAGTCTTTTGGTATTGGATCTGTCCTCTTTTCCAGGGGGTTTGAGATCTTCCTTATTCTTGGTATGATGAATGAGTCGATTGAGTCTTCCCCATTGTGTATCCTAGGCTCTGGGTTCTAGTCCACCCTTTATTTTAACTGGGTTGCTGTAAGGGTTCCATCAGGAGAAGGCAGGGTATGGGTAACATCGCCTTATTTCTTCTCAGTGAAGGTAAACGTCCAGCTACCTGCTTTGCTTCTGTTGACACCTGGGGCACAGGTGTCATTACTGCTAAGGTGTAAAAAGTCCCTACTCATGTGTCACTTGATGCACCTTAGTAGAGGGGCAGGTGGCCATGGAAGTCCAGGCTCCCTGTGTTCTCAATGACAGCTTGAGAAGGAGGACATCTCCAGGTCATGGTGAAAGTCCTGGCTTTCCCTGGCACTGGACACCTCATCCCAGCCCTGTGGTGGAGTCTGGGGTCTCCAGGCCAGTTAATACTCCAGTGCCTGTATGTGCCACATTTTGTTTAGCTGTCAGTGACACTTGAGTTGCTTCCAAAGTTTAGCTGTTATGAACAATGCAGCTGTGAACACGGAAGTACAGTTACCTCCCTGAGACCCTGCTTTCAATTCTTTGGGTTATTTAGTAGTTTTTTTACAAGTTTGAATGGGCATACATTAGTAGTACCGGGGGTTCATCGTGATCGTCTCATACATGGGTGCAGTGCACTTTGAACAAGTTCACCCCATCCATTATGTTCCCATGCCCTTTCTCCTCCCCTCTTTTTCATAGTGTCTGATGGGTTTCATTATGCTGTCCTCAGATGTGTATATGCAGTGTACTTCCATCCTCTTCACCCCTCAGTGTCCTTTCCTTTCCCCTCCCGCTGACGCCTCAGATAGTTCCCTGTTTACATTCGGGTACCGTTGCCATCATCATCGTTTTAGGTCTGGGTTCCACAAATAAGCAAGCACATGTGATTTTTGTCTTTTTGAGCTTGGCTTATCTCACTCAGCATGATGATCTTCGGGTCCATCCATTTTCCTGCAAGTGACATCATTTCATTTCCTTTATGACTTGAATATATTTCATGGCGTGTGTGTGTGTGTGTATATATATATATATATGTATACATATATATTTTTATTTTTATTTTCTTTATCTGTTCATCTGTAGTTGGGTACCTCAGCTGATTCCACAGTTTAGCTGTTGTGAACGAGCTGTAGTTAACGTTGGTTGCAGGTATCTCTCTTACATCTTAATCTACCATTCTTTGGATGTATGTCCTGGAGTGGTATGGCAGAGTCATAAGACAGGTCTGTTTTTAGGAGTTTTTTTTTTTTTTTATTTCTTCTGGATTTTTATTTATTTATTTATTTATTTCATTTTTCTTTTATTATTCATATGTGCATACAAGGCTTGGGTCATTTCTCCCCCCTGCCCCCACCCCCTCCCTTACCACCCACTCCCCCCCTCCCTCTCCCCCCCCTCAATACCCAGCAGAAACTATTTTGCCCTTATCTCTAATTTTGTTGTAGAGAGAGTATAAGCAATAATAGGAAGGAACAAGGGGTTTTGCTGGTTGAGATAAGGATAGCTATACAGGGGCATTGACTCACATTGATTTCCTGTGCGTGGGTGTTACCTTCTAGGTTAATTCTTTTTAATCTAACCTTTTCTCTAGTTCCTGGTCCCCTTTTCCTATTGGCCTCAGTTGCTTTAAGGTATCTGCTTTAGTTTCTCTGCATTAAGGGCAACAAATGCTAGCTAGTTTTTTAGGTGTCTTACCTATCCTCACCCCTCCCTTGTGTGCTCTCGCTTTTATCATGTGCTCATAGTCCAATCCCCTTGTTGACTTCTTTCTTGATTTTTATTTTTTTAAGACAGGATCTCACTTTGGCTCACATTGGCCTGGAATTTGCTAACGTGGGTTAGATTAGTCTCAAACTCACGATCCTCCAGCCTCACCCTCCCGTGTGCTGGGATTACAGATGTGTACCTCCATGCCCAGTTCTTATTCTTGATTTTTAATGTAAGCAATTAAAGCTGTAAGTTTCCCCTGTAGCACTGCTTTTACTGTGTCCCATAAGTTTTGATGTATTATACTGTTGTTTGTTTCTAGGTATTTTCTAAATGCTTTTGTGACTTCTTTTTCCTTTTTTTATTAAGAAATCATATTAGTATATCTTTATTGGACACAGTATAATTTGATACACGTATGCAGTATGTGATAGTGATTTCTTCTTGTTGGTTCATTGATTTTGTTTTTTTACTTTCTACAAGTTTGTGAACTTTCCACTTTTCCTTCTGTTGATTTCTAACTTTTTAGAAAAGATACTTTTATGATATACTTGCTTTAAAATCTATTGAGACTTAATTTGTGGCCCAACATTTATCCCTGAAAAACACATTGCTAGTGGCTTATACACCTTGTGTTGCTTCTGGTTCATTTTCTTGGGCATGCATTGTTAAATCTAATATTTTTGAAAAACAATTGATGGCTAATAATTTTATTTAGAAAATGGTAACATAATTGTAGAATATTTTCACTTTCAGATTTACAAACACCAATTAGAATAATTAACTCAAGCTATTCTCTATGTTGGTGTTGATTTTTTTATTTACTTATTAATTTATTGATTGAGTGATTGCATTACTATTTTCTTCTGGTCACCTTTTCATACATTTTTGTAAAGTAATGGAATGCATTCGTGAAGTAAATCTTGTTGCACAAATATCATAAAAAAGTGAAAGAACACTATTCCCTATTCTTTTAGCAAAAGGTGGTCAAATTGTTTTGCTCTTCGTGCAGAATAATTTGAGATGAAATATCTGCACATCACACATCCATCCTGTGTGTTGAGAAAGTTCATCTCCATACCATCATCTGAAGTTTCAGGGTCTGTACTTTATGGCCAGCACTAGTCACATAACTATGGAGCATCTCAGATGTGGCTAATTTAAATCAACATAGCCTATAAATATGAGATTCACACAGATTTCAAAACTTTGGTACAGAAAAAGAATGTAAGGTATCTCAAATTTGAATTGATTATATGTTGAAAAAGTATCTCACATACACTGGGTTAAACAAAATATTTTATTAAAATTATTCCTGCCTACTTCTTTATGTAGTATGCCCCCCAGTAACGTAGATTTTAAATTTGCATTTAAATTATTGAAAAGTATTCTGTGGTTTGCAGTTTGTTCCTGTTAGACCATAGTGGTCTAGAACGTTACTGTCTCAGCAATTCTCATCTGAGTTTTCTTAGTTTTTGACTGTTCAATTAAAGCTTAGCGAAAACTTGAGGGGTGTTGCCTCCAGGTTTGTTTGAAGGATAAGTAGTTTGGCCACACAATAAGAAAACTGAAAGGTGATGTAATATTTTTGCTTGATTTTATTATCCTTCTAGATGACTCCATAATTCTTTCAGCTTTCTTATTATTTTAGTCTTAGTATAGTTGGGAATAATCAATGAGCAAGAATAAACGATACTTAGTACAATGAAGTAGTAATGGGTTTTGTGGTACAAGAAAAGTAAGGTCCCTCAGATTCCATGATGTATTTTTAGAGAGATTTTAATGGCTTCAGCTGGTAGTTATAAGATAGGATGAATTTTAATGTATTGTTGAAAGACAAGAAATTTCTCTTGGAAGACATCTAAGAAAGAATGAAAAACTTAAAATATCAGTGTTTAAAAACTTAAAATAGAACTGCCTTTTAGGATCTTTTTACCTTTGCCGTTCTTCAGTTTTACAGCTATAGAAACTTCATTTCTATAGCTATTCTCTATCTAGGTGTTGATTTTTTTTTTATTTACTTATTAATTTATTGGTTGATTGATTGATTACAGTACTGGGGTTTGAACTCAGGGCCTTCACCTTGTAATGGGTTTTTTCGAGATAGGGTCTTGCAAACTATTTTCCCACGGCTGGCTTTGAACCTTGATCCTCCTGATCTCTGTCTCCTGAGTAGCTGGGATTACAGGCATGAGCCACCAGTGCCTGGGTAGGTGTTGATTTTTTTTAAACATATGTGTGCATGTATTTACATACAGACACACAAATACATCTGTTGTTGTTATGCTAAAGGTAGAACCTGGAGCCTCATGTGTGCTTTAGACTGATTCTGAGCTATGCCGCCATTTCTGAACATTTCTGGGAAATGCTCTGGTATTACACCTTGGAATTCCACATTTTTCATCATCAGTTCTTTATTATTGCACCTGAATTGCACATAGTAAGGGGTTTCATCACGATGTTACCCTGCGTGCTGCTCTGATCTCTACTTCGAGTCAGATTGTCGAGTAACTGAGGTTTTCCCAGGTCTAAGCTGACTGTCTCTTGTTTCTGCTGTTCTTGTTCAAGGTTCTTTGTTTACTCGTAATGTGTGCACAGAGGATTTTTTGTTTGTTTTTGTCTATTTGATTAAGTGATCAAGTTCCTTGAAAGGAGCCTGCAGTTGTGAGCTCTGCAAGAACACTTATCCTTTTCCCCTCCTAGTGCCAAGCTCAGGGCTAGTCTTCCTGGTGGATTTGCTCTCTCTCTTCCTTCCCTGGGCACATGTCCTTCTGAGGCATCAGCTTTACTTGAAGATTAACTTTTGCATCTGCATCCCCACTAACTCAGTGTTAGGCATTGTCCATGGCTGCCCACGCAGAGTCCCAGGGCTACGGCCTGAAGGCAGAGCAGCGTGGGGCCACTCATCTGTCAGAACTCTGTTCTATTCAGCTTAAAGGTGCTGCAGGTGCCTCACTTCATCCAGCTCAGTAATGCATAGTCTTCTCTTTCCTTTGCTTTTTAATATCCACTGTTTTTAGGATTCTCATGATCTAAAAAGAAAATCTGATCACTAAGTGAACATTCAAGTGCTAAGTCACCCTTCGTAACCCGGCAAAGGTCACCAGGCTCTCTATAAGAGATTTTCCCAACAGTGACATACATGTCTCTCTATAACGTGATTTCAGACAGAGGTTTGAAAAACTAGTTTAGTTATTTTATCAGTTTTAAGAATTTATTTGGGAGTGTTTGCTTCTCCAGTGAAAACTCCAGAAGATACTGTGTCCCACTGCCTGAAATAGGTTTCATGTCCTATTCATTCAGGACTGGGGATTAGGAGGGAGGGTGACTGCTATACAGGTGCCTCAAGGACTGTCCACCTGTGGCAGCAGTGGTTGATCACAGGTCAGATGGAGCATGCCCCATAAGCACGTGGCCTGTCATCTTCACACACACCTGTGTCACACAGACCTTAGGGTCCCCGTGATGGCCTTACAGAGGCTGCGTCATGACCTGAACATTGTTTCAGCACAACTTCTGTGTACACCTGGTGTACATGTAAGTACACGAGTAATAGTCTCTGTGCTTTCATTTGGCTCTTTTCAGCCATCCCAGTGCCCTGTACTGGCCGAATCTTCCACCTGTGCTCCCTCAGTCTCCTGTGGACTAGGCTGCAGAGACCTCACCCCCTTCCCATTAGGCTGGAATCGCCATTGTATTGGTTAGAATTGTTGCGTCAGAGCCATGCTGCTGCTGTCACTTGTGTCCTCATGAACAAGCCTGGCCAGGCCTCGTCCCCCTCGAGGCTCGTGGGGCAGGGCAGGCGCCATGATGAGCAGCCTCGGTACTGGTAGGAACATGCTGGCAGGGACACTACCACGTGACCCACCTGTCTACGCCCGCATCTAGGTGCGGATTTTCCTTTCAAATTTCATATTTTATTCTTCAGTCACTAAAATGTCTGTGGTTGTGGCCAGTAACCACTTTCAGGTACGTGTTTTCACCTTTTCCTCATTTTAGTAGTAGTACTAGCAGTTAGTTCTTTTCTCCTAAAGTGTGTGTTTGTGTAAAATACTTCATGAGCATTGTAGAGCAGGCACAGCTGTGCTGAGAACAACAGAGGGTCAGGTCTTCAGTTTCCAAGACCCACTCACAGAACACGGGCGCCCACTTGCTCGTCAGCAAAGTGGCTGATCACCACATCTCAGGAACTTCCGGGATTGTGAGTAGCTAAAGCTCCAAGGTTAAGTTTAGACAGGTTTCTAACTCAAATCTCAGAATTCTAATGATGTTTAAGCTAGTTTTACTTCTTAAGGGAATGTTATTAGCCAGATAATCATAGATGTCTCTGTAGATTAAAACAGGCCCTATGTAAAATATTTTTATGCTTTCTTTCTACTCCTATTTTTGTAGTCTTTAAAACAGTCAAACATATGCATACCTGTTCCTGGACATCCAACTCTGGTTGAAGATTAACTGAAAGTTTGTTTCAGTTCAGCCTGACAAGGTGTCAGTGAAGCTGAGTGACACCTGGATTCAGCAGGGAGCCAAGGCCATCCCTGACACTGCCCTACCCTGGCAGCTCACCTTCTTAGAGCTTTTTAGCCAGTTCAGACCCAGCAGTGATTTGAAATGGCAGCTTGAGTTCTTACCAAGGATTTCCTTTAAATTGCAACTGAAGTAAAGAATGAGACCTTTTGTATCGGAGAAGTGGGGCTGTTGGTAGAGGAAAGAGAGAGAGTTTGAACTTCATGAAATCACCATAGAAGCCTGTGGAAGTCACAGTGTCCACGAAGGTCCTGCTTATAACATGAGACAAACTGCTCTTTGTTCTTGTTAAAGCTGGTGAACAGTGTGTTAAATAATATTAATGGCTGAGATTGTCAGTACTTAACAGTACCTTCCTTGTACAAGTGATTTTATTGATCGATACAGACTCAGTGTAACGGGGCAGATTATTTTTACTGATTTTCTCGAAACCTTAACCAAGTTTGTTAGGGCACCATGTATCTTTAAATAGATCTAGATGATGATGTAGATTAAGAAAAGCAAACCACCATCCATCTCTTTTTGATCTGTTAATAACTTAAATCCATCATTGCTAGCAAGTGTTTTCAGATTCTGTTGTGTATACATGCTTCTGTCGTGCCTGGTTAGAAATCCTATAACCTTGTTTCAGTGGTTGGCTTTTCATATAGGAAAACCCTAACCACTAATCTAGGATTTGGCAGACAAGTATGGCAGCGTAATTGGTGAAATGATTGACAAAATATGAAAAAAAAAAAGCTTTAGAAATCTTCGTTTGCTAAAGTTAGTCTTGGTGGGCAGAGACCTAAGGATGCACATATTTTATGGAGGTTCTAAGAAGACTTTTGTGCTAAGCTGGAGACACTAATGAAATGTTTCTTAGGATAATAGATGGTATTTCTTCTCATATATTTTAAAGGCTTGCATGATAACTGTGGAGCATTGTGCTGTTGAATTTTAAAAACATTTTATTTTTCCATTGATTTACATGTTGTTTCTACGGGGGGGGGGAGGGGTGGGCCAGTGTGTGTGTGGTGGTGGTGGTGATTGGTCACAGTGTTGCCCTCAGGCCTGGAAAGATAGCCCAAGCCCCTTCTCAAAACAGATAGGCGATGTCTTACATATATGAAGGGAAAAAGGACCACATATGCCTTTTTTTCCCCCACATTCACTCTTCTGTTAAAATCTAGGTGCTTTTGTCTAGTAAAAACTCACTACCATGAGCCAGCACTGTATTTCCGTGAATGTTGGTCCCTTTAAGGAACTGTAGTAGGTTTGGATCCCCATGCAGAGCTGCAGATTCCCATTCAGAGAAGACTTTAGGAAGCCGGCTGCTTTGGGTTAGCATTTTTAGGATTGGTGAGATGGAACATGGATTGTGAAAGAATGAGCATTTGTAGTGAGCCTTGCTTTTGCCTGATGACTCCAGATTAATCAGAGGAAGACCACAGCATAGCTGTTTCATAGTCATTTATGTTCTGACACAGTCGATTTCTTCAGAGACATCGAGAGCTCTCCTTGCAGGTTCATATATTTTACTAGCAGCCTGTTTTATTATTTTTCTGTGTATGTATGTTCGCATTCAAAGAGTTTGAAAAACAAGGAACACAAACACTTTTCTGTAATTCATCCACTTGGACCAATGGTTCTGAATTAGGCACACTTTTTGTGTTACAGGGGATGTGGTGATTTTGGTTGTAACAGCTGAGGATGGGGTGTACCAGAATCTATAAGGGAAAATACACTGCCTAGCACCCCACAATGCACAGGATAGCTTACAACACCAAACAGCTATGTGGCCCAGCTCTGACTTAGCTACCTCAAAATTGTGTTGTGCTTTCTTTATCACTTCCTTGGTCACTCTTATAAATCATGCACTCAGAATATTTATTACCATATCTAGGGTGCTTTATAAACTCTGCTCTCAACTTAAGAATGCATCATAAACATTTATCATGTATTAAATATTCCTCTAAGACAAGGTTTTGAAATTAATTTTTTTATGGTATTAGGATTTGAACTCAGAGCCTTAGGCTTGCTAGGAACATGCCTGACCGCTTGAACCAAGCCTCCAGTCCTTTTGGCTATGGCTATTTTTTATTTTTTGGCTAGCCTGGACTCCAGTTCCCCTCTGTGCTTTCAATATAGTTGGGATGACAGGTGCATGCCACCACCTATTGGTTAAGATGGGATTTCACTAATTGCCTGTGCTGGTCTCTAACCATGATCCTCTTGCTCTTTGCCTCCTGAGTAGCTGGAATTACAGGTGTGAGCCTCTGAGCCTGGCTTTCTTAACTTTTTCATTATGGAAAATTTCAATATATAAAGAATAAAAAAATATGTAACAAAATCCCAAGTTGCTGTCACCCAGCTTTAACAATTACCAACTTAGAGGAATTCTGTTCCCACACTTCTCTTCCTCATTTTATTTTGAAGAAACTCCCTGATACCACATTTCCATTGTAAATTTTCAGTGTGTATTTGTAATGGATAAAGATTCATTGTAAAACAGTTTTAATAAAGACTGCATAATATTCTATCCTATGGATGCATTACAGTTTATTTAAGAACCCGTTGTTGAGTTTTGGGGTTGTTTCCTTGTGGAAGTGCTTGTTTTGTTTTGTGTTCTGGGGTTTTTGGGGTTTTTTTTTTTAATTATAGTCCTTCATATGGCGCCTTCCTGTGATCTACAGGTGAAGTAGGAAGTATGCAAACTAAGCAGGCAAGAACAGAGTACAAGCCCCCTAATTTCATTAAACACTGTGTAACTGGTAAAGATTAATGTATATATCTCTTGCTAATTCTTTCCAGTCACTCAGTTCATATACATTCCCAGGCCTGGTTAATTATGCCGCAGTCAGGTAGTAATTTTGAACAGTGCTGTGACAACAGGGGAATTTTCCTGTGTAACCTTGCCCTCCCCCACAGGCTCTCAGCAGATTAGGCCCTCAGCCTGGAGTCCATTCATTCTCTGCTCAGGCCTAATTGCTGCCGACTGGTTGCCACACTACCTGGACAGCCTGCGTTTAAAGAGGCAGGGACTTCTGAGAACAAATAAGGAAAGATTAATTGTTTGTTTTCTTCCCCTCCCAAGAGAAATGTGGGTGCTTAATCAAGAAAAATAATTTCTTCTGTTGATTTGGCTTATTTGGAGAGAAGATAATTGTATAAAGGTAAGTGCAAAACGAAGCCTTTTCTGAGAAGTATTGCCACTTACCTACACAAGAGACAAGGCATGGGAAAATAAATGTAAGACCCTGACCAAATGGATGGGGATGGCTCGCGTTTCTCATAGTAAGTAATCTGGCTGTTGGGGCTTTATTTGCACCAACAGTGCTAGCTCATATTGTCATTTGTTCTGTCTCGATCTTCGGAAATCTAATCAAGGAGACAATAGTGAAAAAAAAATCAACACTTTTCCAAATTGTTCTTAATTGCCAGAGTACAAAGTGAGCTAAATGCTGTGATGTTTCCAATTAAACAACCTGTTTCCAACAAGCACTATTAAATCTATCTTTCCTGACCTGATAAATAAGCTATCAAAGACTAGAACAGATTAATTGAGAGCAGTTAGTTCCAGATTTCTTACAACAGGGAATGTGAACCAACATTATTAATGAATCTGGCAAACTCTGGCATGGAAGCTGTCACTTGTACCTCTGGCTAGTAGAAAAAAACTGATTAAATATTATCATATTGCTTATTGATTTTTAGTACCAAAAAACATTCTCCTTCCAAAATCTCTAGTTATATTATAAGGATGTTTGGCTCGTTCTGAATCAAAATTGACACTTGAGTTTGAAAAGGAGAAACTGACTGAATTAAGAGAAGTCTGTATTGTCACTCTGACAGGAAGGGATGGGCATGCAAACACAGGAATGTCCAGAGCAGGCAGGAGTCAGTGGATTTTGTGTAGAAGATCAGAGAGTAAGTATTTTAGGCTTTGCCGGTCCCATGGATCTGGTGTAACTACTCACCTCTACCTTTGCGGTGTGCAAGCTGTCATAGGTAACATGAACAAAGGAGAAGGGCTGTGGCTCAATAAAACTGTATTCATAAAGGGAGCAGCAGGCTGGACTTGGCCCCTTGAGTATGATTGATTCTCGGGCTGGTGCAGGTTGGGTAGCTGGGCAGCAGTGGAGGGCTGGAATGAAGAAAGTGACCAGGCAGGAGGAGGATTGGTTTCAGAGACCAGAGCCTGTCCACTGTGTGAGCTAGGATAGTTCTCTAACCTCTCCACTGTGTGAGCTAGGATAGTTCTCTAACCTCTCTGAGTAGTGGTCGCCTTTTCTGTAAAAAGGGATAATAAGATTCACCTCTGAGAACTGTTACTGATGGCTCCATAAACCAATATCCATGAAGCATCATCCAGCTCCTGAAACATACTAGGCATGCAGTAAAGAGTAGTTCCTGTTTTTCTTCAGTTTGGCACTATATTTGGGGTGTATGTCTTTTCCACATTTCTCTCAAAACCCTGAACACTCTGTAACTCCAGGAAGTCACAGATTAATGCTTAATCTTAATTACTCAGCCATAACAAGTAAGTTAGAAAATGTTCTTACAGGGACCATCTGAGCAATTCAACTACAGCCATGACCAGTGTAAAATGCTGTTTGCAGAAATTCTACAGGCGATGCACACTGCTGTGAATGGGATGTTCTGATGGAATCATTCATTCATTCATTCATTCACAAACAAACATCTCTTCAGGACACACAGTCTGGGCCAGGTATCTGCAGGTGCTTTGCATTTGTGACCTGGTCCTCCTTCCCACCATCCTGGCCCCCAGCCCTGACAGGTTCTTGAAGTCAGCCTACCTAACCCTGGGTATTTTGTCTAAGCCTGTGTGGGATGTGCCTCCATTTGCCTCACTCCACAGCCCAGGTCCTTTGGACTTATCTAGGACCCAGGCAGTTGGGAGCCATCTATCTGAAGATTCCCGTAGGGTCCTGGTGCTGGGGGCGGTGCCTGCCATTCCCTCAGTGGCATCTTTCTCTCACGCACACACTTGGTGCCCAGGGCACATGAACTGGGAGGTAAGCTTTGTTGCTGTAAGTGTCACACTGACACTGGCACAGATCCAAATGTCAGGCAGCCTGGGTCAAGCTCACAACCAGCAGCTTGATCCTGGGATCCGGATGGCTTTGTTCCTTGTAACCTGTTGCAGTTTTGGAGGTGCGCTTTTGGGCTATATGTATGATCTGCGTTCCACCAGTCCTCATGGGGGGGAGGGCACATGTAGCTTATCACAAACCTGCCACCAGTCTGCAGACTGAAAAAGAAATGGGACACAGCAGCAGGGTGAGCTGCTCCAGCTCTCCTGCAAGCTCTTTGTAGCCTCGCCTCACTTGGCCTCAGAGCCCAGGCCTCTGAGCACCATGTGGGCAGTAAGGACTTGAAAAATGTCTTGAACTTGGACGTTTCGAAAAGTTGCTGCTGCTGTGGAATCTTGTTGCTACAACAAATGTGTGGAACCTAGAAAACTCCTGGCCTCCCTTAAAACTTGAGCCTGTCCAGAAATCTTTTCATAGGAGTCTCAACTGGTATTTGACCAAAAATTTATTAACTGCAGCATTTTCCAGTTCTGTAACTGCATGACATCAAGAAAGCAGGGAATTCCTTGACCACGTCTCTTCAGAAAGTCATTGCATGATTGGTGAATGGGACTGAAAAAATTTGTATTATGGTTTAGTAACTGCAACTGTTGGATCTACTTGTCTTTGTAAGGTAATGCTTTCAACAATGGCCATTAAACCCAAATCCATATGAAGTAAACTGAAGAGTGGTCACTGTGTTCCAGCCTGACACAACATATCCTGACTTGGCACTCAGTGTGCAAAATGTCACACTGTCATTTTTAAGTAAGAATGGCAAGGTTCTTTGAATGACTAGTAAATACAAAAAAACAAAAGTTTTAATGTTACATTCTCTTTATATTACTTAAAATTTTTTTTGTGTATATCTTACATGGTGCATGCTTGGAACAGTTGTACCTTACATCATCGTGTAAGGAATGAAGGGCTCCATCCTTTCTCATTTGAGACCTGAATGATGAGAAATGTTTGGGAAGGAGCGAAGATTGTCTTGAATGAAAGTCACCGTTCATGCTTATAGGTGTGAAGTAAGTAAAATAGTGCAGTGACAGTGTTTTAAAGATTCTTCCTGTGGTACTTGTAATTTATTAAATAGGACACTCTGTTTCTAAAAATACTTCATTTTGTTGTGGTACTGGGATTTTTCAAAACATTTTTATTAGCATATATTAGTTGTTCAGGGGGATTCATTACAACATTTCCATATGTGCCTAGTTAGATCCACTCCAGCATCTCTCTTCCTCATCCCCTCCCCTCTACTTAAAAGCGATTGCAACAGGTTTCATTGCTCTGTTCCATATAGCGGTACTGGGGATTTGAACTCAGAGCCTTAACCATGCTAGGCAAGTACTCCACCACTGGCAGATATCCCCAACCCTCAAACCTTTATTTTAAAAGTCCTTTGCCATTCAGAATTTAGCAGACTCATTTGTAGGGTTTTTATAGCAGGTTATTTTCAAGCTGGATGAAGAGCTTCACTTCCACAATCTGAATTCAGAGTGAATTCTCCTTACGGCATGGAGTTAAGGTCTTAAGAAAGTCTAATAATTCTTAAGACATTCCCTGGTCTTGCCTACTCTACTTTTTCTTGCCCCCATTTACAGAATGGGTATTGAGTGTCTTGCTTTGATTTATTTGGTGGTACTGGGATTTTGAACTCAGGACCTTGCACTTGCTAGGCAGGTGCTCTACTACTTGCACCATACCCCCCAACCCTTGCTTTAGTTATTTTTCTGGCAAAGTCTCCTGCTTTTTGTTGAGGGCCAGCCTTGGACTGCATTCCTGCCTGTGCCTCTTGCATAGCTGGGATTATGAGTGCAGCCACACAGCTTGTTGGTTGAGGTGAGGTCCCTGCTGTCTTTTTGCCTGGGCTGGCCTTAAACCTTGATCCTTCTGATCTGTGGCTCCCTAGTAGCCAGGATTACAGGCACAAGCCTCCACCCCAGACTGAATATTGTTTTGTTTTGTTTTTAAATCCAGTGGCATTGTGACTTGTATCCCATTTCCTCTCTTCCCTCTCCCTTGCAGTGTCTTGGAATGACTGATCGTTGTGTCTGTTCCCAGAGTGCCCCTTCATAGAACAGATACACAAGTAAGCCATTTTCTCCCTTTATCCCTCCTACACCTGCAGGAGGGAACGCAGTGACACGAGAGTGGTGTTGATAGGGCGTTGGAGCTGTAATGATTTGTCTCTATAGGAGACTGACATGGGCACCTCAGACCCCACCAAGGCCCTCTCCATTTCCACATTCCCAACCAGATCCTACCTCTTCCTGCTGAGGCTGCTGCTCCATGGACGTGCATGTCTCAGCTGTCTTTTCTTTGTCTCATTGCCCCTCTTGCAGACTTTCTCCATGGTCCTCCCTCAGGTTATTTTGGAGAACTCTGTGCCCTTCTTAGGTTCCTTTATGAAAGCACTATCTAAAAACAGTCTGCACTGTGCCCTGGAAGCTATTTGTGATTAGTCAGAGGGTGCTCTCCTTGTTTGTCATCCACACGGCCGCCACCCTTGATTGGTGTACTCTCCCTTTTGTCCTGGACCATCCTTGTGGTCTCCTCATCAGTTCTGGCTACTGTAGCTCACTCAAGCAGTGTGGATAGGTGATCCATGTCAGCTTCACCTCTGTCCTCCAGGCCTGCCCACCACAACACTTCATGGCTCCTTGTCAGGTACCAAACTGTAATATTCTTAGGTCAGACACTCACAATTCCAGTATTGTTCTGCCTGGGTCTTACATGGCAGCCCCCCTTGTGGAGAGTAGAGTGTAAGAAGCCTATGAGAACTTGACATGAGCACAGCCATGTCAAATAACCTGCAGGCTGGGATCAGCACAGCCTCCAGCTGCAGAAGGGGGCAAGGGCAAAATACAGCACAGTTGCTTTGCATAAGAACAGGGATGTTTACACCATGCCCTTCACACAGGAACAGTACCAGTACGTGCAGAGTAACAATCGCAGGTTCCCCCGTGCCCAGTAACTACGAGGGCACGCCGCCCCGAGAGCTGTTGCTCTTCTTCCTGGTTTGCCACTGTACATACACTCGCTGGAGGTGGTCATGGCTGTTGTGTGTCTCCATTAGAGCACCCAGCCCACCTGATCCCAGCTTTCTGCATGTCTGTCTTTTGTCCTTTCTCAATCTCCTGTCACTCCCAAATTAGGTTCCAAATTAAGTTCCAAATTAGGATGAGCTCGTGCAGGTCATGAGACCCCCTAGCTTATGAACTGTCCCTACTCCTTGGTCCGTGTGTTGTCCTGCTGTGTATCCATACCCCCACTCTGCTCATCTCTTGATCAGTGCACATTTCCAGTCCTGCCTCTTTCATGGGACCTTTCTTGGTGCTCCACACCTGATGTGATATTGTTATAACACTGACACATGATCACCAGCCCGCCCCATTTCACCTTCTCTTACAGCTCTTAGAGCACTAATTCTTCTCCACACCAGGTCACCAGTTCTGCAAGCCACTGTTTGGGCCCCCAGTGTCTCCCAGCTAGTTCATATCCTGATTGCAGTCCCAAGACTGGTAGGCCCTTTCTTCATGATACTGTTTGGTAGGGTTTTAATGCTTTGCTTAGTTGGCTGAAATGAATTCAGTCTTTTTGTTCTTCTCTGACAGCTTGGAACATATACTGTTAGACCCAAGTGAGACATGTCTGTATGATTTCATTATGTCGCATTTCATCGTGTCATTCTCTGAATTGATACTGATATTTCCATATTATTTGATAGGCACAATTTAAAATTTGGCTACATAAGAATTTTTATAATTTTTTTATTAGGATATATTTGTTATGGGGGGGGGAATTTATAGCAACAATTCTGATTGGAGAATTTTTGTTCTATATAGCCAAAAAAGTTACCACGAACTTAAGTTACAAAACAAATAGAAAAAATATGTGCAATACATATGACAAAGTTCTAATTCTAATGATACACAAAGAGTTTTTTTTGCAAAGTACTGGAGGAAGACAATATAAAGGAAAATTGACAAAATTCACTTATTCAAAAATAATCACAAATGGTTAGTAAATTTGGAAAAAGATTCCTTACTATTAATCAGAAAATGGTAAATTAAGGTAACATTGACTTACCTAAGATCTGCAAAAATTAAACCCAAACATTTCTATGTGAGGGCATCAAGAAATGAGCATTCCATGTTCCTTTGAGGCAACCTGACCATCGCCTCTGTGAATCTGCCATGCAGTTACTCTTACATCATTCGTCTGTGGGTGTATGTAGGGCATTATCATTGTAATGTAATTATTAAAATTGTCTATTGAGGGGAGATTGGTTTTTTTTCACCAAATAAAGCTGTTTTAATTGTTGGTTTTCAAATTGAATATCTGGGTGAAAAATAATTTCGAGAAATGAGATGACATTTTTATTCATCCACATATTTTTGTTGTGTTAAACTAATGTAGAATTGGTGATGAGGCTGATCCAGTTCCTTGGCTCTGTCAGATCACCTGTTATAGACATTTGAAGCTCAGCTCAGTTGTTTGCACTTTCACAGAAACAAAGGGATTCCAGTGGAGACTGCTAATCATAGTTGGGTGGGGGTTGGTTAAAAAATATATTAGAATATGCATACAAATGGAAAGATTTACAAGATATTCCACTGTGGTTCGAAAAGATGCTGTAAATCTATGCATTCTGAATAGGAAAAGATGTCTAACACATATGCACAGAAAGAAATGTGGAAAGTTCTCCAGAGACAAGTTAAAAAAATAATGCTTTGTCTTGCAATCAGTAACATTACAATATGAAGCTCTGTGAAAACCAAAATGCAAGAAGGTCTTGTAGTGAGTCATTCATAGAAAATAGACAAATAAAAGATCTTTTTATTTGTCAACTGTCAACTTACCTTTGATAGTTGAGTTTTCATAAGCCTTAAGAATAAGATTCTTAATAAGAATAAGAATAAGATAAGAATAAGAATAAGAATAAGTAACAGTAAGAATAAGATTCTTACTGTTACTTTTCTTACTGGTAAGACAAATCACATGAGGTCAGTAATCCTGCTGTATCCAAAAAAGAAAATATGCTGTCGAGATATAAGGATGAAAGTCATTCTTCCACATTTATTTTTCATTGGCACAGGGAAGGGTGCAGAGCATCCCCTGCACAGATTTTGCCAGTGCATTATGCTAGTAATTGCATTGTTCTGTCTTTATTGAGGAATCCCTTGCCAGTGAGTTTTTTGGGAGGGACAAGTGTCAAGGAAGAGAAGCCATAATGAAGTACCAGTGATTGAGCAAAGATTACGCTGCTCAGGTCATTCCACAAAACCTTGTCAGTTTGCTGCCCACATAAATGCCTAGGGTGCGTAAAACACAGAGCACAGTGACCCCAGGAAGAAAATCAATTGCAATTCATATTTCATATGTCTATAATTGCTTGTGAAAGCATGGCTGTGGTTTGTTTGCAGGGCAGCTTTTCCTCTCCCGTTGTTACCTTTCTTTTCTCATTTCTAATGGTGGTGTCTTTCACATGCTCTGATGTACAGTGAGGCAGAATTTGGACTTTTTTCTTGTTCACATTACCATTCTTAGTACTGGTGCCCTGACTGGATTTGATCAGTGCATTGAACTGTAGACAGGCGTAGACATGGCTATTTTGCTTTGAGATTCTTGAAGGTTTGGGGCAGTGTACTTTGTTTGGTTTGCTTTGAAATGAGGTAGAGGGTGGTAGAAGGAATCATTTTTCATTAGGACAGCTGTTCATTAGGGTTTTCAACATCAAGTGTGGACTTTGACTCATGGCTATGATTTTTAACCTCTTTTTCATCAGGGCAAGAGACCCTGCTAATAATACCTGCTAATTTTGAAAATCACCCCATCTGCCTATCCTACCAACCCTGCCTTGCTCCAGTCACGTCTGCCTCCACACTTACACTCATACATACACACACTCTTCTCGCACAAAGCTACTTTTGGATTCGTAGCCCTTCTGTGGACTGAGATGTCATACGGATAGAGAAAATGCTGCTCACTTTATGGATTACTGTTAGGTCAACAAAACTTTGGCAGCATTGATTAACTTGACAGTGAGTACAGCAGTACATTTATCACTTATGGCTGTGCTGTAGAAAATCTAATAAGAGGCAAACAATTCCCTTTAGAGCAGTAACAGGTTCACTGTGGCTAACGGTGCATGCACTGGAAATCCCTGCCTTTAAATTATACCCTTGCCACTGGTTGGGTCATTGACTCAAAACTACTGTACCTCTGTAGTCATGCTGTTGTTAATTTCATCACAATTATTTGACTTAAATATTTAAATTGTTATTTGTATGTTGTGTCTTCAAAAGTCTGAGTAGATCATTTAGTTACAGTTCTAGAATGATGATTTTAAAATAATAGCTAGACAGAAAATTCTTGTTGGAGTTCTTACAAAGCTAGAAATATCACAAGGAAATTATTTTCTAGAGTCATTCCTTTCCAGTTTGATTTATTTCATAATGAAGAACGTGGGGGAAATTTTAGTCTGAGTTAAATACTTTGTAAGGAAAAGGATTTATAATAGTTTTGATGTGAAATGGCATACAAACAGGAAGGAACTTGGCGGGAGTTTTCATCATATTTTTCTTCATATTAAAGATACCCTGTTAAGAAACTTAGGACTTACTGTCCTTTCTTCCACCCAATAAATAGCATTGCTCATTGTCACCACATGCCACTTAAACCTTCCAAGTGTGCTTTGGTGTACATGGGGAAACGGCAAAATATGTTTGTCCAACAACACAAGTTATACCTAATGATTACATCAGTTTACAAGTGTGATGAATTCAGCCAATCAGGAGAAAGAATAAAAGACTAGGTTTTTCAACTGTGCTTTAGAGGTTCTCTGTTAATAGTTATGTGGAAAAGAGGGTTTGACTAATCGCTAGTTTAGCACTTTTGTACTACACAGAACATGCTGAAAGAAGAGCCATGTTCTCAGAGCTCTTCTGACTGCTCACAGCAAGGCTTTTACTTCCATCAAAATGCTTGTTTAGACTTTCTAGGAAGATTCGTATTACTTTACTCCTGTAGAACACTAAAATTCACAGTTCAGCAGAAAAGAGCTGGTTAAAATGGGAAATTTTCCTAGCTTTTTTGGTGCTTTGAATTTTGCTAGGAGACAGTCTTGAGCCAAAGGCTTTTCCCCAGTAGCATCTGTGAGATGATACAGTTTACTTTCTTGAGAGAAAAGTATTCTCAAATGGATTGTCAAGAGGTTTAATACAACAAGGCAGCTTGTGGTATGACTAAAAAGAAACACTGCACGAGAAATTCGCAATCCACGGCTATTTGTTTTTAGAAGAAAAACTGAGTTCACCTGAAACATGAATGCATTGAAAACCAAGACTTAGTAAGACAGCATCTAGCAGAAGCCAAAGGTCTGTGTCAGAGATCGCATCCAATATGCGTGATTCTAATCTGCCTAGGAACCAATGACTTTTTCCTGAGCTTGGGGAAGTTCTGCTCTGAATCAGTAACATTCAAGCCTGTTGATGTTAGTGTTTTGATTTAATTCAGTGAGAATGCGGTCCGTTTAATCTACAGGGTGGATGCAACATCTTTCCCTTCTGAAACAGCCTTTTCTGAAAGCTCCATCCACCGCTGGGTTTCGCGGGTTACAATGGGAGTGGCCCCCACCCCTTGCCCTCGAGAACAGAGGCCGGGTATTGATTAACTATCACGCTGGCATCAGAACTACTCTTAGGATTCAATTTTTTTGTTGTTTTGCATATTTTATTGATCAGAGTGGTAAATGAGCATCAAGCGTGCAAGAAGACGATGAATTGTTTACTTGCATAAAATAACCTTTCAATAAGGGAAGATGCATGGCTTCCACTTGGGTTCTGGTCTGCGGCCCGGAGCAGATGGCATTCAGCTGCTATTGATTTGCTCCCATAGTTAAGGGGCAGCCTGCAGCCCGGCGTGCCTGCCCACAGCATCGAGAATGGGTGTGGATCTGGGGACCAGGGTGAAAGCCAAGGACCGACTAGCCTGCCCCCAGATCCTAGGAAAAACACCCTTATTGGAAAATTCAAATTTTTGTAATCATGTGAGGGGTACTTAATGCACTGGGGTTTTCAAAGAATGAACATTTGTGGCTGTCACTCCCACAGGGGTCTCGGTAAATAACAGAGTGATCTGTATTATCTGTATCATGCTAAGTTGTAAGCACGTGATATTTAAAGGAAACTAAGTAAAACCTTTCCTCCTCCTTTTGGGGTAACATTAGGTAGTCTTCAGCTATGCCCTCCGAAAGCCCGCCCACCCCAGTGTGTGCAGTCGGGCTGTCTCTGCTTACAGCGCCTGCCTGTGTCCTTTGTCAGCCGTCACATTTGGTTTTGAAATGTCTTTCCATAATAGGTGGCTACAGATGTTGAATTTATAAACATTTTTCTGGAAGTTGTGTCCAGCAATGACTTTATACTTTAAAAACTAAGTGTGAGCTAACCTACTGATTGTGGGTCTTGTTTTTTTTTTACCCCCTCGAGACTCATTAAATACCAAAACCCTCTCGTTGAAAATAATACGAACAGATAGTAGATATATTTATGTAATAAAATGTTTTTGTTACTCAATGATACACACAATAATCATGCTTAGCTAATTTAACTTTTTTTTGCAACTTACACTTTTAAATGTAAGTAAAATGATCAACAAAAACTTGTCATCCTGTGTGTGTGTTATAAAACAGGATTGTTCTAAAAGCACTTCTGTAACACTCCTTACAGTGGAAACATTTCACTGTGTGCCATTTTCCTTGTTTGTGGGGTAGCATCAAGGTCACTTTGCTTGGTTCTAGGTGAATGTTGGCTCTGTCTCTTCCCTACCTCCACAATAAACGTTCTGCAGGTGAAATTTCATTTCTTTGCTTCTATAACAAAAAGGAGTTGTACTTTCTATTTCTTTCTCTGCTCTCTAATACTAGAAAACCCAACTCATTTCTCAAACCTTTCACACAAGACAGGCGGGGAGAGTGGAAGGGGCTTGAAGGTGTTGCATCGGGGGTCTGAGATCAGTGCTGGGATTTCCTTATTGTGTGTCCTGTCCAGTATCTAGTATGATGAGCAGGGCACCTGCTCCTTCTTCCATGAAGTACACGCTCCCACTTCCAAGGAAGAAGGCAAGAGCAGTTACCTCTTGTCAGACTCAAGAGGAGGTGGGAAAGAGAGATGCTGTGTATAGGCAGGAAGAGGCCCTCTGATTCTGGCAGTGCTTGTGCCTTGTCTCAAGCATACAAAAGGAACTCAGCAAGTGGAAGGCACAGAGGATACCATAGGAGAGATACCTAAATGCTCTACAGCCAATCTACCAGCACTCCATTTATACCAATGTGTTGATTGTGAAAAAAATTAAAGCAAAAGTATCAGTGTTAGACAAGTGTGTTGGTTCACACCTGTAATCCCAGCACTTGGGAGTCTGAGGCAGGAGGACTGTGAGCTCCAGGCCACTGTGGGCTGCATACTGAGATACTGTTTCAAAAAAGAAAAGCCAGATGGGGTAGCTCATGCCTGTAATCCCAGCTACTTTGGAGATGGAGATCTGGAGGATCATGATTCGAGGCCAGCCTTGACAAAAAGTTCCTGGAACCCCATCTTAACCAATAAAAAGCTGGGCACAGTGGCATGAGCCTGTCATCCCAACTACGTGGGAAGAATAAATAGGAGGATCGCAGTCCAGGCTGGCCTAGACATAAGTGGAGGACCTCATTCAAAGAGTAACTGAGGCAAAAATGGCGTGGATCAAGTGGTAAAGCACCTGCCTGGCAAGGGCTAGGCCCTGAGTTTAACCCTTGGTAGCCACCCCATCCCCCAAAAACCACCAGAATTCTCTCTCTCTCTCACACACACACACACACACACACACACACTAGAATATGGTTCATTTCAGCAGTTAGAGGTTAAGTTAATGAAACCTACTTCAGGTTCCTCATTTTGGATGTTTTCTGATTCAGACAAGACACGTCATTTGTGACAATTTAGTATGTTTTTAGTAGGTAAGTAATATTTCTACCTCAACCTACAATTAAATATACAAAGTGCAGTATGCTTAATTAGTCTCTTATCAGAACCCCCTCCCCCATTCTCTTGGCACCACTCTACACTCTACGTCAGCCAGCTTAAGGATCTTCACCCAAGAAATAAGGTACTTGATCAGCATCTTCTGGTGTTTAGCCTGATCATGTAATCTCTCAAGCTGAGTACCAGTTACAGGACAGTGAGAAGATGGGAAAATGCGCTCTTTAAACAGTATTATTGAGGTTTAATTGACAAACCATAAAATGCACTGTATAATTTAAGCATTTTTAGTAAATGTATAGCTATGTGACCATTAGCACAATTCAGTTTATTGATTCTTAATATAAATTTGAAACTTAAAAAATCAAATACATAACAATTGGTGGTGCCTCCTTTTCTTATGTATCAGTCTTTGTCTACCATCTCACCTATTTCAGGTTTGGAAGGTGACTTGTCCCTGCAATGTAGACCTCTTCCAAATTATGGTTATTTGAAAATGTGGCTTTTGGAAGGTGTACTCCCAGATGGTCGAGAGAGAAGGCAGGGAGTGGAGAATAGGAAAGGCAGGAGGAAAGCGATTTTTCTCTCACTCCATTTCTGCCTTAGTCACGTCCTTTGGCAATACATTTGTTTGCCATGGAAGAGTGGCTGGAGAGGATAGAAACTTTTTCTGTGTTCATTTTATCTCAACTCCTCAACAATAATAAATTGCCTGCAGAAAGGGATTGTTGAGCCTTGCTGTGCTGTAGGGACTTGCTAGAGCTTCCTGCCCTTTTTGGAATTAAACCTAAGAGCAGCTGCTTGCATGCTGCTGCTGCTTATTCACCTTTTGTTCTGAGCAGTTCTTGGACACACTTTACTCATACTCTACTTAGAGTGTAAAATGTAGTATTTTGTATAAAATTAAATTACTTTATATATTATAAAAATTTAGACTTATAGGCAACTTAATTATTTGTGTTACTGGAAAAAAAGGGGACATGGGAAACCTACCATGATTACCGATACCAAAAGCATTTCTGGTGGAATGAAATCTTGTAGTTACCAGAATATGGAGCATGCCATCCACAAATTAGGAGAAAGACAACAGTGGTCAGGGCTACCTAGGAATCTACTTGGAGCCACCCAGCACAGACATTGCTGATGTAAGACTTGCCTTTGTTAAGTTGGCCAAACAAATTACTACAATGTAATACATATGCTGAAAGACATGTGTATGGTCAGCCATGCACAGATACTCAGTGGGCATCAGTTTGGTTTGTTACGTGGGTGATTCAGAAAAATTACTTAGCTTTTACCAAAGTACTTTAGTAGAACCAAAAATGTCATTACGTTTAAATATAAGAAAAATTAAGTCCATCCATAGGGGGTTTTCTTTTATGTTATCTGCCTAAGCTTTTAGATATTTCATTTGGAAACATTTTAACTTTAAAAATCTACTTTATTGGTAATAGTTGTAGTGATACAAGGTGTCAGTAGTTATTGATCTACCTCTCCCCATAAAATTTTGAATTTTTTTTTTTTTTTTGGTGGCACATAGGGTTTGAACTCAGTGTCTCACACTTGCTAGGCAGGTGCTCTTACCTCTTGAGTCACTCAGCCAGCCCAGTTTTGTAATGGGCATAAACTATTTGCCTAGGGCTGGCTTTGAACTGCGATCCTCCTGATCTCTGCCTCCTGAGTAGCTAGGATTACAGGCATGAGCCACCGGCGCCCAGCTAATATTTCCTTGCAAAACTCATCTGTCTGCTTCAATAAGAAACTGAGGAAAATCAGACTAAAGGTTCTGTTTTTAACAAGTAATATTTTCTTCTCAGTATTTAAAAGAATAATTGCAGCTGGGCATGGTAGTGTATACCTGTAATCCCAGCGCTTGGTAGGCCGAGGCAGGAGACTTTGAGGGCAGTCTAGGCTACATAGCGAGTTCAAGAGTAATCTGAACCACACAGCAAGATGCTGCTCAAAATACCAAGGGCTGGGAAGGCAGCTCTACTGCAGAGCACCTGCTTATCACGTGTAAGTTCCTGGACTCAGTACCTAGGACCAGCATGGAGCTGGGCAGAAACACAGAGTAATTATGAAACGAGTCCTAAAAACAGAATCGAATGAGACTCATAGCTGTGAAAAAGTGAGCTTTTCTTACATTGTTTATAAGTACATCACTTTAGGTTGTATTTTGATTATTCTTTCACTTCAGTTTTCTCTCAGATACTCAGTTTTGTGTATTCTTGTTCATTTCTGTGTAACTAAAAAGCATTTTATAGTTTTTTCTTTTCTGTTCTTTGTCTTCCTTAAGGCAATTAGGACCTGTGGTTTTTAAACTTTTTAAAAAAATATTTAACCATACTGTACACCATCTACAGAAAATATAAGCATTTACCCTGGGTTCTGTGCATCTCAGAATCAAATCTGTTGAATTTTAGGCCAAGACTAGTGCTCAGCTTGTAGTTAGAATCCTGGCGGTTCAGACTTCATCAGAATCCTTGGAATATAAGCCGCAAAGTAATCTACAAGTACTTTTTCTTTTTCCCTGGTACTGGGGATGAACTCAGGACCTCACACCTGCCCTCCAACCATGGAGCCACAGCCCAGCTCTTTTGTTTTTGAGACAGGGTCTCGCCAACTTAGACTAGGGTGGCCTGGAACTTGTGATTCTCCTGCCTTTGCCTCCCGAGTAGCTGGGATTCCTTTTAAACTATAATTGTACTGCTTCTGTCTGGTATATTTGAAAAGGGGGGCTTTGGGTTCATTAATGTAGTCATTCGTTGGTAACAAAAGACCACTGGACAGTCACAGCACAGTATTGGTTTGGTGCAGCATCAGCAATGTCTTATCTGGAGTAATCCTTCCTTGTGTTAATCAGTGAAGAAATGCCTCTTACCTCAGAACCAGGTTTGCGAGTACAGAGTCAGACCCAGACCCAGATCCAGCCGCCGCCCTTCTCTCTACACCTGTCCTTGTCGTTGTCCACATGTCATCATTGACTGGCTTTGTGCGACCTGTGCAGCAATCTGTTGAAAGTTCTGACTTGAAGAGCAGGGATTTTCCCCTTAAAAATAGGATTAGCCGATTCCTTTTGAAACACTTGGACATTTAAGAGTATATTCTTAGTGTAGCTCTCACACAAAAACATAGTTTATACTTTTTTATTTTGATTTATCAGATCCTTATTTTGTCTCTAGGTAAATGACACAGTTAATGGGGCAGGGATACATAGGCTTAAAGAAGCTTCTAAGAAATAGAAATGATAGCGTTAACCCCAAGTGCAAGGAATTCCTGACTGGCTTGCATTCTCCTGCTCCAACTTGAAGTGGGCACCTGCTGTTTGATGTAATTAGTTTCACAGGGAACGTCAGACCAGTCCTCAGGAGTTTACTGTGACCCAGAAACCCTCAAAAGGAAATATCAGCGAGACAAAACAAGAAGAGGTAGCATGGCCAGTCGGGGAGCTTCCCCTCGCTACATCGTTGAAGGGGTCAAGACTCCACTTGACTGACCAGCTGAATTATTTTATGGTTGCAAAGGTTGCTCAGACAGGTTGCCCTTGCACATCGCCATCTGCCTCCTCCAGAAGTGAGGGCATTGTTGGCTGCATAAGAGAAACTAGACAATATTTGAAAGTATGACATTGCTTTTGACACTCGTGATGATCTGGAGATTAAAAGACTAAAGATAGAATAGACTAGCTGATTTTCAAAGTGCACTTTTTCCATGTGCATTAAAAAGTACACCCAGCAAGGTTGTTTCCAGTCTCCCCTTCCATCCTGAGACTCGCATTGCAATGATAGCTTTAAGGCCAGAAGGTGATGGATGAACCACTGACCCACACAGGACCAGAAGGTAAGAGCAAGACCCCCAAAAGCACATGAGTCTCCAGCCCCAAGAGGCAGACACTGTCCTTCTTGGAGCACCTGGGCATGCCTTTATTGAGGGTGGCAAGTCATTCAGCATGCCCGTCAATTTCCTCATCCATAGCGTGTTTTTGAGCTTCTCTACCTCAGAGACGGTTGTGGGGATTAAGTGATCCAGTGCGTATGAGGCCACTTAACAAGCCATGAAGCATCCTGCAGATTGAAGATGCTATTTTTCCTTAGCGAATCCCTTGCCTGTTTGCCCACCTGTCTGTCATTCCTCATTTGTGCGTTCCTAAGCACTGAGCCTCCAGTGTTTTTGGTGAGATAACTTGCTGCGGTGCTACTTGTTTCCATCTAAAACAACATGCATCATCAGAGGACTTTAGAGATCCCATTGCCTTTCCTAAATTAAGCCAAAATGTGCCTTTGCTGCATTCATCTTCGTTGGCCCTCATTTGGTCCCTACAGGAACTCTCGTGCATCCAAAGCCGCCTTTTTTTTTTTTTTTCTTTCAAGACAGTCTTACTGTGTAGCCCAGGCTGGCCTTGAACTCACAATCTTCCTGCCTCAGTCTCCAAGTGCTAGGATTACAAGCATGTACCACCCTTCCTTGACAGTGCCGTGTCAGAAGTGGTGAATGAGGCACATGCAGTCCTCCCCTTTTAGAGTTGACTGGACAAAACCCAAGCAAGCAGAATGAAATAATTGCCGTGCTACAAAGGAAAGTTAGAGGGGTGAGAAAAAGGTTATCAGAGAACGAGTGCTTGAGTTGGGGTGGTTAGGGCAGGCACCTAAGAGACGACATTTAGACTGAGACCTGACCACGAGGAGCTTTGCCTTGTGAAGTGGGAGAAGAAGGCCAAGCATGCAGAGGCTGTGGTGGGGAAGGAGCGTGGGTGCGTCACAGCTTCCCCAGCAGTGGAAGGGAGCTGCAGATGACCCTGTGGGTGGACAGTGTGGATGGATGGAGAAGGCCCTAGTATGTGCTGGAATGAGGAAGGTGATGGGGTGGACAACGACTTTTTTATTGTTTGAGGAAATTGTTTTGCTGTGGGCATTTTGAACTGAGAGTATTAAACAGACGCTTTCTGTGAGTTTGAAGCCTGGGTGAGAAGTGCAGTCTAGAGATGGGTGTTGGCACACCATCAACATTAAGATTTGCAAGCCCGTGGCACTTAGTTGGGGAGAGAGTGCCGGGAGAGGGGTGCCAGCTGGGCCTTGGAAAATCCCAGCACTTGGAGATCAGGTAGGAAAAGCGTGATGAACATGTGTGCTCACTGGTGGAGTGGTGGAAGCTCAGAAACTGATCCAAGTGAGGACAGAAGTAGCCATCACATTCAGCAACAGGACAGCTGTGATGGTGACAAGCCGAGTAGGGCCAAAGCTGCAGCCTGTGAATGAAGGACAGGGATTGGGAGGGGAAGAGCGCCTGCAGTCTGCGAGGGAGGCTGGACTCCCTGTTAACTGCGGCTGTGATGTGATAAGGTGCTGCCGTGGTGGTGTTTGGGTAGACGATTGGGAGGTGGGTGGATAGAACTAGGCAACGAAGGACGTGGGGGACGGTTGATTCTTCTAAAGCAGTGGGGTTCAAAGTGTGCTTCCTGGACCAGCAGCAGCATCACCTGCACACCTCCTTGAGGTGCAAATTGTTAGGCCTACCAAAGACCAGCTAGGTCAGAAACTCTACAGAGGGGACCCAGCAAACTGGGCTTTCATGATTCTCACGCCTGCTAACGCCCAAGAGCCACGGTCCCAGAGAAAAGTAACAAGGTCTCTGGATGGTATTTTGAGAACAAGAGATTGAATTTAAAGCAAAAGTGGCGAGTCGGTCATGGTGGTGCATACCTGTAATTCCAGCACTCAGGAGGCAGAGGCAGGAGGATCTCGGGTTCAGAGCCAGCCCTGGCTACATAGGAAGAGCTTGTCTCTAAAATAAGTAAATAAATAAATAAATAAATACATAAGTGAAAGTCATGAATGAAGCACACTTAGTCCTATCTTCTTGGAGCTGGAGTGAACAGAACCGCCAAAAAAAAAAAACCCTACATACTTTTTTTGGCCTATGTGCATGCATTAACAGGCCAGGAAATTACAACATAGTTGGATTACATGTAAAACACAGCTTTCTAAAGAAAAATTTAAAATAATGGAAGTAAACCCATATGAGATGATTGCTTTAAGTCAGTTATTGAAGTTACTCAGCTTTTGTAAAAGATTATTTTTGTTCATCTAATCATAGTAATGATAGCTCTTATCTGTCAGATGTGGCAGGATTTGTTTACTTATAAGCAATGTTATGAGGTGATTATTACATAACTAGGCGCTGCTGCAGGTGCAGAGGCATAAGTTTTATTTCATCGCAGATGAGGAAAGTGAAGCATCCAGGGTCTAACAAATGCCTAAGATTAACTCCAAACACTGAGTAAATCCATGTTCAGAGGCACACATAATTCATACAGCTCTTATAAACACTCACTAGGACAGCACACGTCCTTTTGTCTTGAGCATTGACTGCTCTAGGCTGCTCCCACTGGCTGGCCCTTGGGGCAGTATGCAGGGAGAACTGTGCTGGCCTGTTGCAGCTCCCAGGCACTGCCCTGACCCCCTTCTGGGGCACAGTAGGGACAGGTTGGGGTGAGGGTGGCTGAGTAGATGCTACTGGGAACAGTTTGTCTGGCTGACTGGAGTGGTCTGTGACAAGCTACTGAGTTGCCAGGTGTTGGTCTCCCTGTGGGTTTTGGTGGTCCCTTTGTGTACATCCAGAACCTCTGCCCAGCCTGAGATGTCTGGCTTCTCAGTGGCTCAATTCTCAGACAGGCCTGAGTAGGGAGGAGAAATGCATCCATAATGTGATCTTGAGATACCGTAGTGACACTTCCACTCCTCCCCCAACCCCCTTCCTCCTTAGAAGAAACCTGTTTTCCTTCAAAACTCACCTAAGATCTTCAAAATATAAAACTTCTACTTGAGGATTGTGTAGTCATTTTAACCTACTGAAATATTAGTGTAAATCCTTGCTACTTTCTTTAATTGCTCTTAATAGAAAGCTGTTCAAAGATCATAAAGTTTGTGATTAAAAGGAACTATTAAAGTAGAATGTATTTTCTTCCACCAGCCAATACTAAATTATCCCCTACGGCTGATTCTGCAGTGATTTGGACAATCGTTTGTAAAACAAGTTTAACGAAGCACTCCATTTCTATGGGGATACTGCCTAGGATTCGTTTAAAAGACTTAATTTGGGAGGACATGGTCCTAGACACTCAGCTTACATTTTCCTTTGTTTAGTCTCATCTCATGTACTATAAGCTTGATTTCTTTACTGTTTTGTCACGTGTGTTCTTGGAATGTACTGAGTTAGTGTGCACGTTTTTCATGTATTGGTCCTTGTCTTTTATAGATAGCACAAAGGTATGCGTGAACCTAGGTGATTTTCATTTTTTATATGCTATTCTTCCTTCCTTCCTTCCTTCCTTCCTTCCTTCCTTCCTTCCTTCCTTCCTTCCTTCCTCCCTCCCTCCCTCCCTCCCTCCCTCCCTCCCTCCCTCCCTCCCTCCCTCCTTCCCTTCCTGTCTCTTTCCTTTTCTTTTTTTTCCCTTCAGGGTCTTGCTCTATAGTCTAGACTGCCTTGAATGCATTGTGTAACCCAGGCTGGCCTGAACTCACTTGGTTTTTGTTATTGTTGTTTGCTGTATTTTAACTTGACAGCTTTCCATACACTTCAACAAAAGTGGTGTTCCATTACTAAGAAAAAAGGGAAGGATAGATCTTGGGTGGACGTTAGTCTGGCCCAGTCTGCAGTGGCAGGCAGCTGCAGAAACCCTGGGAGATTGTGCTGGGGAGGGAGCAGCTTGCCACACACACAATCATTCTGGGTCCACCTGCTGGGCTTACCTGAGCCGAGCGTGGAAATCTGGTCCAGTCTGTTGAACTCCCCACAAAGGCCATGTTCATGGTTGACTGTAGATCCATGAATAAATGTCTGTAATTAAACTCCGAGTTGTAGGATTTCTTTCAGTGCTAGAGTTGGGGAAGGGCTGGGGTATTCTTCCCAGGGACTTGGACTTACTCTGCAGTCATTGCTAGCCATGACGCAGGCCTAATTCTTTGTCTCCCTTGACATTGTCCCTTGGACCGCTGCTAACCTACCTGTGTGCTTAATGTGAGCAGCTTCACTGTATTTGCCAGTGCAGCAAAGAGGCCATGTGCTTCTCCCACCTTTCTTTATTATTTTTCAAATCTGTGAGCCATCTCCAAAGTGGCCACTCTTCATTCTTTGTACTGCTTCTCTGAGGACTATAGATCTTGAATTAAGATTCTTGTCACTGTGGAGCCATTTCCCTGTGTTCCAACTAATGAGTTTTTATTTTTACTTATATTAATTAGTTTTTTTGCATACTGGGGTTTGAACTCAAGGCTTCACACTTGCTATTCAGACACTACCGCTTAAGACGTGTTTCCAGCTCTTTTTGCTCTGGTTATTTTGGAGATAGGATATTCCTCACACCCCATCCTTCCCCCCACCCCCATCCTAGTCGGGACCTCAGTCCTCCTTTGTTATGCTTCCCACAGTAGCTGGGATGATTGGCATGCACCACCATGCCCAGCTTTTTTCTGTTGGGATGGAGTTTTGCGAACTTTTTCCTGGGCTGACCTTGAACCATAGTTCTCCCGATCTCAGCCTCCCAAGTAACCCTACTAATGAGTTTTGCTCATCAAGATTCTTAAATTCATGTAAAACATTAGTTACATAACTAATGGTAGCATTTACACAGGTGACTCGATGCCATGTTTGTAACTGAACAAATATAAAATGGTTTGGAAGTCTTCATTTAAAAAAAAAAAAGCAATGTTATTCTAGTACACTGACTTAAGCATAATGTAGTAGGAGTGTGTGTACAAGGGAAGGCCTAATCCATTTAAATTACACCACTTGAAACCCAGCTGTGCTGGAGCAGAGTCACAGTATACCGTACATAAAGGAAGAGAACCCTAGCTAAACCAGAAGAGCGCATTGTACTAGGTAGTTGGAGGATTGTGTGGGGACTTGAGAGAACAAATTGTGCTCCAGCACTTCAAGCACATTGAAAGCTCACCAATGCAAGGTCATGCTAATTATAAATCCTTCCTTAAAACCCATTCTCCCCAGGCCACCTCCAGGCAACATCTCACAAGCCTAGTTGTGATTCTTCTTCTTTTTTAAAGTAGTAAGAGCCCTTCCATCAGCTTACTCTGTAACGTTGTGGTGGAGTTAGTGCCTAACCACGTGACGGGGATTGCCAAGTCAACTTCAGTTTGCTGTGTGACTCACTGTTTATTCGGAGGCATCTGTCCCTCATCTTACTGTCAGCCCCTGGTCTTACTTTTGACTTGAAAGGTAAGGAGCCAGTTTATAATTGCTTTTAGATTAGAGTTTGTTTTGTTTTGTTACTATCGCACCATCAAGACAATACACATAAAATCTGGTGTCATCTGTAGTGGGTACTTCAGGCATTTTTATTATTATTATTCATATGTGCTTACAAGGCTTGGGTCATTTCTCCCCCCTGCCCCCACCCCATCCCTTACCACCCACTCCACCCCCTCCCTCTCCCCCCTACCCCCTCAATACCCAGCAGAAACTATTTTGCCCTTATCTCTAATTTTGTTGAAGAGAGAGTATAAGCAATAATAGGAAGGAACAAGTGTTTTTGCTGGTTGAGATACGGATAGCCAAACAGGGAGTTGACTCACATTAATTTCCTGTGCATGTGTGTTACCTTCTAGGTTAATTCTTTTTGATCTAACCTTTTCTCTAGTTCCTGGTCCCCTTTTCCTATTGGCCTCAGTTGCTTTTAAGGTATCTGCTTTAGTTTCTCTGCGTTAAGGGCAACAAATGCTAGCTAATTTTTTAGATGTCTTACCTATCCTCACCCCTCCCTTGTGTGCTCTCGCTTTTATCATGTGTTCAGAGTCCAGTCCCATTGTTGTGTTTGCCCTTGCTCTAATGTCCACATATGAGGGAGAACATAGGATTTTTGGTCTTTTGGGCCAGGCTAACCTCACTCAGAATGATGTTCTCCAATTCCATCCATTTATCAGCGAATGATAACATTTTGTTCTTCTTCATGGCTGCATAAAATTCCATTGTGTATAGATACCTTCAGGCACATTTTTATTCAACACGTAGCTAAGGTAATTTAAATGGATGAGACGTGCATAATATATGACTTTATTTTACCAGAGCCTCAGAAGTGCTGTGCCACGAGCCATGCTCCCATCCCTGATATATTACTTTAAAATCATTTGCTGAAAACATTGAGCTGGTCAAAAGTAGTCAAACAGGCTAGGTCCAGGGCCTTTTGTTCTTTTTTGCTTTCTTTTTTTTTTTTTTTTAATTCTGAGAGATTGGTGGAATTTATTGCTTTTCTTCTAGAAGTCTTTCTTTTAGGCAGTACTGGGGTTTGAACTCAGGTCTTTTTACCACTTGAACCATTCCTCTAGCCCGTGGTAGTTTTTATTCTTATTTATTTATTCATTCATTTATTGTTTTTTTTATTTTGGTGGGACTGAAGTTGAACTTAGGGCATTGCACTTGCTAAGCAGGCACTCTACCAATTGAGCAAGCCAGGCCTTCTGTTTATTTGCTGTGCTTATTTTGGAGATGGGGTCTCAAGAATTTTTGCCCGGGCTGACCTCAAGCCACAATCTTACTGATCTCAGCCTCCCAAGTAGCTTTGATTACGGAAGTTTTTATATACTTGTAAGAATTAGTTTAGATGTTAAGATAAATTTAAAATCCCAAGGGAAGTCAGGAGTCTAAACTAAAGGAGCCAACTTCAGTGGCTTCCTTAAATTTACCTGTGGTATAAATTAAGCTTACAAATATAATAAAAAAAAATACAGGGGAAGGTAAAAGGTCCCAAGAGAATTGTATAAGAACTGAACTCTGTCTGACAGCGCTGTTTTGATGTCTGCATCCATCTGGGAAATGAGCGAATGAATGTGATAGTGAATCAGCGCATCCTTTTCATCCATTTGGACTATAGTTTGGAATGAGGGGTTCCAGCCGCAGGTGAACTCTTAACTTCTGAGAAACTTGCATGGTGGCTAAGCTTCTCTGAGCCCCAAACTCATTCCATATGGAGTTTGGATAGTGATAATGTCTAGTAGTATTGTGAGAATTAAATATAAAAAAGAGCCTGGCACAGAGGACACATTAAATAAATAAATTCTGTCACCGTTGTTATAAGCTACATGGAAATTGCCATATTTGGTAGGTTCAAATTGTCAAAAATTAATATGATCCACCCCAGCATTAATCACATGGTATGATTCTGTTATTTTATAAGAAAAAGATAACTTAGCCCAACTTAAGGGTCTTGGGAAAGTTTTGTAAGAGGAATGACTCTTGAGCTAATACTTGAAGGATAAGTTAGAATTGACAACAGGGAAAAGAGGGAAGGTATTTCCAGTAATAGGGGTGAGCCCTCACCTCAGGGTGAGCTGGGGGGAGTGGTACTGGAATTTAAAACCCAGGACCTCCTGCTTGCCAGGCAGGTGCTCTACCACTTGAACCACACCCCCAGCCCTTTTTGCTATAGTCATTTTTCAAAATAGGGTCTCATGTTTGTGCCTGAAGCTGGCCTCAGACCTCAGTCCCCTATTCAGTGGGGTAATAGGAACACACAACTCTGCCCAGCTTTTCTGTTGAGATGGGGGTCTCATGGACTTTTTTTGCCTCAGGTGGCCTCAAACCATGACCCTCCCAATCTCCATGTCCTGGGATTATCGGCAGACTAGTTTAGGTACTGTTGGTTGGTTAAATTGGGCCTTACTCGCTATTATAAATCCTTTACCATATTATAGGCAGAGGCATAGCCTACTGGCTTAGAATTATGCATCCTTATCTGTAAAAATGTTTAAGTTGTAACACTCCAATATTACTATTACTTTAATAGTAAGTGTAAATACAAATTGTGGGTTTTTCCCTGAATCACAATGAATGATGTAGCTTAATTCTCCATGTTTCCATAACCCACTTTTGAGACCAGTGACCTATGAAAAAGTCACTGAGCATGGACCTCATGCTTCCTGAGCTTTTAGAGTTTATTTTATCAAGACCGGCATGGTATTAGTAGCCCCAACTTAGAAAATTAATGTAATCACAGGCTCAAAACTGATTGTATTCTTAGGATCCCAATCAGAAATCTGCTTCCTAGAACCAGAAGCAGAGCCACTCAGGAAAGACGTACCTTGAACTTGGCTTGCAGTGGATTCCTGCTGAAGTTCATGAATCAAAACCACAAAACACAGAAGAAAAGAAGCAGCCATGAATAAGAGTCAAGAGACGAAAAACCCAGCAAGACCAAACCTGAAGAACCTCAATAAAAGGACTGTTTAGTGCACATCAAAAGCTCTTTAAAATAATAAAGCATAAGACAATATCCAGAATCTAAGAAAAGCAACAAAAAAGAAATCAAATGTGAAATTAACCAGTGGATCGATTAATAAGCATTTTTGCAACAGCCAAAGAGGATCTAAGGAGTGCTGCTGCAGTTGTGGTGAGAGTGGATATCAGGTTTTGTCACGTACACTTGGGCACTCCACCTGTCCACCCACGTGAGGCCCCCACAAACTCTCCAGCTCAGTGTCTTCTGTTGTATTGTGCAGCTCTATTTTTTGTGGCCACCTTTCTGTTGTTCTGCTACCCTGCTTCTACCTTCCACAGGCCTTGGAACAAGGTGGGCTTCGTGTTTGGAATTCCCATTCCCTTTATGCATGTTAGCTCAGCTCTCAGCTCAAGGGTCTCTTCCCCAGGGAAGCTTGCCTTCAGCCCACAGGCAGATAAGGTAGCCAAGTTACTCAGGGTTGAGGGAACTGGCTACCTCCTCTCCAATCACTAAGTCACTTTGCAAGTTCACATTCTTTATGGGGATTATGTGAACACCATCACCTTCTTTCTCCCTGACGTGGTAGGGTGGGGGAGGGTTCTCCTCCAAGCACTGAGTGCTCAGCACAGTGCTTGTGCTCAGTAGAGAATTGCATTTTGGCATGAACAGATAATTTAGAAATATACATGGCATGAACTTTGATGTTAAAATGGCTCAAAAGGTGGTTGAACTTCCACTTTCTATTCTGTGATTAGTTTTATCCTTAGCCACATTACCAAAAATGGTATTCTGCTAGGCATACCTGTAATCCCAGCACTGGACAGGCAGGGAAAGGAGCCTGTGCTACATAGCAAAACTGTCTCCAAAAAAATCCTTTTTCTTTCTTCAAATCTTCTTAAGCCAAATACCATAATTTCTTTGCACAGATTCTTTGCTCCTTAAATTGGCCCTTTTCAGCCATTAGCTTTTAATGTAGGTCCTCAGGTTGCTATGAGATAGTCTGAAAGCCCTGTGACACTGAGCAGGTGTGCTTGAGTTCCATGAGTGGCACACTTCTTTTTGCTCTGTTTAGGTCCCAGTAAGACAAAAACCCTGGAAAGAGGGCATCCTGCCCAGAGCCTACCCATGTTGCTACTCAGCCTGCTGGAATGGAATGGGTGTCTCTGCCAGCCTTGCTTTCCTCCTGTTTCCGAAGCCGGCAGAATACAAGCCACTCTCCAAGTGGTGCGGTTCTTACCAAGTCTAGGGTGGATCCTTTTGGGAATGTTGTCACCCACAAAAGGCACAGGAGGCTCTTCAAAAGCACTTTGGATTTTTAGTTTTTAGATGATTGTGATCCTTCTTAGATGTGTTTACTGCCTGGTTCTTTTAAAATACTCCTTTGCTAGCCTTACTGTGGCTCATTTCAGGAAATTGTGACCAAGTGTTGGGCAGTGGGTAAGTAGAAACCCAAGGACCACAGAGCGCCTGTGAGCTGGCAGGTGTGGGCTCCAGAGGACAGCGGCACTGCGGCCCACTTACTGCAGTGAGGAGGTATTGATTTCCCCCTCTGTGTTCTTAGCAGCACTTCTGAAGCAGGCAAGGTCTGAGCATCTTTCCTAGTGAAAAGAGGAAAAACCTTTGTGGTGAACTTCATCACCCCAAAAATCAGACATTTCAAACCAAACTGAATGGAACAGGGAAGAGGCTTAAGGACTCTTGTAAACCTCCTGACTTAGTTCAGTGCCTTGGCTTTTGCGACAAGAGAGATAACCTTGGGAGATAGTGGGGAAAGTGCACATTTAATGTTTTTAAAGAAGAATAAAAGGATCAAATTGGTGAAAACAACACAGCTTTGTGCAGCAATCTTGGAAGGTTAGCGAAGTGGTCTCGTCCAAGTTTTCAACAAGATGTTCCCTTCCTTTTATAATTGGCTGCTGGGTAGGTTTGGACCTAACTAGAATGCCAGTGTTCGATTTCCCCATGTCCTCGGTGGAGATGTGTCACCGTTTATGCTCGCCTTAGTGACAATTTTCTAAAATGGAAACTCGTGGGAAATCATTACAGTGTTTATATGTCTCCCCTGTCGGACAGCGTTATCCTGTGATATTTCACCAGTGTTTTCTACTGCATGATGGCATCTTGCGAAGGTTACGGCAGAACAAGTCCCTCTGTAATTTTGTGACTACATTTTACTTACTGAAGAAGAAAAGATAACTGACAATTAAGTATTTGGGATGTCACAGAAAGAACATGTGCAACTAATCAATGTTCTCCTTTGGGAACATGATTTTATAAAGCTGATAAGGTGGAAAAATCGGGATTTTGTGATGTGTGTTACATGATGATAATTGCACCTTTTCAATAAAAAAGACATTTCTCCCAGTGTAAACACTGATCATTCAGAGCTGCTGCTAGCAATGCTCATGTTTTCTGCCCTGCTCAGGGTCAGTTTTTGCAAATGCTTTTGAGGAGTATGAGATTTTTTTTTTTTTTTGTTTATCTTTTGGGGTGATATTTTTGAAGGACTATCTAGTTTTAAGGAAAGTCATCTATACTTACGAAAGAGTAACATTGTGTAAAGAATTTTTTTTTGCTTTTACAAAGTATACTTAGTAGCCCAGTTTTAATATTTATTGAAGTCAGATGTAGCAATATTGAAGTATGTCACAAAGCAAATCACACACTCGTAACTCCATTTCTTATGTCATCCTGGTAATACACCATGTGTTCTCCATGTATTCTAAGTGATAAATTGGATGGACATTGCATTGAGCTCTTTTCTGTTAATCCACAGCACCTCCCATCTGCATGTATACAAAGGGCTCATGTTACTTGGATGCTCTGCTGCGGTGTGTAAGCCGCTTTTGCTGGTTTTATGGTGCAGGAGTTGCTTTGAAATCGACTTCCTCCTTGCTGGTTGGACAGCACTTCCTTTTGTTCTAGCAGCTTTGATCATGCTGAGGAATCAGTAGCCACGCTTCTCAACAGAGCAGTTAGTTAACCTAAGGGTCCTTTTCTACTTGGCCCTCCACTGCCTCATTCTGTGGTTGGTACCCACTGTTGTACACTCTCTGTTTATGGAAATGGAAATCTTTATTGTTATTTTTGTTGCTAGCCTCTGGTTCTTTCTAAGTTTATTTTTCTCCTCTCACCTTAGGTTTTTTGAGACAGGGTCTCACAATGTAGCCCAGGCTGGCCTTGAATTTGCAATTCTCCTGCCTCAGACTCCTGCATACTGGGATTACAGGTATGTGCTACCACACCCACATCCCTAAGTTTATTCTTACTTCTGTTTCTTTGGGTGCTGATTGTGTGGCACTAATAAACTAAGAGGATTATTCAGCTCATTTGACATCTTGTGGAATGAATGTCTTACTGTGTGAATTAGTTGCTGGGAGTGGTTGCCAGCTTGCCTCCAACAATCAGTAGTCAGTTAGGTAGCTAGCCCTGGGCCAAACCCTGCACTGACCCTCTGTCCAAAAGGCTCTCACCTGACCGGTATGGCAGACAAGTCTTTACCAGTTATTCTGTCACCAAGCAGCCACAGTTTAAAATCATATTTTCCAAAATATTTTGTCAAATTTGGGGACCAGTGGTTGTTGCATTTCCAATTATATGGAGGAGACACAGAACACAGAAGCCATGAATGTGAACTGCCTTCTAGAACTGAAGGGGTGAGGTCTGTCAGAAAGAATCCTTTGCCATGGTGGTCTCAGTGCCAGACAACCAGGCCAGAGCTGAGAACACAAGTGAGTTCTCATCTGGAGGCATCACACACTCCAGCAGGACTCCAGCTGACAAAGATGTCAAGAACTCACCTTCGGAGAGCTGGCATTCGGCACAGGCTTGACTGTGTACCAGGCTTCTGGCCAAACAAGTTGTGCCCTGTCGTGTGACTGCCATGGCTGAGCTGAAGGCAGGTGTCCTTGCAGAGGTCTGGGAACCTCCCCCTCTGAAAGCACAGTCATTAGGTGTGTGTGTGTATTTCTCAACAAACAAAATACTCAGTTGTTACTCAAAAGTGCCCTGAGTCACAGAAGGCTAAGAAGGGCTGTTCACTAGATGGACAATGATCAAAACTTCCAAATGGGTGGTTGGGAACGGATACAACAAAAGTGCTCCAAGGAAGAGAGTGAACATCTTTCCAAAGCTAAGGCCCCTTTAAAGTAGACAGATTCCAACGAGGCCCTACTCTAAAACTCTCATGCTTTGTACACCACACTGCTCTGAAGATGAATGCATAACCATTGAGGACCGATGAAAAATAGAGAAGCAACCTACAACAATGGGGAAAGATGATCCAGTATTCAAAAGCAGAGGGTTTTCACATAAAGAACTTCTCTGTGGCATAAAGCTGGGTGATTTAAACCAGAGCAGGGCCCGGGTGTATGGGATGAGTTAGGCGTAGCTTTGAGAAGGGGTGCTTCTCCTGGGCAAAAGCTTTTCAAGAAACGAAGACCATGTAAATGGAGCAGCCGGGAGGCCCCACTTCACCATTCAGTCTCTCTTGAGTGAGATCATGTGTTTATGAACCAAAAGATGGGTTGAACTAATTTAATTCCTCTTTTGTATCTCGGTACTAATTAATGACATTTGTTTCACTTGTACATATTATATTAAATTAGGTAAGTTCTGCTATATTACTCAGCATCTCTGTTTGGATTTAAGCATTAATTCTTTTCATGCACGCTATCTTAGCAGATTTTGGGAAATACTCCTGCCTGTATAATTGAGTGCTTAACTAAGCCCTTTCTTGCTTTCTTTAGAACAGTAAATCCTAAGGAACATTTTGGTCATTGTTTTCTGGAAAATATTAATTGAGAATATTGAAAGAACAAAAGTAAATGCTCAAAGTTTTGGAGTTGTCTGTGTTCCCTTTTGCCAGCACAGCTTACCTAACACAGTGTGGCCATGTGTTTGAAGGACTCTGGGGAGACTGGGCAGGATTAATTCCTGTCCCTGTGTTGCAGTGTAAACAACTTTTTGCCTGTCTTTTGTCATTAATGATCATACTAGAGATGTAGCCAGTGCATTGTAAGCCAATCTGTCAAGGCAAATAAACAATTCACCTTGTTAAAATTCCCTAAATCTTGCATTAATAAAACCAAAGTAACCCCAGAACACTCAGGAGATGTCTTCCTCCATACTGCAGTGATGGATGACATGTCTAAAGATCCTGGAAATTAAGTAGTTCAGGTCATTAAAAGTGTCCCATACTTGTTATTGATTTAATTTATTTTAAAAAGGTGGGGGGTGGAGATAAGATTGTGGTACCCTTCCCCATTTTTTTTTTAAATCTGAAAACTATCACTTGTACAGACAATTAGAACTATTGCTGGGGTGAACAATATATATTTGTTCTATAATTTGTTACAACATTGGCTTTATTATTCAAATAGGTATTGTATTGTCCTCTTAAGCAGATCACTAGAAGCATCGTGATAATCATTGCAACTTGTACCGTGGCAAGCATTTCACGTGCATGTTTCCTGGAACTTCCGAGTGCCAGGCACTGAAATAATAACCTCTGGTTTCCTTCCCAGAGGTAGGGAACAATTTAGATAAAATCAGATGACCTGAAGGAAATTCGCTGAAATAGTGTGAAATTATACTTTCCTTTATTTTCTGAACTTTTCATTTTTCTACTTTTATCATAAGAGAAGAGTAACTGTTCTATATTTATGGGTAGATAGATAAATGAATGGAGTGAATGAGAACGCATTCAGAGGATGGTACAGTATTTTGATTCTGTATCACTGCCCTCTGGGTCAAGTTTAAGTTATGTGTGCTCCTCGGTCATCACTAAGCTTCTCCACCACCCCGTGGTACTCATTGACATCTCCCAGTGCCTTGCGTGCTAGATGCCCAGTGAACATTTACTTAATGAACAAAGTAGAATTCCCAATCACCTTTCCTCTCTCCTTTCTTCCTTAAGCTTCTGAGGTACAGTGTGAGTCACTGTGAGGAACAGTGACAGCCTAGCCAGTGCTGGCTCACAGATGAGCCCTCTCCAGGGACTGCATGCAGCACAGAGGCAACCTGGCAGGACTGGAGACCTGTGTCATCCCTCACTCCCCAATGTGTCCTGAGCTGGATAACAGGATTCCAGCACCTCATGAGAAATGGGGTAACCTGATAGGGAAATTGCATCAGAAAACAAGACAGAATTACGTGCGTTCCTAGCTTGACCTGACTTTTGTTATTTGTATCTGATGTGTCACATCATATAGCTTATATACTTCCTCATCTGCTGTGTGGGTACTATTTCACCCCCCAGTTCTCATTATTCTTTAATCAACCTGTGCTTATTGGGGGAAAAAAAATTAGCTGTGGTAAGTTTTAAGAGCAGATACGTTAATTTCACAGTCTCTGGGGAAAAGAAGAGAAGGGGCAAATGTGCACTCAGGTCATGCATTCTAGCAGACTCTTTTCAAAATACATGAGTATGTATTTCTCCACCAGATTTCTCCTTGAAATTGCCTAATTTGAATCTCAGAGTACTGACACAGTAAAGCAGAGCTTCTTAAATGGAAGAACTCTATAGATTTTTTAAAATATGGACCCTGATTTACATTTGGTGATGAAATTGTCACTGACCCTTTAAGTGGAGCTGTCCAAATGGCAATAAATGTCAGCTGATCCTAGTACCCAAACAGGTGAGAGCTAAGGGGGTTGCCAATATTTTCTAGTTAGAAAAACATTTTATAGTATTTCCTAAACAACAGTGGTGTCTTGTAGAAAGGCATGTACATCAGAAAACTTGATTTACGTATCTAGTGGTATTATTGATGTGCTCAGGTATTGAAATATTCGTTCTGGATTAGAATCTCCATGAAGGCAGGAACCATATGTAGCTAGTTCCCCACTGCTTGTCAGCATCTGAAGTGCAGGAGGTGCTCTATAAATGCCTTTGAATGAATGGATGAAGAATTGCATTTGCTGGTATACATGTGGCACCTGTCAGCCAGAATTCTTTGTGGGTGAAATGGGACTGTTCCTCATACTGATTGTGAGAGTGTTGCTGGTAAGGACTTTGATGGACACTTAGGACTTTTTGATAGAGTTCTTTTGATTGCCTAGCAAACTTCACTTCAGTCTCTAATTCTGTTTTCTGTTTTCACAGGCTGTTATTTTAGAAAATGAAGAACTTCCGAAACTCTTTCTTGATTTCCTAAACGTTAGACACTTGCCCTCTCTACCAAAGGCAGAAAGTTGTGGGTAAGAACTGTTGTTTACTTATTAGGTGTGTAGTTTAAGTTACTCTTTGGTAACTGATCGGTTGGGGTGGCACTTGCTCGCCCCCTGCTTGTGGTTAGAGGAATTCCTCCCAAGTCCTCATCCCCATCTTGTGACTGACCAACTGGTTGCAGACTGGATACTCCTGTGTAGACATAAGGAACTGACCTTCCAAATGATGCTATAGTATACAGTGTGTGACTGCGTGTCTAGATAAGACATTTAGGGACAGGTTGTTTACTTGTGGATATCTGAGTCAAGTCCATACCATCTTGTGTATATATTTATATAATTATAAAACTATAAATGACCTTACAGATGATTTTATGCAGCTCTCCACATCTTGCAGTCACCCAAACAGAGACACAGGAATTAAGTGACTTTCCCAAGATCTCTTGTCTTGTAGCTAGCAAAACCCAGGCTTTCCCCACGTCAGCCCTCTTTTTCTACGGCCATGTTGCTTCTCCATCAAGAACTTGGGCTGCGCACCCTAATCCCTGCCCTCCAAGGAACCAAAGGTGCATATCACCAGCACTTGGAGAAAGTCTCCTGAAGAATTAACTCTGCAACCAGCCACTTGCCCAGTTACAGCACGGGGCTCAGACTGAGTCAACCTCAGAAGGTAGTCAGCAACATCCTTGCAGAGTAAATCCTTTCACAGAGAGTAAGTCAACTCAAGTCCCAGTGTCAGAGCTGATTTACCCCTTGAGAGAAGCACTAACTGCAGGAAGTTCAAGCCCACCACACCCAAACTTGTGTCAAACCTAGCATCTGTTGGGAGAGAGGCTGCGGACACCTGTCACAGCCCCTCACCAGAACTGATTACTCAAGACCACCCACCAGAGCTAAAATTATACTCCACACTTACCAGGTAATCTGTGTTGTTGGTGTGTTCTGCTCCAACTTGGGTGCAAGTGTTCACTGGCAGGTTTGTGTATTTTAAGAAAGACACTAACAGTGACCACGAGTGGAGTCTCCTCTCCATTATACCAGTAATGAAAGCTTGGCTTTTCATTAAGTAATGAGGATTTTGAAAGGGTCTTCAGGAAAACTGAAATTCGAGAATCTTCAGCCTTTTGACTCTACCGATCCTTAGGATGAGTCACCAGCCGGTATTGCTGGGACTCAGTGCAGACCCACAACTTTTTGTTTTCTTGTTTCCCAACTCAGTGCTGTAAGAATTCTGGCTGTTTTTTCCTTAGTTGACAGAAACATCCACCCAACTTATTTAGTCTTCTTTTTCTTTTCTTTAACAAAATTTTAGGTCTTTTGATGAGACAGAATCTGAAGAGTCAAGGTAAGAACTTCTCCTAGTTACTTGGGAGTTATACAGACCAAGAACAAGGACTATGCTTTGTTTAGTCTAATCACCCATGGCCTATGTGTTCAAAGTCACATTTCTCTTGAAAACTTTTGTTGGGAATTGGTTTGAAGATTATAAATGTTTGATGGGGAGGCACAGGAGTAATCAGTTGTAGTTGGGGGAGTGAAGGATAAAGAACCCCGTGTTGTTTCACATGAGTAGGAAGAATGCTGCTTTATCTGTGACCATCTGGGGTGTAAGAGAGCACTCCTCAGCAGTGGTGAGCTCTTCAGATTGCACCTCTGCTTCCCAGGTCAGGCCAAGAGCAATGCTTCGAAGATGAGCACAGCGCCAGGGCACTGACTCTGTGTCTGCTATTACTTGCCTACTCTGGAGGATGTGTAAACCTGAAGCCATCCCCACACAGCAGTTTGATCCCCTCAAAGCTAGTTTGTAGTGTTTTCTGTTTACCGTCGTCCCCTGATGCTGACATGCTTGTTCTTGACCTTTCCAGCAAACTGTCCCACCAGCCGGTGCTGCTGTTCCTCAGGGATCCATACGTCTTGTCTGCAGCCAGCGGTAATCAAACCCGTCATTGCCGGCAGCTCCTCACTGATCTGACCCGCACCACATAAAGCACATTTTTAATACAGGTCCAGCAGAGTGACATTGTTCCAGGGCTTAGTAATCTGCCAATAAGCCAGTGCTTGTGGTGTAAGAGACATTGAGAATTTTAATTGGGGCTGGCCTTTCCGGGGGAAATGTAATTTTTCTTACTCTCTTACCAGGTATTTTGAATTAGAGTAAGAAGTGGTAGGAGGAAAAGGTATTTATTTTCTTGAACATTTTGCAGTGTTTTGTGGGCCTCTGCTTGTTTTTCTCCAGATGCTGGGGTATGGATTCAAGCTTTTTAAAAGTGCTTCTCCCCAAAATGTGCATACACTGTGGCGCACCCCCATTTCCATTTAGGATGCAGCACACCTCCCATGGCTGAGTGTATATTTTTAAAGTTGCATATCTCAAATACAACTAATTGATTTAAATATAACTGTAATCAATATTTTAGCCTGAGTCCTTTCTCAATACAAATTCCCCAGAGCCCCTTTCAAAGTGTTCTCTTACACAGTATCCATGAGCACATGCTCAGACATCATCTCATTTAATTTTCTTAGCACCTTGTAGAATTACACAGGGCCAAGCATTATCATTGGCTGAATAACAAAACGAGAGTCCCAAGAGGTCTTTGGCTTGCCCGGCTGAGACTGCTGGTGGGCGGACCCTTGTTGCCTGTCTTCTGTTCTGTGCTTTGTGCATAGTGAGTTTCCAGCCTTTGTTTCTGAGTCACTAAATAGCATACCAACTAGACAGCAATAGATAAAGATCCATTGAAACCATTCCTTGTCTCTGACAACAAAATCTTACCCCAGTAAGAGACAGAGGACTGCTGTCCACAGCAAGGGTGTGATACTCACATCACCCTCTTAGCTGTCACCTGAAAGCAAGGACCACAGCCCTGCTCTGCGAACAACCCTTCTTAGCACCCTGGTCAGAAAGAGCTGCCATTGCTGTGAAGGATGTGGCATGGTAGTGTTTTTTCCTATAAGATCTTGTCATGAGGAATAATTGCCTCTTTCAAGCAGTTGCTTCCTGTGTTGAACAAATATGCATGTTAAATTCACATAATGTTAAAATGTTATATTTAATATGCACAATGCAACCTAGTCTATCCTACATAGGCAGTATTTTGGAAAGTGCTCATAATATCTTTTTTTTTTTTGCCTGTTCTTTTTTAGTGTGAGATTGAACCCAGCACCTCGCACATGCTAGGCAAGTGCTCTACCACTGAGCTATATTCCAGCCCTCATATTATCTTTTAAACATGGCCCTATAAGTACTTTTTCTAGGAATTGTTCATGCTTAGATATTTCATACATCTGTCCAAAATTCCTACAGAAGTAGAGAGAACGGAATGATGACTGGACAGGAATAGCCAGAATACTTAGTGGAAGAGGGAAGATATTTTGTGACCCTTAAATCTGACTACCCCAGCTTATTGAGCTGCACCTGCCATGTGATATACACCTTGACAGTGAAGAACAAGAGGAGCCTTCTGGGGCGAATGAGTGGAGCTAAAAGAAATAGAGAAGTATGTGTTGGTGGTGTGGCTGAGACATGTAAAATGAAGGAATTCCTGTTTGAGCATAGTGGAAACAATGGCTTTGGTAGACAGATTGAACCAGGTATGGAAGGGTCAGCCATCATACTATTTTTCTTGGAATTTTTGCCAACTATTTTATAAATCACATTCCTGCCATCATAGAAGTGTTATAAAGATTCTTGCAAATCTTTAGAATTTAATTTAAAGCGAAACTTTGCCTGTCATGTTCTTTGTGTTATGCTTCTCAAGGTGTTGAGGTTATTTTTCCTGAGAATACTGAGATGGAATTACCTTCTCAGATATACTGCCTCCCATAAAATCAGAGGCTCTCTGTCTTTATATTTCTGATGTTTAAATTATTAGAAATGCTAACAGTTAAACATTATCCTCTTGGCTTTCCACATCAGAAGTCAAGAGGGATTGAAAAGCATACGATTTTTTTTCTTGCTTAATTTTTCTGAAATGTTCAAAACAACTCTTTGCTTATAAGGTCCCCCAGGGACCTCAGTGTGTCTGAGCACTCAGGATGATTTCACTTTCCATCATCTTCCTTGGCCTCTCATCAGCTTCAGGTGTACTGACTATTTTCTCCTCCACTTCTCTTCTAGACTCCAGCAGATCCCCAAAGACCGAGCTTTTCTCACTCTGCTTTCTCTTGAATAATCTCATCCTCGCTCCCAGCCTTGACTACCCCACCTGTGCAGCTGAGGCGCTGTGCTGTATTTCCATCCAGCTCAGACTCTTGCTATGGTTGGCGAGGCCCCATGATCTGCCCCACTCATGCTTCCACTGGGAACTTCTCACCCACTCTGGCCTTGCCCCTCTGCAGTTCTTTGTTTTTTGCAGTACTGGCTTTGAACTCAGGGCCTTCACCTTGAGCCACTCCACCAGCCACTATTTTTTTTTTGAGAAGGGTTTTTCGAGATAGGGTCTCACAGAACTGTTTTCCCTGGCTTTGAACCATGATCCTCCTGATTTCTGCCTCCTGAGTAGCTAGGATTACAGGCATGAGCCACTGGCACCCAGGTCCTGCATTTCTTTTTGGGCCTCAGATGCACCAGCCTCCTGGCCCACCCACAGCACTTGCGCTTCTTCCTTGTTGAATCTTCTGTCTGCATGCCTCATTGGTCTGCCTCGTCTCCCAGGCCTCGTGCTACATGCTACATCTTCAGAAGCCTTGCTCACGGCTCCCTCCACCCATTCACTTTTTTCCATTGTTGCTCACAGTGAATGTTTATTTGATAAATGAACATTGACAAAGATAACAAGAAAACCTTATCCCAAATCATATTCCTTCTCCTCGCCTCCCAGTTGGAAACCAAGGCCAGGACAGCTTTGTGAGAACTCAGGCGGTAGTGGACACTGTGTTATAGTATGCCTATTAGGAAGCAAAGTTGACGTGATGTGGAACAAATGAGGGAGGAAGACAGGGAGGGAGGCAAACCCCAAGTACCTCACCATTGAAAGATCTTGTTACAAAGTCCTCCCTTCCAGTCACCATTTCTCAGGGTACCCATTCCTTTCCTTCACTAGACATGGGCACAAACTTCCTTGTCTGGTGGGTAGTAACTATAGGACCTTAGCCACTGTCCCCTCGCTGTGAATGCCTTCTCCCACACATCCACAGCTAGCACCTGTGCTGCCCTGCTCAAGTTTCTGTTCACGTGACTCCTTCACATAGCCTTCTCTCACTTTCTGTGCCCGGACTCTTTAGCTCATACCCTGCCTTTTTTTCCCTTGCCCTTGAACCACACTTGGCCCATATCCAGTGCTGTAGAATTATACATACATATTTAATGGCATTTTCTTGTTTGTTTATCTTTTGCTGAACCTAGCTGAATTCATTTAAGCTAAATATGTTTATGATACAATGTCGTTGACCTTCAGTAGACTTTTAGGTTTTGAATGGCAAAGGATAAAGGCAGATGTGCCAGTAACATGTGGTATGTCCTATTTGGGCATTTTGTTGAAAATGAATCAGCAGCTCTGTGTATTGCATTTCTCTTCAGGGGACATACATTTAGAGTTAAAATTCACATAGGTGTGACACACAGGTGTATGACCTATTGTAAGCTTTTAAAGATAGCATTTTATGAAAAATTAGGTTCCTTCCTGTCAGGAAAAGGCATATACTAAGAAATCAAGTTTTATCAACCAAAAATAGCTCATGTATTTGGGGTGTTTTTTTAAACATAAGTTTGTTTGCTCGTTGACTTGCCTCTCTGACTAGCATGTAAGTAACATGCATGGGTAACCTGTGATCTCCTTGCGTCTCTGGTACGTGGACATGGTACATAATAATACTGGGACTCACTGGGAGCCATGTTCAGGTCTCTGCACTTCTCTCACTCATCAGTTTTTACAACCCAAAAGGTAGGTGCTTGTTAGGAGATCTGTTTTGCAATCGTGGGAAAGAAGGTGCCTCACCTTCACCACGTGGCTGCCCAGGACAGAGGCTTGCAGTGAATATACTACTTACTTGACTTCCCAAGTCTCAAGGGCAACTCAACAAATTCGACATGAGTTGAGCTTCTGTTTTATTCTCTTCCTGGGTCTTCTACCACTGCCCTAAGGTTATGCATGCCTGAAATCCGCAAGCCACCCTTGACTTCGCCCTTTCACTCCCTGGTCATCTAATCCATCACTCTCTAGAACCCACCTTCTTCTCCTAGACTGTGTTCTCCCTCTTGAGCTACTGCAGTAACTGAACTGACCTATGTCCACCTTGAACTTGCTTCAGTCTGTTCTCTAAGGGGCAGCCAGAATCATCTTTTCAACACAATTTGATCCTTTGTCACTCAACCTAAGGTCTCTCAGTAGCTTTTCATTGTGTTTCAAATAAACCCAGAATTTCTGTTTTTCCCAGGTATGATGTGGCACCCTTTGTCCTCTGGTGTCCTCACGCCCACTTCCCCTTGCTTCCTGACCTCCCTGAATCCTCCAGGCTCTCTCTTGCCTTAGACTTTCCTGTTTCCTCCTCCTGCCTCATCCTCACCTGGAGACTCCTTGCCTTTCTGATGAGGTCCAAGCCCCTTGTACATGATTTTACATAGTATGTACTCATAGCTGATCAGTAAATAAGCATATTTTTCTTTGGTATTGGACCACTCAGTTTCCTTACATAATAACTATCCTTCTTTAGAGTGCTCAGTTCTAGCACATTGCCCGTTTGTAACTATGTGCAGAAGGAAGTTTAACAAACATCAGAACCAGGGAAGAGATTGGTTCCTGTCCAAGCAATCCATTCATATTCTACCTGCTGTGATAACTGGAACATGGCACAACATGCTCTCTGTATCTCTGGGTTTCCTTTGTATCTATCTATCTTACAAAAATGAGGCTGATTTTTCAAGTTTGACAAGATGGCTTTTGTTGGAAATTTGCCCTTTTTTAAGTTGTGAAGACAGGCCCCATCTTTCTGCTCTCTAGAAGCTGGTGTAATAGAACAAGTATACTCCAGACAACTTGGACTAAATGCTGCTGTAAACCACAATGGAAAAACTGCTGCAAAGTATTCCCAGTAGAAATCTTGGAATTCCTTCAAGTATATTGAGATTTTGTTAGAAATTGAATTGCCAGTGTAATCCATCTTCCTTGTGAGAAAACATTCAGATAAAGAGCCAGGGCTGAGCAGCATTAACCATCAGAACATCCCTTAAATCAATAAGCTACAAATCTAGCCGCACATTCCTGCAACGCCTGGTGGTAGCAAAAGTGGCACAGGACAGCAGCATGAGTGATAGATGGCACACCCCAGCCAGGGCACGCTGCGGCCGTGCAGATTCCCAAGTAGCAGCGGGCCTTCCCCTGGTCCAGTCTACAAAATGCAGTTATGTTTTATTGACACTCCTAAGAAAAGCAGTTTTCCTTTTGTTTTTCAGATTTTCCAAATGTGGTTATCGAAGGAGTTCTTCACGGGGTATTTTATCCTCATCTGCAGCCCAGGTAGAAATCCTGCCCGGCACAAAGAGGCTGAAGCAAGTTTCAAAATCGTAGTCAAAGAAATCAGTGTCTACCAAATTAACCTAAACTCTGACATAACAGCTTTAGCTAGTGGTAAAATTCACAGTCCCAGCTTAATTCCAGGCAGGGACATTTCCATTAGAATGGTGCTTTTAAAAATAGAAACTGAACCAGGGCAGTGGTCAGGTACGACCAAATGTTTCAGAAGTAGAATGTAGCTGCCGACTGAGGAGCCCATGAAAAGGAGGCCACAGAAGATTCCTGGGAGCCCTGCGTGTCACAAGACAAAGCTATGTGCCACTTCAGTTGCACCATTGCTAATTGAAAAATCATAGCTGGAATCATGGAGACCAGTTAACTCCCACAGCTTTTCTGTTCAGATCTCACGACACACTGATCTTCATCATGGAACGTTCTTAGCCAGTGATGGTGCATTCTTAAGCACTGACACCACAGGAGTGTCCCACAACACACCGTGCTAAATGTGAGCAAAGACCCAAACTGGAAATTCAATTCGATTAGCAGTATTATGCAATGACAGATCATGGCACTGGAACTTACATTGTAGTGGATTGAGGCACACATGTCAGCACATAAGATGACACGGGATACTTTCATGGTCTTTGTAAGCCCTTTGGAAAGGAGCCATATTGGAAATCTGTCCATCTACAACTTTTCTCTCTAGTGCTGGAAGATACTTGTGCTACTGTGAAGATAACTGATGCTGCCAGTGGTTTTCGAGGAGGACTAGTCTGTAGTTTTTGAAAGAAAACAAAAACATGCCTTTTAACACTAGATTCACACTCAGCCCTGCCAGATGCTTGCCCGGTGAGAGGCGGTGGGACGGACGATGACTAGAGTAAGCGTGATGGACAGTGCTCATCTGGCTTTTACTCAAGGGCATGGCCTTGGGGTGTCATGTTGTCTTCCTTATGGCTTCTTTCAGTGACCTCATGAACTGAATTAATGACATAACTGTACTGTTCAGACATTCCTGTTGTGAGTGGTGAAGATCAAAACTCCACACTACATACATGATCGTGCTACATACATGTGGGCATCTCAGTGAAAACCAATTCACAGTAGCCTATTTATGGTCATTCATTTTAATAAGTTTCTGTGTGGGAGAACAGTATCTGAAATTGCAAGTAATAACTTCATCATGGTTTTTGATTGGGATCTAAATATACAAGTTAAAAGCCTGCTGCAAAGTTGTAAGGACACATTTTATGATGGAAATAAGCAAGAGCCAAGTAATCAAGTGTCATCAACCAAAAATAACTGAATGTCAAGTGTTGAAGGTATTTTTTAAATGTTTTTATGTTACTAGCCATTTTGAGTTAAATAAAAACAAAGAATAAGAAGTATTTGAATCTGTCTGCTGCTCCTAGAATTTTATTGGAAACACACATTGTGTTTGGTTCTTTAAACATGTGCACATCGCACAGCACCTCTCATAGTCACGTGACATGTGTTTCTAATCTGATAGCTTGTTAAATTACCTCATCTATTATTAGGTACTATTCAAATATTTGATGATTAACAAGATAATATGAAGTTTTTAAACAGCCTAATCATGTATAGTGGTACACTGCTCAAGAAATCTTTTTAGATAATTTTTTTCATGGAGATGACTTTTAATTTTATATTTACTTAAAATTTTAATATGTAATTTTCTCCATGAGAGTTCTTACAGGAAATAGAAGCCACTGTAGAGCTTTTAAGCAGAAAGGGCTACATTTCCCAAACTGAATGCTTACAAAGTCTCTTGGATGGGTGTGCAGCAGGCCTTCCAGGATGGCCCAGCAACCTCCAGCACCTGTCTCGGGCTGCAGCTTGTGCCAAAGGGACTCAGGGCTGGGGGCTGCTGGTGAGGCTGTTGAAATGAAAAGCAGCAGTGGCCACACTGGAGGGGTTGAGAAGTCACTATGTTCATCATAGCTGCCTCCTGCCAACACCCAGGCAGTGCTTACTGTGTCTTGGAGCAACATCCAGTGGCCACACCTATGCCACCACTGCCTCTCAACACCTGTGGCCTGGTCGCCAGCATCCACCACCCAGAGCAGCAGGACAATGACATTCGTCCCTCCATCTGACACTCCATTTCCCATCAAAGCATATCCAGTGTACAGAACCCTCTGTGCCTCCCAGCCCTCAGCCATGGAGCCTGGGAAGCAGCTGGTAGCCTTCTGGTCAAGGCAGCTCAGGAAGGCACATTGGAGAGGTCGTGGCACATGTTTTTATGAATACCATAACATGTAAAAGAATACAGAAAGAAATGACTCTCCCAGCCCACCCACACACCCAGATCCCTCTGCGAACACCCATGGTACTTTGTTAATGTACATAGCACTTTGAGGGATATGTCTCCCACATGCAAAAAATACTGTACATTCTGTACCTACCCATCTCACAGAGATGGCATACAACACTCAGTGACCATACAGGACTCAGTGGCAGTCTGTCATTGTGTCAGTGTCAGCACATAAAGTGCTTTTCTCTTTTTTTTTTTTTTACAGTTGTGTGGATCTGCTACAATTTTTTCCATTTTCTGTTATAAAAATGCCATGAATCATAACTGTATATAGGTGTATATACCACATATCTGATTAATTTTCATGAAACAATTATAAAATCCAAACAAAAACCTTACTTGAAAGCTCAGGCCCTCAGATGTGTATATACACATTCAAAACATTTCATGGTACTTTACTCTTGGTTTCATTGGTCATAGTGCCCCATATTGCCATGCAGGTTGCGCACTGCACAAGTCCAGGCAGTGTCATTCACGTGCAGGTTAACAGGAATGGTAGGCAGAGTCATGCTTTGAGCCCTGCACTTGGGGAAGTACCAAAATCTAGTACGTTTGAAGCATGGGTTCACTTTTTTTTTTTGGCAGTACGGGGGGTTTGAACTCAAGGCCTCATGCTCGCTGGGCAGCCACTGTCCCACTGGCCACTCTGCCAGCCCTGAAGCATGGATTTATAATAGACAGAGGAGGGAGGGAAGAAAACGAAAGAAATGGAAAAGAAAAATCCATATATCACTTAAACCAGGGTGTTGGGGCAGCTGTCACGCCCAGGTCCTCGTTCTTGGACTTGGTGTTTTGCCTGCACGTCCCCCATGCTGGTGCAACAAGGCCTCCCTCATGCCTGTCTTGGCCTCCTAGTGATGTTGCAAACTGGCCACCTTCCTCCCAGTGGTTTCCCTGCTCCCAGCCCGCTCCACCCCAGTTTTAAAGTCAGCCTTGTGTACGTCCTCCACAGTACCACATAGTACTCAACCATGGCTGCCTGGTGAACCCTACATCTGAAAATGTGATAGTCCTGTGATCACAGCCTAAAGAAATTGTCATATGTCAAATAAGTGGCTTTTGTCTCTCATTAACTCTGGCCAGTTATTGATGGCCACTGCCTCTATTGGAGTGAAAAAGGCCATTGGTGTGCTCCTGAGGAGAGCCACCATCAAAAAAGCAGAAGCAGCAAATGCCGACAAGGATGTGGTGCAGTTAAAACCCTCATATTTTGTGGTGGGAGTGTAAATGCACCCTCTGTGGCAAATTATATGACAAGAAAAAATTAAGCAATTACCACATAATCCAGTAATGCCACTTCTGGATACAACCCAAAAGAAGTGACAGCAGCAACTCACATACATCGGTGCATCCGTGTTCACAGCAGCGTTACTCACAAAAGTCAGAAGGCAGGAATGACCCAAGTGCCCATTGGTGGGCGGATGAATAAAAGGAAAGGCAATTCCGACACATGCTACATGCATGAACCTGGAGGAGAGGGTGAGTGAGATAAGCCAGGCACAAAAGGGGAAGCAGCATATAATTCCATTTGTATCTAGAGTAGTCAAGTTCATAGAGAGGTGGTCTCCAGGGGCTGGAGGAGGTGGAAAGAGGGACGTAGTGTTCAGTGGGTGGCAGTTGGGGAAGGTGACAGGTTGTAGAGATGGGAGGACGGTGATGGTTGTACAACAGTGGGAATGGACTTAATGACAATACTGTGCATTAAAAAAAACAATGAAAATGACAAGTCTTAGCCACGTGTATCTTAGCTCAATTAAAAAACACAACTTTGGAAAGGGCCTGAGTAAGTGCAGGTTCAGTGAGCAGTCCAGTCATCCCCCTGGTGCATCCTTCCTAGGTACTCATCTCATATCCCTGGCAACTGCTAAGATCCTGAAACAGTGGTTCTGAGCCCGAGCTGTGCTTGACAGTCATTTAGGACTGAGTGTTCAATCTAGGCTGGGCCTGGCCGTCGGTGTCCAGGCCACTCAGATGAGGTGCCTGATGCACGCATGTGGGGAGCCACTGTTTGCAAAGATGGCTTGTGCACCAGTTTAGCATCTTCTGGAGAGAGCCCTTTGGGTTTTGTTGGTTTTTGAGATGGGGTCTCACTATGTTACCCAGACCAGACTCAAGCTCCTGGGCTCTAGCATTGTCCCACCTCAGCCTCCCAAGAAGGGGTGACTGCAGGCATGGCCCCTGCATGAGACTGAGTGATGACTGACTTGAATTACTCCTTGAGAATCAGCTATGGAAAACAACTCTTCACCTTGGAGTGTCGGATATGGCCATAGGAAAGTCCACTTGGGAGAAGCATCAAACTGACGTGTTCAAAAATGTGTCACACACAAAGGGAAAGTTGCATTGCCACTCATTCATCCGTTCATTCAGTGAAAGGCAGTCAGTCCTCCAGTGGTTAAGGCACTGTGTTCATATCTAAAGAACAGACAGAATCCTTGTCTTTCTGGAATTTGCAGCCATGTACTGGGGAGAGTCTTTCTGAATTGGATATTAGTCTGTCTCCTCTCCTTGGATGTCATTGTCATCATCTCAGCTTTGGTTTGCTTTTTCATTCTTGAAGATAATTGTAGATTTGGGATTTAGCAGTGGAAACCCAGGGAAGTAGCAGCTGCTAACGACAAACTGATATGGGCAATGTTTGTTTTCTATCCGCAGATGCTCAATGGCAGCCTACATTCTGGCAAGGGGCAGGGCATGGATTTCTGTAAAGCCACTGTCATGTATGTGGAACTTTCTAGAGAAGTGTTTTGTGTCCTAAGAGTTTAATGGTAAATCTGGCCTGTAAAAATGTGAACATTGCCAGGTAGTGTGGCTCACACCTGTAATCCTAGCTACTTGGGAGGCTGAGATTTGAAGGATTGAAGGTGAATACCAGTCCAGGAAAATAGTTTGCAAGACTACCATCTCCAAATAACCAGAGTGAAGTGGACTGGAGGCATGGCTCAGGCGGTAGTGTGCTTTACAAAGGCAGAGCCCTGAGTTCAAACCCCAGTCCCACAAAAAAATAAATAAGTAAATGAAGTGAATCTTTTTAGTGTCTTCATATCTAACACTGTCATTTGTGTCATTTAGATATCCTGGGTTCTGAGCTTCTGGGTGTCAGGTGTTGCTGGGCTACGATTTGGGGCTGGCCTTAAACTTGCCGTCCTCCTGCCTCAGTTCCCAAGTGCTGAAATGATTGGCTTTTGTGCATTTTTGAACCAGATGTATTAAATACTGAAATCAGAAAGAGCTGGCATTGTCATCACTGCTCACATGTCTATGTTATAAAATACAGAGCACAAATGCTTCCTCCTGACCCTAGAATGTGCCAAGCTCCATGCTGGCAGTGGGTGGCTTTCCATTGTTCACTGTAAGTCCTGTCCTAACACAAGAATCGGGGAGGTCTTCATGACCTGCGCAGAGAGCTGGCAATCTGCTAACAGCTCCAGCTCCACCTAGAATAGCAGTTCGGCCCCGGCTGCCCTCGGCAAGCTTTTCTGCACACCTTTGTGTCCGTACCTTCATTGGCTGTGTCAGCATCGGTCTCTTCACTGTCGGCTCTTCACCAAGGACGGAGCTAAGTCAGTGACTACACCGTGTCCTGACTTTTGAATTGCAGCCTCTCTGGACCAGCAGCTCCACCATCGCCCAACTGCTTGTTAGAAACCTAAGTTCTCACTGCCCTTCGGCCCCCCACTTATTGAACCCCAAGATCTGACAAGCCCTCCACAGGATTCCAGTGCACTGTGGAGTCTGGAACGCAGGTCTAGCATTTCAAGTTGTTTTTATTTGAGATAAGCAGTTATTTATGGGCCAGGTGTGGCAGTGCACATCTGTGATTCCAGCTACTTTGGGAAGTCTAAGTCTGATCTGGGCTGAAAAGCACAAGACCCTTCCTGAAAAATAAAACAAAAGCGAAAAAGGCTGAAGGCATGGCCCAAGTGGTAGAGCGCCTGCCTAACAAGCTCAAGGCCCTGAGTTCAAACCCCAGTACTACAAAAATGATCATTTTTTTAAAAGTTTTAAATCTGTTTTAATTTAAAGAGAAAAATACCTCAATATTTTAACATCAAGCAAAGTGCCAGCGTGGCTGCCACAAAAGGCCTCTACAACAGCAGGGTAACCCACCAGCACCTCTAGCACACGTCAGGACAGGTAGACGAAACCACGGAGTTATTTGATGTAAAAGAGATCAGGTACTTGCAAACAGTCATCTTTTACACAAACTTTTATATTTGTTACTGTGAGAATTTTGTCACATCCACATAAGTAAACATGGTGCTTTCTAACTATGAATTTGAATAAACTGGAAGTCTGGCCCTCGATGAGACTGGCTGGTGAACGCCCCATTTGTAATGACACAGTATGCTAAATGCCGTGCAGAACTCAGGTCCCTGAGGTGCAGGGAAGACATTTAATTTAGACTGAAGCAAGTCTGGACTCTCCTCTGAGGTAGTGACACCAGAATGGACAACTGTAGGCCATGGGCACAGGTGGCCAGGCACAGCGTGGGGAAGGGAAGGGAAGGCTGCTGCCAGGCATGAGCAGTCCCACGGCCCTGTTGTACAGACAAGAGCTTCAGTCACGGCCCTGGCACACAGTGGTGAGTGTGGGGCTGGCAAGGTTGGTGAGGTGACAAGGCCTGGACCCCACACGGCCCTCCTCAGGAGGTGGTGACTAGGAGTCTGGTGTGAAGGCTGTGTACAGTGGGAAACCATTGACAGGCTTTTCACAGTAGGGGATGTGATCTATACCCTCACATGCATGGATTTGCTCTGTTAGTCATAAAAAACCAAAACGTGTTTGGGGAGTGGTGTTGTTTAGGTATTTTTGCATAGGCTTTTTTCTTTTTTGATACAGGGTGTTACTGTGTAACTCAGGCTGGCCTCAAACTTAAAATCCTCCTGCCTCAGGCTCCTTGATGCTGCCCAGCTCTTATCTCACTTTAGGTGGGCTACCTCTGTTATGCCCTTCAAGCCTCAACTCAGAAAATAAAAAGGAAGAGTTTATTTTTTTAAAGATAATCTTTGAACAGTACTAGGAAGAGTTCAAAGATGACTGCCAGTGTTTCATAATCTTTATGGTCTTGAGAGATCCTAAGTACCTCAGTACAAATTCAGGCGTGTTCTTCCTGTTCGCTGATGGTACACAGACATACTATGCAGCTTAGGTATGAAGCGCTCTGTCTAGGGAGATTGGAAGAAGATCTACTCCGTGCTGTGGAAGAGCCTCTGGTCTGGGAGGTGAGTAGTTGGGTCTTGGGCTGTGGGAGCTGGCACTAGGGCCCCTAATGGGTGCCAGGCACTGGAGCCCAGGGATGCCAGGATCAGCTGGGAGCTCAGGTTGAAGGCCTGGGCCGCCTCAGAAACTCCAGAGAGCTGTGCACAAAGGCTGATGGTGAGAATAAGCCAAGTTTGCCTGCTCCAGGCTGGCCAGTCCCAACTCCTCTCCTTGTGACGGTTGGTCACAGTGTAGCTCCTGGAGCCACCAGAAGCAGACCTGTCTTTCTAGGCCAGGTGGAAGGAAAGGTTCAAGTCTTCACACAGAGATGTCCACCCAAATAATGGCATGATAGTTTCCACTTGGGACAGACAATTTAAAGGCCCAGGATGCTCAGGAATGAAGTCCCTCACACTCTGAGAAGTGAGTGGCTGTGCAAACTCATCTCCTCAGAAACCTCGCAAGTAGGGAATAGACAGGGTTTGAGGGAGTTGGGGACAATTCCAAGTCCTCCAAATTTATGATTCCCAAACATTCTAAGTTAAATAGTGTTGGGATAGAACTCACATGAAGGAGTTTTGAAATGCATTTTGTTTTGTCTCAATGTTTGTTACAGTCTTTTCTGACAGGATTCCTGGGAATAGTCACTCTAGCTCTACATCAGTGCCAGCTGTGTCCTAGTCACTCTAGCGCATCAGTGACACTGGGAAGCCTTGAGTAAGTTATGTTATATCACACCTAAAACTTAGTCATTGCCAAAATCTTAAATCCACAAGATCATATTGTATATTTAATGGTGCCAAATTTTTCCATTGCAAAGACTGTTTTTCGTTAATTTGAAATAATAAAAGTGCCTGGAGGATCTTAGAATTTCCAGAGCTTCTAGCTCAAAGATTTCTTAGCTGTCTGAATTAGGAGAATGTTAAAAAATAAAAACAATCCTTTTCCTGCTGGAAAATCCTTGCCATGTTTTTGTCTGTATGTAACTCAAAACAGCTGAACTGAGAAATGAGGTTCAAATTTTGTTCAAAATCTAAAACTTCATCAGAAATTAAGTAATTGATAATTCCAAAGTGTCATCCTAACTAATCTGACCCAAGTATAAATTTCACTGAATTCTTAGTCAATGATCCAGAAAATCACTGAACAGCGCTTGCAAGACAACGAAACAGATTGTGGCTGAGGGTGCCAAAATTTTCTAAATTGTTTATTAAAGTGATTCTAGACTAAATTGTAATAATTTGATCTTGGTGATGGTGTCCAGTGTAATTCTTTTCTCTGATACCACGCCCACTCACTCATCTTAGTAATATGAGCGGTGAAACAGTGAACTGTTTATTTCAAAACCTTCTACAGAACTGATGAGCCTATAAAAGTACCAGTTCCTGCTCTTTAATCGCCAGCTTGCTGGTTTTTTGGTATGCTGTCTGACCCTCAGTGTGGAAGAAATAAACTCCTTGGAGTAGGGATGGGTGTCATTAACTCATGCTCATGTCGCATGGTAGATGACATGGTAATTTGCCACCAAGGCACAGGTGGCCTCAGAATCTCAGCACTCCCAAAATGAATTGCTTTTGCTTTCTGCTTTGTCTCTGGAGAGATGTCACTTATACTAAGAAAAGCCTAGATAGCAAATAGGGCACATGGTGCTCATCCTGATGCCCAGGGAGTCACAGTGGCTGATGCACTGTGACGCTGGAGACAAAGGCACTTTGGCATGTATGACAGGTCACTTGTTTCTAATCTCCTCCTATGTTCTCTTTATTTAAAGTAAAGTTGAAGTTTCTTTTTCTAATTATTAAAATGAAATGTACCCTAGAGAAAAACTGGAAGCCTGGAAAAAGTATAAAGTGCAAAAATGCGAGTGGAAAGTGCCCTCTGCATCTGCTTAGTGTGAATTTGCATGTTGTCTTGTTTGCTGTGTGAGAATGTATTTGCATAATTGAGATCAGGCTGCATGCAGAATTTCTACTCTTTTCTTAAAACAACCGTTTTCTCACATCTGTGATGTCAGTCTTAATGCGTACTGTTCTAAACTGGACACTTGATAACCATTTTGGGATTCAAGTTGCTTCCAGCATTTTCTTTCTATAATTCTACACTTCACATCTTTATACATAAAACGTTTTCAATATTGCTGTATAGAGAAAGACTTTAGATTATAAATCGGTGGAAATCAATTTGGCCTGGCTTAAGCTAAAAAAGGAGATGAATTGGCTTGGGTAGTGAAAAGCTGGGGGAGGACGAGCTTTAGACACAACTAGACAGAGGCCAAATGATGTCTTCAGGAATCTATCTTTTTGTCCTGGACGAGCTTCCTTCTTACGTGATTTCAGCTCCTTTACATCTTCCTGCAGAAAGACACCTGCTCTTTCTAATAGGTCTAGCAGAAGTTCCAGGATTGAGGCTGAATAACAGGACAGAGGTCAAACACCCGGGCCTGAGCCAGTCACTCAGGCCAGGATGAGGGAATGTTCTAGTTGGCCTCTCACACACACCTGGTTCTGCACACCTGGCCTCCCTGCTGTTTCTTGAACCCACCCCGCCACTGCTGGGACCTTCTGCCTCCAGTCTTCTCCCAGTGTCCCCGTGGCTTATGGCTCCCTCTCTCAGTCCCCACTCAGAGGCCAGCTCTGACCACCCTTCACTGTATTCACTCTCTGCTCTGTTTGTCTTCACAGATTTATTTATTATTTATTATTTATTGCCTAATGTTCTGCTTTGTATTCATGTGGTATGCCTTAGAATGCTTTGCTTCATGGAAACCATGAAGACTGACACTGTTTGCAGCTCTATCCTGCACTCAATAAATATTTATCAAGTAAGTTGGCCAGGCCAGGACATTGCCTGTCTAGGTATATACGAAATTGTTACAGTTTGGATATGAGGTATCCCCCCTCCCCCAAAGTCTCTTGTAGTGAAGGTTTGGTCTGTAGCTGGAGAAGTGACTGGATATGAGGGCTAGGCATTACTGGGAAGTGATGAAAGGCAGGAGGCAGGGCCTGATGGAGGACGCAAGCCACTGCTGCCCTCTGAGGAGACCAGTCTTCCAGTCTCTCTCACTGTCTGCTTCCTGGCCACTGAGTGAGGGGGTCAGCTCCCCCATGCTTGTTCACCATGATGTTCTTTCTGCCTCATCTCGGACACCCACAGACTGAAACCTTTCAAAACAGTGAGCCCAAATAAGTATTTCCTTCTTTTAAATTGTTTCAGGAATTTGTCACAGCTTTGGAAAACTGACTAACATCTGTAGGGTCAGCCCACCCTAAGGACAAGAAATGGTTGAGGGAATGGTGTGGTCCTCAGAGGAAAAGTAAAAAATTGGGCAGCCATCTCCAAAACAAGAGGTGGGGATATTGGGCTGACCAAAACAATGGGATCCATTACAGCTCAGACCACTTTCTACAGCAGATCCAGGAGCAGGGTCACACAGCATGTGAGTGTTTGGGTTTTCCTGGTAAGTATTGCTTCCACTGTACTCCCATAAAAATTCTCCTTGTAGCAGACAATATAATCTTTCTGAGGTGTGAATCACGTCATGTTCTTCCCCAGTTTGAAACTCCAGCTCCACTGAACTATGAATCCCAGGCCCTGTCTGACCAGGGGCCTTTTCCTCTGATTCAGTGTTTCCTCTGACTCCAACTCCTGGCCCCTCAGACTCGCCCACCACACGGGCTGTCTTTTCTGTCCACTGATTTTTACCTAGGACCCACCTCCCATCTTCCTTCAGGACTTTGCAGAAAGGCTCTCCAGCCCTGAGGCCTCAGTGGCCACTCTAAGGGTGTACCCCAGCAGCACAGGGGTGTTTTCTTCATGGTTCTCAGCACCCTTTTTGTTTATTTCCCTGTTTTCCTCACGAGAAAGTCACCTCCGTTGGCCCTTTTCTCTCTGCCCACTGGTGTGTCCCCAAAACTCAAACTGGGACCTGGCATAAGAAAGAACCACAATAAATATTTGTTGGAAAAACTAACGAATTTCTCTCTTAGAGCACTGTGGTAATCCACATCCCCCCCAGCAAGACGGTCCACTTTCATCTTTCGTTGAGGAAGCTTTCTTAGAACACACTTGAGATGGATTCCTTTGGCTCCTCACTGCCAGCTACTGGGGGAGGGGTGCTGCTGGGGGAGGGGCGCTGGCATCGTTTTCCTGCCATATGAACAGAGCCCAGGGATTCTGTACAGCAGGAAGTTCACAAGGAGGCCTCAGGAGGACTGTACTTTCCCATCTGGTTCAAGTACAGCCCCAATCTTAACTCCCACTATGCAGGTGGCTAACCAGACGCCAGGGAACTTTCTAAAGTGTTCTATTACATGAAATAAAACGTGGTGAATTGTCTGCTTATGTACTTGGGGTGCATCTTCTCATCCAAATTATCCAACTGTGTGAAGATCTGCTGGGTGGCGTTCTTTCTAATCTGTCGTTATCGTTAGAGCGAATGTATTCTTGTACATTTGGTTTTTTTATAGAACTTTACATTTTAAAAGAAGTCTTGCAAAAAGAGCTGATCCGTATAATAAAGTATTTAATATCAAGAACGCCAAAGCACTTTTTATCAGGCATACATCCCTGACGTATCTCTGATTCTACTAGTTAAGTTTCCTTGTACCCGAAAAGAATTGTTTGAATACAGAATAATAGACATCATGAACTCCTCTTCAAACAAATCTTCAGCATCACCATAACAATGAATTTGGCAAAAACAAACAGATGACTGTGTTCCTTAAAATAAAAAGCCAATACAAAGGTTTCTAATTTTCACATGCACCATTGGATGACAGGATGTCTTTTCAGCGCCAAGTCTCTCAACAGTGATTTACCGAAAGCTGTGCAAACTGAAGTTTGAGTGACTTGAGTTTTAAATCTGCCCTGTGATCTGGAGTGGGAGACTAAAAGTGCATAATAAAACAAAGCAAAACATTTAGTAACTGAAGAATAAGAAGGTAGTCAACAGGTAACAGACATGTGTGTTCGTGTGTGCACACGAGGCCCCGGCAGAGTGTGTCAAGCGTCACCAATCCCAACCGCAAAGGGCTTCTCTACATATAGCATGCCACTGTCGATGATCGTGCAGTTGGTGAGTGGACGGTGGCGGTCGTCGGTGGGTTGATTCTCTATGGCGTGCACCACCGGCTGGGGAAAGAGCAGATGCATGCTCGGTTTTAATGGTGGCTGTGCTACTCCAGAAATGTAGCCAGTCCCCCTCCAAAAGCTCCAATCCCCCTCCAAAACTGGGAAATGAATTCTGTCATTGCAAAAAACATGCAAACTGAGACTGAGTGTGGAAAACTTAAAACATCCAGGGGGAAAGTGTGTGTGTGTGTGTGTGTGTGTGTGTGTGTGTACACACGCACAGAGAGAATACAACCCACCATATACTGGTAGGTTTCTCATTTCTTTTTTAATAAACATTTTATACTCTAATAATAGCAGACACTTTGTGACCACGCAGCCATTACAGAATGCATTTCTACAGCCTGCTGTAGATTTGCCAGTTCAACCCTCCCCACCAGCCCCCGGCCCCGTTCTAGTCTAGGCATAACTAAATAAGCCAGAAAGCAGATGGACCATATTCCTACTTCTGGGTTTGCCCATTTTAAAGGTAACCTAGGCCTTTAATCTAGGGGTTGAGTCCCCTGTGGTATGGCCCTGTTCTCTGTCCTAAATGTACCACTTTTGTTTCGTACTAAAGGATGGAAGATATCAGGGACCACCAAGGGCACTTTTGATGGGTTTTCCAAATGGGTCTGCAGCTGAGTTCCTGGACTGTGGGGAGGGGTAGAACCAGAACAGCGGGGGGATGTGGGAGAACTGCACTGAAACACTCAGAGTGAAAGAGAATGATAGTTTTAAGAAATGCTTCTGAGCTGGACTTGGTGGCTTATTCCTCAAATCTTAGCTACAGGGGAGGCAAAGATTGGGAAGATCTCTGTTTGAGGCCAGCGGGGGCAAAAAGCAAGACCACAGTGGCTTATACCTGTAATCCCAGCTACTCAGTAGTGTGGTAGCACAAGTAGCTTGGATAACAGCACTAGGGTTTCAAGCATATGCCACCACACACAGTTTTAATATTTTAATTGTAGTAAGAAACATGTAACATGAGACTTCCCATTCTATCCACTGTAAGTGTGAATATATTCACACTGGTGCGCACCAATCCCCAGAATGTTTTTTATTTTTGGTGGTGCTGGGATTTGAACTCAGGGTCTCCCACTTGCTAAGCAGGCTCTCCACCATGTAAGCCAAGTCCCCAACCCTCCAGAACATTTTTCATTTTGCAAAAGTGAAAGTCTTTACCCATTCAATACCTTTCCCCAGTGTGGAGAGTGGATTATGAGAAGCCTATGAGAACTTGATGTAAGCACAGCTGTGCCCAATAATCGGCAGGCTGAGTTTGGTGTGGCCCCAGAAGAGTGCTAAGGCAAAATGCAGCACAGCTGCTTTTCCTAAATTGTTTACATTCTGAGAAGCAGGACTGCAGGTTTCCCTGATTACAATGTCACACCCATCCCCTCCCTGAGAACTGTTGCTCCACCTCCCTGTTTACCAAAAGACTTGCTGAAGGAGGATGAGGAGGTTTTTTGATGGGGGAATTGATGGAAGGTTTTTTGATGGGGATTTTTGATTGGGTGCCACTGACACTGCTGCTGGCTGTTGGGGCTCTACCAGAGCAGCTTTCTGCACTGAGAACTTTATACATAGGCTTTAGAAAAGCTAAGCTAAAAAAAGCTAAAGAGAACATGGGACAGTGCAAGTCTGAGGACTAAGACCTTTAGAGTTATGCTCTTAAACACAGCTGCTGTTGTTTGTCTGCAAGTCTTGAGTGCTGAGACTTAAAGGGAATATGAGGACCAAGACTCTAAGAGAGATTATGCTAAAAAAAAAAAGCTAAAGAAAATATGGGACAGAGTGAGTCTAAGGAAAGAGACTTTAAAGAACAAAAAAGAAGACTTTAGAAGTAAGGTTTTAAAGATAAGAGAAAAGCAGACTAAAGAGAAGGGTTACTAGAGAAAAGAAGCAAAGAGGCTACTGTGTGTCTCCATCCGAGCGCCCAGCACACCTGGCCCTAACTTTCTGCATGTCTGTCTTCTATGCTTTGTCCTTTCTGAGTCTCTAGGCACCGCCAGTCAGGCTGGTAGAGCAGGAGTGAGAGAAAGCTCACTACACCCCAGCCAGGGTAACCATCATGCTTCTGTGAGTGATTTGACTCACTTGACATTTGATATAAGCAAGCTCACACCATATCTGCCTTTTCTGTTCTGGTCCTCGGGGCTGAGCCATGGGCTACCCACATCAGAATGCCTTTCCTTCTAACATGGAGCAATACTGCATTACAAGGATATATCACACCTTCTTTTCTTATTTTGGTGAGACTAGAATTTGAACTCAGGGCTTCACACTTGCAAAGCAGGCACTCTACCGCTTGAGCCACACCTCCAGTCCATTTCGCTCTGGTTATTTTGGATATGGGAATCTCGTGAACTATTTGCCCAGGCTGGCCTTGAACCTCAATCCTTACGATCTCAGCCTCCCAAGTAGCTAGGATTACAGGCATGAGACATTGGTGCCTGGCTTCATGCCTTCCTTTTTTTCTTTTTTTGCAGTACTGGGGTTTGAACTCAGGGCCTACACCTCGAGTCACTCTACCAGCCCTTTTTTTGTGATGGGTTTTTCAAGATAGGGTCTCACAAACTATTTGCCTGGGGTTGGCTTTGAACCTCGATCCTCCTGATCTTTGCCTCCTGAGTAGCTAGGATTGCTCAGGTGCCAGTGGCTCACACCTGGCTCCATGCCTTCTTTCTATTTGATTGTGTTAGAAAGGGCTTCTCCACATCAAGTTCTGCACTAGCATCCCCAATAACCCGAATGCCATTCCCTGTGTGGCTTGTTCCCCTTGAAGCATCGGTCAGCATGTACCAGGCTCTAACAGAGGCACCGAGATTAAAGCGAGTCCCTGGATACTCTAGCCAACACTAAGCTTTGAAAAGAAACAATCTGGTTACCATTCCAGAGAGGACTTTCCCAAATACCACATGTTTGCTATCCAACCAGAAGAGCTTGTCCAAGGTGATGAAAAACTGGGAACCGTTGCTGTCAGGGTCCACAGTGGCCATGCTCACCCATCCAACGCCGTAGTGTTTCAGCTTGAAGTTCTCATCACGAAATGGCTTACCATAAATGCTCTTTCCTGTGGGGGACAAAGCAAGGAGAAGAGGTGACAGGTCAAACAAGACCTGCACTGCAGCAGTGGGGGCTGCCACACACAATGTCAGCAAAGCCCTCCGCCAAGAGGGAGCCTGACCAGGTCTCCACATCTTTACATCCTGCACAGGAGAATGAAAAGCACTCTTCACACAGTGCTAGGAAGTCAAAGCATTTGGTGGTAAGCACTTTTGCGACATAAGCCACAGCAATAAACATAAAATTGGAACTGATGCCCCAAAATGGCCTAAGTGTTTCTCTAAAAAGTTGGCAGCTAATATCCACACAACCAGCATTTAAAAATCTTAAACCTGAAGTCAGCTTAAATTCCATGTGTTTACATATGCAGTGCGTGTCAGGAAAAGACCTCTCACAACATGTCAGAGCTAGGGGCTGTGATCACAGTGACAGACAGCAGGCTGACGGAGACTTGGAACTACAAATATAAGTATTTGTCCTTTATCGAACACTAATTGCATTTATAAGAATGAGTACATACTATAATTTTTGAGGACTCATTATGACTTACATATTTTTTCATTAAAACTGACAATAGGCCAGGTGATGACAGGAGTTTATAATCCTAGCTACTGCAGAGGCCAAGATCAGAAGCATCTCAGTTGGAGGCCAATCTGAGCAAAAAGTTGATGAGATCCCCATCTCAACCAACAAACTGGGTATGGTGGTGCACACCTGTCATCCCAGCTACATGGGAGGCTTAAGTAGAATTGAAGTCCAGGCCAGTCCAGGAATAAACATGAGGCCCTCTTCAAAGAAATGACTACAACAAAAAGGGCTGTGGCTGTGGCTCAAGTGGTAGAGCACCTGCTTATCAAACACAAGGCCCTGAGTTCAAATTCCAGTACCACCTTCCCCCACAACTCCCCCCCACACACCCACACGTGCACATGCACACATGCACACATACATGAACAGACAAGCACACATGCACATGCAAACTGGCAATAAAAGGAGACTTTTGAAGGAAAGGGCAAAATTCACCATGATTCTCTCCCTTCCCCTTCCACCACACTCACATCTGCAGCTGGCTGCCACCCCAGTGTGTACCCAGCTTTGAGTTTCACCTTTTCCTTCCTGGGCAGACATCTGTCTGCTGCATACCAGTAGCCTAGTGGTTTTGATAAGTGCAAATATTCTGCCAGGTAAACACATCTCCACTGTGGTAAGACAGTGAGGCCATCCTGCTAACCTGGAGCTATCCTTGCTTCCTCCCTCATTCCCTCTCTCCCTCCCTCTCTCCCTCGCTCCCTCCCTCCCTCCTTCACTCCCTCATTCACTACCTCACTCCCTCCATCCCTCCCTCCCTCATTCACTCCCTCCCTCACTTCCTCACTCCCTCATTCACTCCCTCACTCCCTCCCTCATCACTCCCTCCTTCCCTCCCTCCCTCCCTCCTTCACTCCCTCATTCACTACCTCACTCCCTCCATCCCTCACTCCCTCCCTCCATCCCTCACTCCCTCCCTCCCTCATTCACTCCCTCCCTCCCTCACTCACTCCCTCCCTCCCTCACTCCCTCCCTCACTCCCTCACTCCTTCACTCACTCCCTCCCTCACTCTCACTCACTTATGTCTCTGAGGTTCTGCTAGATGAGGCCCCAGACTGTATGACCCCATGACTTTGTCCCTTGAGTCTGGGGTTTCTCAGGCTGGCAGGAAAGGGGAGGGGGAAGGACATTACTGCCTTTGCCATCGAAGTCCCCGCCTTGGATTATGAAGCCCTGGATGGCACTGTGGGAGATGCTGCCTTTGTATCCATAGCCTCTCTAAAGAGAGAGCTGCAGTGAGTACACAGCAGGAACGACCCACACCAGAAGCTAAACCCCACCCATAAGCAAAATTGGACAAACAGAATGAGAAGATTAAAGAAAGCTGCTGCAGCAGTCAAAGTCACCATCACAAAGTCATCATCAGCTGACCAAAATACAAACTATGGGAGTAAAGTTGTCATGTGATTCAGTAAAAACTGAGCAATTTCACTTGTTTTCTCTCAGCTCCTGGGCAGCAAGTGTCTGAATAATAAAGATTTTATAGGAAAATAAAATAGGACAATGTCACAGCCTCACTGGAGATGTTAATTTAATACCGTTTTCCCAGAAGACATCTTTTTATTTGACTTTAAAAAAAAGAAGATATAATTCTGTGCTTAGAGGAACTAAAACTGAGACAGACCTCTCCAGTTGCCAGAGTGAGAAAATTCTCTGAGGTCTTGGGCACGATTTTTCCAAAGAGGCCAATGACAATTCTGCCCACATTTTTGTCTCCAATCCTTACATCAAAGAAGACCTGCAGGGAAGTGAAATGCAGAGGAGGTTGCAACATGGAGATGACAAAACACAAGCCACGTCTTAATTAAAATCTGCAACTTGACTGCCCTGGGACGCTGGCAGGGCAGCGTCTTTCTAAGCAGTGTCTTAGAAAGAGGTGTGAAGAAGCCTGGTGTCAGTGAGCAGTGAGAGGCACTCTATAACCACCCTGTGGGAGTGGCTCCCAACCAATCATCATTCAACAAACACTTATTGAGCACACCCATGGGCCAGCCACTGGGTTTAAAGTTTGATTTAATACTGTCAGAGTCAACCACAAAAGTCCTGAAGAATCTCCTCCTACACACACACACACACACACACACACACCATCCCCCGGCTTTGTGATGAGGACTGAAGTAGGAAACAACACTCTCTAATCTTGGCAGGATTAAAAAAAGGGCTCACCATTCAATTTTTTTTTGTCATTTCAAACACTGCTGAACTCCTGATGAGTTCTCACTAGTCTGCTGTCAAGGGGAAATTCACAGCAGTGCTTCAGGAAGCACCAGACTCAGTCTCCTCCCAAGGCCAGCAAAGCCACGCTCCAGTCCTAAAAAGCCTTTTACCCTGTAAACATAGACTCTGGGTTTGAATGTCAAACCCAAAGTTGCCCAGGTAGAATTTGTCCTTTCTCTGCCATATCTTAGAACAAAAGAAAGTAAGTAATGCATCCCTTTTTTGCAGATTAAACTTGAAAAGTTATCTTGGACTTTTTTTTTTCTTTTTAGCTGGTTCATCTAAAACAAAAATGATTCTCATCTTGTTTCACAAATCACTGTGTTAAGAGGATTCTGAGGCAGAGGCCCGTTTACATCCTATGAACCAACCTACTGTTCAAATGGGTAAACAGACATGGCGTTAAAAATATAAGAAGGGTTGTCAAAGAAAAAAAATGTCTTACAGTTTATAAAACTCAGGAAGTAAAGACTGTCAAGCTTTCTGCCAATACATCGGGACGTCTGTCATGGGCTGATGTGACATTTGCTGCTCCAGGTGGCATTTAGTTTTTAGATGGCCAGAGCAGCATAAGTTTTATGGTAACTTATACAGGAGGGCTTTATGGAATGCATGCAGACCCTCCCTCCAGGTGCGGTGGTGCAGAGAGGAGAGCCACCCAATGTGTCTGAGGACAGGCGAGGCTGGTCGGTGCAGAGCTGGCAGCACAAGGAAGCAGTTTCTCCCAGGTATTTGCAAGCCAGGGCAGAAACGCAACGTGGACAGTAGCAGAGCAGCCTGGGAAGGCAGTCAGACATGTCAGCTTCAGGAAGCATCAGGCGAGGCACGAGAAGGGCCTTCCTGACCTTCCAATAAAGGAGAAGAGTGTGGGTTTAGAAGCAAGAAGACGAGGGGAGTGCCAGTCACCTGGCACAACTCTTCAGCAAAAGCACTACCTGTTTTACACACAGCCTAGCACACCTGCCAATATGATTTTCCCCAAATTGCCATGTGCTTCCACTTGGTGAGGCAGTATAAGGAAATATCAACAAATACTCCTTGAAGAATGATGTGGACTGGACACAGTGGCTCACACCTGTAATCTCAGCTACGTGTGAGGCAGAGGAAGGAGGATAGAGGTTTAGGCCAGCCCTGGACAAAACCTTGAGCCCTTTGCTGAACAAATTAGAGCAAAAAGAACCAGAGGTGTAGCTCAAGTGATAGAGCGTTTGCCTGTCAATGGTGAGTTCTTGAGTTCAAACCCTGTCTGTTCAGACAGACAGACAGAAATAAATTCCAGTGTAAGGACGCAATCTGCTCAAGAGTATCCCTGTCCTAAGGTAACTTAAAGAGAGGATAAACAGATGCATAACCATGGTTGGTACGTGGCAGATGTGACAAATGCCACAGAAGGCTGCCTACAGGCCTGGAGGACTGTGAAGGGCTGGGGGGGCACCCTGGAGAAGGTGCGATGGAGGAGAGCAGTGGTGGTGTCTTGGAGTGCTTTTTCCCCACTATCTTGTATAAAGCCTCCTTTACACGTGTGTGGGGGGCAGCTATCACCCCTAACTTACAACTGAGGGAAGTGAGGATTTCCCAAGGCTTCCCAACTAGGAGTGTGAGAGTCAGAAGTTCAACCCAGGGTTACCTCTTGGCTGATTTATCACTAATGTGACTCTCCCCATCTAGGCGGGGAACCCCTAAATACAAGGGGTGTTTTCAGTCTCCAGATCCCAGCAAAATGTCAGCACAAGCAGTCAGTTAAGAAATGGTAAATACTGAATGCCAAGTGATACTGCGTGAGGACCAGGGTACCCACTACTAGTCAGAGGTGAGGTGGCTGCTAGGCCACCGAGACGCTCATCTCTGACTTTGGAAAGATTTTTAGGGTTAGTCCAGTGCTGGCCAGGGGTAGGCTACAAAGCGGCCCCCTTGGGGAGCTTACAGTCCATCAGAAGAGCGCATCCACGAATGCTGGAACATAATGGGCTGGGTTTATAAGCCAAGCCAGATAAAAGGTCGTGGGAAGGAAGAGGCAGTGATGACCTCAGCAGTAGAGAGACTTCTTTGTGAAAAGCCAGTACTTGGACTCTACCTAGGCTCTGTAGTGGGCTTTGTGGGTGGACCCCTCAATCACTTCTGCCCTGAAAGTCATTTGAAAATTGAAAGGATCAACCTAGCTTGGTTACTACACAGCCAGGGAAACTCTCCTCCATTTGCCATCTGTAACCTGGATGAGGATTCCTTTCAGGTTGCACTGTCACAACAGAATTAATGTGATCTGTTACCTCAGGGCCTGGGGACGAAGCACTTCACCTGTTTTATCACATCCACTAGCTGAAACCCTTCTGTCAGGTGTCGTTTCTCTCTCCTTGTTACAGAGGAAGAAACAGTGTCTCAGACATTCCATAACTTCCAAAGGTCATCCGCTGTCACCTCTTCCCACCACCTGCTAACATGTTTTCGAGCTGTGACTCAGTGCAGCTGGAAAGATGGCAGGGTTAGCTTCTGTTTTGTTATTTCAGATCCTGGGAGGCCCCCTGCAGTGGAATGGGAGACCACTGAGGCAGAGCTTACTCCCGAGCCTCTGTGGTGAGAGGACACCTCTACCTCTTATTTACAGGTCCCTGGTTTTAAACAAAGTCAGAGGTAAAGGAAAAGAGTGCTAGAGAAACAATTCACACTAGAGCAATGGTCAACTCATCTACTTTCTGCACTCGAAGAAATAATTTTTAATGTCTCCATTTTCCAATATAATTTAACTACTTGGGGAGTAATTCAACAGAGTCCAACTGTGGAAGGCTCATCTACACAATAAGCTTTCAGAACTTCCTAAATGTGGTGGGGGAAGAAAGCGATAAGTGAAGTGACAATTCCGAGAGTACAGCACATGTCCCTCAGTGACAGTGTCCCAGAAGTTCCCCTTCTGCAGCCAGGGCTTGCTTCTAGTGCCAGCCCAGGCCCAAAAGGTTCAAAGGTAAGTGATGGGCCTTGCCACAAAGACTGTCACCGGCTTGTTCTGCATCAGTTTATCTAAAAAGCTTCCCCGGGTGAGACTTGCTCCCTGTGTCACTGAATTTTACATCTAATTGGGCCTCTGGCATTGTAGCTAACAAACCTGCACCTTCACCCTCTCTAAGCAATCAGCAGCTCTGGTTAATTACGCCTCCCAAATCCATGTCAAGTCCCCCTTTACTCTCCACTCCCAAGATTGCCACCTTAACCCAGGCCACCACCTGGACCATGGTATGGAGCCCTGGTTGACCTCCCAGGTCACTGTCAGCTGGTGACCACAGTAATTTCTTAAAAGCGAACATGGAATTACGTCATTGCACATGGCTCTAGCTGCACTCAGAATCAGACCTCAAATTGTAAGAACAATGGCCCCACTACCCACATCCCTAACCATGACCTCTAAGACCACAGGATACTCCTCAGCTCACCCCTCCACCCTCCTCTCAGGTCACTTTGCTCTCAGACCTGCCTCAAAGCCACCCTGTCCTCTTCTGCATTCAGTGATGGCTTTCCTGCCTGGAGAGATTTGCACCTGGTGATACCTTTGCCACCTAAGCCTTTGCTAGGCTGCTTTTCCCCATCCTCCAGGTGTTTAAAAATGTCACTCAACCTACATTGGGCTCATTTTCTTCAAAATCTCATAATTTTATAAGCTTTATGTTCATGGCTTTATCACAAGAAACTGAAATACACTTGCAGAGTAAAACAACACAGCTCTGTGGCCTTGCAAACCATTCTCCAAACTAGACACGCCTAAAAAGTGAAGGGGCCTTGCGCAGAATCCATGCTTGTCAAGCCAATCAGACTGAGTTTAGACACCCTGCTTGCAGCCTGGCACTCTTCCTTCACCTCAGACGGTGGGTGGGCTGACCTTCCCACTCCCCGCCCCCACCCCTGGTCCTCCCGGTCCCCCGGAGACACCACAGTGGACTCAGCATTCTACTAGTTCAAAGGCAGCATTCCAGGGAGGAACCCCGACTGATGACTGATGGTTAGGACTACTTTCAACTGTCCGCCCCTGCTCGCCTAGTTCTAAGAGGCTGCTGCCAGTGGCTTTTCTCGACGTGGCCATCGCGGGTGCCATCACAGTCCCTCCTCTCTCCTGCTCCTTTCCATCATCTTCTAGCCTGGGGAACAGCTAGGGACCACGCACCACCCACACCCACACGCACACGCACACGGAGATCAGAAGTTGGTCCATCTTCACCGGTGCTGCCTTTGCCTCCCTAGCACCGTGCTAACCCCAGGGCCACCTCCCCCTCCCGGAGGATGACAGTTACTAAACAGCGCGGGCTCTCGCAGGGGACAGCGCCCGCGCCACTCCTGTGCGGGGAGCGCGTCTACGCCGCCCCTCCTCCCTCCGCACTCTTGCTGCTTTGTCCCCACGTCCCCGCCATCCGAAAGAAGCAGTCGGGTGGTCGCCTTCCAGGAGACAGGACCCTCAGGCTCGGAAGCCGGTCCGGCCCCGGCCGCTCACGTCGAAACACCGTCCAGGCGCAAAGAGCAGGGGCGGCGGCACCCGTGCGGTCCCCGGGTCCCCGGAGCCCCCTCCTTGAGGGCCTGACCCCCAAGGCAACGGTCCCTGCCCGCAGGAGGGGAAGAGGGGAAGTCGGTCAACTTGTCCGTCACCATGAGGCCGTGCCTGCTGATGGCTGGGAAGCGTGAAGACGACGCGAGCGCGCCGAGCCCCAGGACGAGAAGCAGGAGGGGCTGCAGGCGGGGACCCGGCATGGCGAGCGGCGGCGGCGGCACTGCGCGACCTCAGGGCGACTGCGGGACGGCTGCGCCCGCGCGCTCAGTTAAGGGCTGGGGCGCGGCTGGGCGGTCGGGGCAGGGCGGGGACCCGGCCGCGCTCCTCCCAAGTTCATCAGGCGACCTGGACTGGGGAGTGGGAGGGCCCGGGACGAGCCGAGGGCAGCCAGGGGACGTGGCCCGGAGCTCCCAGCGATCGCCACCTCCTCCCGGAAGCCCGTCGCGGCTGCCGAGGTCCAGGGCTCCCGCAGAAGCTTGAACTTGGCGCGCGTCTGGAACTCTGCGGTGCGCAGGGGTCACGCTCGCCTCGCGGTGGGCAGCCCCGCGTTGAGATGGCGCACGTTCGGAGGGACTGGGACATTGCAGGAGTCACATTCACTGCGCGGGACAAAGCCCTCGCTAGGGTCAGCTCGTTTGCTAAGCTGAAGGGGGACGGCTGTGCCACCTGTCCTCAGGGTGTGCGGGGCAGCACTCGCCCACACAGCCTCCTCCAGGCCCAGGAGCGCCGCCAAGTACAGCCTTCCCCGCGAAAACCAACTGACTTCTAAGTCGTCTGTGGACTTGAGAATTCGCTTTAGGACGATTGTTGAAAGCCATGAGAAAGTCCTATTCCATTCTTAGATGGAAAACTCAGGCTGCAAAACCACACAGAAATTCTGATCGCCACTGTGAAAATAAATGCGCAAAGGCTTTTTCAAAATGGAAAGAGATGCTCCAAAACAGTGACAGTAGCTGTAGGGATAGAAATAGGGATTTTTGTTCTTTCTGTAATTTTCTGATTTCTCAGGTGTTCCATGTTGAGCATGTAAGTATTTTATAACCTGCCAGAAGTTCTGACTCATTGCTCTTTGAATTAGGAATCCAAAAGAACTTTCGTATTTTAGAGTAACATCACTAAAATTAAGTTAAAAAATAAATAGTACTCTCTTGGTTTTTTTTTTTTCATTTTTCTTTTATTATTCATATGTGCATACAAGGCTTGGTTTATTTCTCCCCCCTGCCCCCACCCCCTCCCTTACCACCCACTCCACCCCCTCCCGCTCCCCCCCTCAATACCCAGCAGAAACTATTTTGCCCTTATCTCTAATTTTGTTGTAGAGAGAGTATAAGCAATAATAGGAAGGAACAAGGGGTTTTGCTGGTTGAGATAAGGATAGCTATACAGGGCATTGACTCACATTGATTTCCTGTGCGTGGGTGTTACCTTCTAGGTTAATTCTTTTTAATATAACCTTTTCTCTAGTTCCTGGTCCCCTTTTCCTATTGGCCTCAGTTGCTTTAAGGTATCTGCTTTAGTTTCTCTGCGTTAAGGGCAACAAATGCTAGCTAGTTTTTTAGGTGTCTTACCTATCCTCACCCCTCCCTTGTGTGCTCTCGCTTTTATCATGTGCTCATAGTCCAATCCACTTGTTCTGTTTGCCCTTGATCTAATGTCCACATATGAGGGAGAACATACAATTTTTGGTCTTTTGAGCCAGGCTAACCTCACTCAGAATGATGTTCTCCAATTCCATCCATTTACCAGCGAATGATAACATTTCGTTCTTCTTCATGGCTGCATAAAATTCCATTGTGTATAGATACCACATTTTCTTAATCCATTCGTCAGTGCTGGGGCATCTTGGCTGTTTCCATAACTTGGCTATTGTGAATAGTGCCGCAATAAACATGGATGTGCAGGTGCCTCTGGAGTAACAGTCTTTTGGGTATATCCCCAAGAGTGGTATTGCTGGATCAAATGGTAGATCGATGTCCAGCTTTTTAAGTAGCCTCCAAATTTTTTTCCAGAGTGGTTGTACTAGTCTACATTCCCACCAACAGTGTAAGAGGGTTCCTTTTTCCCCGCATCCTCGCCAACACCTGTTGTTGGTGGTGTTGCTGATGATGGCTATTCTAACAGGGGTGAGGTGGAATCTTAGTGTGGTTTTAATTTGCATTTCCTTTATTGCTAGAGATGGTGAGCATTTTTTCATGTGTTTTCTGGCCATTTGAATTTCTTCTTTTGAGAAAGTTCTGTTTAGTTCACATGCCCATTTCTTTATTGGTTCATTAGTTTTGGGAGAATTTAGTTTTTTAAGTTCCCTGTATATTCTGGTTATCAGTCCTTTGTCTGATGTATAGTTGGCAAATATTTTCTCCCACTCTGTGGGTGTTCTCTTCAGTTTAGAGACCATTTCTTTTGATGAACAGAAGCTTTTTAGTTTTATGAGGTCCCATTTATCTATGCTATCTCTTAGTTGCTGTGCTGCTGGGGTTTCATTGAGAAAGTTCTTACCTATACCTACTAACTCCAGAGTATTTCCTACTCTTTCTTGTATCAACTTAAGAGTTTGGGGTCTGATATTAAGATCCTTGATCCATTTTGAGTTAATCTTGGTATAGGGTGATATACATGGATCTAGTTTCAGTTTTTTGCAGACTGCTAACCAGTTTTCCCAGCAGTTTTTGTTGAAGAGGCTGCTATTTCTCCATCGTATATTTTTAGCTCCTTTGTCAAAGATAAGTTGCTTATAGTTGTGTGGCTTCATATCTGGATCCTCTATTCTGTTCCACTGGTCTTCATGTCTGTTTTTGTGCCAGTACCATGCTGTTTTTATTATTATTGCTTTGTAATATAGTTTGAAGTCAGGTATTGTGATACCTCCTGCATTGTTCTTTTGACTGAGTATTGCCTTGGCTATTCGTGGCCTCTTGTGTTTCCATATAAATTTAACAGTAGATTTTTCAATCTCTTTGATGAATGTCATTGGAATTTTGATGGGAATTGCATTAAACATGTAGATTACTTTTGGGAGTATCGACATTTTTACTATGTTGATTCTACCAATCCATGAGCATGGGAGATCTCTCCACTTTCTATAGTCTTCCTCAATCTCTTTCTTCAGAAGTGTATAGTTTTCCTTGTAGAGGTCTTTCACATCTTTTGTTAGGTTTACACCTAGGTATTTGATTTTTTTTGAGGCTATTGTAAATGGAATTGTTTTCGTACATTCTTTTTCCATTTGCTCATTGTTAGTGTATAGAAATGCTAATGATTTTTCTATGTTGATTTTATATCCTGCTACCTTGCTATAGCTATTGATGATGTCTAGAAGCTTCTGAGTAGAGTTTTTTGGGTCTTTAAGGTATAGGATCATGTCGTCTGCAAATAGGGATATTTTGACAGTTTCTTTACCTATTTGTATTCCTTTTATTCCTTCTTCTTGCCTAATTGCTCTGGCTAGGAATTCCAGTACTATGTTGAATAGGAGTGGAGATAGTGGGCATCCTTGTCTGGTTCCTGATTTTAGAGGGAATGGTTTTAATTTTTCTCCGTTAAGTATAATGCTGGCTGTAGGTTTGTCATATATAGCTTTTATAATGTTGAGGAAATTTCCTTCTATTCCTAGTTTTCTTAGAGCTTTTATCATGAAATGATGTTGGATCTTATCAAAGGCTTTTTCTGCATCTATTGAGATGATCAAGTGGTTTTTGTCTTTGCTTCTGTTAATGTGGTTTATTACGTTTATTGATTTTCGTATGTTGAACCACCCCTGCATCCCTGGGATGAAGCCTACCTGGTCGTAGTGAATAATCTTTTTGATGTGTTGCTGAATTCGATTTGCCATTATTTTGTTGAGGATTTTTGCATCAATGTTCATTAAGGAGATTGGCCTATAGTTCTCCTTTTTGGAGGTGTCTTTGCCTGGTTTTGGGATAAGTGTAATACTGGCTTCATAAAATGTGTTTGGCAGTTTTCCTTCCCTTTCTATTTCATGGAACAGTTTAAGGAGGGTTGGTATCAGTTCTTCTTTAAAGGTCTGATAGAATTCAGCAGAGAATCCATCAGGTCCTGGACTTTTCTTTTTGGGGAGACTCTTGATTGCTGCTTCAATTTCATTTTGTGTTATAGGTCTATTCAGGTGATTAATTTCCTCTTGGTTCAGTTTTGGATGATCATATGTATCTAGAAATCTGTCCATTTCTTTTAGATTTTCAAATTTATTTGAATATAGGTTCTCAAAGTAGTCTCTGATGATTTCCTGGACTTCCATGGTGTTTGTTGTTATCTCCCCTTTTGCATTCCTGATTCTACTAATTTGGGTTTTTTCTCTCCTCATTTTAGTCAGGTTTGCCAGGGGTCTATCGATCTTGTTTATTTTTTCAAAGAACCAACTTTTTGTTTCATTAATTCTTTGTATGGTTTTTTTGGTTTCTATTTCGTTGATTTCAGCTCTTATTTTTATTATTTCTCTCCTTCTATTTGTTTTGGGATTTGCTTGTTCTTGTTTTTCTAGGAGTTTGAGATGTATCATTAGGTCATTGATTTGGGATCTTTCAATCTTTTTAATATATGCACTCATGGCTATAAACTTTCCTCTCAAGACTGCCTTAGCTGTGTCCCATAGGTTCTGGTAGGTTGTGTTTTCATTTTCATTGACTTCTAGGAACTTTTTAATTTCCTCTTTTATTGCATCGATGATCCATTCTTCATTAAGTAATGAGTTATTTAGTTTCCAGCTGTTTGCATGTTTTTTGTCTTTACTTTTGTTGTTGAGTTCTACTTTTACTGCATTGTGGTCAGATAGTAGGCATGGTATTATTTCTATTTTCTTATATTTGCTGAGGCTTGCTTTGTGCCCTAGGATATGATCTATTTTGGAGAAGGTTCCATGGGCTGCTGAGAAGAATGTATATTGTGTAGAGGTTGGATGAAATGTTCTGTAGACATCTACTAGGTCCACTTGATCTATTGCATATTTTAGATCTTGGATTTCTTTATTGAGTTTTTGTTTGGATGACCTATCTATTGATGATAATGGAGTGTTAAAGTCTCCCACAACCACTGTGTTGGCGTTTATATCTGCTTTTAGGTCTTTCAGGGTATGTTTGATGAAATTGGGTGCGTTGACATTGGGTGCGTACAGATTGATGATTATTATTTCCTTTTGGTCTATTTCCCCTTTTATTAGTATGGAATGTCCTTCTTTATCTCGTTTGATCAATGTAGGTTTGAAGTCTACTTTGTCAGAGATAAGTATTGCTACTCCTGCTTGTTTTCGGGGGCCATTGGCTTGGTAAATCTTCTTCCAGCCTTTCATCCTAAGCATATGCTTATTTCTGTCGGTGAGATGAGTCTCCTGTAAGCAACAAATTGTTGGATCTTCTTTTTTAATCCATTTTGTCAAACGGTGTCTTTTGATGGGTGAATTAAGTCCATTAACATTAAGTGTTAGTACTGATAGGTATGTGGTGATTCCTGCCATTTAGTTATCTTAGTTGTTTGAAGGTTTGATTGTGTGTACCTAACTTGATGTTACTCTCTACTGTCTTGCTTTTTCTTATCCTGTGGTTTGGTGCTGCCTGCCTTTTCATGGTTAAGTTGGGTGTCACTTTCTGTGTGCAGGATCCCTTGCAGAATCTTTTGTAATGGTGGCTTTGTGGTCACATATTGTTTTAGTTTCTGCTTATCATGGAAGACTTTTATTGCTCCATCTATTTTGAATGATAGCTTTGCTGGGTAGAGTATCCTGGGGTTGAAGTTATTTTCATTCAGTGCCCGGAAGATCTCACCCCACGCTCTTCTTGCTTTTAATGTTTCTGTTGAGAAGTCTGCTGTGATTTTGATGGGTTTACCTTTGTATGTTACTTGTTTTTTCTCTCTTGCAGCCTTCAATATTCTTTCCTTAGTTTCTGAACTTGTTGTTTTAATGATGATATGTCGTGGAGTAGTTCTATTTTGATCTGGTCTGTTTGGTGTCCTGGAGGCCTCTTGCATTTGTATGGGAATATCTTTCTCTAGATTTGGGAAATTTTCCGTTATTATTTTGTTGAATATATTACGCATTCCCTTCGCTTGCACCTCTTCTCCTTCTTCGATGCCCATGATTCTCAAGTTTGGTCTTTTGATGGAGTCGGTGAGTTCTTGCATTTTCTTTTCACAGGTCTTGAGTTGTTTAATTAGTAGTTCTTCAGTTTTTCCTTTAATTACCATTTCATCTTCAAGTTCTGAGATTCTGTCTTCTGTTTGTTCTATTCTGCTGGATTGGCCTTCCGTTTTGTTTTGCAGTTCTGTTTCGTTCTTTTTTCTGAGGTTTTCCATATCCTGGCTGTTTTCTTCTTTATTGTTGTCTATTTTTGTCCTGAGTTCATTTATCCATTTATTCATTGTGTTCTCTCTTTCACTTTGGTGTTTATACAGTGCTTCTATGGTTTCCTTTATTTCTTCTTTTGCTTTTTCAAATTCTCTATTTTTATTGTCTTGGAATTTCTTGAGTGTCTCCTGTACATTTTGGTTGACCCTATCCAGTATCATCTCTATAAAATTCTCATTGAGTACTTGTAGTATGTCTTCTTTTAAATTATTCTTGTAGGCTTCATTGGGTCCTTTGGCATAGTTTATCTTCATTTTGTTGGAGTCTGGCTCTGAGTTTCTGTTCTCTTCATTCCCCTCTGGTTCCTGTACTAATTTTTTGCTGTGGGGAAACTGGTTTCCTTGTTTTTTCTGTCTTCCTGTCATTGTCCTTGGTGTTGTTACTGTCCCTGTACTGTGTGTAATTAAGTATTTTCTAGCTTGTAATAATAACAATGGTAATATTGAGAATGGAAGAGTGAGCTGAGATGGAAAGCAAGAAGTTAAAGAAAAGGGGAAAACAAATATACAGACAAGAGGGAGAAAGCAGAACGAGGTATCAGACAAGAGAGTTTCAAAGGTATAAACAGGGAGTGTTAGTGTACTAATCGACAGTAAGCTGAACAGACAATAGAGTGACAGAGAGAGGATTGAAAATCAAAGATAAAAAAATAAAAAATAAGTATATGAAAGTAATATCTATTTATAAAAATGAATTAAAATAAAATGGAAAATAGAAAATTAAAAAAAACCAAAAAACCAAAAAACTTCCAAGTTTATATGCAATGCAATTTTAGTCTTAATAATTTGGATGTCCGTCTCAATCTCCAGTCCTGGAGTTGGTGCCTCAGATGTTGTTCTGTAGTTGTCTCATCAAAGGGGATGCATAAAGTAGAACAAAACTACACTCACACACACACAGAAGAAAAAAAAAAAGCCCCACCAAGTGTCCCCAGTTCAAATGCAATACAGTTTCAGTAAGTTTTTCGGCTTGCAGGTGTAATTCGGTTGTTCTCTCATCAAAGGTAGGGAGAAAAAGAAAAAAAAAGCGTCTGGAGGCAGTTCTGAGAGTGGTGTCTGCAACTGTGGCTTGCCTGCCTGCTGCTCTCAGCCTGTAGCTGGCGGCGTTATTTATGCAGATCTCTGGGGTGAGCTTAGCACTCACCTGTTCCCACAGGCTTTGTTTGCTCAGAGTTCTCCTGTGCGGCGGCCTCTGCCACAGGCTTTTCCCTTTCCAAGCACTGGGAAAGGTGCCACTGCCCCGCATTGTCAGGCCTGCGTGTTTATTTACAGTTCACGTGGGAAGTGGGTCTTCCCTCCTCTCACAAGCGTCCCCACTCCTGGTTGCTGGGCGCGCCCCGCTCCCGCCAGAGCCTCTCCGGCCCGCCCGGCTCGTTTCTTTACAGTCCCGGGAAGGCTTCCCTTCCCCCAATCTTCAGCGCTCAGGGCGCCCCACCCTCTTTCCAGCGTGTCTTAACTGTTCTTATTGCTTAGTACTCAGTTTCTCTTTTTTTCCCGGGTGGAGGTCAGTCTGTCCAGGGGGCTATGCTGCTCTGGCCCAGGCTTGTCTGTGGGGGAACCGCGGTACCACGAAGCTCACCTGGTCCGCGTCTTCCCAAGCCGTCTGGGCGCCGGCCACTGGCGGCCCCGGGGCCTCCTCGGTTCTCCGTTTAACGTGAAGTGGAGATTCTCTGCGCCGGCTGGAGATGTGGAGGGGTCAAAGTTATGCCTTTTCTCGGTGATTATGCCTGCAAAGTGTGTCTCCAGCGTCTCTCCAAGATTTCACTATAGGAGGGTCGCTTTCTGCTTCCTACCTCTAGCCGCCATCTTGGAATTCCCCCTCTCTTGGTTTTTTTAAGGGCTGTTGCCGTAACTTTCTGGGCAAGGATTTCCTTAACTAAGAGCATGTATAAAGTGACAGTGGAACCACTCATTGGAGATAAAAGGAGATGGGTCGAACACTTCTGAACTATTTTTATGATTCAGCTCAGCGAGCACACCCCCAACCCCCCCCCCCCCCCCCCCCCGTAAAGAAAGCACCACCTTGTGCAGCAAGCTGAGGGCAGCCCTCAGAGCGCTCACCCCACTGGGTGACTGTGCACACCACTGTAATCGCTTTTGCCTGGCTCTGCTACCAGAGGTTACCACCACCAGGGTCATAGCTGTTTTATCCTTTTTCATGACCCAGGTCTACTACAGTGCCTGGTATAAAGTGATAAATATTTGTTAACTGAATGAACGCATTTAACTTGTTTAGTTTTAACCCCACAACCTCAAGGCAAAGAAATACCAGCTCTCTCTAGGCAACCCTCTGATATCCCCTCCCAGCTACTGGTGGTTTTCTCCCCACATTAACTGCAATATTGACTTCTTATACTAATGGCTTAATTTGTTTCAACTTTGTATTTGAATGCACATTTGCATTTGAGTGAAATCTTATAGCATTTATTCTTTTTGCTTAAATTTTTGTTTGAGGAATGTATCAATTTTTGCATGTAGCTATTTTGTGCATAGCACAAGGTGGAAGCATTTTTTTTTTCAGTATGGGTAGTCACTTGTCACAGCACAATTTATTGAGGAGTTTCTCCTTTATTCACAACTCTGTAGTAGTACTACTTCTAGCAAATGTCCACATATGCATAGGTCTGTTTGTTGGGACTGTTTGGCCTGTTTGTCTGTCTTTATAGCAATACCACACTGATTTAACTTACCATAGCTTAATAATAAATATTCGTGTTCAGTGGCACATGACCCTCAACTCTGCTCAATAAATTCTTGGCTGTTCTTGATCTTTTTCAGTCCATATAAACTTGAGAAACACCTTGTCAGTTTCCACATACTGGGATTTTGAGTGAGATTGTAGATCATTGTGGAAGGACTTGACAAATTTGTAATATTGAGTTTTCCAGCTCATGAGCATGGCATGTTTAGTTGTCCTTTAATTTCTATGGATAAGTTTTATAGCTTCCTGTCCAGAGATCTCATACATATTTTATTAGATTGATTTCTAAGTGTTTGGTTTTTTATACTATTGTCAAGTGTACTTTTTAAACTTTATTTTCTGGTTTGTTCTAGTGAGGTAAAATTAATTTTATATATAACTTTGTATATATTCTTGAACTTATTTTAATAATTTATCTGTGAATTATGTACTGTTTTCTCCACAAGTATATAATCCATGAATAATGACAGTTTTTTTCTTTCTTCCTAATCTTTATACTTATTTCTTTTTCTTACTTTATTGCACTGGCTAACATCTATAGTACAAAAGAAAGTGACAATAGTGGGAGTCCTTGCGTTGGGAGGTTGGGAGTTGAGTCATCCCCCAAAAGACACATTTGTGAGTGTGACCATATTTGGAAATAGAGTTTTAACAGAATTAATCAAGATGTGGTCATACTGGAGTAGGATAAACATACTGTGATGTGACTGGTGTCACCATCAAGACAGGAAAAGAGACACAAGCACGAAAAGGAGAGCACTACCTAAAGATAGGCTGAGACTACAGTGATGAGACTACAAGCCAAGGGATGCCAAAGATCTCTGGAAACCACTAGAAGCAACAAAGAGGCAAGGAAGCATCCTCTCCTAGAGTCCTCAAAGGAGCAACATCTTGATTTTGGGCTGCTAACCTCTGAAACTGTGGAACAATAAATTCCTGTTGTTTTAGGTGACCTAATTTGGGGTACTTTGTTATGGCTGCCCTAGGAAACCCATATACCTTGTCTTGATCCCAATACCAGAGTGAAAGCTTTCAGTGTTTCACTGTTATGTGTGATATTTGCTGAAGATTCTTTTGAAATATGTCTTTTTTCATGTGAAGGACATTTCTGCTGGTGGAGTTTAGCAATTATGAGGCCCTGAGTTCAAACCCAGTACTGCCAAAAATAAATAAATAAATAAATAAAATTCCTTTCTAGTCCTAGTTTGCTAAGAGGTTTTTTTTTTAATCATGAATTTGATCTGAATTTTAATGTCATCTATTGAAATCAATGAAATAATTGTGATTTTCCCTTATTCTGTGATGAATTGCATTGATTTTCAAAATCTTAACCCAACCTTACATTCTGGAATACAGCCAATATGTATTGGCTGCTTTATATATTAGATGTGGTTTGCTGAAGGTTTTTTTTTAATTAACAAACTTACCAAAACCCTTAAAAAAAAAAAAAGGCATTTCCCCTGGAGTTCAGGAGAAAACAAGTTTCCAGTTCTGACCAACTTGATCCCCACCTGCCATTTTGATATTAGCAAGTTTGCTAATTTTATTTTTAGGATATTTGCATGTTAATTCATGAGAATAGACTGAAAATGTCCATTTCTGGAATTTCCTGTCAGTTTTTGTATTGGGGCCTTTCTGGCCCAGTTGTCCCTGGGCTTTCAAAAGGTCTGTGTGACATTGTCATTTCTCTCTTGAATGCTTGGTTGGAAGCCAGTGGGGCCTGCAGTTCTCTTTATTGTGGAGTTCCAAATTCTGTTTAATTTTTTACACAGTTGAAGGATTATTCTGATTTTCCATTCTTCTGTCAATTGCATGAACGTCATTGCTTTTGCTTTCCAGTGTCCATTGTTTCTGTGAAGAGATCTGGTACTAGTCTAATTGCTGCTCCTTGTCTAATCGCTGCTCTTTTGAAAGTAGTCCATCTGGCTTATCGGAATGATTTTAATATTTTTCTCAACATTTTGCTAGAATTTGCTTTAGTACTGATTTCTTTCTATTCAGCTGGGAGTTTGTAGGCTTCTTGACTTTCTACCAGTTTTGGAGATTTTTTTCAGTCATTTACTCTTCCTAAGTCACATGCAACCAACCAATCTCACTGCTCCCATGCAATCTCCTTCTGCATTCCTGGACCGTCTGCTTTACATGCAAAAACATGAAGTGATACAATCTCAGTGTAAAATTGAATAATTAAAGTTACAGATAAAATGTAAATGTAGATTTGAGATGAAATCCAGATATTACACGTGTGACTAGAAAAAGATTAGCTAGGTCTTCTCTGCTATCTTCTGTAATATGAAAATAAACAAAGGCAGTATGTTTTTAGAGCTTGCCTCTTTTGCTGTAGTTTTGACTTATTACAAAGAAAGACTGCTTGTGTTTCATTATTAATCATTTCAGTCCAGAGTCCAGTTTTATTTTATTCAGTTGTTTTTATTCTGCAGAGGTTAGAAGCAAGCTTTAGATTTCTGCTACTTGGGAAATAAATGTTCTTTTACAAAGCTACATTTCATTGTCTTTCAAAACACTTTATTTTTGTCCACTGAATTAACTTTTTCCTCATTTATGTAAATAACATCTTAGTTAATTAAAATAGTACCTTCCCTTCAAACTACAATGGAACTGGCACAACTGTATTGTCAGATTAAATTTTCTTTTAGCAAGTAAGTGGGTAAGGCCTTTGTTACATACCAACATTTGATGAGTTCTTGCCTAAGAAATTTCTTTCAAGCGTTAGGATGAGGGAGATGCACCATTACCTAAGATAATCAGGAAGCCCTAGGGTCTACTGGCCAGGACCCGGACCACGGTGACACTCTTGGGTCCTCATATTGTCCTTGAGATATGAGGCTTAGCAGGTTTTTCTGGAGCTAATCATTTCCCAAACATTCTTGCTTTCATGAGCTGCTCATGTCAAACTCAGGGACAAAACCTTTAAGAGATCAAAAAACTAACCCAGCTTTTACTTGCCAGCCAGGACAAAACTGGCCAACACTTTTTTTTCTTATTAAGTTATGTTTATTTATTTATTTTTACTTTTTTATTTTTTGTTGTACTCGGGGTACACTGTGACATTTACAAAAGTTCTTAGAATATATCATAGTAGAATTCACCCCTCCATCGTTCTCCTTTATATCCCCCACCCCATTTTTGGAATGGTTTCAACAGATCTCACTTTTCCATTTACATACATGTATACACAATATTTGTACCATATTCACCCTCCTACACCCTTTCTTTATATCCTCCCCCTTCCCGCTTGTACCAAACCCCCAGACAGAACCTGTTTACATTCTTGTTCTCCATTTTTGAAAAAAAGAAAATAAAGGCATTTTCATTTGTCTAAGATAGCTCTATAGGGAGTTTCCTTGTGACATTTCCATGATTATATGTATTATAACCTAAATTGGTTCATCCTCTGTATTTTTTTCCTTTCTGCCTTGGTCCCCTTCTTGTGGTGGTTTCGACAGGTTTAAAAATTCTATATTCATTCTTGTATAGGAAGTACATCAACCATGTTCACCTTCCTAACTTCCTTCTTTCACCCTTCCCCTCTCCTGTTGATGACCTCCCCTTAGTGTGACCCGTTTTTCATTATGTTGCTTATACTAGTATTGTGTCTATCTCCCACAAGGGAGAGAAAACACGCTTTCCTCACCCTCCCTAAGCTCCTTCAGCAACCAGCGAACAGAAGCAGCGCCTTGACTCTAAACACAAAGATGCCTCAAGGAGTTTCGAAGGCAGGTCGTGAGTGTGAGCATGGCTTCAAGCGTGCAAAGCAACGTCCACGGCATGCCAAGTGCACGCCCCAAGAGCATAAGGTGGGAACCATAACTAAGAGAGGGATGGCGAGAGCGAAACCCACCCTTCATGGGGTACCCAGCACACCAGGCACAGTGTATAAGACAGCCTCACCCTCTCAGAGGAAGGTTAGGCTCCTACACAAATGGGAAATTGAAGCTCACCAGACTTTCACCTCTTGCTTCTATGAGTGTCAAGTGTGATGGATATTTCACAAATAACTAACTTTCAAATTGAGTGGTTAATCAGATAGACAAATACTGCATATGTTCTCATCTAGACCCCAAAACAAACAAGCGAGCAAACAAAAAGACATGAAGGTACAAAGGGGACAATTTGCTATTTGGGGAAGACCACTGGGAAGGAGAAGGGGTAAGACAGAGTAATGGGGTAAATGCAATTGAAGTATATTGTATACATGTACAAAAATGTTATGATGAAGCCTCGTTATTTTTAGAAATAAAAAGGAGTAAGTGTTCAAAATGGTGACTGTGGGGCTCTTGGAAGTCACGTGTGATAATTGGGAGGTAAAGTGGAGAGCAGGTAAATATGGTTCCTGCAACTTAAGATGAGGCAGAAGATTGATTAAACATTTATTTCATTCCAGAAATCAAGGGGAATTTATTTATGCAAGGGAACTAAAATCTAGTGTGTGCTGCATTGATCTGAGTGCTGAATGTGTCTTCCTTGACAGTTCAGGTGACCCTGTTTTTAATTCTTTGCAGACAATCTGTTATTAAATTGATCTGTGTATTTATGTTCCATCCTATTCACTGTTATTTACTACTCACCAAGGCTGCCAACTTTTAAACAGTCTTGGTATAAATGTTTGTTCCTAAACCTTCGCTGATAGATGTGTTTTATGTAACAGTTATAGAGTCCATGAACATGGGGCACTAAAACACAAAAAGAAACGAGAGAGATTTATAAGCATATGAAATGCCCTCATCAGAGACAGTTGAAATAATAAATCCGAGGTCAAAGGAACGTTTGGGAAATACCACGAGCAGACACATCTCCCTCAAGCACTGTGTTGTGGGATGCAGATTGCTGCACCTGTGTTTAATGTGCAATGCTGCTATTGGTGACGACTTTCATTTGTCAGAGAAACCCTGTGTTGAAGAAGAGATGCACCCTTGCCCGTGGCTGGCAAGCTCTCCACCACTGAGCTGTTCCACCACATCTGCCTTTTTGTTTTGGTGTACTGGGTTTTGAACTCAGGGCCTTGTGCTTGCCAGGCAGGTGCTACCACTTGAGCTATGTCCCCAAACCTCTATTCACCTTCTTAATAAGAGAAATTGTCTGGAAGATTTTTTTCTCTAAAAGTTGGAAATTTAGGAAAGCTCAAATTATCTGTATCTGTATTTTTAAGTACCATTAAATTTTATAAAACCTTTTGTTTTATGAAAATACCAAATTCAGGGCCCAATTTCTGGTTGCGACAGTAGTCTAGAGGGCGATTTTTTTTACTTGACTTCAACTCCAGATATAATTAGTATCCTCAGAAACAAATGCTCCCAGCCCTCCCCCCACCACAAAAAAAGTTGGCAGAGCAAAATGGTGGCATCCATCTCCTCGTTAAAACATCAGATTGACAAAGTCCATGACTCCTCTGCTTCAGAAAGTTCCAGCGCTTCTAAACACTGACATTCTTATCATTTGGTGTGCCCGTCCTGGCTACTGGCGAACAGCATCTGTGAGGATTGTGCTTTGATAAGTGAGTTCCGCCAGGGTCTCTGGTGGAGGGCTCTGCCTAAGCAGGAAAGCTGCTGGCACATATTTGGAATTGTTACAGAAAATGTCCCTTTTCTTCTGGATTTTTGGTTTGACTGTTGTTGTTTTCCCTAGCTGAAGGCTACTAAGGCCGCAGGTCGAGATGATCAGGACGTTGGAATGGCAGTTTAGCAAGCTCTTCCTGGAGGAAAGGGGCCCTGGTATTGTAAATCTGGCTTGCACGCCCCAGCATAGGGCTATAATCCAGGGCCATAAAATCAGAGTGAAATGCAAGATGAATGGCAAGTCACTCTTTCCCATCAATCTCTACAAACAAGTTAATACATTATTGTAGGAGTGAGAACAAAATTCTTAATTGCATCTTAAACATGTAGGTCTAGTTATGAGATTATTCCAATAAATATTTTTGGGCAAATTTATTTTTCCTATATACAACTTCTTAAAAAAGTTTTTAAAGCTATAATTCATGAAATCTCCAATATAAATACTGTTAATGATTTGGTGTTTCTGCTGCCATTATTTCTGTTATTCTGTTCATCCAACTTGGTAATTTATCTTCTCATTAAATTCAGTTAATATAATGCTCTAGGATTTTTCTATGATGAAATGTAAATTAAGAATTTAAGCATGTTTTTGGAAGATGGGAGATAATTTACCAAAATTAAAAAAATATATAACAAAATTGTTCAAAAGAAAAGCTTTTTGGCCAAGCACCAGTGGCTCACGCCTACAATCCTAGCAACTGTGGAGGTTGAAATTGGGAAGATCTTCAACACTAGCCCACACAGTGAGTTCCTGAAACCTCAGCTCAATCAGTAGTGGGGAGCAGTGGAAAGCGACTGTTATCCCAGCTACAAGGGAGGTTGAGGTTAGGAGGATCATGGTTCTAGGCCACCCAGGCAAAAATAGATGGCGAGACTCCATGTCGACCAGTAGCTAGTGCACATGGTGCCGTATGTCTGTCACACCAGCTACTGCAGGAAGCATAAATAGTAGGGTGAAAGTCCATGCTGGCCTGGGCGAAAAGTGAGACCCTATCTCAAAAATAACCAGAGGAAGAAAAGGGTTGGAGGTATGGCTCAAAAACCTGAGTTCAAACCCCAGTACTACTGAAAGAAAGAAAGAAAAGATGCTCAAATCTTGTGAATATTACAGTAGTTTTTGAGTGCAGAAACTAAACTTCAAACTTGAACAGGTAGCAGGGAAAGGATGTGAAGAAAGTTCCCCCTGCTCCTGAGGTCCCTCAAGCTCCTCAAAAGCCTTAGCACACCTGTTCTGTGTGTGCCCAGGGTGCGCCATGACCAGAACAGAGTGTGGCAGGGCTGCCTGCCCTGTTGCCCACCCTGCTTCTAGATTTTCACAACCTCCAAACAGGAAGGACTTCAGACCAGTCTCTCTCGCTTAACAGACAAGAAAGCGAGGTCCAGCTGAGTGAAATTACTCCATGCAGGGCCTCCCTGTCATCAGGCAGGAGACTGCAGAGACACAGGGGCCACTTCACCTTCCTTGGCAGGTAGCTCCGCTGGCTGCAGCTGCCTGCTGAGGACTGCCCAGCAGTGTGGCCAAAGTCAGGCTGTGTTTAAGCACAGGTGGGAAAAAGATTTTCAGTAGAGAGGGAAGTTTCTACCTCTTTTTCCACCACGGGCAGAAGCTCATTGGATTGATTCTTAAGGGCCTCAACGTTTTCCATTCAATGAGGGAACATGCCAGACAAACTTGGAAACTGTAAACTTCACTGTGGGACCCTCAGCACCTTCAAGGCTTGATGTCAGTCCCAAAATTCTAGACCCTCGGACCTGGAGGGGCTCATTAAGTCAGCATTTTCTTATGACTTTTCAACTACAGTTAAAAAAAATAAGGAGGTTATTAATTCCACCACCAAGAGCTTACTAAAAATTCCTGTCTTCAACTGCAATTATGACAGAAATGGTTTTTCAATTTTTCCAAATTCCAAAATAATGGTGAGCAGGTGTAGTCACAATGGTGATTGTGCCTGTCTTGTGGAGAAGATGGCTACAGAAGATGAAGTTGGTATTGTCACTATCTTACTCCATTCCTGCCACTATTTCAAAGTACTTGATACTAGGTCACTTAGAAATAACAGAAATGTCTTCCTCACAGTTTTGGAGGCTGGAGGTGCAAGATCAGGGCACCAGCAGGGTTGGTGTCTGGTGAGGTCTTGTACCTTCTAGCTGCAACCTCACTTGGCTAAGGGACAAGGGACAATGGCTCTCTTGCACCTGACCCCATTCTTGCAGGCTTTTCCCTTACGATTTAATCACCTCCTAACGGTCTCACCTCTTAATGTCAACCACATTGGTAATTATGAATTGGAGGGGACACATTGGGCCCACAGCAATCCTGAATGCTTGCTTGTGTCAGTGCTGAATTTCCTCATGTGCTGGATAGTTTAACGACCCTGCTCCCACATCCCCAGTCCCTTGCCCATCTTTTTCCCCTGACTTTGCTTCATCTCATCCAAGAGGTGGCATCCATTTCTTGAGCACCTTGACTTTTGGCCAGCTTTGTCTGCTTTGACAAACAGGAAGGGGTGGTGGAGATAGGGCATTCCTCCTGAGTGCAGGCTGGGTGAGGGTCTTGTGCAGCCAAGGAGATCCCTCATTCCTAAGTACTGCTTGCACGCTGAGGGACCAGGATGCTGGTCTTGCAAGAGATTAAGGGGTCAGCAGCAGAATGGAAGTCCTCCGGCCAGTGACGGCAGATGCTGAGGGAGTGGCTGGGACTAACTGCAGAGAAAACAGGTCAGCTATAGGAATCCTTGCCACTCCCGTGTGGGAAATAACAAGCAGGTGTTTTCAGACCCTGAATTTGGGGGTGATTGGTTACAAAGCAATGAACTGATAGCCCCTGTCAGAAACCTGGGCTATCATGGGAGCTGCTTTGCTTAAGAGAAACCCAGGATCCCTTCCTCTCACTTTTAAAAAGGATATCCTGCCATTCCAAGGTCAGCTGCCCAGGAAGGGTCGCATATGGAGAGGGCTTCTCTGTTCTCATCGCCCTCACCACTGGGCAGTGGGAGACTCATCCTTACTTGAGGCCGGGCCTGCCACAGACTTGGGAATAAGTGACAGGGGGGTGAAATACACCCCTCACTGTATTAGTCAGGGCTCTCCAGAGAAGAGGAATGTATATCTATATATGTGTGTATGTATGCATGTGTGCTTGTATACGTGATGGCGTGTGTTCTGAGAAATGCATCAGTAGGTGGTTTTGCCAGAGTGTACTTACACAAACTAAGACAGCTATGACATCGCTCGGTGCTGTAATCTTGTAGGACTCCATCACACATGGGTTTACTGAAATGTCCTTATGTGGCACATGACTAATAAGAGAAAAAATCCGAGATATTCTAAATCTGATTACACGGGCTGAAGACTGGAGAGGAGGGAAGAAGGGGGAGGTTAATCAGTTACAAGCTACAGGCCAAGATTTGCTTTCTCGAATGTTCCTAACAACCTTACCCCAAATCCCCTGGCACCGTTGTTCCCTGCTTCCAACCCCAAGCGATCCAGAAGCGAAGACTTAATGAGCACACCCTCCCATCCCAGCGCTTTCCCTGCCACGAGAAGTCCCACCCCTGTCTGTAGCTAATGTGGGCGAAATGTTCCCCACACTTTAATTGTAAAAAAAAAAAAAAAAAAATGTGGTCCAAAAGAAATACTTTCAACTGCCACCAGCTCTGTTACTGGTAGTGGGATTCATCCCGGATCTAGTCCTTTCTGACATTACACATGCTAATGTGTAAAGGCTCAGTAAACCCTGTTATTTAAGACACCCCTTTGTCTCAAGAGTCTTAACATATTTGGGGGAGCGTGAGGGCTGAGTCCCATGAACCTCCACTGGAACCTGATGGAGAGCCAGAGAAACTGGGGGTAGATTCAGTCTGAGTAAAACATTCTACAAGTTAGCTAATATGTGTTAATAAACTTACTTTGCTTAAATTAGCTGTCATGGACTGTGCTGTCTGCAATAAAACATCCCGACCACTCCGGGCTGGCACTGCACCTCCAGCCAACAAGGAGCCCCACAAACAACGCATAGTGACATTGCTGCCCAGCTTTCACATGGCAGCTGGAGGCCAGTTCTCTCTGATTCTTGTTTCTGCCTTTGGCTGCACAGCGAGAGTGGAAAGTAGAGGCTGTGGTGGAGAGCACAGGGTGAGCCCATAAAGTGGCCAGGACAGGCAAAATCAGCTCTCAGAGGCCTCAAGCCTTAGAATGAGCAAGAAGGTCTGCGGCTGAAGGGCGTGCTCAAGCTGATGGGAGAAGTGAAGCCAGGACACCAGGTTTTGCGAACAGCATTTGGCCAAAGCACAAACCGTTATGAAGGATCCTGGCCCTATGCACATGTACAGGCTCGAACCTCAGCAGGTCAATATACAGGACATGCATTGGTATCTGACAATGAGGAAGTGGTGTGTCTAGTCAGAATCACACAGGTTTTCAGGACAATAATTCCTGAGTCTCTTGCCTTAAGAATGATGTAATGTTCATACGGAATAAGTTACTGACAGATCAGGAATAAATTTTAGTTTAAAATGTGAACAGGCAACTTGTCTCAGTCGGCCGGTATAGCATAACATATTTTAATTCCAAATATTGCCTTAGTTTATCTTATAAACCAAGCAAGACAAAGTAGAGCGCAAAGAAAGATGAAAAGGAAAAACGGTTAGGCTGTGGCTTCTGATGAAACGCACCCAGTCCAAGACTGTCCAGGATCAAGCCTTGCTCTGACAGGTGAGGCAGGGGAGGATGCTGTTTGGAAACACAGCCTGCTTGTCCAGGTGGTGCGTGGAGCCCCAGCCCAATCCCATGACATCTACCATGGGACAATCCTGGCAGTTCACCTTTGGACCAGGCATCTTCTAGCTACATTTGCCTGAAGGGACAGTGCCCATATTCTGGGAATTTCACTTCCTGGGGTTTCCCTTTTTTCCCCCTCTTTGTTCATAACAACACACTGAATAGGCTTTCAAAAAAAGCTCCAGGGCTATGGATGTACTAGTAGAGGTACCCCACAAGAGGCCCTTGCTTTGATTCCCAGTGCTGGAAAAAAAAGTAAGAAGTTCTAAGTATTAAGAATAATCTATGTGAATGAAGATATCTCGTAAGCAAGCTCTTTCTTCTTGCCCAGATTTTTTCTTTTCGCTTATTTGGTTTTTTGAGATAGGGTCTCATTATAGCCCAGGCTAGCCTCCAACATGTGATCCTCCTGCATATGCCTCCTAAGTGCTGAGATTACAAGTGTGCACCACCACACCCACTCTGTAAATTCTTCTAGTCAATTCTGAGGTGCTGTCTGCAATGCCCCATGGTCCTGGAGTCTGGCAGTAACTCCTCAGCAGGTTTCCGGGTGCAACTTCAAGGAGGAAGGCCTAAGGGAGAGACACGGTGTTACAGAAGGCAGCCTGGTTTGGCAGTCACCATGTTTGGTTCTTACTTCGTCAGGGTGAAGGCACTGACAAGGTCATTGCTTCAGTGGTCATTTTCGAATTGTCCATGTGAGAAGCACTTATGCTAACTGCCTGCTCTACATTGCAGGAGATCTCAGCTCTTCTATAGAAATCTGCACATTGGTGTGCCTATAAAATACTATAATAAGATATTTTGGAGGACTGATGTTCAACCAACATACTAATGTCTGTTTTTTTCTTGAGCCTTTCTTTCCTCTTAGCTGTTTGACTTCCCTTAAGATAGATTTAGTACACATTTTACTATTTTTTTCTATTCATTTCTCCATGCCCGTTACTCTGTTTTTTTCTGTGGCATGGGTCTTGTGGTGAAATATACTTAGTAATTGAACATCTTACATTTTTCTCAAGCATTCTTTGAACATCAGTAGTATGCCTCAAATTTTGTAACCCTCAATGAAACAAAATACAATAAAACAATTTGGCCAAGAATAGTAGTATAGGCCTATAATCCCAGCATTGGGGAGGCTAAGGCAGGAGCATTATGAGTTCAAGGCCAGTCTGGGCACCAGAGCAAGCTCCAGTCTTAAACAAAACAAAACAAAACAAATAAACATACAAAAACAAACAAATTCAAATAGAATCCCCTGTGGCCTGCACAACTTTCAGTTATCCCTGCAGAAGTGCAGTACCTTCTTGGGTAGTGTCAACTCCTCACAGGATGAAGGAAGGCGATGACAGTGGCCTCTTTCTTGCTCTGACACTTTCACTTGTAAAGTGGACTTTGCTTTAGTGAGCACTTGCAGAATCAGGTCTCTATACATGGTCAGTAAGTTAGCCCATGGCTCCATGGTGGACCTACAGAGGAATCGGTCCTGTGCTACACTCTGACTGATGTCGCCTTAGCCGCTCTGGCTCACATCCTGGACTATGGAATCACAGGACCTCAGGTCAGGCAAGCATTGCTCTGCAGTGTGCTGATCCTCACGTGCGTGGTTACTGAGAGATGGCAAGCCAAGAAGTGGACACAAGACATTCCAAGTCCTTTTCTGACTGACCACTCTCTTGGGTATGTGGTGTCTTAGGACGCCTTAGGCTCTGCTGTGGCCACCCCTGGCTTCTCCAGTTGTATGAGCAGACAAAGAAAAACATCGTAAGTAAATCTCAAGTGTGGTCTTCCTGTTGTAGAAGAGTCAAACTAACACAGAGAAATCTTTTTTTTATTAAAAATGTCAAAGCTGGATCGCAGATGTGTTCACTGAACGTGTGTGTGTGTATAGTGGTGTAATCTACCCGTGCTTCTATATTTAGCAAGAAACAAAAGGAAGTAAAAGCAGAGAAGGGTGGAAATTTGAATTACGAGGGCCAATATTTTCCCTGTTCAAAAAACAGCCAGAGGTCTCATGATCATCCAAAAGCATTTCTCCAGTCCAGCCAGAGCCATCAAAACGTCTCTTCAACTGTCTCTTCATGGCAGAGGCCACGTCAGAGTCATCCTTGTGCCTTCTCCTGGTTTGCATGACACAAAGTGGCCCTCTGTAAATGATGTATGGTAAGTGAGTGGAAAGGCAGTCTCAGGAGAGGACTTGCAAGGCACGTTCAGCTGCCTGGGCTGGACGGCAGGTGCTCTGTCAGATGGAATCGAGCAGAGCCCTCCAAACAGACAATGCCTGGGAATTTGCCAGTAGGATCAGGAATGTCTCCAAAACCCACCATCCAAGACATATATCCCTTGCCCTTGGATTCTAACTTCCACTGTACAACACAGGCCTCCATGCTTGTGTGAAATCAAAACTGCTCTGAGAGGATAATAAGATACCTTGGGAGGGCAATTTATGGGCACACAATGTATTTATTACATCCAGCTCAAAACAACTAATGTATTACTTTGAGCTGCATAACTTTTTAGGCAGTTTCACTTTCCAGGTCATTCTATTAATTCTCTTCCTAGTTAGAACTAAAATCCTGTGGTTCCTCCTCTCCCCCTTCCTCCTCTCACTTTCCACTTTCTTTTTTCTGCTGTTTTGAGCATTGGGTCCTCCTTTTGGGGTCTTTGAGTTCCAGAAGCCTTGTGGCTTCCTGAGCATTGGGGATTCCTCAGTTCCCCACTCACAGCCAAGTTCTCTCTTTGATTGGCAGGTTAGCCTCGGGTCTCTGAATTCTTCCTTCCTTCCAGTTCTCAGTCTTGATTAAAGCATCCTGGCTCCTGCTCGCAAGTCTTCCATTGGCTTCCTTGTGTCTTGGAGCACTGTGGAGAGTAAATGTGACATGATCTTCATTAAAGAGATTGAAAAATCTACCGTTAAATTTATATGGAAACACAAGAGGCCACGAATAGCCAAGGCAATACTCAATCAAAAGAACAACGCTGAAGGTATCACAATACCCAACTTCAAACTATATTACAAAGCAATAGCAAGAAAAACTGCATGGTACTGGCACAAAACCAGACATGAAGACCAGTGGAACAGAATAGAGGGCCCGGATATGAAGCTGCACAACTTTGTCTTTGACAAAGGCGCTAAAAATATATGATGGAGCAAAGACAGCCTCTTCAAAAAAAACTGCTGGGAAAACTGGTTAGCAGTCTGCAAAAAACTGAAACTAGATCCATGTATATCACCCTATACCAATATTAACTCAAAATGGAGCAAGGATCTTAATATCAGACCCCAAACTCTAAAGTTGATACAGGAAAGAGTAGGAAATACTCTGGAGTTAGTAAGTATAGGCAAGAACTTTCTCAATGGAACCCCAGCAGCACAGCAACTAAGAGATAGCATAGATAAATGGGACTTCATAAAACTAAAAAGCTTCTGCTCAACAAAAGAAATGGTCTCTAAACTGAAGAGACCACCCACAGAGTGGGAGAAAATATTTGCCAACTATACATCAGACAAAGGACTGATAAGTAGAATATATAGGGAACTCAAAAACTAAATTCTCCCAAAGTTAATGAACCAATAAAGAAATGGGCAAGTGAACTAAACAGAACTTTCTCAAAAGAAGAAATTCAAATGGCCAAAAAACACATGAAAAAATACTCACCATCCCTAGCAGTAAAGGAAATGCAAATTAAAACCACACTAAGATTCCACCTCACTCCTGTTAGAATAGCCATCATCAGCAACACCACCAACAACAGGTGTTGGCGAGGATTCGGGGAAAAAGGAACCCTCTTACACTGCTGGTGGGAATGTAAACTAGTACAACCACTCTGGAAAAAAATTTGGAGGCTACTTAAAAAGCTAAACATTGATCTACCATTTGATCCAGCAATACCACTCTTGGGGATATACCCAAAAGACTGTGACAAAGGTTACTCCAGAGGCACCTGCACATCCATGTTTATTGCAGCACTATTCAATAGCCAAGTTATGGAAGCAGCCGAGATGCCCCACCACTGACGAATGGATTAAGAAAATGTGGTATCTATACACAATGGAATTTTATGCAGCCATGAAGAAGAACGAAATGTTATCATTCGCTGGTAAATGGATGGAATTGGAGAACATCATTCTGAGTGAAGTTAGCCTGGCCCAAAAGACCAAAAATCGTATGTTCTCCCTCATATGCGGACATTAGATCAAGAGCAAACACAACAAGGGGATTGGACTTTGAGCACAAGATAAAGTGAGAGCACACAAGGGAGGGGTGAGGATAGGTAAGACACCCAAAAAACTAGATAGCATTTTTTGCCCTCAACGCAGAGAAACTAAAGCAGATACTTTAAAGCAACTGAGGCCAATAGGTGAAGGGGACCAGGAACTAGAGAAAAGATTAGATCAAGAAGAATTAACCTGGAAGGTAACACACATGCACAGGAAATTAATGTGAGTCAACTCCCTGTATAGCTATCCTTATCTCAACCAGCAAAAACCCTTGTTCCTTCCTATTATTGCTTATACTCTCTCTTCAACAAAATTAGAAATAAGGGCAAAATAGTTTCTGCCTGGTAGTGAGGGGTAAGGGGGGGTAAGAGGGGGGAATAAGGGAGGAGGAGGGGGGAAGGAGGGAGAAATGACCCAAACATTGTATGCACATATGAATAAAATAAAAATAAAAAAAAATGTGACATGATCGCCCATGTGTGAATTGGTCACAGGCTTCTGCAACCCGCTCTTACATTAGATAACTATTGTATTTTGCAAGTGAGTTGGAATCTACATCACATCCACAATTAATTAAAACTCTTTTTCTTCCCCCTTCCTTTTTAAAAACATTCTCTTCCTTTTAAAATTTAGAAATTCAAGTTATTACTTCATGGTTTTACATGGTATGGTTACTTCAGCTGGTTAAGGTGGTTATTTATATAAGTATCATAATTATATTTATCACACATTCTTGTATTATATACTTCATAGCTAGCGTAAGTATTTACAACCGAGTTGTAAAACACCACCAGAGTGCTTCCTAGGTAACACAACAAATTAAACACATTTGTCTAATTTTGCTCCAGCCTGAAACCCTGTGAGAACGGGAGTAAAGAGATCTGGAATAAAGGTAAATTCAGCAGGGCAGAGTGCGTCTGCAGGAGCTGAGAACCACGCTGGAGATTATGAAGCAATGGGCAGGACACCACATTCCAAACCTGCCCTTGCCAGGGCCAGCCTGACTGACCTGCACTTGTCAAGTCCTGGGGAGCAGCACAGAGACTTCTGGAGCAAAAGCAGAGTAAGGGTGATAAGCAAAATAAGGAGGCCCAACTGGGCTGGATGCTGCTGTGGAAGTGAGTAGACCCTCAACTGGCTGCCCCTTCCCTGGGGATGGCCCCTCCATTGGCAAGGTTAATTCCTTGCAGAGGCTAAACTGAGGATGTCTGGACTGGAGGTGGCAGGCAGGACTGAGGCTGGGGCTACCAGGTCACAATGCAAATTGAATGGCTGTTTGTGCATGAACAGTCAAGTTCTCCCACCTTGTTCTCTCACTTGATTCTACATCACCCGAAGCCAGGCTCCTCCTTCCACGTAGGAGAGGAAGGTATTCCAGCTGGAGATCGACCAGCCCTATGATCCTCATACCAGAAGTTGCCCCCAAATCAACCCAGCCCAGTCATTCTACCGTGAAGTTCAACACTGGTAAATCCAAACCAAACACCTCAAACTTGGCTTTCGAGTTCCCCATGTTCAACAGCCAAGGGCTGCCCGGCGTTTGCGGGGCTCGCTGACTCAGAAGTCAGGGGCCCAATGAACCATCAGGGAAAAAAGAAAGGGAGAAATGAGAAGCAATGCAAGGAATGAAGCGGAAAGAAGCAAACATGAAACTCAAGAACTTCCAGAAGACAGGAAATGACTTTTAGACATTGAAAGCATAAGAGCAGAAATGTTTTTAGAGCTGGAGTTAGAAATGCTGAAAAAGAAAGTTGAATAAATCTTTCAGAAAATAGAGGAAAAAGATAAAGAAGTGGAAACTAGGAGGTGAAGGAATGAGATTCAGTAACTACTACAGATGCTCCATTTATAGCAGGGTTTTTTAAAATTTTGTTTTGTTTTTTTGCGTGTGTGTTTGTTTGTTTTAGAGAACATAGAAAAGTAAGGAGAAAAAACATCAAACTATTTCAAACAGTTTTCGGAACTGAAGACCATGAATCGTAACAGAATGGGTCCTTTAGGTGTCTGGCGTTATGAATCAAAAACGACCCACACAAAGCACAGCACCTTAAAGTTTCAAAATAAGAAGGTTGTGGGCTGGCAGGGTGGCTGATGGGGTAGAGCACCTGTCTAGCAAGTGTGAGATCGTGAGTTCAAATCCCAGTGCCGCCAAAAAACAGGACAAACAAAGCAAAAAGAAAAAACTGCACAAGTTACAAGAAAGGAAAAATCAAAGAGGTCACACGCAAAGGATCAGGAGTCCAAACGGCCTTAGACCTCCCAACGCCAAGAGACAATGGGGGAGGGACTCCGAATCTTGAAGGAAAACTTGTCCTGTTCTAGAATGCACACCAGCCAAAATGCTGACTAAGTGCAAAACAAAGACATTTTCAGACCTAAAAGTTCTAACACATTTAACCTTCCAAGCACCCTTTTTCAGGAAGCTGCTGGAGGTTCTGCTTTGCCAAAGCAAGGGAGCAAATAAACGTAAAAAGAGGAAACAGGGCCTGCAGTACCAGGGTGCTGGGACACAGGAGTGTGTCAGGAGAACTGGGTGAGGTCAGTGTGACAGCAGAGTGCTTTAAAAGGCTTTGGGTGTCACTCAGGAGTGGAGTGTGTGCTTTGCGTGTGCGAGGCCCTGGGTTTGCTCCCCAGCCCTGCAGGTAAAAAGGAAAAAGAAAAAGAAAAGGAAACTAAGCAAAGAAAGTGAGCAGTTACTCACTAGCAAAAAACAAAGATAGTGTTGAACATACATGAAATCATTCTGTAAGAGCCTGATGAAGCTGATGATGGTAGTGTAAGAAAACTAAATCCTCACTGCCTATGGTAGAAAGCCAAGGGATAGCAGCTAAAACAAAGGAAGCCAGAAAACCTCTCTGTCATATGTCATCTTTATGTCAGATTATGATACAGGGTGAGGAGTGTAGCTTCAGTGTGTCTGCAACTTCTTAAAGGATTTATCAAAAATGTGTTCGAAGTATATATGTATACATAAGTTTAAATCTTCGCACAATAAAAGTTATGGACAACGACATAATTTAGAAAAATTAAGACATGTAAGTGCTGAAAACAGCAGCTTCAGAGTGGTGTCTGTGCAGGTGGAAAGTGCGGTGTAGGGAGGACTGGGTCAGGAACTGGTTTTTTGTGAGAAGACTTTAGCTGTTATTTTTTTTACCTTCCAAATCATAGGCATGCCTTACGTAGATTAAAAATGAAACTTTATTTAAAAACTTAAAGAAACAGGAGAAACAGGACTCCCAGTCTGGTTACATTCTATTATCACCTACTCTAGCCCTACTGGGGCTAGGGCTCAGTGGTGGAGTGCTTGCCTAGTAAGTGGGAGGCTCACAACAAACGACCAGCAAGAACAATAACAAAAGCTAGCTCCGTGACCTTGGGCTCATCCTTATCTACAGAAGGAGACAGCAGGTTTTGTATTATTGGCCGAAAAAAGTTCCACTGGCCCCCCCTATGTCTAGTCAAAGTTGCTCATTCTCTGATCAGAAACAGGTTTATTGGTTGATTTAGGCTTTGTCTTTCTTCACAACTTCCAGTTTTGGATGTTAGGTTATCTAATGACACTGCCTGGCAAAGTCATTCATGATGGAGATGATGTTTGTCATCAAAATTTGCCTTTGTGGTTGCCCTCTTCTCCTTCCAATCAACAAGAAAATGTGGTCTTCTAGGTTCCCAGTTTCACATGGAAAAACTATGGAGCATTGGAATAAAAATAGTTCAAGTGCGGAATCACTTGGGGAATAATTTGTGCTTACATAGTTAAACAAAAACCCTCCAAAGTCATATTCACCAGAGTTGCATCCAAGAACAACGTTTTATTTAGCAACTACCTGAGATGAATAGCAGCTTCAGTAGCTCTAAGCAAAGGCTCTATTCATCGAATTTAAGGACACAGGCAAAGGAAACTGATTCATTTCTGGACCTGATTGAGTTTCCAGTTAGATGCATTGGAGGGAGACACGACCTGAATGCTCCAATTCTGTGGTATTGCCTGCATGTAATCTGGTCTGGAATACCCCACCCTTGTGCCCTCAAGTCCATCGAGCCAGGGTTACCACATGGAAGAGTCTCTTATCACCAATCCACTTTTAGAAGCATCAATGAAATGTTTAAGTACCTGTGATCTGCTGGTTGGTGGTATGTGCATGCCTGTAATCCCAGCTATGCAGGAAGAAAGTGTAGGTAAGAGGATTGCAGTCCAAAAAATAACTAAAGCAACAAATGGACAGGGGCATGGCTCAAGTGGTAAATGCTTGTTTGGCAAGCACAGGTCCTAGGTTCAAACCCAGAACTGCCAATAAAAAAACAAAACAAAACTGTGATCTTTCTTTCAGAGGAAATGCAGCTTTCTCTTAGGAGAGACCTGCATCATGAAATAAGAGATGCATGAAGGATTGGGATGTCTTAAGAGAAGAAGGGGTCAGCCTGGTGTGTTGCATTTAGTTGGCGACCTGGCAATTCTTGTTGAATCAACCAAAGTCCTCTTGTTAAACTGAGCAAGCTCACCACTGTTGTAAGCTTTCTTTTCACCTTCCTCTGAATCATCTTGAGGGTCTGCTTGGGAGCCGGAAGGCCCTGAGCTGTATTCTCATAGCTTTTTAGAGCCACTTGATCACTGGCTGGCTCAATGTCTTAACCAACTTCTGGAGCATGAGCTCTGTGAAAGGAGGCCAAGGAGCTCGTTCAATTGCAGTGTGCGAGGCACTAAGCAAGTACTTGGAAAATGCTTACTAGAAGATTGGTCACGTCCCAGAATCCAGGCTTGATTCTGCTTCTCTATTCTTTTTTGTTTTTTTATTATTGTGCTGGGGGAGGTGCATTGTGGCATTTACAAAGGTTCTTACTAATGTATCAAATATATCAGACTTGGGTTCACCCCCTCCACTGCTCTTTTGCATCTCCCCTCTCCTGATTCCTGGAACAGTTTCAACAGGTATCATTTTTGCATTTACATACATGTGTACACAGTATTTGCACTGTATACATTTCATCCTCCTACCCCATTCCCACCACTTCCCCGTACCTACGGGTGCCCCACCCACCCACCGCAGAACCTGTTCTGCCCTCCTATTCTCAGTTTTTGTAGAAGAAAAATATAAAAGATAATAAGAGAAACATGCGTTTTTGCTAGTTTGAGATAAAGATAGCTACACAGGGAATTTCCTTGTGTTATTTCCATGCACATGTGTATTACAATCTCAACTGGTTCATCTCTACCAGACTTCTTCACTCTTCCCTAGTCCCCTTCGCATGGTGGCCCCGGCCAGTTTAAAATTTCTATATTCATTCCTGTACAGTGAGCACATCAACCTCATTCAAGTTTTTGGCTTCCTCCCCTTACCCTATCTCTCCCATGTGCATTCTCCCCTTAGCGTGACCCGAGTCCCCTAATATTGCTGCATTTGCTTTGGGTCTATAGTCCTCACATAAGGGAGAGCATGTGCCTTTTGGCCTTCTGAGCCTGGCTAACTTTGCTTAAGATGATGTTCTTCAGTTCCATCCATTTACTTGCAAATGACAAAATTTCATTCTTATTTGGCTGAATAAAATTCCATTGTGTATAAATACCACATTTTCTTAATCCTTTTGTCAGTAGTGGGGCATCTTGGCTGTTTCCATAGCTTGGCTGTCGGAGACAAGACTCCCTTTGTGAGCCATTCTGTCTTGACCTTGCCCTGGAACATTTTGCGGTTGTTTGTCCCAACTTCTCCATCTCCAGCACAAGATGGCGCCGTCCCTGCTTCTCTTCCAGGAGTTTACCTTGCCACCGGCACGAACGGGCACCCTATAGCAGAACCAGCCAACCAGCCTGCACCTCCTCATACCCCTCACTCCCTCAGCACATAAATACCCCTGTGTGAACAATAAAATTTTGCAGCTTGATCAGAACTCCTGTCTTGCTGTCTCCTTCGTGTCTCTTGTCCCTTCATTCTTCCCCTTCTAGGTTCGCTACCCACGCTGATGTGTCCTGCAGGATGGGACATCTGGCGCCCAACGTGGCTGTAGCTATTCCTTTGATTGCAGGGAGAACACCGTCCTCCGGGAAGGCTTGGGCCCAAGCAGAGTTCGCGATCGCCTCGGCTAACGCAACCGAGAGACAGATCCAGGAGGAGAGTGAGGACGGCGAACGGTGAGTGACCCACCCTGGGACAAGCAGTGTCGTCACATGATTTGTTTCTTTCAGGCCTCAAGGAGGCCCTCAAGACACGAGGGGCGCGTGTTAAGAAAAAAGACTTGAGGTCATTCTTTTGTTACATAGGAGATTTATGTCCTTGGTTTCCTCTCGAAGGAACCATTGATGGTAAAAGATGGCTCCGGGTCGGAGACTGTTTAAAAGACTATTATGAATCTTTTGGCCCCGAAAAGGTCCCTGTGACCGCCTTTTCTTATTGGAACTTGATTAATGACATTCTCAAAAGTGCACCCTTTGATAATGGTACTTTAAAACTTGTTAAAATTGGGCAAAATGCTATGCAGATGGCTTCCCGCCCTCCTACAGGGGTCTCTGATGGTGGAGGACCCACGGATGCTGTCAAACATCTTCAAATAATCGAGCTTTTAAAACCCCAAATCCCCGAACTCACATATCACCCCTTAATGTTGCCTAAATCTCAGATTCCAGATTTAGATCCCAATACATTAGATATTTTGGGAAGTACCTTCTCCTTGCTTAACACTTCCAACCCCACCCTTGCTAAGGATTGCTGGCTTTGCATGACCACAGGAGCAATAATGCCCATGGCAATACCTGTTAACTCCACCGTAAATAATCAGGATACCTGCCAATCTGGACTTCCCTTTAAAGTACAGCCTATGGATGCACCTACAGTATGCCTTCAAGGCAGGATGCAAAATAATTCTTATGATATTGACGTTGGGGTTAGTTCTTTTGGAAATTGCTCATCAGTTCTAAATTATTCCTCACCCACCCCAGCTCTTTGTCCCCCCAACGGTACAGTTTTTTTGTGTGGAGGAAACTCAGCCTTCCCCAGGCTTCCAGCAAATTGGACTGGTGGCTGTGTTGTTGCCTTATTACTCCCAGATATTACTGTTGTCTCAGGAGATGAACCTCTGCCCATTCCTAGCTTAGACACCTTAATTAAAAGACATAAACGGGCAATACAAGCCTTACCGCTCCTTGCCAGCCTTGGAATAACAGCAGCTATAGGCACAGGTACAGCTGGCTTAGGCACGGCTATACACTCTTACTGTCGCCTATCTCAACAACTTATAGATGATGTACAAACTCTATCTGGAACCATTAAGGATTTACAGGACCAAATAGACTCCCTGGCAGAAGTCCTTCAGAACAGGCGAGGCTTAGATCTGCTAACAGCCAACCAGGGAGGTATCTGCTTGGCCTTAGGGGAAAGATGCTGCTTTTATGCCAATAAATCAGGCATAGTACGCACCAAAATTAAACAGCTTCAAGAAGATTTAGAAAAGAGACGAAGGGAACTATTTGAAAACCCCCTCTGGACTGGGCTTAATGGAATTCTACCCTACCTTCTTCCACTATTAGGCCCCTTGCTAGGTCTACTTTTAATTGTGATCATAGGGCCCTGCATTATAAACAGGCTGATACAATTCATTAAAGAACAAATTAACACCTTAGCCTCTAAGCCTATACAGGTCCATTATCATCACCTGGATATGGAAGACCGTGCTCCTGAGAACTTCCTTTCAATAGAAACTCGCTAAATGCTCCATCTGGGTTTCCAAATTTTCTCTCTGCCACCCCCTCTTATATAACATTCTTGACCACTCATCGTCCATTGGGCCCTCCTCCACTGGGCCCCTCTGCTTGGGGGAGGCAGCACCCAGGGAGAGTGATCATAAAGGCTTTTCTAAACGAGGGTGCAGGTAAGACTGCAGGAGGGTGGATCCTAGGATCCCCAGACCCAAGACCTCTGTATGACATGCCCTGGTGCATGGCGGTTGGCATGCTCCTAAAAAAATCTGCCTCCTCAAAAAACATGCCGAGGAGATTCTCTTGAGAACTTAGCAAGGACGCTTGCTTACAAAGCAAAAATGATCTCCACCCTGAGGAACTGGGCCTGTCATCCCCTCTCAATAAGCCGACATATTCTGGTCATGTTTGTATAAGAATAAGGGGGAAATGTCGGAGACAAGGCTCCCTTTGTGAGCCATTCTGTCTTGACCTTGCCCTGGAACATTTTGCGGTTGTTTGTCCCAATTTCTCCATCTCCAGCACAAGATGGCGCCGTCCCTGCTTCTCTTCCGGGAGTTTACCTTGCCACCGGCGCGAACGGGCACCCTATAGCAGAACCAGCCAACCAGCCTGCACCTCCTCATACCCCTCACTCCCTCAGCACATAAATACCCCTGTGTGAACAATAAAATTTTGCAGCTTGATCAGAACTCCTGTCTTGCTGTCTCCTTCGTGTCTCTTGTCCCTTTATTCTTCCCCTTCTAGGTTCGCTACCCACGCTGATGTGTCCTGCAGGACGGGACACTTGGCTATTGTGAATAGTGCTGCAATAAACATGGATGTGCAGGTGCCTCTGGAGTAACCTGAGTCGCATTCCTTTGGGTGTAGCCCCAGGAGTGGGATTGCTGGATCATATGGCAGATCTAAGTTTAGTTTTTCATGAAGCCGCCATATTGTTTTTCATAGTGGTTGTGCTAGCTTACATTCCAGAGTATGAGGATTCCTTTTTCCCTGCCAACATTTGTTGTTGATGGTGTTCTTGGTGGTAACTATTCAAATAACAGTGAGGTGGAATCTTAGTGTGGTTTTGATTTGCACTTCCTTTATGATCAGGAATGGTGCTGCTTCTCTGCTCTTGACATCTAGGAGGCTGGTTTCATGTTGGCATGCTAGGTTCCTCCTTAACTCATTGGACTTTTAAGCTTTGCACTTGGAGTCAGAAGGACCTGCATTCGGCCAGGTGTGGTGGCACCTGCCTGTAATTCCAGCATTCGAGAGGCTGAGGCAGGAGGATCACAAGTTTGAGATCAGCCTGTGCTACACAGCAAGACCTTGTCTTAATAAAAAAAAAAGGAAAAAAAAGAAAAGGACCTGCATTTGAAACTTAATTTGCCCTATCAGCTATGAGATCTCAGACAAGTTAACTCTCTGAGCCTCACGGGTTTTATTCTCTAAAAGATAAAAATAAGGTGATAACACCTTCTTTATAAGATTTTACATAGATACATATGTAACACTATATATGTATATGTATTTATATAGTGTTACAGTGTCCATGACAGAATCTGTCACATCACAAGCACTTCAGGACACAGAGCTGTCTCTGCGTCCAGCTCAAGTTACCAATGCATCAGATTTCTTGGACATAGTAATAAAGGACTGAAAACCATTTTAATAGTTCAAAAAGACTAATAAATTTTTTTTTGAGACAGGGTCTTTGTAGGCAGCCCAGGCTTGTCTAAAACTTAATACTCTTGCTTCACCCTCTAGAGTGCTGGGATTAGAGGTATGACCATACCTGGTTTAAAATTATATTTGCTTCTAATGCTGCTAACTAAAATATTAAATTCCTTTAGGAAATAACTCAACATACTGCTCATCAACAATCTTTCTTGGTACATACATTTACATTAATTAAAAGTGAGAAAATGTTGCTGGGCATGGTGGCTCACATCTTTAATTCCAGCTACTCCAGAGGTGGAGATCAGAGGGATCTTAGTATGTGGTGAACCCAGGTTAAAAAAACAACCTATTTCAACAACAACAACAACAACAACAAAAAACAAAACTGGGCACAGTGGTGCGTACCTGTCATCTAAACTATGCAGAAAACTGACATCAGGAAGACGGAGGTTTCAGGCCAGCCCAGGCAAAACGTTCATGAAACATCCCCCCCTCCAACTCAGTAGGAAAAGGGTGGGCATTGTGGTGCATGTCTGTTATCCCAGCTACTGAGGGAAGCCCAGCCTGGGCAAAAAGCAAGACTATCTCAAAAATAACTAGAGCAAAAAGGGCTGGAGGCCTAGCTCAAGAGGTAGAATGCCTGCCTAGCAAGTGCAAAGCCCTGATTTCAAACCCCAGTACTGCCAAAATCATTCTTAATAAGGGAAAATGAACTACTCATATATCTTGGTACACGAAAACTCAAAATATGAAGTAGATGAGGTGTCCTTGGTATTGGAACTCTAAGAAGTTCTTGGGTTTTCCGTTACTGCTATGAGCCTGGCTCCCAACTCCAGAATCACTGTGTGTTTATAGAACGTAGGTGACTGACATGTTCCCTGCTGAGCACTGAGAGTGTGTTTAGTAGTTAAACAGAACCATCATCACAACAGTACTGACCCACATCCCAGCTGGGCGAGCTGTTATGACTTGGCCTGAAACTCAGTGTGTGCATAGGTCTAGTCTGTGTTAAAGATCTTATCACTATCTTCTTGCAAAATGGAGAACTTTACTATTGCCTTTTATAATTACATGGTCAGAATCTCCCAGTGACACAAAATGACCACTGCATCCTAAAGAAAAATAGTCATTTTTTAAATAGTCTATGTTATTCTCAACATTCTTGTCTTTTACTCCTAAAATGTTTCCAAAAAATGATCAGTTAGCACACTTTGAGGAGGTAGTGTGGAGATTCAAAGTTAGAGCCTCATAAACACGCTGTAAAATCCTCATTCTCTTGCCTATTATTACCAAATCTTGCCTGTTATTACCAAATGCTACAGGACAATGCATGGCATGAGAGAAAGAAAGAGAGGAGGGAGGGTAGGAGGGAGGAAGGGGGAGAGACAAAGAATTCTTTGGCAGTATTTCTTAAGTCCTTTAATATGTACATAAGTTTTCTGTTATTCTGTGTTTTGAGTCAAATTTCTCATTACCCTGATTGGGAAGAGGATTTTTTCTTGTGTACATCTTTATTAGCATATATTAGTGATGCGGGGTTCATTGTGACATTTCCATGCGTGATTACAATGTGCCTTGGTGGGTCTGACCCCTTCATCCTTCTCCACGTCTCCTGGGGGGGTATTTTCTGCTAACAGGATAGTTAAACATTAAGCCATTGCAAGCATGAATTAAGTCTTATTTGTGTTTTCTTAAAGATATTTTTAACACTCTACCCCCATATACTTTTTTAATCATTATCTGTTTAAAATATTGTGAAGACCTGCTTTGAGGAAGACAAATATCCACGTGTCAATTGTGCCTGTTTGGTATATGAAGTCACTCACTCTGTTACCGGACCATAAAAGTGCCTTCCTTCCCTAAAGTCACTTTTATAATGAGTCTTGACATCTGACAGTAAACTTTTAAAGTGTTGCCTCCTTATTTGAATAAAAATGATCTGTTATATTCCTTTGCTTATGATATATAAACTCGAACTAGAAAGTTGTTATCACAACTTGGATTGCAGAAAGTATGAAAGGAAGCTCTCAGTTTTCTTACTGAGTGTACATTTTGGTGACTGTTACCTGAATAACAACATCTAGCATTTTATATTACTTTTACAAGATATAAATACCTTGCATGTCAAATAATATCTTATTTTGTTCCTACAATAATTCTATGAAGTAGGTGGTACAAATACTGGGTTGCTTTATAGATGAAGAAACTGAGGCAAGGTGGAAGTTAAGTTGTTTGCGCATGGGGAAATAGCCAGTAAGTACTCAAATCAGTACTCTGTCTCTGGTCCTCTTACTACTAGTTCTGAGTTTCTTTTCTAAAAAATGGGGGTGAAATTTACCATTAGGTAACTACCTTAAAGTGTACAATCCAGTGGCATTTGGTATATTTACATTATTGGGCAACAGCTGCCTCTATCTAGTTCCAAAACATTTTCATCATTCCAAAAGAAAAAATTATTCCCCTTAAGCAATTAGTTCTCACTCCCCTCCCCAGGCTTTTGGCAACAACCAATCTGCATTCTGTTCCTCTGGGTTTCCCTATTCTGAGTATTTTATGAAGTGGAGTCACACAACCTGTGGCCTTTTGTCTGGGTTCTTCCACTGAGCATCTGCTTTCAAGACTCATCTCTATAACAGCATGTATTACCTTCATTCCTTTTTTGTGGGTGATTAAATTCCATGTATACACACATCACCATTTCCACTTATCGGATATTCTCAACAGTGCTAAGAACATTTCAACAGCAGTATCTGTTTGAGTACCTATTTTCAGCTCTTTGGGGTATGGACCTGGGAGTGGAGTTTGTAGGGCAGGAGGTAATTGTATGCTTACCCTTTTGAGGAACTGCCAATTGCACTCCTCCGTGGTGACCCCAGTTCACATCTCCCTTGCTTTCCATGTCCTCACCACCCTCGGTTCATTCTAGCCACTCCCAGTGGGGAAGTTGTAGCACACTGAGGTTCTAATTTGCATTTCCTCAGTGACTGATGTTGGGCACCTTACCATGTACTTGTTGGCCGTGTGTACATCTGCTTTGGAAAAATGTCTACACAAGTCCTTCGCCCAGTTTTAAATTGGGTTGCTTCTGTATTTCTTTTGTTAAAAAATAAGTTTTATTTTCTTCCTCAGAACTTCTTACTTGCTCTTCCTAACTATGTAGGAAGAATACAGTTACCACATTCTTGAGATGTTTTAGGTTGTAGAGCTCTGTGTGAGTGTGTTCATGAGTCATTGTTACCTATGAGTAAACTGCAAAATTTTCCACAGGTGGTGGGATTCCACAGGGGGAGTTAACAACCTAAGACCTGAAGGTTGAGCACATCCATTTGCCCCTCATGGTGGCACTGCCTCAGGCTGGGAATGTTGAGTGGCAAGTTAGGTGACAGATTTGCCAAATTGGGCTCTATGTAACTTGGGCCAGGAAAAAGAGGAACTACCTGGTGTTCTGCTCTGTGTCACAGAACAATGCAGCACATGCTGTGGGTGAAAGGTAGACAGGATGCCAACAGAGGCCAAGTGAATGGGGAAAACCAGTCATCCCTCTTATCTGGCTCTAACAGCTCTTTTGGCCAGAGGCGATTATCTCTCAGACAGTGTCCGAGAGAGCCTTAATAATTTTTATGCTGTGTGTATTTTGTGTAACTATTTCCTTTTGCCTGTCTCAGTACTGAGTACAACGTTTGGTGAAAATGCCAACCTATTCCAGCTGTGCTAAAAAGAACACAGACCAGGATTTTGTGCAGATTTGGGGCACTAAAGGGCAGTCAGATGCTCCTGGAGCCAAGCAAGGGGGTGGGTGCAGTGGAAAAATAAGGGTGAGAAGGCACCGCAGGGAGGGAGAGCTCAGAAACCAGACCTCAGGACTAGTTTCTTCTGGGACTCTCCGATGTGCCTTTGTACTTGGCCCTCAGAAGGTTCTGTGTTCTTTTGCAAATATTCAGGCAGGAAATTCAGGGAAAGTACTGAAACAAAGCCCTGGGGAACAGGTAGATCGTTTCATGGGGAATGGGTGATGTAGCTCTATCCCAATTGCCCCTTCTGGAAAAGCATTTCTATTTGGACCCAAATTAGGGCATATGCCTGACGAACTTGGATTGCGTCTCCTTGAATTCACGTGCTCAGTCAGTCAACAGGTGCTGGCACTCTTGACCTACAGTGCTGTTCTTACTAAAGCCACCTCACTCAGCCCACTCCCCACCCCCTTTCCTTTGGGACTGTACTTTCCTGCTTTCACTCAGTCTCACTCTCAACAAAACTGCTGCTGCTTTGCAATCTGTGTCTCCATCCTGTTCTTTATTAGGGACGTCAAGGACCTGAGATCTTTTTGACAAGAGTCTTCTGAGACTGCCCACTGGTAACAATATGACTGGACAGTATTCGAGATGTTAATTTATAGACTTTTCTCTCTCCGTATTTCTATCTTTTCTCTCCTTCCCTTCGAACAGGTAATTGGCTCTGGCCTATAATCTTAAGCAAGGGAGGTAGCCGACCAAAAAGTGGAAGTAGACTGTAAGTTAATTTGATTTGGTGTTCTGAAAGTCTAACTAAGAGCACTTTGGAGATTCTGGTTTGAATAAATGTTTAGGAGAGGGGGTAGCTGTCCATCTACCTCCAAATGCCACAATATTTGGAGTTCCTCTGGGACAGGTTGGGTGGGATTGCTAAGGAGGGGACAGGGGCATGGAAACAAGGGGTTGGATGCAAGTCCTGATGAGGGAGTAGCTCCCACGCCTTGATTTCCAGTACAGCCTGAAGGCAGCAAAGTCCAGGGAGGGGGCAACTATATGGGATGAGTAGTGTGGACTAATGTCCCCAAAACATACACATCCTAGCTCTTGGAATCTGTGACTATGTTACCTTGCATAGTGTAAGAGACTGCAGATGTGATTAAGTGAAGGACCTTGAGACAAGGCTGCTGTCCTGGAGTGCTCAGGTGGACCAAGTGCAATCTGCAGGCTTCTCGTAAGAGGGGGCAGTAGAGCAGAATCGGTGAGGGAGATGTGATGGGTGCTAGGCTGCATCTGGAAGGCGCCAAAAGCAAGTGAATGGATTCTCTTCTAGGCTCCAAAAGGAACGAGCCCCCATGACACCTTGCTTTTAGACCTAAGACTCATTTGGGGTGTCTGACCTCTGTAACTGTAAGGTAGTGTGTTTGTGGCTTTTGAGCTGCTTAGTTGATGGCAGTCTGTTACAGCAGCAGTAGGAAAGTAAGATGGCTGTGGATCAGGGAGAACCCCAGGCTGCTGTGCAGTGGCTGTCCTGTGCCTCCAATGGAACCCCGAGCAGAGGCCTGACAGAGCACATGTGGGTCAAGGGAGGCCTTGGCACTGACAGGTGCCCTGGTGACCAAGGACCCAGTGGGCTCCCACACCCAGCACCCTGTATGTCAGGCACAACCCAGGATTTTCTGTTATGACTCTAGGGATGGGTGGAAGCTCCCTCAAGTGAGAGTTGATTTCTGACATCTAGACCAAATGCACACCCCAGTAGAAATAAAAGGAAGCAATGGCTCTTATACGATGAGCTCAGGGCTGCAATTCCTACTCACCACAAAACTATGTCTGCTTCCCAATTAGCGGGAGGGCAACATGGCTCCCTCCTCACAACCCAATGAGGCAAGTACCTCTCAACATCAATTGCATTTTTTTCCTGAACATGTGCCAGATAGTGGGTTTTGTGGATGAAAAGGACTATATTCCATTATTTTAAATATAAACAATTATAATGAATTGCAGGCTTATCCAAAAATTGCAATCAATTTGCTCTAAGTACCACTGAACAGCTTGCACATCTATGGAGCAATCCACCGAGGGTTTCTGAGTGAACTACAGTACTAAGAAAACCAGTTGTCTAAGTAGTAAACACATCGGTGGCATTTGTGTTTGAAATGCAATACCATACAGCACCATGTGCCAGCTACGTTTTCCTTCTGCATTGAGATGAACTGTGATGGAAATAAACAACACATGTCAGTATTAAAGTGCACAACAAAAGCAAACGACACAAGGGCCAGCCCTCCAGGGAGAATGGCCAGGCTCTGTCCATTGGTCTCTCTCCCAGGCTCAGCTGTGCACCAGAAACATTTTTTCTGTGGTGCTCACGAGAGTTCCTCAAAACTTGGTGACCATGTAACTCATGGTCAAGCTGGGGTGGTTTTCGTGAGTGAAAACCCAGCTATTAATAATTGTGTTGGAGCTGCGCCTGGTGGTACATATCTGTAATCACTGTGCTTGAGAGGCTAAAGCAGGAAGAGCCTAGATTCGAGGTCAGCCTGGGCTACATAGTGAGACCCTGTCTCAAAAACCAAAACAACAAACAAAACCCCGTAACACTGGGATAATAGCGGAAAAGGACTATCTGGAGAAAGTGAGATCTGTGGGCATTTTTCTTAGAGCAGTTCTACAATTTGGAGAATGAATTTGGGGTAAAATTCTTTGTAAGTTTTATGGAATACTGAGACAGTGAAAGTTCAGTATTTTCTCATTCCTGTTTTCTAGGCAAGAGAAACCAAGACTTAAAGAAACTAGCACTTGCCAAAGAGCACCAAAAGCACCAGGAGCACAGTCATTTCTTTTCTTTCCTTTTTTTTTTTTTTAGTTTTTTTTTCTTTTATTCATATGTGCATACAATGTTTGGGTCATTTCTCCCTCCTTCCCCTACCCCCTCCCTTTACCTCCCCTCCCCCAGCTCCCTCCCTCTCCCCCTCACCCCATTGCTCCCCAGCAGAAACTATTTTGCCCTTATCTCTAATTTTGTTGTAGAGAGAGTATAAGCAATAATAGGAAGGAACAAGTGTTTTTGCTGGTTGAGATAAGGATAGCTATACAGGGAGTTGACTCGCATTGATTTCCTGTGCATGTGTATGTTACCTTCTAGGTTAATTCTTTTTGATCTAACCTTTTCTCTAGTTCCTGGTCCCCTTCTCCTATTGGCCTCAGTTGCTTTTAAGGTATCTGCTTTAGTTTCTCTGCGTTGAAGGCAACAAATGCTAACTAGTTTTTTAGGTGTCTTACCTATCCTCATACCTCCCTAGTGGAGCACAGTCGTTTCGATAGTAGAGTGGGGGCTGGGACCCAGGGCTGTGCACAGCACGCTGTGAGTGGCTTCAGACTTTGGAGTTGGACTTCCTTTGTGAGATTCCAGAGAACTTGCTCCAGCTTCACAACAGAAGATGGAGAGCCCAGGGGCGCCTCCTCTTTCTAGCCCCCAGGGCTGATATTTTAGGGACAATTTAAGGGATCTTCCTGGCTCCACTCTTAGGCATCAGGGTCCACTGAATCCAATAGGTTCTCATCTTTTTTATTTTATTTTTTTGACAGTACTGTAGTTTGAACTCAGGTCTTTGTGCTTGCTAGTTAGGCGCTCTATTCCTTGAGCCATCCTCCAGCTCTTTTTTTGCTTTAGTTGTTTTTCAGGTAGGGTTCCTGTTTTTGTCTGGGGCCAGCCTCAGACCATGACCCTTCTAACTATCGCCTTCCAAATAGCTGGGATCACAGGTGTGCATCACCGCACCTGGCTTTTTTTTTTCTTTTTGGAGATGGGTCTCGCTACCTTTTCTGCCTAGGCTGAACTCAAACCACCACAATCCTTCAGAATCTGCCTCCTGACTAGCAGGGGTCACAGGTATGAGTCAGTGTGCCTGGCTTCAATACATCCTTATCTTAAATATTTACATCAACAAAAAGGCTGTTTCCCAATAGGATCTCATTCCAAGGTTCTAGGTGGACATGAGTTTTGGGGGGATACTCGTCAATCCTGCACACTCCCTTTTACTTCCCACAAAATAACCACTTCTCAAGTGTTATCAAGGCATGATCGAACATTGCAGAATAACCACCTGGGAGAGGCCTGGGGGTTCAAGGTGGAGTGTGGGTAGGGCTAGGGACACATGGCTTGCAGCTGTGTTTGCACAGCTCTTTTGTGAGGTTGGAGAGCAGTCCATTTCCCTTCTGATGAATGTGGTTGAAGGAGTGGGAGCTCTGATGGGAATTTGTGAATGCTAAAACTTCGGTGCCTTCTTGCTATAGCCACTCTTAGAAGTTTTCAGAAAGAGGAAGCCAGTTCTCCATGGCCACCATTTTTAATTCAGTCTTCAGGTAGGATAGAGTGAGTACATGTGACTGGAGCAATTTTATTTTTCGAGCTAAGGGCTTTGCAAGGCTCATCTTTCTCTATGACTTGCTGTCACCTTGTTGGTGTCACTATGGAGTCTTCTTCCTCCCCTCACTTTTTATTTTACATTTATACAAGTATCGTATAGTCTTGTCATTTTAAAAAGCTATGTCTTAGCTCACAGCACACACAGACAATGACCATGTGAAATGGTAGAAGTGCTAACTAACTTGACTGTGGAAATGACTTCACAGCACATATATGTAACAAATGACATTGTACATCTTAAATATATATGATTTTTGTCAATTGTACCTCAATAAAATTGGGCCTGGGCCCCACGCTTGTGCATCACTTGGTTTTCCTAACGTGCTGAAGGAATCTAGCAGGTACCTTTGTGCAATGTATCTGTGACAGCTGGTGGACAGTGCATGGCCTGTTTACCTTGGCGTCCCCTATATCTTACAGAGTGACTGGCACAGAGATGGCACTCAGCCTCATGTCTGTTGAATGAGGCAACACTTAATGGAAGAGAGAGACCAACTTCACCTCCTCTGCTAATTGGATGTGCTAATCTACTTTAGGAGGTTTCCCTGTTCTCTCTAAGCTGCCATGTGGAATTACACACTTGTCCCTGCCAGTGCCTTGGTAGCCTGTACTGGCACCTTGGCTAATATATTCATTCCTCTAGCTAATAGCTGTTGCTGCTCAGAGGACCTTACAGCAAAGAGTGTGAACTTCAAGCTACATATGACTTAAAGCTTGTAGATCCATGTGCATATTCAGATGTAGAAACACCTCTAAATGGGGAAAGATGTCTTGACACATGCCAGATGAGATGACTGCTCAGATGTCATGCAGGATTGGCACACTGCCCTGCTATCTTGTGACACAGAACTGTTTTTTATGTAAGGAAATGGTCTGATGATCACGCTCCACAAGAGGGCAAATGTTCTCCATAAGAAAAATTGTGGGCAATTTGCAACCCAAGTCTAGCACCCAATGTGGGTCATTAAAACCAGCAGGCCTCAGTCCACGACTTTGAAATCACAAGCGCTGGCCTGTCCGAAGTTTTGAGCAGGCACCCTTTGAGCATTTCAATTTAACTTTGCTATATATCCAGGCTAGGGAAATAGTAATTTCCTTTTTTAAATTTCTCTCATTTTGCCCACCATTGGTTTAATTTGACAGTAGCTATGTACTGTGAACATTATTTAACAAGTATTGCATTTCAACTCAAAGAGGTGAAGATGACCAATTGGATGATGGATTTCAGCTCATTTTTCATCTGAGGCTTAAATAAACACGAGGAAATATTGGACAAACCACTAGGACTTTCTGTCATGCCTGAAAGTGTTAGAATGGCCTCTGTAAATTCCCTAGGAGGAGAATAATTGTAGTGTAGTGTATTTGTTGGTACCATGAATGGAAAGATCACTCACTGTAGATGCCTGAATTAAAGACCCTAACCCTACTAAGGCTGTGATGTCTTTTAAGAAACAGCATAAACCCAGTCAGGTGCTGGTGGCTCATGCCTCCAATCCTAGCTACTTGGGAGGCAGAGATAAGGAGGATCACAGTTCAAGGTCAGCCTGAACAAAAAAGGTAAGACCCTATCTCAAAAATACCCAACATAAAAAAGGGCTATCAGAAGGGCTCAGGCGGTAGAGCGCCTGCCTAGCAAGCATTAAGCTCTGAGTCCAAACTGTAGTACTGCCAAAAACAAAACAAAACAAAAACCCTTCAGCATAACTCTAAACTTTGCTGTTTCTTTAACAGCTGACATCTTTTACTTCTTTCTTCTTCACTATGCTACCCTGAGGCGAGTTAGCTTCTTGCTCTCACCTTCCAAAAAACCTGGTCTAACAGACCCAAAGGCTATAACCTAAAACCACCCTGCCCAAGAGAAAGTCCCCTCCCACACTGAGTTTGTCTTTAGGCAGAGACCTTGGACAAGGCCACCTAGTGGTGTACAGATAGCTGTGTTGGGCCAGGTTCCCATTCACGGTCACATTAGCTGTGACCAGTGTCCTATGTCACATGCTACATCCAAATGTTACATCTACTAGGAACAAAACCCTCACAAGGAGGCCATGGAAATGGCAGGCACATGGAAGTTTCCTACCTATAGCTCCTGGCATTCTGTTCCTTCAGAGAAGTGACAGGAATTCTCTGTTCCTTGTCACCACTCCTCTTTCTTCATTTGACCTCTGTCTTCCCCCACCCACCGTGTTTCCCACTCCACCCTGATACCACAGCATCCAGCTGTGAAGAGTTTCTCTTTAAGTGTGGATGTTTGCTCACTTCTGACTTAGAAATCTAGAAACTGAAAGTATTTAATAAATGAAAGTTTCCTCAATTTTATTAGGAGTTGATGTTATGTTATTTCCAAACTTAGTATTCCATGCAGAACTCATGAACGCCCTGTAGTTCAAAATTAATTTGATTGATTTCTCAGAGTATTTGATGCTTTGCTAGGACTAGTCAAGTTGCTGGTAGATTACAGCACATAATGGTTTAAACTTAGCTTTCCGGGCCCCATGATTACACTCAATGGGGCTCATTTAGGATGCCTCGGCGGTGCTCCTGTGTGAGATATGAGTATTTTCTGCCCATCCACAGACATGTGCTGGCATTTTCTATTAAAGAGAAAATGAACCACACACTTCTGGCTTGTGCTTACAAGATCTTAATGGGAATTATTAGACCATAGGGAAGACTCAGAAGAGATAATGGTAATGTGATAATTTTATCAGGACATTCCATTTGAAAGGAGGAATCTCTTAATTTCCCTTCCTTCATTGGAAGAATGCATAATGAAGGTGCAGTTCAACAAGTCAGATGGCTGAGTGGGGGCTATGTGGGGGACCAGGACAGAGACTCCCACTTCAGGAAGGATTTACAAGTACAAATAAGTAAAAATTAGGGATGTAATTCAGTTTGTAGCCTTTATGACTGGCATTATGAACGAGTAGGCTCTGAATATTATGTGAGATGCAAGCAAGCGCTCTTCTGAAACAGAGGAGGTGGGCTCAAACTCTCTAGGGTACCAGCCCCGTCCTCTATTCTTGTCACATCTCTGACCATGATGACTCACCAGCTAGCTTTGATTCTTTTGGTTTTGTCTCTGATAAGCTCCCATGTGGTGAGGATTTGGGGCTAATCCATCATTAATTTGTATGTTTACTTATGTATATCCTCATTCATTCATTTATCACTCTGTAACGCAGCTATCCATCCATTCAACAATGATTCAACAAGTACCTGATGAAAGCATGTCAACTACTGAGTAATATAGGAAAATAAAGGCAAGTCATAATCCCTGTTCTCCAGAACATTAGGATTTTATTTGGGCAACAAATATTACATATGTTTTAGAGTTTAGGATCATGAATGACGGAGTTTCAGTGCCAAAAAAGTCCCCAGGTAGTAGGTATGAGAGTTCTGGAAAGGTGAGCCTGAGCAGTGAGAGCTACCTGGAGGAGCAGGACTTGGGCAGAATTCTGAAAGATGGGGCCTTTGGCAGGTATGGGGTATACAGAAGGGACCTCAACCAGAAAAGACAGAAGAGGCAATTGATTCTGTATGTTGATCCTGTATCCCACTCTCCTTCTGAACTTAGTTAATTCTAGTTCTTTTCCTTTATTAGTTCTAGTAGTTATTTTGTGGGTTTCTTAGTATTCTCCATACAAGATTATATCTTTTGTGAATAAAGACTGGAATCAAGTTGCAAGGCAAAGGGTGAGGATCTAAGGGTTGGAAGAGTAGCTCAAATGGTAGCACACCTGCCGAGCAAGCACAGAGCTGGAGTTCAAACCCCGGTGCTACCAAAAACAAAAAAACAAAGAAACTCCCTTGCTGCCTCCCCCCTCCAAAAAAACCCAAAACATCAAAAAGCCCACAAAGGATGAAGGTCTATGGCACGGTCAATGGGAACTTGGGGATAACACATTAATTGTCCCAATAATGCTAGTCTATATATGGACAGGATTGTGATTTGTAACCACTTAGGGGTAAAAATATAATCAACCATGTTTTTCAGCCAGAGTTGAATAAATTGTTTGGAAATTTGTTTTAGAAATGCTAGCTGTCCTTGGAGCAAGTTGTCCCCATCTTATGAAGATGGGAGGAGAAAACAAGAAGACAAGATGGAAAAATTAACCATTGTGTCAACATGCCTCATGGTCCTTGCTGTGCCATATGTGTTAGTTGGGTCACCTCCAGAATACCAAGTGGTAGGAGGAATAAAATCTTTTTTTTTTTTTTTTTTGTTTTTGAGAAAGTGTTCTGGTATGTAAACCCAGATTGGTCTTAGACTAAATTCTCCTGAATCAGCCTCTCAAATGCTGGGATTACAGGTGTGTATGCACACTATGCCTAGCTTTAAAAAGTCTTACTTTCTAAATATATAGGTACATAAAATGTAGTCTATATGCAGAGTTTTCTGTTTTCTAAATAATTTTCCAGTACTAACACATTGAATGTTCATTGTAACACTAGGGATTTATAGGTAAGTTCCCTGGAGTACAGAAATGTTAAGTAACTTATCTGAGGTCACACAGCTACTACTTTAAGTATGGGAACCAAGTCTGGACCCAAACGTCTGACTTAGATTTATATCCATGACAGTACTGTGTATCTAACTCCACTGCCCGTGCTGACAGAATAGAAACCACAATTTAGCACCTGTTAACAACAATAATTAAAATAGCCAGCCACCATGCAGTATGCAAATTAATAAAACCTTCTTATAAACCACATCATGAATCACAGAGATCACTGCAGTTTAGGGTGATGGCTAAAATTGTATTTGACTCGAGGAAAAGGTTTATTTGTCTTGCTCAGAAGTCTCAAGATAGGCAGTTCAAGACAAGGACTGTAGCTCACTGACTCACCAAGGGCTTGGGCTTCTTCCAAATTCGGGTTCTTTAGTTTATATCCTCCTCCTTAGCATTGTGAGACTTCTCTTCCATTCTTCATGCTGGTTTCCCAAGAGCAAGAGGAGGGGAGGAGGGGAGGGTGAAGTCAGAGGTAGAGAGGGCATGGCAGCTAAGCTATATTCTCTTCAAAGCATTCTTGGAAGCTTCACCCAAGGACTTCTACTGTGTATCATTGGCTGCTTCTAATCAGTCCTAGAACGTGAATGGAAAAGAGAGGGATTTGCCAAAATTACTAGCTAAGGTCTGCTGCTAGGAAACTCTTATGATGGCTTCCCAGGGAAGAACAAGAACTGCCCCACTTATCACAAGGAATAAACAGAGATTCTCTGACCAGCCTGCGGCTTGTCATTGGCAATGTTCCCTACAGAAAGGGAGCTGTAGCTGTTAGCATACACGACAACCCTAGGGAAGGAACATCTGCTACTTCCATGCCCAGCATTCATTCCCACTCTTGTAAGTAAGAACACCCTGGCTTTCCTCTGGAAAACGATTCCTGTTTCCATTGAAGTTCCCTATAATTACAATCTGGAAGAATAAGGTGAGGAGAACCACTTAGAACAGTCTACCTGAGACTAGATTCAGGACAGAGGAGGCAGAACCAAGAGATAAAGAGAAAGGCTGAGACTTCATGAGTTCATTGTTTGAACTCTTGCATCCATCCATCCTTTTTTAAAAAATGTTGCTACTAGTTTGATTTAATTTCTGTCATTTGCAGTTGAAAGAATCCTCAGTAATATTGCTAGACTACATCAGTCCTGATTCTTCTTAACACGCTTCTCAGAAGATCACAATGGTCCTCCTTCTTCACACACACTCACAGAATCATGCCAGCTTTCCCCTTTGTCAGAGAGAAGGGAGTGGAGGAACCCATATCATCCACTTGCACAATGTTGTGTCTGGAGATGGAAGCAACAAATAGTATATGTAATCATATCACAAATAGATGGCTTTACACAAACCAAATGTAACACTGCATTTCATTTGTACTTCCGATTCACTTTTGCCAAGATGTCTTTTGAAAATGCTTGCACTCACATTACAAAAGCACTTTTTTTTGGATTAGCTTCATAAAGCAACCCATGGAGATCTATAAGAGAATGTGACCAATAGAAAATCTGGAAGATGACATCATAGTGGTCCTAAAGAAGATGTTTACTGGGAGACTTGACCTTCTCTGCTGGCTCCAAGACAAATGTTTCTTTTATCAAACAATTGTGGAAAATGCTTCTGTTTGAAAACATTTGCTTATGGAGCAAACATTTGATTTTGAAATCTGTACTTAAACTATTAGATTGCTGCCAAATAAAATACTTGTCCACCCAGACATATGTTTCAACTGAAAATGCTTGCCAGTGTAGACAAAGAAGGAAATACTAGAAATACAGTCAAACTCAGTGATATTTTAAAAGTGAAATTGTTACTCACTGGAATTTCAAAATGTAAATTTTCCAGTGTTTCAATGTCATTTGTCAATTACTGTTATAAAAATGGACTAAGAATGTACGATTCTGGATCCATTTTTGTATTTTTACTTCTACTTAAGAATCTAGCACACTTGTCAAAGTAAAAGTGATCTTTTCTTTGATTCTCATGACTTTTAAGTTGCTTTACTCTTTTTTTTGCTCTTCTTTTAAGAGGAGAGGATCTTTGGGAAATGTGTTTGCTTATTCTAAAACATTTTCTACACAGCTTTTACTTTAGAAGGACTGGGATCTTTTGAACTTCTCAACTTTATTCCTTATTTTCTTTCTCCTCCCTCTCTCTTCTCTCTCTCCTAGAGCTTTATAGTTTGAAGACAGTAGGTCAGAGAATCCCAGCTTGAGTTGTACAATCCAGAGCCAGGACATGGCATGGCCAACCTTTCTAAGCCATCCTCCAGAGCAGGTTCTGCTGTGCTGATGGACCCCACCACACTCATTTATGGTTCAGTGGTCTCAGTTGTGAGTTGCTTCTTAGACTCATACCTGAGTATAATTTAGATCAAGATTTTTCAAGAGAACATCTTTCTAAATATGAAATTGACTTCAGGGCCCCCAGGAAATGGAGTCCTGGTTCTTAAAGAGCAGTCAGTAAGGCAACTGTTATTCTCATGAATAAAGGAAGAGAGGTTACCTGGGCCTCCCAGATTATTTGTGTAGGGCTCTGTCCTGAGGCCTTTGCAGGTCCCCTGTCCTAGAATGCTTCTACCCTGGTTCCTCTCCACTCACACAAACAAAGAAACCCTTCGGGGCTCATCGTGCTTGTAAAACTTGGCTTGATCATCTCCTAGATTAAAGCGATGGCTTTCTCTTCTGAACCCTTATGCTACTTAGTGATCCAGAGCCTGGAAACTGGGATGGAAAGCTGGTTCTCTGAAACACTTCCACAGTGTGAAATCACAGGTGTCAGGGGCACCATGATTTCACTCCTTTGACTTTCTACCTGGCAACCCACACAGTGTCCCACACAGTTTAGGTCTAAAGACAACTTTTCTGGTTCTAAAAAGGAAACAGAATAGGTTCCTTTTTTCTTTTCTGATGGGCTTATACACAGAGAACATAGACTCACCAGAAATAGTCCTTGAAAGCAAGCCAGTTCTTGGTTGGAAGTGTGGTTAATGTGGTAGAGCCCCTGCTTAGCAGTTTCAAGGCCCTGAGTTCAAACCCCGCAAAACAAAATAAAACAAAACAAAATACCCAATAACAAAAAACAACAATAAGCCAGCTCAGGGAATGGTGAAGACACCAATTCATCCAGGAAAGAATGTATGATGAGGGGCTAGAGTAGATCAACCTGCCAGAGCCCCTGTGAGAGAAGGGCCTTACTTCCTGAGGGTGGCCTGGAGGGATCCCTGGGGCCCCTCATTTATAGGGGCAAGAGACTGTGGCCACTTAGGGGAACCTGCCATTCACCAGAACTGCCAGCCTTCAGATTGTGAACCCACCATCGCTCATGTTCCTAATTTTTAAGAGATGCAGGCATGCTTGCCTCATCCTTAACTTAAACACTTAATTTAAGGCCTACAGGCCTCAATTGTTAGGCAACAATCTGATGACCAAAGAAGACTGTGTTAGAATCAGGTGGCATTTGCTAGAAGACCTTCAAAGGAAATTGTACCCAAGATTCTTATGGGTAGTTTCTCCCTCACCACAGGTGCTCATTTAATAGTATGGGTTGTTAATTTGTGGGTAACTTTGGTTAGATTTGCTTAGTCTTACAGATTCTTAGAAAAATGGAAAATTAAATTCTTGGGGAGGGAGTGGGGGGAAGGAGAAAGTAAAGGGAATGTGTGGGTGTCTGAAGGGATAGTTGTCCCTGTTTAATTATTTTGCTTTTCCTTGTCTTCTCAAGTCTTAAAAACAGAGGGGAAAAAAAAGAAAGAAAGAAAGAAAGCAGCTGTTTTTCACCCGATGGCTGTTCATTAAACTTCATGGGACTGAACTGTCAGAGATGTGTTTTTAACTCAGGAGATGGTTGCAAATTATAATAGCTGTTTTTCCTGCAGACGGAAAGGATATATTTAGCACTTTCCTGGGAGACTGAATGGCCCTAGGGATTGGTAATGGACTATGGAGACTTTCACCTCAAGGTCAGCAGGTCAAATCCAAATCTGCCCTGGGGTAGCTGAGAGGTCTTGAATGAGTGACAGCTTCTGGGTGACTGAGGTGAAAAGAGCTGAGGGTTCTGCAGCATTTCAAGTGAAGAGAACAGGTGTTGTATGCCCCAGTTCTGCAGGGGATGAAAGGGAGTACTCAGAAAGGGGCTGAGCAGGACTTCTTCCCCTGAAGGCCATCTTTGATCTGGCACAGTGAGGAGCTTGCCTTCCCAGTATCCTTGTCACAGGAGGAACATGAGGGACCATGTAAACTGCCAGTGGTCCTGAAGTGTGTCGCAAGCTCCCATCTGTGGAAAGAGCTGCTTCTGAATGCAGAGCTGAAAGTGCCTTCATCTCTGCCACCTTGCTCCTCTCCCCTTTCTTTCCCACAGTGGCTGGCACAGCTCTCTGTCACTGACTAAGGACAAAGAAGTGAAGATGCAGAGGATCAATGGAGGGCTGCAGTGATGAGAATGAATGGTGTCAGTGTTCTGTTTCCAATACATTTACATCTGGAGGTGGGGTATAAAGTGCATAGTGGAGAAAAAGAGGTTGGGTTTTGATACTGCTTCATACAAAGCTTACAACAGGAAGTTGCACTACTTCCATCCATGTGTTTGATGTTTGAAGAAACTGAAGCCCCGACAGTTTGAGGGGGGTCACTGGGTCAGGGTCTATGTCACAAGAAGCAGAGGAAACTCCCGCAGACATGAGCAGTGAATGGTGTGATGAAGGGCATCCAGTGGCTCAGAGCACCTTGAGAGAAGTCAGTGTGGCCTTAGCTGAAGAGGCAGGACTCTTACTGGGGGTGAGCCCTCATGACTCCTCCGGGAGCCCCCTTTCCTGCCGTAACCTCTGGGTCGCAGATCAGGGGAGGGAATGCCCCATCCTTAGCACAAAACGGGTCTTCTCTTGCTTGAAATTTGAATTCTCTTTTCAAATTTCAGCTTCTAGGAAAAGCCTTCCCTGACCACTGTATGTCTGCTGATATCCCTCCATGGACTCTCCTCTCCTCCTGCCCTTCTGTATTGCTTACCACAGTGCCTGCCAGTTCCTGTGTTTCCTTTCCTCTCAGACACCATCCTTCTAGAACGTAAACTGAGCACCTGGACTTTTAGGTTTTGTTTAGTAATGTTCACACAGTCCCATTGCTAAGGGGAAAGTGTGCACCAGGAAAAGTACACTTAGAAGAGGAGGTTCCCTTAGATTCCAGGTCAAAGCCCATCTGGGCTGGGGGTGTAGTTTCCCACAGTTTCACTCTTTTGTTTGCACTGTAGGGTCCTCTGTTAGTTGGCTCTCCTCAGATCCTAAATCACTGGGGAAAGGGGGTTTTAGAACAAGTGAATGACCATCTGTAGAAGCAGGAGAAAGGACCAAGGAATTTAAGCACTAGCATGGCTAGGCAGATTCTCCCCAGCTGTAACTAGCCTCTCTCCTCATTCCCTTTTTTTTCCTCACCCCCTCCTTTCACCTGCAGCCAATCCCACCCCCAACCCCCATCCATTTCCCAGAAAATAAATCTCTGGGAGGAGGCAGGGAGAGTGGATCTCAAGAACCCTTCTGAATAAATGTCTATATTAATGAATTATTAACTCGGCCACCCGTGACCTTAAACCTAGAAGCTGGAGCACCCAGGGCAGAGAGGAGAGCTGCTGAATTCTTATTGGAGTCCTGTCAAAGGCAACGACCCATTTGTTCCCTTCCCCCACCAGGAAAAAATAATTAATATGAAAGGCAAACTTTTTAATTATATGTCAAGTGAAATCAGATAGAGGGTCTCCTAGACAGATCTCTTTTTTATTTCCCGGCTCTTCCTGCTCCTCTCTCCCGGCCTTTCCCTCCCAGCTAAGAGTACAATGGGCTTCCTAAGGATAATTTTCGGGGAAAAAATGCTGGAGAAAATGATGAATTTGGGTAGTTAATTTATCGATCCCGCCTCCTCTTCCCACTTGTTTTATTTTAGAGGTCATTAATCAATGAAGAAAAACACCACCGTGTCCCCCGTTTGCATTTAATACACTCGCGCTCCTTATTCATTCCTCTGGAACAAATTCCCAGCAAATATTCACCCATCGATTTGTGAGCGATGGATTTTTATAAAGGTTTGATCGCTTCCTAAATGGTCAAAGTGATTTGTTTCCCGGGCTTCTAAGTAGTGAAGAGAAGGGGCGAATTTGAAGGATGCATGTCCTTGAGGCCAGAGGACTCACTTTCCAAAAAGTCCCCGACATGCAAGAGTGATGGTGACCAAGCGGGTCCAGGGTCAACTGGGTAAGGTGGACTTACCCAGCGCAGCGCGTCCAGTGTGCTTCGCTGCGGTCAGGGCTGAGTCCTGGGTGTGGGGACCGCGCTCGGACCTCTGTCTCAGCCAGTACCGCGCCTCGGATCTGCTGGATAGGCGCTGGGGATGGACTTCCTACACACTCCCCTGAGACCTTTGCTTTGCTCCCGGGGCCTTCTGAAAGCTCTCTAATTTTCCTGCCTCCTTCATGCGAGGCCCTATGCCCTCTGGCACGTTGTGCCCACTTGTGCCCGAGAGTGCTGGGGCCGAGGCGGGGTCAGGATGGCTGGAACCTGACAGGTCCACTTCTGGGCACAGTGTGGAAGAGAACCGTCGTTACCTTTCCTGTCGGTTCCCAAGCCAAACTTCTCCTTTAGTACCTCCACCCACCTCTGGCGTCAGTCGGGATGGAGTGGGTAGAGGTTTGCCTAGAGTGGGCGGGGGATACATTTGGCATCCCCATTGATCCGGGTTTGAATCTCCCTGCATCACTCATCAATGACATGACCTTAAGCAGCCTACCTAGCCTTTCTGAACCTCGGTGGTCCCCATCTGTGTGTAATATGGGGGTTAGTGATAAGGCCTTCCCCGCACAGCTGCTAGGCGCACTAAATGTACGCGACGCGTCTACACGCGCTTCGCACGTCCAAAGCCTCGTTTACCGGTCAATCTTACTATCATGAGAACACACTTACACGCGCGCGCACCCACTCTTCCCAGAGTGTGGGTGGCCCGAGGGCTCCGAAGCACTTGCTGCTGGCATCTCAAAATACCGACATTTTCTAGTGGCGGCGATGGTTTGAAGGGATACTTTGGGACTTCCAGTCCTGGGGACCATGCGTGTGCAAGTAGCCGGCTCTGGGCAGAAACGAGTAAGGCGGGCGACCCGGCTGCTGCCGCTGCGTCGCGACTTCCGCCCCTGCCTCTACCAGCGAACAGAGAAGTGTCCAGGCTCCTCGGTAATGAACTGGGAGAAAGTGAGAGTTTGCGCCTTCTCCCGCGGCCAAGCAGCCACTTCCGGCAGTTCCCGAGGCAGATTAATGGAAAGGGGCCTGGAACGCCATCCTTTCCTCCCGAAGGAGAGGTCCAAAGTCAGCGGAGACTGTCCGGTTAGCCTCGGGCTCCACCGCGCAGTGGGTTTTCCCGCGCGGTGTTTGCCTTAGATTTGGGTGCTATCAATCTATCCGGGGATGACAGATGACCCTGTCATAACGACGCCAGTCAAAACATTTCGGCCCAACACTGTTCCAACCAGAATGGAGGCATCCTGCGTGAGACCCGGACCAAGTGTAAACAGCGCGTTTCCCAGGCTCGGACCAAATAAGTGATGGGAAGAGAAAAAGAAACCAGCAGAAATGACAAAGAATAGCTATTAATTGTTCAGAGTGGCGACTGCTAAATAAATTGGGTTGTTTGGCAAAAGATAAATGCAATTTTTTTTCTCTGAGGTGTAGACAGAACTCTGGCAAGGGGAAAGCTCCCGAGTTCGTCAATTTCACAGTCTGTCGGTGCCCTCTGCCACCAAGTACCACGAATGCCAGGAAAAGCCGGGGGCCGTGTCTCCTTCCTGGATGTTAGACCACGTAGCGAGTGGCGGCTGCGGCCCCAGGCTCAGGGACTGGGCATGGTGAGCTTGGGGCTGCGCTCCCATCCTGCACCTCCAGCGCCAGGTTTGGGGCATAGAAACCTATCCTTGACCTTCCAGGGCAGCCCCAGGCAGCTGAAGGCAAACAGCCTCGCCGTGTCCAGGAGCATTTGTGTCACCAAACATGGCTCTGAATATTTGACTTGAGGTGCCAATGAGAGGGAGAGAGCCCTCCAGGAAGACAAGCCAGAGGGAGGTTGGACTCTGCGGCAGCCGCCTGAACCCCGCGGCCAAGCTGGCGTGTCGCCAGGACGAGCTGCTTTTCAGAGACCCCCCCCCTCCCCCGCTCCCAAGTCTTCCTGCTCCAAGCCTGCCTCCCTGGCTGCAGACCGAGGCTTTCCCTCCAGCGCGCAGCCCGCCTGCCTCGCCCTTGACTTCTCTCCCCGAAGGATTTAGGTTAGAGGTTGGTTGGCGGGCGAGTCCACTCTGGCACCCAGCAGCACTCCAACAAAAACCGAACCGGGCTATAGCGCACACTCGATCCCGGGACCGGCTCTGCCCCGCGGGCGGCGCGCGCTCGTGCCTGCGCGGAACCTCGAGCGGACGCGGAGACACACATTGTGGGTCTGCGTTTCCATTGCTTTCAGGATCGGGGTACTGAGCCAGCGCCTAGAAAAGATCTATCATGAACAGAAAGAGACCACAGGCGAGCCCGAGACGTCATGCCAAAAAAAAGTGCGGGGGATGTGGGCGCGAGGGCGGAGGAGGTATTGGTGAGGCAGAGGCGCACAGGCTGTCTGTGGGTCCAGCGGGGCGAGAACTTCCTTCTTCCCTCTCCCCTCCCCTTCGTTCTCCTGGCCTGCCTCCCGCCTCCTCCCCCACCCCATCTCTCTCCTCTCTCTCTCTCTCTCTCTCTCTCTCTCTCTCTCTCACACACACACACACACACACACACACACACACACACACGCTGCACACACTTGTATTTTGTGCTATCGTAAAACCCACGTGTGCAGCCGGGAGACTGCCAGAGTGGAGCGGAGGATCCCGGACGAGCTGCCAAGCGCAGCAGCCCACGGCGGCTCTGTCCCGCGCACGGGTCCGCCAGCGCTCCAGTGCCCTGGGCCGAACTGCTCTTGCGCCCTCCGCGGGCCTCGGCGTCCCTTGCTGGCATCCCGGGACGATTCCTAGCGACCGGATAGCTAAGCTGTCCAACACACCGCCTGGAGCATGTAGCTCAGCCGGGACGCACCCTCTCCCGCTCGCCCTCCGAGACACCCGCACGCACGCACGCACCCGCCAGCGGCTCGGCGTTTGCAGGTAAAGCGAGGCTCCCCTAGGGCCGAGAGGATGCGACGGTTGGAGGTCTCCGACTGGGGGCGGGGGGCGAGACTGTCCCGCCTCCCGCCGCCTGAGGCCAGCGCGGCTCCGGCGCTGCGCCACTTCGCTTCGGGTCGGCTCCAGGGCGCTGGCTGAGGGCGGGGGCTGCGTCCTACAGCCGAGTTGTGCGGAGAGCGCCCCTCATCGGGGTCCAGCCTGGCAGGGTGGGAGCCGGGATCGCAGGCAGGGAGGCCAAGCAGGGTGCACGCCGCTCCCTGGGCGCGGGAACACGGCTTCCGAGTAAACTTTGCGCCCCAGCAGAGTTGGGAAGAGGGGGCCCTGGGAGCGGACGGATCCGGGGGCTCCGGGGCTCGCCCGGTCCAGGTCCCGGCCCCCTCCCCACGCCTCTCGCACAGGCCGTGGGTCCCGCTCACGCGCGCGCTCCGCCCTGCGCTCTGTCCCCAGCCCGAGGCGTCGGACATGCTGAAGCCCGGAGACCCCGGCGGCTCGGCCTTCCTCAAAGTGGACCCAGCCTATCTGCAGCACTGGCAGCAGCTCTTCCCTCACGGAGGAGGCGGCCCGCTCAAGAGCAGCGGCGCCGCGGGTCCCCTGGGCGCCCCGCAGCCGCTGCAGCCGCCGCCACCACCCCCGGAGCGTACCGAGCCGCCGGCGGACGGCCTGCGGCCGAGGCCCGCCTCCCTGTCCTCAGCCGCGTCCACCCCGGCTTCCTCCTCCACCTCAGCCTCTTCTGCTTCTTCTTGCGCCGCGGCTGCCGCCGCTGCCGCCGCGCTGGCGGGTCTCTCGGCCCTGCCGGTGGCGCAGCTGCCCGTGTTCGCGCCCCTCGCCGCGGCAGCCGTGGCCGCCGAGCCGCTGCCCCCCAAGGACCTGTGCCTCAGCGCTGCCTCTGGCCCGGGGTCCGCCAAGTGCGGCGGCGGCGGGGATGGCCGGGGCGTCCCGCGCTTCCGTTGTAGCGCGGAGGAGCTGGACTATTACCTGTACGGCCAGCAGCGCATGGAGATCATCCCGCTCAATCAGCACACCAGCGACCCCAACAACCGTACGTAGCCGCAGCCCTCGTGCGCTCTCCCTGGCGAGGTTCGGGGAGGCGGGTCGGATGAAAGTGACACCGGGAGGGGGGTGCTGGGCCACGCCGCGGTCCCATGTCTCCCAGGTCACTGTGGCAAAAGTTTGCTGGCATTGGAGAAGGAAGGAGAGTAGATAGGATGGCCGGGTGGCACCTTGGGGTTGGTTACCTTTGTCCCCTCTCTTCATCACTTGCTTCACAGCCTTTGGGATCCGAGTTCCCGTGGACCGGTGCGATTCAGATCTGCGCCTGCCTGCCGGACTGTGCTCCCGGCCGGGCGGGGACTGGCAGCCGGCGACGGGGAGTCCCCGGGATGGGCCCAGCCTGGCCTTAGCGGACCGAGGGAGACACTTCGGGTTTCTGGGGAACACTGAGACCAGGGTTTCTTTCTGTTTCCCTGCCCCCCACCTCTGGAGTTAACTGCGTCATCTCGTTTTCGGACCGCGGGGGTGACAGGGGATCCGCCCCGAGCTTCGGCTTGGGCTGGCTGGGCCTCCCCGGAATTGGAGTTGTGGGTGACAATGGTTGGTCTTTTCCTGCAGGCAGGCATTGTTCTTAGGTCCACTACTTAGTTAGAAAAGGAGAAAAAGGAAAATGCCCGCTACTTAACGAGAAGGAAATTTCCGACGTCAGTGAGGGACGTTACAGATCCCGCATTCTCCGCGCACCCTTGATCCTGCAAACGTTTGCAGTGCATGTTGGTTTATGTATTTATCTTTTTAAAGTTAAGAGTGACATTAATTTAGTAGAAGCTTCCTCAACTAAACGGTAAATGCCTAACTAAAACCATCAG